>NC_134267.1:19201972-19903639 GCF_031893055.1 Leptodactylus fuscus | reverse complement strand
AATTCCTTAGTAACCCTCCCACCTCTCCTTGGCCACATTCGGTTCATCCTCAGCCAAGGACTCAGCAAGGAAGACAAATCAATCACGTCTCTACCACTAGACACAAAGCCCAGGCTTCATCTTCTAACTAGGCCTCTTTTCCATAGAAAACAGTAATAAGCCAAAAAAACAACCCTGGTGAAATAACAGATTTACTTACACTTCCTGCCCAAAGATATGTCGACCTCCCCGTTAACTTGTGGTAAACATATATTACTTCATCCTTTTTAAAATTCACAAAGCGACAGTCCGGCCCCGTGAAATCTTCTATGGCTTTACCCCGGCACATCAATTCTGTGGAGAAAAAGAATAGAAACGTGATTTACTAGTAATATAAGATATATCATGATACACGTACACACTATATACCTCTTTATATACTACTAGCTGGTACCCGAGACTTCGTCTGCGGTGATTGTAGAAGTGGGTATATACAGGCGCGGGTAAGGTTTTCGTACTGTGTATAAGGTCTGGGATATGAAATGTAACTTTGTATCTTGTTTTTGCTGTAATTCAGAGAATACGTGAGACTTTTGTGTTGAAGTTACTTTGTATTAGAGCTGCTATATATACGGTGTTGTGAGAAAATTTACATAGTGACTTTGGGACAGAGGTATTTGAAGTTAACCCTTTCCCGCCAATGGCATTTTTTGATTTTCGTTTTTGACTCCCCTCCTTCTAAACCCCATAACTTTTTTATTTCTCCGCTCCCAGAGCCATATGAGGTGTTAATTTTTGCGGGACAAATTTTTCTTCATGATGCCACCATTAATTATTCTATATACTGTACTGGGAAGCAGGGAAAAAATTCAGAATGGGGTGGATTTCAAGAAAAAATGCATTTCTGCGACTTTCTTACGGGCTTTGGTTTTACGGCGTTCACTGTGCAACCAAAATGACATGTCCCCTGTATTCTGTGTTTCGTTACGATTCCGGTGATACCAAATTTATATGGTTTTAGTTACATTTTGACCCCTTAAAAACAAATCCAAAACTGTTAAAAAATTTTTTTTTTGAAAAGTCGCCATATTCCGACAATCGTAACTTTTTTATACGTGCGTGTACGGGGACGTATAGGGCGTCTTTTTTTTGCGTGACCGGGTGTACTTTGTAGTTCTACCATTTTCGGGAAATGTTATTGCTTTGATCACTTTTTATTCAAATTTTTATCAGAATCAAAACAGTGAAAAAACGGCGGTTTGGCACTTTTGACCATTTTTCCCGTTACGGCGTTTACCGAACAGGAAAAATATTTGTATAGCTTTGTAGAGCGGGCGATTTTGGACGTGGGGATACCTAACATGTATGTGTTTCACAGTTTTTAACTACTTTTATATGTGTTCTAGGGAAAGGGGGGTGATTTGAATTTTTAATCCTTTTTTTTTTGTTTTTAATATTTTTTTTACTTTTTTTAAACTTTTTTTTTTGCATTTATTAGACCGCCTAGGAGTATTGACATGGGTGGGCGGTGTCGCAGATTGTCAGAGCGGTGGGGGTCGGCAAACATGGCTGCTCCGGAGCGTTAAAGAGAACCTCCTGGAGTATCGTTAAAGTGAGGGGCAAAGTGGTAAAGTATCTGTATATGAGATTGTGTGGGGTTAGGGGCGAGGCTGTAGAGGGCAATATGAATTTTGTGGCTTGCTATGGTCCAAAGTGTGTGAGATTGCAGAGATGGTGATGTGAGTTTGGGGTTTGTGGGGGTCCTGGGAAAAACGTATGTGCGCTATTGTGACGAAAAGTAGCCTATTGCGCAATGGGGTGTATTAACTATGTTTGTGGAAAATTTCAGCCAAATCGGTCGAGCGGGTTTTGCGTGATTGACTAACAAACATCCGAACACACAAACCCACAAACATCCAAACTCACAAACTTTCACATTTATAATATTAATAGGATACAGTATAATATACAAGCGCATAAACAAGTATACTGTATATGGGAAGTCCAAAATCAAGAACCACCCAAATATCTGGCCATAAGTTTTACATATACAGCTACGGGATTATCTTCGTATATATGGCACCTGATGGAGCCACTGTATCCTCTGTGCCTTATTATACGAACTCTGAACCCGTGTCCCTAGGACCAAAACTCATGGTTTTATGGGCCCATAATCTTCTATAGGCTCATGACGGTGGGTTGACTATAGCGTTAGCCTATGCGTTGTTCTAGTCCGTCAGAGGACCAGAACAATGGAGACGGCTATAATGTCGGTTCCATACAGAATACGACAAACCCTATTGACTACTATAGAGTCAGTCGGGTGGCCATCGTTTTAAAACTGAAACTGGTAGAGGAATTAGTCCACCGTGCAGGACTATTTCCTCCACCAATTTCAGGTGGACATTGTGAAGACTCCAGCGCACTTGTGAAGTAAGCCTGAGACGGTGTCTATGGTCGGTCAGCTGTTTAGGTCTTTAATATGTGAATGATGGGATTCCCGGCGGTCAGACCACCGCCGCTCAAGTACTCATGGCCTAGCCTAAGGATGCGGCAACAACATTAAAGAGGTTTTCCACAAACATAACCATATTTATAGTTATAGACAATTAATAGTTAATCATTTTCTAAAATATAAAGAAATTTAAAGTTTTGCAGCGTTTTAATGATTTTCTCTAACCATCTTAGTGGTGTCCTGATCAGTTCCCAATGGATATGACCATGAATGAAGGAACTTTGTATGGTCTGGGACTTGTCAGAGCCATGATGTCCTTATTGTGGTCAGTGAAAAAAAATAATAAAAGACAGTACCGCGCAACACCTAGCGCATTATCCTTTGCAAATAGTTCCACACAAAACAAAGGAGCTAGTAAAATAATCACCTTTTAGGTGAAGGTCAAATTGCACCTAATAATAATAGGGATATACAGCAGCAAGGATCAACGTGCTGACACGTCACAAAGTCAAGTAATGGGGACCATCCAATCCACAATGTATAAATATGGAAAGAAAGATATCAGATCCGCGCTTACCCTCACACCAGTATTTTATTCAGCCTTAAAAGTACACAACGCGTTTCGGGATTAGAGCCATCCCTTTCTCAAGTGTCCGAAACGAAACGGACACTTGAGAAAGGGATGGCTCTAATCCCGAAACGCGTTGTGTACTTTTAAGGCTGAATAAAATACTGGTGTGAGGGTAAGCGCGGATCTGATATCTTTCTTTCCATATTTATACATTGTGGATTGGATGGTCCCCATTACTTACTGTGGTCAGGTTATCTTCTCATACATGTAGTGTCCTCCTGATAACCAGCCATGATGTCCTTATTGTGGCCTGGATGTCTTCTCATACATGTAGTGTCCCTCCTGATAACCAGTCATGATGTCCTTATTGTGGTCAGGTTATCTTCTCATACATGTAGTGTCCTCCTGATAACCAGCCATGATGTCCTTATTGTGGTCGTGTTATCTTCTCATACACGTAGGACCCGTCCATAATAAGGACATCATAGCTGGGGTCCAGAGTATAGAAAGTTCTTGTAATCATAGTTGGATCCTTTGGCAACTGATTAAGACAATAGATACCATCACTAAGATGATTAGAGAAAGTCTTTAAAACTCTACAAAATTTTCACTTATTTATATTCACAAAAAATCTTAACTTTCTAAAAATTTTATTATGTTCACGGTCATAGGAAAACCCCTTTAAACCCCCGAAATATCCCTTTCATCAGATGACAAATGACATGTAGAGCAAAGAACTTAAGTGATACTTGCACCAGTAGCAGCGATCTACTACACGGACAACTTTCTGAATTTTTTTAAACCCTATACTGATCAATGACCCCATGGCTTGCATTAACCAGCCTCTCCGCCATCTTGAAGTAAAGGAAACAAGGCTTATCCTCTCAGTGCACTTTGACAGCTCTGTTACCCCTGTACATACAATCCATACGTGACATGTGAAGCCGTGACATTCCTGATCTCGGAGATAGCGCTCTAAGTCACTCCAGAACTTTCACTCCTTGCAAGGACAAAGAAGCAACAAGTGTGAACAATGCAGCACCCTTACCTCCCCCACTGCCCCGAACACCCCCTCCTCCATCTTGGGGAAGGGGGGTGTATAAGAGTAATAGGAAGACAATATGGCAAAATAATTATTTTGTATGTCAATAACCGGAGACAAAACAATTATGGCGAAATGAAGTCACATGACCACGGCGGTCAGTTGCTGCTGCCGTCAGACTTGATGTCTCGTAGCGCCACAGCGTTGGGCACGGTAACATAACACAGAATGTCGCAGCGTTGGCCACAAATGGGCACTAGGTCCATGTGATGTCCCCGTGGGCGCTACCACAGGTTGTCACAATCACTACACATCGTGGCAGCGAACAAAGGAGAATTTGGCAGTAAGTTTGTTATTAGCAAAATATACCTTCCTAATGTCTGAACACCCCTTTAATACCAGGGAAATCCCCTTTAAATCTAATTAGAAGCTCCTCAGCCGCGCCGGGGTCACGCCAATATCGAACAAGCTCTAAAAATGATCTGGAGATTTATGTATTTTAAGGATAGGAAAACGTATCACAATATATTCCTGACCGTGGGGGCCGCACTCGCTGTCTGTCACAACTTATAGTCATGTTATGCGTGTAAATTCCATCTAATGCTCGGATCGAATTAATCTACCAAGTACCAGCATACTGATTGTTTCCATCCCCAACACCCCAATAATAGCGACCATGGCGAATCTTATTATTGTCACGGATGACCCACTTATCAGACATATTAACCCATTTATAACCCCCCAATCCTAAAGGAGAACCGCTCCGATCATGATAAAAACTGCGGAAAACTTTGATTGGTCGGGGCCAAAGTAAATAACTGGAGTGATCTGTGGCGATGACACCGCGACAAGAGTTCATGGTGTCCAAGTGTTATCTAAAGTGTGCCAGGAGTGTTATCTACAGTCATAAACAGATACAAGTGCAGCACAACAAGTCCCAGGACAGCGCCATCAGGGGGTGATGAGGCATGGGGGTGTATGTGACCCTCTCCACCCCCTCAGGACCCTGTGACCCCCTCCCCACACTCTGATATCCATACTCACTGCTACATTCTGGGTCCGCACAGCGCTTGCTCTCGGAGAACCTCCTGTCCTGGGCTGTGCTGCTGCTGCTGAGGGGCTGCCATAGCAGGAGCAGGAGGTAGATGTGGGCTCTGGCTGCAGCCATGTCAGCAGCAGGGTGGCAGTGTCCTGTGCATGGGGGGAAGGAGGAGAGAGCATGAGCAGACACAGGCAGACACGTCAGCAGGAGACAGCAGGGCAAGGAGCTGGAGGAGGAGACTGCAGGAGAGGGGCAGGAGCTGGGAAGAGCTGGAGCTGCATGCTTGGAGCTAAGTGCAGCTGGTGCAGGACTACAAGGCCCAGCATGCTCGCTAGCTTTACAGTACAGTGAGAGCTAAGACATGATGGGAGATAAGTGTAGCTGGTGCAGAACTACAAGGCCTAGAACTCAGAGCTAGGATATGCTGGTGCAAAACTACAAATCCCAGCATGCTCAGTTTTGGACATGCTGAGTGCAGCTGGTGCAGAACTGCAAGGCTCAGCATGCTCAGTAGCTTTCAGTACAGCGAGTGCTAGGACATGTGAGATGCAAATTGTACCTGGAGCAGAACTACAAATCCCAGCATGCTCAGTAGCGTTCAGTGTTACAGTGAGTGCTAGGACATGCTAGATTGAAAATGCAACTGCAGGACTACAGGTCCCAGCATGCTCAGTAGCTTTCACTATGGTGAGTGTTAGCGCATCATTGGAACTAATGCCAGCTAGTGAAGAACCAGAAGTCCCAGCAAGTCACATTTCTTGCAATGCTACATCCCTAAATGGCAAGGGTATGCAAGAGCCTGATGTCCAGAACTACAAGTCCCAGCATGCTCAGTACTAGGACATGCAGCCTGTACCAGTTCTGCATTTATTATTATTTGTAGAACTACAAGTGCCATCATGCCCTACTGGTCTCTATTAGTATTACACGATTATAACTGTCAGCTGTATGTGCAGTGATAAATCATATCATAGAGCAAGGGCTGTAGAACTACAATTCCCAGCATTCCTATTGGCTGCATACCTTGCTGCAGGTGTAGTAGAACCAGAAGTCCCAGCATGCTCCATCATTTGTAGTAGAGCAGGGGTGAGTAAGTGGTAAGACATGCTGGGGGGTTTATATGTAGTGATAATGCAGATACTGTAGAACTACAAGTCCCAGCATGCTCATTAGCATCGTTTCTATACGTGCTATGTGTTGGTACCTATTATTTAATGTTGCTGAACTAGAGGTCTCAGCATGCCCTATCAGATTGCTATAGGCTGAGTATGTAGAGTTTTATGGTGAGAGAGAGTTGCAGAACCATAAGAACCAGCATGTCTTGCCAGCGCCATTTCTTGACTGTGAGTGTCGGCATGCTGGACCTTAATGTACAGTGATGGCTCTTACTGTAGAACTAAAAGACACAGCATAGCCTATCAGCTGACTTCATTCTGCATGGATTGAGTATCTCCCTTGTTTTCCCCATACACATGCGTGCACTGCAGCACAAGGATAGATCAGATGAATATTTCCATAGGAGAGAGATAAGTGGCCGCCCTATCCAGCAGCGGCGGCTTATCTCCCTGTACAACAAAGCAGTGGGCATGTCCAAATACAGTCTGCCCAGTGCGGGCCCTCCCCGACACCTCCAGTCCGCAGATCCCAGTGACTGACATTATGATGATGTACATGGGCCATAGAGTATATAGCTGTCAACCAAACCTAATCTGACCCCCTATACACATGCACACTGGGCTCGCCAAGCATACGTGTGTTCTCTGTTGGCAGAGGAGAATATGTCGCTGCCCACTCCTTATATCCCCTGACATCTTCCAAATGGGGTCAAACAATTACTAAAGTAAGTGCGACAGTTTTCTGGTCTTAAAGTGACACATTTTTAATTCGCTGCTTTGTCAATTTTCCGACTCCGGCGTCAATTGTGACAAAGTTGTCAGAGCAGGGCAGGGACACTTGGCTTATCAAGATTCCTATCATTTGCGGCAGTAAACTGGCCATAGTACTGGCTTCATGGCTCCTATTATTGAGTATGATGCTCTGAGTATGGCACATGACCGGGAAGACCGCCATATTGTGTGTGTACTGGATTGGCGGGGGGTTAGAAGTCGAGAGTCATGAATAAATAAATATATATATATATATATATATATATATATATATATATATATATATATATATACACTCACCGGCCACTTTATTAGGTACACCTGTCCAACTGCTCGTTAACACTTAATTTCTAATCAGCCAATCACATGGCGGCAACTCAGTGCATTTAGGCATGTAGACATGGTCAAGGCAATCTCCTGCAGTTCAAACCGAGCATCAGTATGGGGAAGAAAGGTGATTTGAGTGCCTTTGAACGTGGCATGGTTGTTGGTGCCAGAAGGGCTGGTCTGAGTATTTCAGAAACTGCTGATCTACTGGGATTTTCACGCACAACCATCTCTAGGGTTTACAGAGAATGGTCCGAAAAAGAAAAAACATCCAGTGAGCGGCAGTTCTGTGGGCGGAAATGCGTTGTTGATGCCAGAGGTCAGAGGAGAATGGCCAGACTGGTTCGAGCTGATAGAAAGGCAACAGTGACTCAAATAGCCACCCGTTACAACCAAGGTAGCCAGAAGAGCATCTCTGAACGCCGCACAGTACGTCGAACTTTGAGGCAGATGGGCTACAGCAGCAGAAGACCACACCGGGTGCCACTCCTTTCAGCTAAGAACAGGAAACTGAGGCTACAATTTGCACAAGCTCATCGAAATTGGACAATTGAAGATTGGAAAAACGTTGCCTGGTCTGATGAGTCTCGATTTCTGCTGCGACATTCGGATGGTAGGGTCAGAATTTGGCGTCAACAACATGAAAGCATGGATCCATCCTGCCTTGTATCAACGGTTCAGGCTGGTGGTGGTGGTGTCATGGTGTGGGGAATATTTTCTTGGCACTCTTTGGGCCCCTTGGTACCAATTGAGCATCGTTGCAACGCCAAAGCCTACCTGAGTATTGTTGCTGACCATGTCCATCCCTTTATGACCACAATGTACCCAACATCTGATGGCTACTTTCAGCAGGATAATGCAATGCCATGTCATAAAGCTGGAATCATCTCAGACTGGTTTCTTGAACATGACAATGAGTTCACTGTACTCCAATGGCCTCCACAGTCACCAGATCTCAATCCAATAGAGGAGCATCTTTGGGATGTGGTGGAACGGGAGATTCGCATCATGGATGTGCAGCCGACAAATCTGCGGCAACTGTGTGATGCCATCATGTCAATATGGACCAAAATCTCTGAGGAATGCTTCCAGCACCTTGTTGAATCTATGCCACGAAGAATTGAGGCAGTTCTGAAGGCAAAAGGGGGTCCAACCCGTTACTAGCATGGTGTACCTAATAAAGTGGCCGGTGAGTGTGTGTGTGTGTATATATATATATATATATATATATATATATATATATATATCTTTTGGGCCTTTTTTTTGTGTGTGAAACCGAATGACTCCATTAAAGGGGTTTTCCCACTCCAAATGGTTTTTATCCATAGGATAGGTCATCGGTATGTGACCTGTGATGGTATGACACCAGGACCCCGCACTGATCAGCTGTTGCGGCAGCCTCCAGAAGCTTCTAGTAGATGGGCAGCAAGCGGTGCTGCAGTTCACTGGAACCACCACTGCTATGAAGCGGATGGGGCCGCGGCACCGCTATTATTACGTGAATAGGCGCCATACTGTACGCACCCCCTGTCTGATAGCAGTTCCCGACACTTCGAGGTTGCTGTAACCACTGATCTGTGCGGGGTCCAGGTGTCAGACCCCCACACGTCACTGAAACAATTTGGAGGCGTAAAACCTCTTAAAGGGCAGGTTGCAATAACCTCCCAAATTTCTAATGGTGGATGTGATTTGTACATGGGATTTCTTAGACTGCAGTTACTTTGGCCTATAACGGGAGGCGCCGAGAAGGAAGCGGCAGATACGACCGATCCTTGTTCTCAAAAATAGAGCAAAACTAAATCCCACTGTTGCCCATTGCAACCTATTACATGCCACCTTTCATTTGACAAAGGCAAGTTTGAAAATGTAATCTGTCATCTGATTGGCCAGTTTATTGCCTAGAATAACCAATAAGCATAACCATCTTCTAATCATATGGAGGGTACATGATATACCCCTTATATGGAAACGTAAACTTTTAATGAAATGCTGTAAAGGGGGGGGGGGGGAAACTTCATCTCCCGTGATGCTGTTCTGCAGCGTGACTCGGGAAACCGGAACTACGTCACTGGCGCGCGCTGTAAGTGTAACGAATTGAAAACTTGAATAAAGTTCATACCAGGGTCACAACACCCTGATCCTGCCAACCACAAGATGGCGACGTAGACCGGAAGTCTCCATTCACTGCATCTTGCTCTTCCTGTGTAATTCGGCACTGTCTTAAATAGCTCCGCCCACACCAGAGTCTGATCACATGGTCATGACGTCAGCGGAAGTCCTTTAGCCCACTAGGATTTAGCATCGACCAACAGCTGATCAACATGGGTGAGTTCTATGCATGGAAATGAATGGCCTATAGATGTGTGGCATATACATAGTATATATACTGCATATATCTACGTAGTCATAGTTTGTGTATACATTGTATATAGCTACCAGTTCATGTCTATGCATTGTATATAGCTTTCTACTTGTGTATACATTGTATATAGCCCCATAATCCTGTGCATGCATTGTATATAGCCCCATACTCGTGGGCATGCGTGGTATATAGCCGCACACTCGTGGACATGCATGGTATATAGCCGCACGCTCGTGGGCATGTGTGGTATACAGCCGCACACTCGTGGACATGCGTGGTATATAGCCGCACGCTCGTGGACATGCGTGGTATATAGCCGCACGCTCGTGGGCATGTGTGGTATATAGCCGCACACTCGTGGGCATGCGTGGTATATAGCCGCACACTCGTGGGCATGCGTGGTATATAGCCGCACACTCGTGGGCATGCGTGGTATATAGCTGCACACTCGTGGGCATGCGTGGTATATAGCCGCACACTCGTGGGCATGCGTGGTATATAGCCGCACACTTGTGGGCATGCATGGTATAAAGCTACATACCTGTATGTTTTGTGTGTGTATAAATCACAGGAATTTATCATTCCCTCTGTGACAGTTTTGCTATTATGGCTCATATTTGGCACAAAGCCCTTTCTTGCGCCCAATGTGTTCCACCCCCCCCCCCCTTCTCTGCCTTGCTCTCTACACTGTGTGGGGACAGCAGTTATAGTGGAAATCTACCGTAGTCTGTAACTGGCGTAGATCTTCATCCTGCCATTGTTGTGCTAGTCTGACGAAATGGCCAGACCGCTGCAGGGACCAAGAGATTTATGAGGAATTCGGCTCCTTCCCATGTCCTCATTTTATGGCTTAATCCCCGCACTGTATATATTGGATCTCCAAATGCGTATATCTTATACATAGACATAATATCATATACATAATCCAACACCTGTATACGTGTGTGTGTGTATATTTATATAGAATCTGTACATCCACTTATCCCTCGTCTTGCTATCACACACGTCCTGTGTGGTTTGTCTTATAGTAAGTAGGATATATACTGTATATATGTATTATACTATATAGGCTTCTTGCTTTGGTTATTGCCTATTAGGGATTTATTTTTCTATGTGTTGTGATCTGTTTGTGGAGACGTTTACAAGTACACGCCGAGAACCATTTTTTTTATACATTTCAAACACTTTGACACCCGGTCTTTAGGAAAAGGGTTTGGCTAGAGCAGTGATGGCGAACCTATGGCAGAGGAGGCACTCGGAGCCCTCTCTGTGGGCAAACATCTGTGGCACAGATCATATTGTGTGGGGGTCACTGGTTCGCCATCACTGGACTAGAGGAAACCTAAACTAGGCCACATTTGTATTAACCCCTTCAGACGTGTAGTAGTTTTTTTTTGGGGGGGGGGTTTTGGGGGGGTTCCCACTAAGAGAAACCTCCATTCGATTATCATCACTCGATACACCATAGTCTGTAACCATGCAGACACACAGATCTGCATCGGGGCTGTATGTATAGAACAATAGATATTTAATGTTTTGTAAAGTTTCTTCATTTTTGCATTGGCGAAGGAGGAATTGACTGGTTGTTTTTTTTTTCCCCTCTATCCAGAATCTGATGTATCCGTGGAAGACGAGGAGGTTCATGGAATCTTGGTTTCTAGGAAGCAAGGGAATCCTTGTAAGTCATACAAGCAAAATGTTGAGCTGATTGATTGAATTTTTTATACTACTTTATTGCTCTGCTTTTCTGATTCAGCGATCCAATTCCTATATCCTATAGCCATAGGTATATAGTAAAGTTTTGTCTCTCTGCATCAGTCACTACAGGGTGATTACCGAATATGTCTATTTGTGCAACTTAAAGGGGATGTTCAGGATTTAGGTTAATATCTTACTAGTGGGGGACCAACAGCCGGCCCCCGCATCGATCAGCTGTACGGAGCCACTTTATCTGGTCTGTTATCCATACTATGCCCAGCCTAGGGCCCTGAAGCTGCTGGGCCCGAGCCCTGTGTAGTGCTGGGGCGCCTAGCTCCCATTAATTACAGTAAAATACACGGGCCGGAGGTATCCACTTTCGAGGCACATACATGTATATTACAGGCATTGGAACCTAGTGTAAGGACCCTGTTCTCAAGTTTAGTGGGGGGGATCCCAAGGGGCAGACAGATCAAACACTCATTCTCTATTGTGCGGAAAGCGGACAAGTCTCTCTTGTGACTCAATATTACACAGCACAGTAGATACTGCACACCCAAAGCGTTACATCAATAGGTCCTCTCTGGTATACAGTAGATGCAGTCTCCTACAAGTTTGTGTAGATTGAGTCCACACAGGGCACACAATGTACATTTTTCCCTATCAGTATGTCTTTGGAATATGGGAGGAAATCCATGCAAACATACGAACTCCTTGCAGATGATGTTCTTTGCGGGATTCGAATCCAGGACTCCAGTGCTGCAAGGCTGCAGTGCTAACCACTGAGCCACCGTGGTCCCTCCTACATTTAACCAAGTGCAAGGAATCCGTTAAGACTGAAGTGACACATTTTTTTGGAAAAGCTGCAGGTTTTTGAGCCAAATCCAAGCGGCTTCAAACAGTTTTAGCGTTGTCTTATCGCTAAAGCCACTGGGTTTGGCTCAACAAGCTGCATCAAAAACTGCAACTAAATACTCAGCTTTTCTATAATGTGTGGCCTCCATGATACTGATGACCTGTCCTTGGTATAGATCTTCAGTATCCTCTCCATCGGAGTCCACCACCCCCACTGGGCTTCTCCGGCTTCAAATTAAATTTTCATACTGATGACCTGTCCCTGGACCCCGCACAGATCAGCTGTTGTAGCAGCTAATTTTTTTAAAATTAGATGGTGAGCCCCGTATAAGGATCACAATGTACTTTATTTTTCCCTATCTGTATGTCTTTGTTGAATGGGTGGAAATCGATGCAAACCCGGGGAGAACATACAAACTCCTGGCGGGATTCGAACCCAGGACTCCAGCACTGCAAGGCTGCAGTGCTAACCACTGAGCCGCCGTGTTGCCCCATTCTTAACATAGTGATGGTTTCGGGGAACTTTAATACTGCTCCTATTACACTCCCTGCCTGTCCCCTAGCATCTACCTGTACCTGGAGGCTGCTGTAACTGCTGATCTGTGCAGGGTCCTGGAATAGGTCCTCAGTCAGAACCCCACAGATCATATACTGGTGACTTATTCTTATTCTTCATCAGTATGAAGACCTGATTTGAGGCCAGAAAACCCCTTTAACTGATTGAAGAGGTTGTGACTTTTCGGCGAGTGCTGCGGCCTCTGAACTGAATGCCAAACACAGCGCCGTTCATGTTATAGTGGTTGTGCTTGGTATTGTAGCTTTATCCCATTCCTTTGAATGGAACTGAGCTATCAAAAGGCCATGTCACCTATGAGCAGTTCATTGCTGGCCTGCAACGATGCATCGTCTGTTGGTAAGGGAGCAAACTGTACTGAACGTCTCCAGGATAATTTGACGTTTCTGAGAGATAAGTGATCTCTACGTGTCAGCCGTTCCTGTACCTTGTGCAACCTATAATGTGGAGATTTTTTTGTGTTTACCTCAACAGTGTTTGGGAGACCCCTGAAGAGCTGCCACGCGACAGGTGATCTGTGTCTCAAACTCATCCGCCAAGCCATGTTTAAGAATCAGTGGGATAGAGCGGCCGGACTCTTGACATCTTACCTCCAGACAATGGAATGTCGAAACGTGCTGCGACAGAAATCGGCCTCAGAGGTGACCCACTTATATTTGTTTTTGGGGTTTTTTTAACTAGGAACTTCCAGAGAATCCAGTTCTTTGCATCTGGTGCCACGTCACTATTTCTGAGGCAGCCGGAATCTTTTTTACCCCTCACCGTTTCCAAGTTCTTGGTGCTTTTTTTTCTCCTGATAGGCATAGGGGGTCTTCCTGGCTGCTCAGGGGGGCAATTGCTTGTTGTTTAAAGAGTCAGTGGCTGCTGAAGTGACAGCAGGTTATTGCTGGGGGCAGTCGAACTTAGTTTGGGGTGTTGTTGTGTGTGCTTGTTGCCTACAGTGCCATTATGGCTGCTCAGGGCACAGCTGCTTATTATTGGGAGCATTTGCCTATGGCGGCCCACAGACCCTTGTAATAAGCCATTGCTTATTGCCTAGGGGTCATGCTAAATACCTACTTTTTACTGGTTATTGCCAAGGGGGTCATGCTGAGACAGTGGAAAGTGTTCATTGCCCTAGGGTAGAAAGACTATGCCCCAGTATTTTTCTGAGATAGAGATGTGGTTTTGTAAGAGTATACCAAACTTGTCTCTATTCATGGTTGGCCCTTCACCTCTGCGGCGCTTCCCCGCCGCCTCCGCTGCAAACATCCCTCCACTCAAGTGATCCTGTTAGTGTCGGCTACTTTGACGACATGTGATCTTGTGAGAGAGTGCAGGAGTCGCCTTGACATTGTCCGCTGCTGATTGGGCAGCAACAGAGCTTATAACCACACCCCCTTGTCTGTTGCACCAGGGGGCGCCCACCTGCCAGTGGAGAGCCTAATTAGCATATCGGGCACTGATTGCTCAAAAACGTTGGCGGTGAATGTAGATGGCTGCAGTTTCTGGGCAGATGAGGGAAATTCTGTGAAGGGCATGAAAAGCCACAGACATATAACACTTGGGCGTAGAGGCTCAGCACTATCTTCTCATAGACTGACCATATTGACACTATTGTTTGTTTCTTTTTTAAATGTATTAATTATTTTTTTTAAATCATAGAACATTTGGAGATTAGGAACCGAGATCCTATTAAATCATCCCAAAAGCACAAGTGAAGACATCAATGTATTCCATGAAATCATGAAGAACCTCGGAATGAAGCACTATCTTTTAGTGAGTGTGTAACTATAGAGAGAGGGATACAAGAGCTCCTCGTGCAATGTGGTCACTACAACAGTGCACGAGTGTTAGTGCTTTTATGGTGCATCTCTGGACTAGGAACTGAGAACGGGTCTAGTATGGAAAGCCGTTACCTGCCCATACTAAGTAATATGGTGAACGACTTTCTATATACATTACATTACTTATCCTGTACAGATCCTCACTTATACCCTGTATTATACTCCAGAGCCGCACTCACTATTCTGCTGGTGCAGTCACTGTGTACATACATTACATTACTTATCCTGTACTGATCCTGAGTTATATCCTGTATTATACTCCAGAGCTGCGCTCACTATTTTGCTGGTGCAGTCACTGTGTTCTGGGGGGCAGGTATTCTTATGCATGGTGTCTGGTGTAAAGCTCTGTTCACACTTGCGTCATGACTAGAGATGAGCGAGTACTGTTCAGATCAGCCGATCCGAACAGCACGCACGCATTGAAATGAATGGACGTAGCCGGCACGCGGGGGGGTTAAGCGGCCGGCCAGCGTCAAAGCGGAAGTACCAGGTGCTTCCATTCATTTCAATACGTGCGTGCTGTTCGGATCGGCTGATCTGAACAGTACTCGCTCATCTCTAGTCATGACTAAAATTTAAAATCTCCCTTCACACTGTGCGGAGTGCCTCTGCTGCTCTGTCCTCCTACTATATTATTTTCCTATATGCTTTACTTAAAATAATTTCTCATTTGTCAGCTATTTTATTGGTATATTTCTTAAATTGGTGTATTGCACAAATAGCCCATGCCTACCTTCGCATAGAAAGACAAAAGTGTTGCCTCCTACAGGGTAATAGATGGTATTGACATTTACATGGTTTTCCCCTATATTTTTAATACCTTACATACTATATGTGCTTTTGCACATTTCCAGTCTGTAGATGGATTTCTATGTTCTCACAGATTATAATGTTTATCCAGGATACAAATTTCTGAGATCCTGTATTTTCTGGCTGTGTAATGTGTACACACCCATAGCTGTCTCCACTGGCGCTGCCCAGACTGTCCCTAATAGGTGATTCATAATACCCTGACTTCATATTGTCCACGTGTTTTCTTATTACAAAGACAAATATTGACTTTTTCTCTTGTCAGTGTACAAGAATATAACTACTATAATACTGTCCCCTATGTAAAAGAATATAACTACTATAATACTGCTCCTATGTACAAGAATATAACTACTATAATACTGCTCCTATGTACAAGAATATAACTACTATAATACTACCCCTATGTAAAAGAATATAACTACTATAATACTACACCTATGTACAAGAATATAACTACTATAATACTACTCCTATGTACAAGAATATAACTACTATAATACTGCCCCCTATGTACAAGAATATAACTACTATAATACTACTCCTATGTACAAGAATATAACTACTATAATACTGCTCCTATATATAACTACTATAATACTACTCCTATGTACAATAATATAACTACTATAATACTGCTCCTATGTACAAGAATATAACTACTATAATACTACTCCTATGTACAAGAATATAACTACTATAATACTGCCCCCTATGTACAAGAATATAACTACTATAATACTACTCCTATGTACAAGAATATAACTACTATAATACTGCTCCTATATATAACTACTATAATACTACTCCTATGTACAATAATATAACTACTATAATACTGCTCCTATGTACAAGAATATAACTACTATAATACTACTCCTATGTACAAGAATATAACTACTATAATACTGCCCCCTATGTACAAGAATATAACTACTATAATACTACTCCTATGTACAAGAATATAACTACTATAATACTGCTCCTATATATAACTACTATAATACTACTCCTATGTACAATAATATAACTACTATAATACTGCTCCTATGTACAAGAATATAACTACTATAATACTACTCCTATGTACAAGAATATAACTACTATAATACTGCCCCCTATGTACAAGAATATAACTACTATAATACTACTCCTATGTACAAGAATATAACTACTATAATACTGCTCCTATATATAACTACTATAATACTACTCCTATGTACAATAATATAACTACTATAATACTGCTCCTATGTACAAGAATATAACTACTATAATACTGCCCCCTATGTACAAGAATATAACTACTATAATACTGCTCCTATGTACAAGAATATAACTACTATAATACTGCTCCTATGTACAAGAATATAACTACTATAATACTGCTCCTATGTACAAGAATATAACTACTATAATACTGCTCCTATGTACAAGAATATAACTTCTATAATACTGCTCCTATGTACAAGAATATAACTACTATAATACTGCTCCTATGTACAAGAATATAACTACTATAATACTGTCCTATGTACAAGAATATAACTACTATAATACTGCTCCTATGTACAAGAATATAACTACTATAATACTGCTCCTATGTACAAGAATATAACTACTATAATACTGTCCTATGTACAAGAATATAACTACTATAATACTGCTCCTATGTACAAGAATATAACTACTATAATACTGCTCCTATGTACAAGAATATAACTACTATAATACTGCTCCTATGTACAAGAATATAACTACTATAATACTACTCCTATGTACAAGAATATAACTACTATAATACTGCTCCTTGGTTTCTTACTCCTGGGTGTCTTACCATAGCCCTGCCTGTTTCTTGCTGTGTATTACAGATCTCCTTGGAGCAGGTGTATCACAACTTGTGTAATGGTGAGACAGATGAAGCTTACCGGGTGCTGAGTCTCGCTGAGAGCTGGAGGAATGGTCTGCACTCCGCTGAACAGAAGAGGCTGCAGAGTCTGATCCAGGCTCATAGAGCCGTCCTGAACTACCGCTCCTGGAAGGACAGAAGATCAGCCATGAGTCAGGATGGTAATGTGTAGATCTCTATCATATTTTATTGGTACGTCCCTATCAGTCCGATGATGATGATGATGATTTGTCCTTCTCCTGCTCCTCCAGATGCCGCTTACCCCTCTCGGTCGTCTTCCACCCAGGCCATAGGCAGTTACTACAGACAGGCCACCGGCACATTTCAGGAGATCCTTAAGTTCCCCGGGGTGTGGGATCCTTTCGTTCTCAATTATGTGGATGTAAGTAACGTTCCTGGCTTGTAGCGGCCTCCTTAAAACTTGAATAAGATTTCTCTTCTAGCGTCCATATACGTTTGGGGTTCCAATCAATATCTGACCCCTTGGCGGGGGTCTTACCCAGGCACCACCACGGATCAGCTTTTCGAAGAGGTGGGACAAGTGCTGCAGCCTTTTCACTGAATACAAGGCATAGCGCCATCCATAGCGTAGTGGCTGTTCTTGGTATTGCAGCTCTGTCCCATTTATTTAAAGGCAATGGGGTGTTGTAGGCTAAATTCATGACCTAGCCTTAGAATAGATCGGCAGGGGACCCGCGCCCATTTATTTTTTTTATTTTTTTTAAGCTTCTTGAATCTTCTGGAGACAAAACGGAGGCGGAAAAAGTTTTGACCAGCTACGCGTCTAATCCTAAGAACCCACCCAACCCAAATGCCCACGTGTACCTGTACAACTTCATGAAGAGGAACGAGGCTTCCCGCGAGAAGCTCATAGACGTGCTGCGGGTGAGTATCAATACTGTGCTGTATGTATCGCCTGCATATACTGAGGCGCTGTACAGATCAGGATTCATATGGCTGCAACCTCCTGATCCCTCTGCAAGGCCCAAAAAATCGACAAGGTTATGATAAAGTTTTTCTTCTTTCCAGGTTTTGCATTCAATGACTCCATCCCACAAACTCATGCTGAAATTTAGCAAACTGCTTTACGTTTCTGGTAAGTCACAATGATAATGGAATTCGTTTCTGTGCAGAACATCAACGCTCCGATATTGTTACCGCATTCACACCTATAGATAGAGAATGTGGCCCAAGTATAGTGGTAGAGCAGGGCTAGGCTGCAGTGCTATCATCTGCCACTAGGTGGAGGCTTGTAACCAAACTAGACGTCTCCAGATGTTCAAAACCAGTTTCTCCTATAGATGGCGCCGTGTACTGCTCCGATGTCTGGATGTACTGATAGATCTCTGTAAGCCGAAAACACCGACTGTCCAAATAGTGAACTATGTCTAAAGTAAAATCTATTGAAAGTAATATCATATAAATGACTGCAATCTCTGTATACTACACTGTGGAGGAGAGCCAATAGATCCTCTATATACTACACCGCACAGGACAGATCCTCTATATACTACACCGCACAGGACAGATCCTCTATATACTACACCGCACAGGACAGATCCTCTATATACTACACCAAATAGGACAGATCCTCTATATACTACACCACACAGGACAGATCCTCTATATACTACACCGCACAGGACAGATCCTCTATATACTACACCGCACAGGACAGATCCTCTATATACTACACCGCACAGGACAGATCCTCTATATACTACACCGCACAGGACAGATCCTCTATATACTACACCGCACAGGACAGGTCCTCTATATACTACACCACACAGGAGAGATCCTCTATATACTACACCACACAGGAGAGAGGACAGGTCCTCTATATACTACACCACACAGGACAGGTCCTCTATATACTACACCACACAGGAGAGATCCTCTATATACTACACCACACAGGAGAGAGGACAGGTCCTCTATATACTACACCACACAGGACAGGTCCTCTATATACTACACCACACAGGACAGGTCCTCTATATACTACACCACACAGGAGAGATCCTCTATATACTACACCACACAGGAGAGATCCTCTATATACTACACCACACAGGAGAGATCCTCTATATACTACACCACACAGGACAGATCCTCTATATACTACACCACACAAGACAGATCCTCTATATACTACACCACACAGGACAGATCCTCTATATACTACACCGCACAGGAGAGATCCTCTATATTCTACACCACACAGGAGAGAGGACAGATCCATATGTATATGTATATATATATATATATATATATATATATATAATGTGTGTGTGTGTATATATATACATACTGTATATTTGTGTCTTCGATCTGGTGACTAATAAGTTAGGTCATTACTACATCTCTGGGATCTTCTGTGATCAGTTTCACTTTTTTTTTTTTTCTAATCTTATTGACAGGCTCAGAAGATGATCAGCGACTTTCCCTAAACGTCCTGTTTGATCTGTTGGATTTTTCTGGTTGGAAGGATAGTGTGAAGGCATGGAAGTACTTGGGGAAGCGAATGAAGGACACCTTTTGGAAGTAAGTGACTTGTATATGAGCGTTGTGGGGTCACCATACATTGTGTGCTCCGGTGTGGTGCTATGTCTGGCTACAGCTCACAAATCCAGTGTCTGCTCCCTTCTGTGATACCCCATACGTGTGACATATGTGTGTGTGTCCGCCGCCTGTGTCCCTACTGCACACGGACTATAATCGGAGAAGTGTTAAGTCCTGGTAACGTTTTATTCTGAAAGATCAAAATCTGATTAAAATACCTCAGGAATAGAAGCCAAGAGTAACAGATCATTGTCAGGGAGGCCCCGGCCAGAGAAACCTCATATCTCTTGTAAAAAAACAAATTGACTTGTATCGCTGCGCAGGGTTGGCAGAATTATTATTATTTTGTATTTGGTCGATCAAGTTCACATTGGCAAGACTATGCATTGTATATGGAAGAAAGGAGGGCTTCTAGTTTGATACATGGGTCCTAATAAAATTGATTTTTATTTATTTTTGATGATCTTAAAGGGATTGTCTGGGTTTATTTATTCATGGCCTATCCTCAGTATATCATATAGGGTCAGATGAAGAAAGCTCTGTCCACTGTATAGTGGCCAGACGCCTTCTCTCCAACATAGGTGCTACAGCCAGATGTGTCTCTGTCTCAGGTTAGCTGACTGCCCCCTACTGACCAGATATTGAGGATAGACCATAAAGAAAATAAGTCCTGACAAACCCTTTAAAGTGTTGTTTTTTTTTTTTTAGTGTTACGTGTTGGTAACTTAGATCATTAATATGTGATTGGTAGGTTCCAACTATAGCATATCACCCCAGCCCTGCAGATAGATAGGTTAGTGTCACCAGAACCAGCATATCACCCCAGCCCTGCAGATAGATAGGTTAGTGTCACCAGAACCAGCATATCACCCCAGCCCTGCAGATAGATAGGTTAGTGTCACCAGAACCAGCATATCACCCCAGCCCTGCAGATAGATAGGTTACTGTCACCAGAACCAGCATATCACCCCAGCCCTGCAGATAGATAGGTTAGTGTCACCAGAACCAGCATATCACCCCAGCCCTGCAGATAGATAGGTTAGTGTCACCAGACCCAGCATATCACCCCAGCCCTGCAGATAGATAGGTTAGTGTCACCAGACCCCATCATATCACCCCAGCCCTGCAGATAGATAGGTTACTGTCACCAGAACCAGCATATCACCCCAGCCCTGCAGATAGATAGGTTAGTATCACCAGAACCAGCATATCACCCCAGCCCTGCAGATAGATAGGTTAGTGTCACCAGACCCCATCATATCACCCCAGCCCTGCAGATAGATAGGTTAGTGTCACCAGACCCAGCATATCACCCCAGCCCTGCAGATAGATAGGTTACTGTCACCAGACCCAGCATATCACCCTAGCCCTGCAGATAGATAGGTTAGTGTCACCAGACCCCATCATATCACCCCAGCCCTGCAGATAGATAGGTTACTGTCACCAGACCCAGCATATCACCCCAGCCCTGCAGATAGATAGGTTAGTGTCACCTGAATCATACAGTGTTTTCTCCTTGTAAATTGAGGTCAAGATATCTGTTTTTGTCAATATGCTAATTAACTCTTTGGAGCATTAAGGGCATTCTTGCTTAGCTCTTTGGAGCAATGACAATACCCTCATTGCTCCTTAGACCTAATTTGCATATATTTGCAAAAGCGATATCTCAGCAATGAAAGCAACAATCCACAAGGGAAAGACACAGTTTGATTCAGGTTTATGTGCTGGCTTTGGTTACACTCGCTTTAAGAATTGGCATCACAGCCATAACTTGCACATACAGAATTTTTTTTTAAAAAAAGTATTCTAGATGTAGTTTTTTTTTTTTCCTGCTAATATTGTAGGGGTTTGCTTCGTGTGCTATTTCCTAATCTGTCCTTGAAAGTTCATCCACATTTAAGAGGTGATACAATCTGGAGAGATTCTTTTATAAGGTCACGTGGATTTTTCCTTTAAAATAAAAAAAAAAAAAAAAAAAAATTCCTTTAGCACTTAGCCCAGAATTCTCAATAAATCAGTAGGCGTGAAATAGGGATTAGTGAGCTCGCCTGTGAAGGTTCGGGCACACATGGTCTGGCCCCATAATCCTTTGTTACTGTGAATTTCGCAGCAGTTCTCCTTTTACTGCCTCCGTATAATCGGTTTAATTGGCCTTTAAAATAGGAATCAAAGGAATTTTCACCCTAAAACAAAAAAAATTACCGTGCAATGCATTTTTATTTTTTTTCTTTATAGGGGATTCACACGTGTGGATTCGTTTTGGTAGTTTTAACTGTTGGCGCTCTCTCGTAGTCCCTCAGTAGTTTTTCAAGAGAAGACTGTGTTGAACTTGTAGGAGGCAGTGACTTGTCTGTTCATGTATTTTAATGGAGACCAGAGTCTGTGTGACCAGAGAAGTGTCATGTAATGGGCGAGTAGAAAATTCCCTATAGTGTGACATATCTCAGGAATGATAGCAGCAGCAGAAGAGTGGTTTGACTTTGGACGGGTCACTGCCTCCTACAATTATGTATATTCATGGGAACAAGGACGTGGACATGTGTGACTAGCCCAATGTGTTGTAGTGGATGAGAAGATAATTCTTTTATATCTAGGCATATGTCAGGAATGATGACCGCAGCAGCAGAAGAGTGGTTTGACTTTGGATGGGTCACTGCCTCCTACAATTATGGATATTCATAGGAACAAGGACGTGGACATGTGTGACTAGCCCAATGTGTTGTAGTGGATGAGAAGATAATTCTTTTATATCTAGGCATATGTCAGGAATGATGACCGCAGCAGCAGAAGAGTGGTTTGATTTTGGATAGATCACTGCTTCCTACAGTTATGGATATTCATAGAACAAGAATGTGTATGACTAGCCTAATGTGATGTAGTAGATGAAAAGAGAATCCTTTATATCCAGGCATATGTCAGGAATGATGACAGCAGCAGCAGAAGAACGGTGGGTTGACTTTGCACAGGTCACTGCCTCCTACAATTATGGTTATTTATAGGAACAAGGCCGTATGGGATTGGAACACTGCCATGAAGCAGAGCGAATATCTTATAGCCAGACACCTGTCAGGGATGATGACGACAACGAAAGAGGAATAGGTTGATCTTGTAGGAGGCAGTAACTTGTGCATTTATATAGGTTACTTAGAACAAATCTGTATGTGACTAGCATAAGGCCATGAAGTGGAGGAGGAGAGAATACAATCTAACCTGTCGCATCTGGTTAGTGAGGACTGTAGCGGAAGAGGTAGTGTGCTGATTTTGTCAGAGGCAGTGACTTATTGAAGGGGTTGTCTCTAGTGTTGAGCGAATAGTATTCGAACAAATACAACAACAAAAAAAGCTGTGTTTCCGCAACGTAGGGCCTTAGCCTAAGCCTGGCTTCTCACAAGCTACCTCTATTTCAGGAATGCCGATAGCAGCAGCAGAGGAGTATGTTGCTCTTGTGAGAGAAAGTGACCTGTACTTGTAACATAGACTGATACCAAACCATATCGCCCCCTCCTTTTACTTGACCTCCCCATCTTCGAGCACATGTTTAGGTTTCTTGTTTTCATGTGTTTATCTCATGATGTCATCTGTTTGTGATTCAAACCACGTGGCGCACGACACGAACCTCTGAACATGAAAGCTGCTTTTCATGTAAGATGTAAATGTGGAGTTTATATGGGATGATGAAGTGCTCAGTAATCTGCTTTCTCTCCAGTTCTCATAAGGATTGGATAATCGAGGCCTGGCAGCCCCGGAGTAGCTGGTGGCCATCGTACCACTTCGCAATGTCTCAAGCCACCAAGGACCGGCAGAAGTGTGCAGAACTCTCCATGAAGAAAGCTTTGGTAGCTGGAATGTTAATGGGGTTGGGTAAGTCACAGTATGCTATGGTATCATTCATTGGGTAGAGATTTATTTTTAAAGTTTTACGTTAAACATATTTTTCATGAGGTTTTTAATAATTCTTTTTTTTTTTTTTTGTTTAAATTACTAAAAATTCTGCAATTCTGACTCTGGCCCCCAAGTTAAATAATATGCTGAGACTTCCCGTTTTCTGTAGGAGATTTCTTTGCAGCAGTCACCTCACTTACAGCATACTGATGATCACAGCTATCATATATATGTAGATAAGACACAAAATCCACCAATCACAATAGTGGATGTCACATGCCCTCTCTGTACAGGTCACAGAATGGTCTCCTTCAGACCATTCAATCTTTGGCCGATGGTCCATCTCCAGGAGACAGGAAGTCACAAACTATTTTAGGCTTAGTGGAAAGAGTTTGAATTGATCCCTAGACAGAAAGGACCATACCCTGTTTCCCCAAAAATAAGACCCCCCCCCCCCCCCCCCCTTCACCTTCTGTAGTCTCTGGTTTGTAGGGGAACTGTGACACTGCTCCATTCAAGGCCTGTAATCCAAAGCCATTCTTCCTCTTCCAGGTTGTGTCTATTATTCCTCAGTCTATTGTTCGGAGAAGAAGAAGAAGGGGAATAAGAAGACCTTAAATCGTATGAAGGAGTTTATTAAGAAGTACCAAATGTTCTGTGCTGATGTGTGAAGACGATGTAGAGGAGGCCGCCATTGTGGACTGATCCAGCAGGCCTACTATTGGTTTACTTAGAAGGGATGACTTGTGTCCGAGAGTTCCTTGCCCCGTTGCATCATGGACCTTTAAAAAATGGCTGCCTACGCTGTACTTAAATGACCAGTCTGCCTTAAACCCTCTCAGTTCTATGTGAGGGATCCTGTTATGAACCCATTTGTAGGGTTTGGTTTATGTTTCCGGTGCTGCGATGGAGAGATGATGTATATTGTGAATTATTTTGTCCATCTTGTGGATCAAATGTTGGTTCTTGTTACTTTTTTTGCGTCTTTTATGATCATAAACAGGTTATATATTACAGCAATGTTCACATTGGTGCTGTCCTATCCGGACGTTTGGTCTGTCACAAGACCGGAGGAATGGAAGAATCCTGAAATAAGATAAGATAATCCCACAATGGGGAAATTCAGTGCAATACAGTATCATGGGTAGTACAGTAGTATATAGCAAGAGAGAAACGCATACAAGCTCATGGCAAATAGAGAGATACTAAGGGCTTGTTCACACGGGGCAAGAGGAGGTGGATTCTGACGCCGAATCTACCTCAGAATCCGCCCCCTCACAATAGAGGTCTATGCAGACCGCTAGCTTCCTTTTTACCGTGAGTGGTATGTTTCGGCTCACGGTAAAAAGAAGCGAGCTGCCCTTTCTTTAGGTGGATTCCGTGGCTGAGTCAGCCCCGGCGTCCGCCTCATGACAGCACCCTCCGGACTTGGCCCGTTCATTTGGGCCTATTCCGGAGCAGGAAGCCGCAACAGTTGCAGCAGGCGCATTTTGGTCCTATTCTCGCATCAGAATCAGGACCAAAATACGCGGTCCTGTGCCCCGTGTGAACGAGGCCTAGGAGTCATAGCAACTAAAAAGAAGGAAACAAAAAACAAAGTTCAGGATCATTTAGTTCTCTGTGCGAAGTGATGTTGATTATACAGCTCGACTGCGGTTGGAGGACACGAGGAGGGGGACACAGCATATAGGGATAACAGGCAGAAACAGTTTTTTGCAGAGGTGGGGGACATATGCAGGTATCACGATGACATGTGGTGGTTCCTTTGGTAGGTAGTAAGATCTCATGCTCACAGCTGATAGTTCGATATCTTGCATCAACACTATTGTTCCTCAACCACAACAATGTCCCAAAAGTACCCCATCTTTCATCGCAAGCCCTCCTCCTATCTTCTTATCACTGTCATGTGTTCTATCTGCCCGAAGAAGTCTAAAGCCATCCAGGTAGACGGGGCGCTGCTCTCTTGCCATGCGTCCTTAACTCATGGGGGGGGTTGATGGTAGGTTCCTAGGCTGTAACAGAGTCCCATGTGTCCACAGTAAAAGAATGAAATACCAGTCAGCCTACTGTGGGCATCTTCCACGCATAAGCAATAGACGCCAAAAACATTTCCTTGAAAGGTGAAGTCCGCAATTCCATTCAGGTTTCTCCTCCATGCTTTGTCTGCTTCATGTTGACCATGCTTTCCTTAGCTCATTGAGGGGATGGTTTTGCACATGTACACAGGAAATTCCAGCCGAGCAGGTATCTTCAAGCTTAAACAATGGACACAGAAAATAGTCTGCATGTTCTTCCATTCGATATAGTTAGCAAATCCATAGTGCTAGTTTGCTTGAGTAGAGGATTCTTGAAGATTCAGACAAAAAGAGTGAAAAAGAAAAGATAAACGTTGCTCTCAGTGTGGAGCTCTGTATCGAGGCTGCCGCTTATGCAGCGCCATCTTGGAATAAGACTACTTGAGTGGATCCTGAGGTTCTAAAATGGAGTCTTTCAGATGTCACCCACCACCATTCCCGGAAGCTTAAAGTAACAAATACTATATACTCACCTGTCCGTTCAATCTGGGATCCAGCAGAAAGTCTCCATTTGGGCCCCAAGACTTCCTGACCTATGGACCATACAGCAGTGTAAGACCATCAGTGGTTGAGCTACAGAGCATCAGCACTCGGCCACCAACTGGTGCACAGAAGATAATCCCAGCTTGGAGACTCAAATGGACACTGCAGTTTCCTCAGCTGAACTGCCGGATTTCCAGGAGAGGAAAAAAAAAAAAAATCTGCAGTGTTTTTCAGTCCTGTGGGAACGTACCCTCACCGATAAATCAATCCCACCAGTTTAGGATTGCTCTCTACACTTGGCCTTGTCTAACTTGACCACCTTCATGAATTGGCTGGAGGGAAACCATCTGTAGTCATTGAAAAATAACTCGACATTGTTTTGTTGTAAGCCGTAAGCCTACAATGTAAGAGGCAACGTGCGCTCTCTTAACCCCTCCTAATATATTACAGATACCGGGCGGTTCCACCATGTGTTATAGCTACACACAGGAAAAAAAATTCTAAGGGTTAAGTCTAATATTTTAACACTAAATTGTCTTCTAACATGGACCACGTGCTTGGGGTCCGTCACATACTGTGCGAATACACAAGTGAGCAGAAACGTGTAACTAATTCTTTTCCTAGTGGACAGCACTGTTACACCTTAAAGAAGTTTGGGGAAAAAAGAGCACAACTTGCACCAAGGTAAAACAACTGCTACCATTATGCTCCATCCATATACTCCACTACATATTTGATGTGGGAACATCTCCTACATTCCACCAAATTCAGATTAATCTGAGGGACTACTGCCGGAAAGTAAAACATGATCTGGCCCAAGACCCAATTCATCAAGTTGCTGGCTCAGGAACCTTACTGTGACCATCCTATGGAGATCCATTCCAACAAGCTCCTGACTCGTCTACCTTTAAGCTATTCGGTGACTATTCATTTCATCCAGGTCCCAGTCGTGGAGATCAAGTATGTCAAGCTCCAGGCTCATAATCCTTGGTAATCCGGTTCATTACGTTCCTGCCTTACTAACCCTGTTTTGGCCAATCCATGAAGATCCCGATTATCGGCCTTCTGTCTCACAAGCCTAGTTCTAGCCACACTAAAGAGATTCAGTTCATTAAGCTTCTGTCTCACAAACCTCATTGTTTCAATTAAACAGATCAAATCTGCCAAGTTCCTGGTTTACGAGCCTTGTTCTGGCTGCTCTATGAATATCCAGCTCCAGTCTCACAAGCCTTATTCTGGCCATTACATGGAGATCTAATCCATCAAGTTTCTGTTGCACAGGGCTCGGTCTGGCCCTTTCCATGAAGATCCAATTTATCCAATTGTGGCCATTCTATGGGAATCAAATTTGAGATGCTCCTAGCTGTGGACATTCGATGGAGAATAAATCCACCAAGCTCCTAGCTCACTAGTCTCATTCTGACCATTCAATGAAGATCCAGTTTATTCAGCTTCTCACCAGCTGCCTCATGTCTGTCCTATAAAAATCCAATTTATCCACCTCCTAGATTACAAATCTTGTTCTGGCCATTCGATGGAGATCCAGTTCCTCAAACTTCCTTATTCTGGCAATTCCATGAAGAACCAATTCATCCGGCTCACAAGCCTTGTTTAGGCCGTGACATTGGGATTCCATTTTTGAAGAACCTCCATTCCATGGAAGATCTAATTTATCAAGTTTCAGGCTCACAGGCCTCATTCTGGCCAATCCATTGAGATCAAAATAAATTAATTCCTGACTTACAAGCCTCGTTTGCTTGTTCCATGATGATCCTGTTCACCAAACTCCTATCTCACAAGCCATGTTTTTGTCAGTCCATGGAAACCTGACTGCCGTTTTCCATGGAGCTCTCCATTCCAATGGAGTTCCAGTTCATCAAACTTCCAGCTCTGGCCATTTAATGGAGACCCAATAAATCAAGTCCCTAATTTATAAGCCTCATTTTTACTGTTCCATAATGATCCAGGACATCAACCTCCTGACTCACAATCCATGTCTTGGTCCTTCCATCGAAACCCAATCCATGAAGCTCCAGACTCTCCAAACTCATTTCTTGCTATTTCTTGTAGACATAAGACTGGTGAAAACTGCAAATTTAACAAGTTTTGGTCACATGAGTCTTTTATGTGGTAGTTTTTGTGTTTGGGACGGTAGTATTGATGAGTTTCTGAGAAAGTCCCATAAACAACATTCGGAGAGTCGATAAATATATCTGGTAAGTCTGTACACGGAGCATCAGTAAGTGCGAGGACATTGTGCAAGCTTTGTATATCAAAGAGTCTTGTATGCAACTCTCCCGTAAACCTTGGTGGCTGGACGTGATGACCTGGCAATTGGGCATTGGGCCAGCGCCCTTTACACAATACAAGTTCTCTTTGAAGACTCTATAAAGCGCTTAGTGTGTAATGTGCTGATCTTTATTAATATCCAGTATTTAAAGTGCTGTTCCAGTTTTGTGGGGCCAAAATACGATCACCTTGTAAATGGCTCCTATGAACTATTTACAAGGTCGCCGAATGGAAAAAGCAGATGCGGAGAGCGGTTTGCTTTTGCTCTGGAGCAGCTGTTTTTCCAAGAAGCTGAATAAATAAAAAATGCTAAACTACTTTTGTCAATAACATTTTTTATTTTTTATGCGATGGGTAGGAAAAATAAAAACATTCCACCATCTTCTTTTTACGTTTATTACTGACCTAAAATAAGTGTATACGTTTATACGACATAATAACAGATCAGTGGAGTATATTACTATAAAAAGGATTGGCAAAAAATTGTATTTTAGTGAAAAAAAAAAAAAAAAGTTTTTTTTATTAGCTTTTGTGGGATTTTGTATTTTTTTAGGTTTTTTATTAGCTTTTGTGGGGTTTTGTATTTTTTAACATATTTTTAGATTAGTTTTTGTGGTTTTTGTATTTTTTACTTTTTTTATTAGTTTTTGTGAATTTTTGAATTTTTAAAAAAAATTTATATTAGTTTTTATGGGTTTTTGTATTTTTTATAGTTTTTGTGAGGTTTTGTATTTTTTTATAGGTGTTTTTTAGCTTTAGTTTAGCTTTTTCATTTTTGTTTTTTTACTCACCAACTTCCAAAAAAAAAAAAAAAATTTTTTTTGTATATATTTCAGTTTACAGACTTGTATGGGGCTTATTTTTGGCAGGACAAATTGTACTTCAAAATGGCACCATTGAATGATTGAGATGTGAGAGAGTCCTCTCTGATCACGGGCACTGCTATTGGTTCTATGCTGTGTAATACCTCACCGCTGTGCCCTTGGTTTATACTTCAATATTTGGCCAGTATTTTGCATGCTTTTTAGAGATGAGCGAACACTAAAATGTTCGGGGTTCGAAATCCGCTTCAAACAGCCGCACAATGTTCGAATGGGTTTCGAACCCCATTATAGTCTATGGGGGGGAAATGCTCGTTTCAGGGGTAGGCAAAATTCGATAAAATTCTACTTACCAAGTCCATGAGTGAGGGTCGGGCTGGATTCTTCTCCGAGCAGTCTTCTCCGTGCAGTGTCCCCGCGGCGTCTTCCGGCCTTGAATTCACTCTGCCAGGCATCAGGCCTGGGCAGAGCCGACTGCGCATGCCCGCACTACAAGTGGACATGCGCAGTCGGCTCTGCCCAGGCCCGATGCCTGGCAAAGTGAATTCAGAGCCGGAAGAGGACGCGGGAGCGCTGCGCAGGGAGAAGACTTCTAAAGGTAGGAGAAGAACCAGCGTTGATTGGCCGACTGTATAGCATTCAGCCAATCAATGCTGGTTCTGCATCGAACTTTTCCATTCGAATAGCGAGTACTACTCGCTCATCTCTAATGCTTTTGTTTTTTTTGTTTTGTTTTTTTTTCTTTTCATTATATTTAAAAATATATAATAATACTAAGTTTAATTTTATTTTTCTTTTAAGCCACTCCTGATCTGGGCTTTAAAAAAAAAAAATACTCATGTAGTCAGCAGGTGGGAAAGGGAGTCAGGCCACAGGTGACTGTCTATATTAATGTTCAATATAAGTTGGGACTTTGGGCACTGCCTATTAGAAACTTGCTATTGGATTTAGCTCACCTCATTCCCAACCCCGACCACTTTTTGCCTTCTTTTCCTATGTCTTGTTGACTGTTGTATTGGAAAAAACCCCAAAATTATTAATGCAAAATTGCTAAGCATTGACCCAAACGTCAAGGTCAGTTCTTCCATGAAAATGTATTACTGTATGACTTAACGGGTGTATAGCCGCCGCCGTTCGGTACATAATTCAGTTTTTGTCGGTATGCAAATGAGTTCTCTTGCAGCACTGGGGGCGGTCCCCAATGTTGCGAGAGAACTCTCCAGCGCCGCCACCATCTTCTTCAGGAACGGGTCTTCTCCGCGTCTTCTTCCAGTGGTGGCTTCAAACTTCTCGGCCTCGGGCAGCCGACTGCACATGCCTGCCGGCCACAATATAATGGGTTTAGTGGGAAGTTTGAAGCCACCGCCGGAAGAAGACGCGAAGAGAGGCCGTTCCTGAAGAACATGGAGGTGGCGCTGGAGCCCACTAGAAGATCCTCTTGTATTTTGGTGGGCCATTCCGATACTGGTAGCTCATACAGTATTTGCTGCTATAACTGGTGAAACAACTTAAGGAGTTCAATGGGGGTCAATGCAAACAGTATATTGGAATTTAAGCCCCATCCCAAGACTGACCCCAAATCAGTCCTAAATGCCCACTTTTGGGTTGGAAATTCAGCAAACACCACCCCTTTTTTTTGGCCAGAACATGCCATATTTGCCAGGATTGTTTCTGAAACTTACGACTGTTGACCAGTATGGCCCAAGCCCAAGTATTGACCACACCGACTACGACAACGACTGGTTCACAACCGTTCTGCATCGTCGTATACTGGTCCCATTTTCCAGAACCCTCCAGTCTGACTCTTACAACCTCCTTCGATGATGAATGAAGACTGTTGACAAGACAGACGGGTGACCCGAGTGCTTTTTGGAATCTTGAATTGAATGTCTTTTTAATCTCTATGAATTTTGACCCACATCTGTATATTCTTATCGTAGAGATTCCAGTAGATATTTTTCATTTCTGGTCGTCTCAGATTCTACTCTGAAATCCAGATGTGAATATGTTTATGCTGCTTTCTCCAAAATATATGTGACACCTCTGAATGTATTCAGTGCACTACCTGGAGGAAATCTAATGCCCCGGGCTGTTGAGTCTCCACGTTCATCTGCTGGTGGCCGGCTGCCCACATATTAATGAATCGAGCAGCTACTATAAAGGCTCAGGAATCCAGCAGTGCAAATGTTATGAAAATGTGGGTTCCCGGGCCACGTGGCCATATTATGAAATAAAATTTAAGTTGCTATGTTGATGGCTGACCTATGTGCGTAGAGGTGTGGACGCTATCATCTACTAGTGATTTTTTGGTTTTTACAGCCAATGGCCAGCCTCGTAACTTGAAGATCCTGAAGCCGCACAAAAAATCCACAACAGTCGCCCCCAACTCCATCTTGTATATGCCATTTATGATACTAATATCTTCTTAAGTGGCAGAGGCAACTTTGGGCCCCCTTGGCTCCCAGAACCCGGATATGACTGCTACCTCTGTATTCCCTATAGCTGTTCTTCTCCATCTTCAACAAAATAAGATAAGATAATCCTTTAATAGTCCCACAATGGGGAAATTTCAGTGATACAGTTTCATAGATGGTACTGTAGTATATAACAAGAGAGAAACACATACAAGCTCATGGCAGATAGAGAAATCCTAGGAATCATAGCAACTAAAAAGAAAGAAAAACAGACACACTGCAGGATCATTTAGTTCTCTGTGTGGAGTGATGTTAGTAATACAGCCGAATGTGGTTGGAGCACACAAGGAGGAGGGGAGGTCACAGCATGTAGATATAACAGGCCAAAAAAAAAGGTTTTTTGCAGAGGTGGGGGACATGTGCAGCTATCATGATAACATGTGGCAGTTCCTTTGGTAGGTGGTGAGATCTCATGCTCACAGCTGATAGTTCGGTATCTTGCATCAGCACTATTGTCCATTAACCAAAAAAATGCCCCAAATGTCCTTCATCACAAGCCCTCCTCCTCCTCCTCCTCATCCACCTCCTCCTTTCTTCTTACCACTGTGTTCTACTGCCCAGAGAAGTCTGAAGCCATCCAGGTAGACAGGGTGCTGCTCTCTTACCAAGCTTCCATAAGCACATGGGTAGGTGGGTGATGGAAGGTTCCCAGGCTGTAACAAAGTCCCACGTGTCCACAGTAATAGAGAGAAATACCAGTCAGCTGTAGCATCTTCACACATCAGCAATAGACGCCAAAAATCATCTCCTTGAAAGAAGTCATCCGCACTTTCCTGCAGGTCTCTCCTCCAGCTTTCTCTGCCTCATGGTGACCATGTGGTTCTTAGCTCTTGGGGGGGGGGGGGGTAACAGGCACATGTTCACACAGGAAAACTCCAGGTCTTGAGTCATTGTCCATGCTTTAACAATAGAAACTCCACAGGGTCTTCCATTCAATTTATAGTTGCTAATTCATAGTGCTAGTTTGCTTAGTTAGAGGATTCTTGAAGATACAGACAAAGAGAGTGAAAAGGAAAGATAAAGGTTGCTCCCAGCTTGGAGCTCTGTATCGAGGCTGCCACTCAGTGCGGCGCCAGGAAGTAGAAAAAGATAGCCATTGCTCCAAAGATCTTGTTTGCAAAAACAAAAGTATCTTGACAATGGCGTCTCCAAGACACAAGGGGAAAACATTGTTTGATTCAGGTGACCATAACCTATCTTTCTGCAATTGTCTCAAAATTCTATGGTTCAAAGGCCTTGTATCAAGAATCTATAGCCATGTACTCTTAAAGAGGACCTGTCACCAGGTCTGAAAATCTCAATGACTTACGTCATTTTGTAGGCGCCGTCACCAGCAGCATTTTGGTGTTTTGTTTATCCAAATCTGCCATTCCAAAGATATAAGCCCTTCCAGTCTTAATGCCAATAAAGGATTACTAGCCAAGTGGGTGGCAACACTGTGGACTCTCTGTGCTGTATGCCATGCAGTGTTATTGCCCACTTGTCTAGTAGACCCTGGTTTGTATCAACAATAACAGGGCTTATATCTTTGGAATGGCTGAACAGATTTGGATAAACAAAACACCAAAATGCTCAGGGTGACAGCGTCAATCATATGATTGGGATTTTCAGATGGGGTCCTCTTTATATACTGTACTCCTTTCCCAGACCTTATATTTGGTAGGTCACAATTTCTTCAAGGATTAGGCACTGTCATTGCCGTCTTATCCTTATTCCTCCGTAGAAACTTGGATACCTCTGAGTGACTCTGGATACATTACTATGTTCTAGCTGTCTCTTATAGTGAACATATTGTCTTCTAATAGAAACCTTGTAAAATATGACAGTGGTGGAAACAAATGTAAGCAGATGTAGATGTGGACAACCTGCCGGCACAGCCGTTATCCATTTAGGTATTCTAGGTAAATCCTCGAGAGAAGGATTGAAGGATCAGTGACATATGGTGGCACTTCTACTTGTATTTACCTTAGTGCGGTTCATTGTTTTTGGAGTTGAACTTAAGCTACGGTATACAGGTCTGGCGGTAGAGATAGCAGGTGACCTTGTAATATATACAGAGCTCTATGGACTAGAATAGCATGCTCAGGTATGATAAATGATTGTCACTAGAATGGTCAGAGAGGTGTACTGTAATACTACAACACACTGTGCCCCCTGACTATAATACTGCTATTAGATGTGTCCTCTGAACATTAAAACCAAGGGCATTCACACGGAGTAAAAAAGTGTGCGATCTGGTACGTATACAGCGTGTCAGAGTTTGCGCGCTCAAAAAAGATCTCATTGATTTCAATGGGAGTTACGATCGTATACCGCGTGTAATTTTGTGCCCGTAATTTTGCGGCTGCAAAATTACGTGCCGTATGCAATCGGAACTCCCATTGAAATCAATGGCATCTTTTTTGAGTGTGCAAACTCTGACACGCCGTATACGTGCCAGATCGCGTGCCAGTTTACTCCGTGTGAATTCCCAATAGTCAGCATTACTTCTTATACTCCCTATAATAGTCTCAGACACTGTACCCATGAAATAAAAAAATCTGTTCTTTCTTCTAAGTCCTGTCCTAAATTTTGTCCTGTGACTCAGGACTTGACTGTCCATGGACACATTACTATATTCTCGGTACAGACGTGCGCAGATCTACACATGTGAGACTGATGGCCGGCTGTTACTCATTATGGGAATCCTGATAACATGAGCTGGCATTGTGAAGTAGTGTGTGAGGAGAGATGGATGTCACCATGACCGACCACCTGTAACCTGCTCCGCTACGAGAGCCTTCTATCTGCTTCTCATTACATATCCACATACTGAATGGCCACTTTATTAGAGACCCCTCCATCTAGTAGAGCGTTGGGACCTCCTCTGACCTCCAGAACCGCAGCGATCCATGGTGGCCTACACAGGTATCAGAGGACCTAGGATGCGCCCCACTATTACCCCATCTCCACCAGCCTGAACCCACCAGAGAGGAGGATTCATGGACTGATGCTCCTTGTGCCGAATTCTGACCCTCCATGACTAGCAATCTGGATCCATCTGACTAGGCCATCTTTCTCTGCTGCTCACTGATACAATGGTCTTCTGCTGTTTTTTCCCATCCGTTTTAAGAAACAACCAGTTGCGCATTCAGACCCATTATTCTAGGTTCATGCTGAAGTCTGACGGAGGACCCAAATGATGTAGATCTGACGCTACAATGGTGGTCAAACATGGACACCGGCGGACTGCCAATTGAAATCTGAAGTCAACAGAGGAAAAAGTCCTAATTTTTTTTTCCACCAATTTTCGGCGATCTCTGTGATGGAGACTCCAATGGAGATGTGAACCGAGCCGAAGTTGGATGTCAACATGTGATGAGTATACAGTATATAAGATAAAAGTGATGAAAAATGGGCAAAGACAAGTGTAATAAACTGACTTATTTTATTTATTATGCTTACTTGTATAGCGCCATCATATTCTGCAGCGCTTTACAGATATTGACAGTCACTGTCCCATATAGGACTCACAATCTACAGTCCCTATCAATATGTCTTTGGTGTGTGGGAGGAAACCCACGCAAACACAGGGAGAACATGCAAACTCCTTGCAGATGTTGTCCTTGGCAGGATTCAAACCCAGGACTCCAGCTCTGCAAGGCTACTAACCATTGAGCCACCGTGCTTGACTTGGAAATAATAATAATTCAATATAAAGAATATGCACAGATACACAATTTCTTCCCTTGGAATAGGTGCCTGTACACACAGTGATACTTTTACACTGAATGTCCCTGTTTTGGGTAAAAAAAAAAATGCAAATCTATTCTCCAGGATGTAATTAGGAGAACAGTGCACTGTGTACGCCGCCCTCTAGAGGGCAGCACCCTTAACATCATGCATGACTCAGTTAAAAAGTCTACTATCATGATGCGGATTTAATTGCCAAATTAGTATTTCTATTCCAAAAGATTCCAACAGATTCCCAGCTATGGACAGCGATGTTTCTGCCTATTGGGCCTCCTCAGCATAGCGCAGGGATACTGATTTGGCAGAGTGAGAGACTATAGACCAGGGTCAGGGGATAACCGTACACATCAGGGAGAGTGTGTGCCTACATAGGCCGTACGGAGACTTACAAGTCATTCCTGCTCCGCTAGGGGTTCTGGGTAAAAAAATATGCAAATCTATTCTCCAGGATGTAATTAGGAGACCAGTGCACTCTGTACGCCTCCCTCTAGAGGGCAGCATCCTGTTTTGGGTATGTCAGGTGTTTTTAGGCTCGCAGCTATACATTGAAATGACATGTTTTACCTGTCAAAGCCAAGTGACCGAAAATGTGATATTTTGCATCAGGCGGGACTGAGATTTAGATGGAACCCCTAGGAGGCAAAGACAAGGAATTTGGGGAAAAATTCCCATTTAGTTAAAGAAAATCTATGGGATCCAAATGTTGCTATGCAGCAAAACAGAACATTTCCACCGCCATGCTTTACACTGCTGGAATCGGGAAAATTAAAGGGACTCAGTCAGGTCCAAGATGCCTTTAAAAGGAGCAGAAACATACCTGTGTAGTCACATCTGATGAAGCAATTCAGAGATAATCATCTATATATAAAAGGATATAGAGATCTGTCTGCAGGTGCCCTGGGGGCGGAGCTTGAGTTACCAGATGTGCCTAAATGTCAATTATGGTTAAATGGATGGCAATTCTAGAGCACTTGTGGCCATCTGTAGGAAAATCTGGTAAATCAGGCCCCGCCCCAAGTGCACTTGCAGGTTAATTTGCATATACATCATATTATTATTATATCAGTATTGCTTCATGGATTTGTGATCCTATTAACATCCTCTACATGACACTGTTATGGGTTTGGGAGTCAGTTTGGATCTAATAGACTCCCTTCAATCTTCCTGATTCCAGGAGTGTAAAGCATGGCGGTGGAAATGTCCTGGTTTGCTGTATGAGGCCCTCGACAGACTGGTGTTCTTCAAGTCAAGTCAGGCCCTGGATCAAGATCCCTTAGATATTCTGAACGGGAAGGAACAACAAACATGTATGGGACAATGCAAAAAAACATTTGTAGTGCTCCGGAGGGGACACTATGGACGAATTTGTAATATTTTTGTCTACCTTACTTCTGTTCACTCTCTCTATGCTTAAAAGCAGATGTCTCCTTCCCTCAGAATTCAGGACTCCTCTCCGGGCCCTCACGATGTCCCTCATTTCCTGGACAAGTTCCATGATCTAGCCAGTCAGGTCTGGGCCCCTTCTTGTATAGGGCCTGAGGCTAGTTCCTATTATTAATTATCTATAGATGTCGGGAATCTAAAATGTACTCTAACACTAAACATATGAATGAAGACAGCGGAGAGCGGTATTATATCACAGGAGGATCTGGAGAAGCTCAGACAAGCGGTAACATATGTTTATACACATAAGATGAGAAAGAAGAGTCGCCGTTACATATTAGATGAGAAAACTGCGTAAAAGAAGAAGACAGAACAGGACTTTATGGGATTATCGGATCAGAATCTGTAACTACCAATGCCAGGTGGCTGCTGCAAAGCAGATAAAGTCATGGGATACATTAAAAAGTGCATAAATACACATAGTAAGAACTCTGGATTTATACACAACACCTTAAAGGGATCCTATCATTAAAACTTAATTATTTCTCACTACCACATAGGAATAGCCTTAAGAAAGGCTATTCTTCTCCTACCTTTAGATGTCTTCTCCTCCTCACTCTTCGGTATATAATCCGTTTTTCGTCGGTATGTAAATGAGTTCCCTCGCAGCACTGGGGGTGGTCCTCAGCGCTCAAACAGCATTGTGGGTGTCCCCAATGCTGCGAGAGAACTCTCCAGCATCGCCTCCATCTTCTTCAGGAACGGGCTCTCTTTGCGTCTTCTTCCGGGGGTTGGCTTCAAACTTCTGGAGAGTTCTCTCGCAGCATTGGGGACATCCCCAGTGCTGTTTGAGCACTGAGGACCGCCCCCAGTGCTGCGAGAGAACTAATTTACATACCGACGAAAACCGGATTATATACCAAACAACGGCGCAGAGAAGACATCTAAAGGTAGGAGAAGAATAGCCTTTCTTAAGGCTATTCCTACGTGGTAGTGAGAAAAAAGTAAGTTTTAATGATAGGATCCCTTTAAATATTATTTTGGGCAGAAGAAAGATATAACGGAGTTAGAGAGAATTCAGAGGGAGGTACCCCAATATGAGTTTAAGGAATTATGGGGAGGCCCGCCAGTGCACCTCTGGGGTCTCTGTCTGCTTTTGATCTGTAAAAATGGTGCCAAATCCTGAAACCTTCAGATTCAGCCAAATCTAAAATTTTGTGGAAATACATAACAAATTTGATTTGTGCCAAATTGATACGATTATCTCTATACTCTATCTCTAGTATAAGTCTATAGTGATAGCTAACCCTAATATATCAGCCCCAGTTACAGGCAAAATAACAAAAACTATGTCTGATACACCCAGAGGTCCATTATACATCACAATGGTTCTTATGTTACATGTGGTGGTGCTGTTATACTGACTATGGTGGAAATAGGGGGGGGGGAGGGGGGGCATTATACAACATGTGGGGGCTCTGAGGGGGCAAAAGCTTTATATTATTAACATTTATAAGTGATGGCTACTTTGGGGGAACTTGGGAACTTACTTCATTTGAAGAGCTTGAGAACCAATGGTCTACAATGATGGGGAAGGAACGGAGAGCTGAGCCTTGTGTTTGGATCCGAAACCCCGGATCTGGAAATCCAAAAAACTTGTGAACTTCAAAAGACAAGTAACAGGGCTGACGTAACATATGCATCAATCTCAGGCTATCACATCTGCCGATGCGATTCACTGAAATATTCTACGAATTACAAAGAAACGACTTTGATGTAGGAAATCAGATGTGAATCGGCAGTTGTGGGAACTTGGTGGAAGACGTCATGCTCTTACATAAGACAGTCCTGAAGGGAAGATTGATGAGGAACCTATGAAATAAGAACGATCAGATAGTTATATAGGTCACCCCAAATCTTCTCACAGCTACACTTGGCTCATTTTCTGAGAACTATGACTACGACTCTTACTAATGGAGTGCTCGCTAGGTTTTGACAGTTTTCCTTGAAGCTCCAAAAACTTGATACGTATGTCATAGATTCATATACACTTTACTATATGGATACTTCCATATGATGTCTACACACCATAGTCATTCAGTGATCCCAAATAGTCCCAGATAGTGCCCACTTAACTCCACTGGAGCTGACTGTTTATTGGCCCCATTCTCAGTTTGCTACAATGTATGCGAGAAGAAACATTGGCCCTATGGAATTGCCCAGTTTCCCACCTCTAAAACCAGCCCTGAGTATGCTAGGGTGCTAGACACCATGTCACCCACTGAAATGGAGTTTAGTGATTTCCGCCCTTGTGTGAAGGCATAAGTGAGCACACCAGGTGAGGTGAGGACACCAGTTGTTATAGACTGGAAACTGTTCCTGGAAATTCCTGGTTCGTTGGTGGAAAAACCCAAGAAATATCCATCCAATTCATCCATCCATTGTTAGATAACATCCACATGCTGAAGAGGTTGTCTACACTTACACTATGCGTCTACAGGATGATCAAAAGGTGGTGTCCTCCCACCGGCCAATGAACAAGTTAGCATACGTGGTGGCACATATGCGCCCTATCGCTGTGCTCATGAGTTGATCCAATAACAGTGGCCTGTTATGGTAGACAATGCCAACATAACTATTGTGTGCCAATGTATGCTATCCTAGGGGTCTCCTAAAAAGATCTCCACCTATTGTTCCTTACTCATGTTAAAAGCAGGACTTGAGGACTGGTGAGAAGAACATTGGACTCATTGTTGACCCCTTTGAGCTTCCTCAAAAGGTCCATAATGTAGGTGAATCATGAATGTTTGTGTGCCTATACTGATGTCTGTAGGCCTCCCTTTGGAGGATTGGATGCCTTTTGCACATCATCTACTGCTGCCCAAGGCCGTGTCCTATAAACTAAATATATTGTGTGATGACTGGTACTACAACATTCTGATTGATCACAGGATACGATGATGATCATCCTAAGACCCTTCCATCTGGTGAATACATTGTTGATGGCTTGGATTGCACGCTTCATATATGATCGGGTCTGGTTTACAAATGTCTGCAAGAAATCATCTTCTAACTGGAATAAGATGACAGGCGGCCATATAATGAGGAAATAACGTACAATTACTGGAAAGAACACTGGAGAGGACTTGAGATGATGGTGGTTCAGGTTCATTGGCTACTCCATCCTTCCAAAAATCTGCGACTACCATTGATCCGCACAATGAAGGGATTGTGTACATATGAACCACTATATTTGTGCAAAAAAAAGCTCTATACCAGGATTAGTCAACTAACAGACCATGTCCTGTGGGCAGAAAGACTGATCTCCTGAGCGTTGTCCCTCTTCCACCACCTTCGCCCCTGTCGTCCATCCAGGAGTAGCACAATTGTTGCAGTATCATTATGCAGAAGCAAGGACGGAGTGCACCTAGGCATGTGGTTGGCACAGGGTACACTATGGTGCAATTGTACTGTAGGGGAATTATTTGGTGTAGGAGCACTAACAGGGCGTTATATTATGTTCGGGGCACAAAGGGGCATCACAAAGTGAGGAACAAGAATGTGACTTTATACTATGCAAGGACAACAATGGAGCATTATAGTATGTGGAGGCCACTAAGAAGGCATTATACTGTGTGGCTGCTCAAGTGTGGCATTATAATATGCATGGACATCAAAGGGGCATTATACCAAGCGGTGGTCACTAAGGGGGCATTATACTGTGTGGGGGCACTGAGGGACATTATAGGGTGTGGGGGAACTAATGGGGCATTATGCTGTGTGGGGAAAACAAAGGGGCATTATAGGGTGTGGGGGAACTAATGGGGCATTATGCTGTGTGGGGAAAACTATGGGGCATTATATCCGATGCGTCCTTGGGGTCCTCTCTAATGAGTGACATCACGTACCTTAAGCGAACGCTGAGGTCTGTGATTGGGCCAAAGCACATGGGGTGCACTGATTTCATGATCCAATCAAAGGCCTCAGTATACCCCCGTGACATTACCCAGGAGACCAGAAGAAGTTGGAAGACCACCAAGACCGCCTTTGCTTATTATACTCTTGGATCTGAAGAAACCCAAGAGTATAATAGTGGTTTGTGAGTGGCGAACCTCCAAATTTTGGGGGTTGAGTATAACCCAAGACTTTTGTAAAATTTGGGATGAATCCGGTTCGTTCTGAACCAGTTTACTCATCTCTACTCCATCCTATGCCAATACTGGACATGTTCAGCTTGGACCTTCTCCTCACGGCTGGTCAATGGACCTTTACTAAGAGTAGACGAGTATAATATGACCCAAATACTGGTCCCACAGAAGAGAGGGTGAAGATGGAAGAGAGGAGGCGCCATTGTAAATATTAAAGAGTCACATGGGTGCCACATACACATAGTAAGCCCAGCGTCCACGTGTTCCTGCCTTTTTATAGACATCTATTATTTACGAAATTAAGTCAGTGATAACTCATAAATGGCGGACACATGCTGTACACAGTTTCTGGAGTTGATCTATAACAGGTGATGACATTCGGTCTGACTCCCATCTGATCCTCATCAGGACCTGTGGATGTCTCACTTAGGAACCCCTAATAAAGCTGTTGGGGGCACCACTTAAGTCTGACCATCCATCAAGATTCACATTGAAGGCAAAACTGGTACCACATGGGATCTCGTACGGGATCAAAGTGGCATGGGTTGTGACAAGAGATGACTCTTGGTAATGGATGCAAATAATAGCATATGGTCAGCATGTTTTCCTATACAACTCCATTTTTTACATTTTAGTTAACCCCTTCCCGCCAGAGCCGTTTTTCAATTTTTGTTTTCGACTCCTCCCCTTTCATACTCCGTACAGTTGGGAAAATAAGTACTTGATACTCTGGCAATTTTTCAAGTTTTCCCACCTACAAAGAATGGAGAAGTCGTTCATTTTTATCCTAGGTATACTTCAACTGTGAGAGACGGAATCTAGAAAAATCCAGAAAATCACATTGTATGGTTTATAAATAATAATTAACTTGAATTTTATTGCATGAGATAAGTTTTTGATCACTGACCAACCAACTGGTTTTTCCTATCTGCACTCATTACCTATATTATAGGTCCACACACTCAGTCAATCACACTCCAACCTCTCCACCATGGTCAAGGCCAAGGACACCAGGGACAACATGGTAGACCTGTACAAGGCTGGGATGGGCTACAGGACAATAGGCAAGCAATCCGGTGAGAAGACAACTGTTGGCACCATTATTAGAAAATGGAAGGAACATAAGATGGCGACAATCTTCCTAAGTCCGGGACTCCATGCCATATCTTGCCTCGTGGGGTAAGGATGATTCTGAGAAAGGTCAGGGATCAGCCCAGAACTACAGGGAGGACCTGGTCAATGATCTGAAGAGAGCTGGGACCACAGTCTCCATGTTTGCCATTATAAACATACTAAGTCACAGATAGGGCACGCATGATCCAGAGGAGACATGGGAGAAGGTCATGTGATCAGATGAGACCAAACTAGAACTTTTTGGTGTCAACTCCATTCGCCGTGTTTGGTGGAAGAAGAAGGATGAGTACAATGCCAAGAACACAGTCCCAACCATGAAGCGAAGGGGTGGAAACATCATACTTTGGTGGTGCAGGGGACAGGACGACTGCACCATATTAAAGGGAGTGTGGATGGGGCCATGTATTGCAAGATTTTGGCCAACAACCTCCTTTTCCTTTCTGATACTCCTTTTTTTGATACTTTATTTATTAGACCCCTTAGGGGTCTTGAACCTCTGGTGGGTCTGATCCCAAATGCAATGCGAAATATCAATATCTGGTGTGACATTTGCCCTTTGGAGGAGGAGTCCTGGAAGTGATGATATGGCCCCCACAGATATAGCCCTGACCTCAACATCATCTAGTCCGTCTGGGAGGACATGAAGAGACAGACGGATTGGAGCAAGCCCACATCCACAGAAGATCTGTGCTTAGTTCTCCAAGATGGCGGCGGGAACAATCTCCCTGTCCAGTTCTGCTAAAAACTGTCTGCAAGTACCGAGAAGAACTGATGGAAGGCAAAGAGCAAAGGTCACGCCGAATATTGATGGGATTTACATTTCTCTTTTCTTCATTTGCGTCATTTTGCTAGTCTTAGGAGAATGGAATCATGACTTATTATACTGTAGATGTGTAAGCAACACGATTAGGAAATGGAATAGGCCCAACCTAAACCTGCTCTGTGGTCGCCACATGTGGATATTCTGAAATAAGTTCATAGCTAGAAATTGAGAAACTACGGGACAATTATTACATTTCCTGCTCGCTTTGAAGGTTTCATCTGTGTCCTTGAACCAGATGCTTACAGTCAGCCATACACAATATGGGCCTCTCAAACTGCCATGTTGGACTTTGGAGTGTACATTTTTTTTTTTTTTAATAGACTCTCTGAATCATTATTTACTAAGAACTTCTTATCTCTGGCAATTCCTCTGGAAAGGTCGTGTGAGAATGAGCTGATCACTGAAGGTCTAGAATCAGCTGTAATCTAAGGTACAACCAGACAATAAGTGTTCAATTTCCCTGTAGCACCCCCATAGGTGAAATAAAGTATTACACACTGATCATTAACATCAACCGTCTGTCCACCAGGACCTTAATCCATATGAATCCATCGACTCAGTCCTGAAGATAGATAGGTTACTGTCACCAGAACCAGCATATCACCCCAGCCCTGCAGATAGATAGGTTACTGTCACCAGACCCAGCATATCACCCCAGTCCTGCAGATAGATAGGTTAGTGTCACCAGAACCAGCATATCACCCCAGCCCTGCAGATAGATAGGTTAGTGTCACCAGAACCAGCATATCACCCCAGCCCTGCAGATAGATAGGTTAGTGTCACCAGAACCAGCATATCACCCCAGCCCTGCAGATAGATAGGTTACTGTCACCAGACCCAGCATATCACCCCAGCCCTACAGATAGATAGGTTACTGTCACCAGACCCAGCATATCACCCCAGTCCTGCAGATAGATAGGTTAGTGTCACCAGAACCAGCATATCACCCCAGCCCTGCAGATAGATAGGTTACTGTCACCAGACCCAACATATCACCCCAGCCCTGCAGATAGATAGGTTAGTGTCACCAGAACCAGCATATCACCCCAGCCCTACAGATAGATAGGTTACTGTCACCAGACCCAGCATATCACCCCAGTCCTGCAGATAGATAGGTTAGTGTCACCAGAACCAGCATATCACCCCAGCCCTGCAGATAGATAGGTTAGAGTCACCAGGCCAGCATATCATCACAGCCCTGAATGAACAGGTGGTCTAGGAATGTAACAAGAAGCTCCTGAGCCCCGATACACAATGTATACCAGGCCCCCCAACTATAATGTACTCTTCATAGTACTGGTCTAATATTGGGAAGTCACACCCTACAGACCCCCTAATGCTCTCAGGACCCAGGTGCAATCTTAAATTATGCCCCCGAGGTGGTCAGATTCACAATACAAGTCTCTTAGAGCTGCAATATGACTCCTATAGATATGCATTGTAAATTTGACTTCCTGTTGCAACTCTGTGTGCAACAAAGGAGCAGAGAAGAGCTCAGTGCTCCAGAGGGGAGCACATAACTTTATGATAAAGCTGTCATTCACTAACATTGCACTATATTAAGACTCATTTGTAAATGGGGGAATAATAAAATTTACTGGTGACCTTAGTTATGACGCATTTTATGACTGAACATCTTCATCAGGTAAAACATGTTATGTAGACTCTCTGCAGTCATGAGTGGTCCCACTCCCCATATATCACCAAATGTGATTTCTTCCCACAAGTCTTGTATCATATTCTGATGTCTTCCTAGAACTTCTTCTTGAAGATGCTTCCAGGAAAATTAAGAGTCTGCACTTTATGGTTTACAGGGACTTCACAAAACCATGTGTTCTGTGACGTAGCGGATTATTCCTTGTAATACTGAGAATAACAGGTCTATAATATTATCTAGAACCAAAGTTCTAAGTAGTTTTGGCATTCCAGACAGATAACACATGTCAAGATTGGTGGTTACCAATAAGCTGTATGAAGAGGTTTTGGCCTGTGTACTACTTACCAATCACAGCGCCATACATTGTATATCAGGCGTGTTTAGTATTGTAGCTCAGTCCCATTTACTTGATTGGGACTGAGCAGAAAACAGACCACGTGGCCTATGATCCTTATGTCACTTCATGTCAAGTGAAGGCCATGCTCACCTGAATACCACGGCTGCTTGGAACAGCTGATTAGTGGGGGTGGCAAGTGTTGACCCCCCCCCCCCCCCAATCTGATATTCATGAGCTATCTTACGGATTGGTCATCCATATTTACCTTACACCACCTCCTTCATCTCCGACCGTTCTTCAATAGCCCCCACAGTTGGAATATTTTCTCTAGTTCCCTCCATTCCTGAGCAATCAGTGCTGTTAATTTCAGTAACCAATATGCTAATTAAGCTCTTTACTGTCAGGTGGGTGGTCCTAGACTATCCGCTCCAGCCAAAGACCATCCTCGTGACATTACATAGCATAATTAACATATTGGGTGCCGAGACTAACAACACCTATTGCTCAGAAATGGTGAGGGCTAGAGAAAAAATTCCAACTGTGTCGGAATCAATGAAGTGCCACGAATTGAAGGATGTAATAAATGTTGGAGTTGATGACGGTGGCTTAAGGCTCTCTTTAAGTCCCAAAATATCCCTTTAAGGGGAGAAGGCTCTGCCTACTGCTCTGTAATAGAGAGCTGATCAGATTGGCCCATAACTCATATCCCCAGCAATGAGCTGTTATCTGTGGCATGTTCAGTTTCCATGCAAATCCACCAGAGGGTCCTGTATGAATTAGTCTGTACATGTATTGACACTGGCTTAACTATAGGGATGACCACAGCTGTAACTGGGCCCAGAATCTAGGAGGACCCAAATGTCACCCTCACCTCACTAGGGCTGGATAAACTTCATTGATCTACCTTGGGATGGCTGGCAGTCTGTGCATTGTAAATGTCCTCCCCCTGCCCTCTAGTGTACTGGAGTGAGACGATTTATGATACACAGCCTTCCACTGTCAGAAGGGAGAAAAGGAACCCTATCATGGCATATATTGTTCAGCATATGGATGGGTTCTATGGGTGGAACTTGTAGCACAAAAGGGGGCACAATCACTATATGGGGAGGCAACAACTTGAGATGGGAGCTTGTGTGCACAGACAAGTAGTCTTCATGGTGGTCTGGGCCGGATAGAGAAGAAAAGGGAGATGGGAATGCTGCTGAAATGTATAGATGGGACATGGCTGAAGGTAGTGAGGGGGGCCCAGCTGAAATTTTGTACCAGGACACATAAGTTTTTAGTTACGCCCCTGCGTATTTATATCATTGGGTTTGAAAAGGCCCCTATTTGCTCTTAGCAGGTGACTCGGGCCAGTCCCCACCCTATTACTTACTAACCATGTATTATAAAACTGTACTAAATCTCTAATAGATCCCCCCTCCGTCCTTTATCCTGGGGTTGTAAATATTCTTTGCAATATTTGTAGAAGGAAGAACTTTCCTTACCATATACAGTGTTGGGCAAAAGTATTGGCACCCCTGCAATTCTGTCAGATAATACTCATGTTCTTCCAGAAAATGATTGCAATCACAAATTCTTTGGTATTATTATCTTCATTTAATTTTTCTTCAATGGAAAACCACAAAAAAAATTGTCAAAAAGTGAAATTGGATATAATTCCACACCAAACATAAAAAGGGGGTGGACAAAAGTATTGGCACTGTTTGAAAAATCGTGTGATGCTTCTCTAATTTGTGTAATTAACAGCACCTGTTACTTACCTGAGGCACCTAACAGGTGGTGGCAATAACTAAATCACACTTGCAGCCAGTTGAAATTAATTAAAGTTGACTCAACCTCTGTCCTGTGTCCTTGTGTGTATCACATTGAGCATGGAGAAAAGAAAGAAGACCAAAGAACTGTCTGAGGACTTGAGAAGCAAAATTGTGAGGAAGCATGAGCAATCTGAAGGCTACAAGTCCATCTCCAAAGACCTGAATGTTCCTGTGTCTACCGTGCGCAGTATCATCAAGAAGTGTAAAGCCCATGGCACTGTGACTAACCTCCCTAGATGTGGACGGAAAAGAAAAATTGACGAAAGATTTCAACGCAAGATTGTGCGGATGGTGGATGAAGAACCTCGACTAACATCCAAACAAGTCCAAGCTGCCCTGCAGTCCGAGGGTACAACAGTGTCACCCCGTACTATCCAGCGTCAGCGTCTGAATGAGAAGGGACATGTCTGGTAGGAGACCCAGGAAGACCCCACTTCTTACCCAGAGACAGAAAAAAGCCGGGCTGGAGTTTGCCAAAACCTACCTGAGAAAGCCAAAACCGTTCTGGAAGAATGTTCTCTGGTCAGATGAGACAAAAGTAGGAAAAGGCATCAACATAGAGATTACAGGAAAAAAAGAGGCCTTCAAAGAAAAGAAGACGCCCCCTACAGTCAGACATGGCAGAGGGTCCCTGATGTTTTGGGGTTGCTTTGCTGCCTCTGGCACTGGACTGCTTGACCGTGTGCATGGCATTATGAAGTCTGAAGACACCAACACATTGTGCAGCATAATGTAGGGCCCAGTGTGAGAAAGCTGGGTCTCCCTCAGAGGTCAGGGCTCTTCCAGCAGGACAATGACCCAAAACACACTTCAGGTCAGCACTAGAAAATGGTGGTGAGAGAAAGCCCTGGAGACTTGTAAAGTGGCAGCAATGAGTCCAGCCCTGAATCCCATAGAACACCTGTGGGGGAGGGGGAGAGATCTCTTGGTGGCAGTTTGGAGAAGGCCCCCTTCACATCTCAGGGGGGACCGCGAGCAGTTTGCCAAAGAAGAAGGGTCTAAGATTCCAGCAGAGCCTTGTAAGAAACTCATTGCTGGTTACCGGAAGCGGTTGTGCGCAGTTATTGTGTCTAAAGGTTGTGCTACCAAGTATTAGGCTGAGGGCGCCAATACTTCTGTCCGCACCATTATTGTGTAAAATGATCAATGATTTGACTTTTTTTTTTCATTCTCTTTTGTGTTTTTTCTTTGCAAGCAAAATAAATGAAGATATTACCAAAGAGTTTGTGCTTGTGATTATTATCTGGGGGACACCGAGGATTATCTGACAGAATTGCAGGGGGGACAATACTTTTGGCCAACACTGTAACTCTCATAAGAAGGGTTAATATATACATTGCGCAGAACGTGCCCGTGCTGATGTGGCCAAACTGAGATGAATCTCTGATTTTATGTGCAACACCTGGATGAAGGAATTTTGTATTGTATAGTAAAAAATTGCTTCTAGAAAAGACATGTAGAAAAGTCTAGAGTCTTAGACAAGGCACTCGTGCACGACCAGTAGATAATGTAGCCCGTGCTCTGTGAGCGAACCAGACTGACACAGCGGGGGTACATTTATTAAGACGGGTCTTTTGTAGATGCCTGTACTGTCAAGTGGGTGGTCTTAGGCAGGAGCAGGCAACATGGTGTGATTCGGAACGCTCTGGAAATGTCTGTACCTGATTGGACAGTGACAGCTCTGCCAGCTCCTCCCTCTTGCCAGTCCATACATGGCACCACCCACTTGACAGTAGCGGTCTAATTAGCATAACATGCACCAAAACTACCTGCACTGATTGCTCAGGAACGGTGGGGACTAGAGAAAAAATTCCAACTGTGCAGGAATCAGTGGACGGATGGCTATTAAAGGGTGGTGGAGGTGGAGAAAGGTCCTCTTTAAGGTCAGAAGACCCCTTTAATGGTGACTATTTTGCCTACGGTCTCATGTCTGTCTCTGATTAGTATATTAATACCATAACAATCCTTAAGAATATTTCCTAATAGATTATTAACCTTTTACTAAAGGGGTGAGATATAACAACTGGATGAACTTCAATACAATAACAGACTTGTAAACCGTAGATTATGGCACGGGATGAAGAATCGCTGCAAATTTAATATGTTCTATTAAGATTGGAAGATCTAATGAACGCCTGTGTAACGTATGCAGCGAGACCCCACATAACCGGCGAGAGGCGCCAAATTAAGAGGTCGCTTCACGATGTGCTATTTATATATCGCACTTTTGCCAAAATTTCGGCTACAAAGCAATATTTCACATCAGAAAACTTATTAAAACCATTAGTTGTGTGTTATAATAGATGCATCTTAAAGGGAATGCCACCAGAAAATTACCCTTTAAACCAAGTTTTTACTTCTACAGTCATGGCCAAAAGTTTTGAGAATGATACAAATATTAATTTTTACAAAGTCTACTGCTTCAGTTTTTCTAATGGCAATTTGCATATACTCCAGAATGTTATAAAGAGTGATCAGCTTAACAGCAATTACTTGCAAAGTCAATATTTGCCTAGAAAATGAACTTTATCCCCCAAAACACATTTCAACATTATTGCAGCCCTGCCTTAAAAGGACCAGCTAACATTGTTTCAGTGATTGCTCCATTAACACAGGTGTGGGTGTTGATGAGGACAGGGCTGGAGATCAATCTGTCATGATTAAGTAAGAATGACACCACTGGACACTTTAAAAGGAGGCTGGTGCTTGGCATCATTCTTTCTCTTCTGATAACCATGGTTATCTCTAAAGAAACACATGCAGTCATCATTGCACTTCATAAAAATGGCCTAACAGGGAAGAGTATCACAGCTAGAAAGATTGCACCTCAGTCAACAATCTATGGCATCATCAAGAACTTCAAGGAGAGAGGTTCCATTGTTGGCAAAAAGGCTCCAGGGCGCCCAAGAAAGACCAGCAAGTGCCAGGACCGTCTCACACATTCCCAGCAAGCTGCTGAGATGCCAGAACAATCACAGGCACGGTGTGAGGAATGAGTTCAGCGGCAGGCCAGCTTGACAGCTGCTGAAACACCGGAGCAGGCAAACCATCGACGTCAACAACACGCAGACGAAGTCGCGGGCAGAAACACACACACAAACGACATACAAAATACACGACTGCAAAACTGAGCAATTCTCATAGGGCCACTATGCAAACAAAAAATGAAATAGACCTGTGCACAGCCGGGTCCTCCTGCTAGTATGATCATAAATCTTGCAAGGTTCCCTTCTCCTACTATATATCACTTCACCTTGATGTCACTTCTTGGTAGTTGGCGAATTGGATTTTGTCTTCACCTCTTCAAATTTTACTATGATCTCTGGTGTTCCCGCCTCTGCCCCTTTATAAACCTCGGTGTCTCTGACCTCGGAGGCCTCGCCATAGTCCATTGCTCTTCCATCTGGATACAAGTGATTGAAATAAATGGATTCTATATCAATAAATGAGCTATTTCTCCCGAGTCTCGTTTCCGCCTCCCGTCTATAATCCTTTAATACGCTGCACATGTCACGTCCTTTACTACAAAGTCTTTGATCGCTTTCTAATTATTTTCGTAGTATATTTAGCGTTCGTCGTCTTCTGCACATTAAGGCTTTATTCCAGGGCGCTTCTCCTTGATTATTTTGCTTTTATGCAAACCACATGTCCGCTCCGACTGGATTATATTATTTACATTGTGAGGATAAGTGGCTACCGGATGTTATTGCTGCTACTGCATTGTAACTAGTGGCTTTCACTACAGGAGAGAATTTTGGGATATTTTGACCAAACGGATGATACGGCCATCACAGATACAGACCACCATTGTGAGGGGGCGGATTATGACGTGAATTCTGCGCCAAAATCTGCCCCCTCTTGCCCCATGTGAACGGGTCCCAAGTGGCTGGACTGTCACCGATCAGACACTTACTACCAGTCCTTTAAGGAATGTTGGTGCCCCTATGAGCTCTGCAACCTTCCCGAGCCCGGTAACATCTAACAGTATGTCACTCATCATCCCATAAAAGTTACCTTAAAATGGAAGATAAAAAGACGTGAACCCGTGCCCCGACACATTCGTGATCCTCAAACAACATACAACTGAAAATAAACTAAAAATCCATTATGATCCCTCACCCCGCCCAGCATATATAATAACGATAAACAGAGTTCTTAGTCATGTCACCTTGGCAAACATATTCAGAAGCCAACATATCAATTCTGCTAATCCAGACCAGGCCCCAATTGACTCTCTTTGTCAGAGGAGCTTAGTGCATGGCCCACCGTGGGCCGGGACCCCACATGGAGATCCTACATAATGTAATGTAAGTAAATATCCAGTGGATAGAGACTCGTATAAGCATGTTCAGTGAACACATCATCTATAGAATTGATGCCAATTGCATTATTCTCTACCCTGTGTGCTAAGAATAAGTTTGTGAATCCCTGTTCTCCGAGATTCTCAAATACATTTTCTTTGACTGACCTTTAGCTTTGAACTTCCAGGCTGATCGGTGTGGGGTCCGAATATCGATGACCTATCATCAACATGAAAAAGTCCCGGGGGTCCCAAAAAATCCCTTTACTCTCATGTACATAATTCAGATTTTTACCTATCTGAATTCTGTCCTATGGTGCCAACTGTAAAATCTGCAGCCTGTAATTTTTGCATTTTTTGGATTTCACATGTTTTGCATGTAAGATTCAGATTATAGGTGGTGTGCATGTAGCCCTAAGGCTGGATTTATCATAGACAGGGTTGAGCCAATCTTGAGATTTCAGGATCGATTTTAAAATCCAATTTCCGATCATTTTCCAGCCGATCCCGATCGTGATTGTGAAATTTGCTCCATCACCGATCGGAATCCAATCTTCTCCGATCCCGATCGCTCAACACTAGTCAATGCTTCTCTATAGGAAAAGTCACTTTTAGGGTTGAGCCGATCTTAAAATTTCAAAATCCGATTTCCGATCATTTTCCAGTCGATCCCCGATCGTGAAATTTGCTCGATCGCCGATCGGAATCCGATCTTTTTCGAACCCTAATCATAGATAATGCCTTACACATCTGTCATAAGCTAGAGACAAGACATGTTACAAATCCCGCACAGATTGAAACGCTGCAGTTCTATGCAATTCAGGACAGACGTGGTTCAGGTAACGTCACAAATTCCAAGGTGCAACAAACTTTTATTGTCAAGACTGTGCATTAATTCATCATGGGAGAAAGAAGATGAAGTAAAAAGCAAAACAAAATTGGAAAAAAAAAACTAAAAAATAATAAAAACTGCCTAAAAAACTGTAAAAATTCTAATTAAAATCCAATATAAAAATATACAAAAAAAAATTGAATAAATACATTGAGTTACTGCTCCAAATAATACCTAAAAAATAAACTCAATTCTAGGAAATCCACAATTAATACATATTACGAGGGTCACATCAAAGCAGCAGCCAAAAAACATCTGCCCGGCGTGCTCTGCAGCTGCTGACATGTTGCTGTTTGTCCCATATAGTGAATCTGAAAACTCTGCAAAGACTGAATTTCACAATTCTGCATTCCTTGGAGAAGAAGTTGGTAGTAAAGGTTTGTGTAAATTCCTTCCTTCGAAACTTTGACAGAGCCACATCAGAAGGAACGTCGATGGGTACGATGACTTGACCAAGGAGGTGGTGGAGGTTTACTTGGAACTGGTAAGGGGCTGGGCATAGACAGACATAAAGGATAAAGTAATAAAGATGTAGGGGAGGAGAGCATATGGGGCTGGGATATATCTGAAGACACACTGGTGTGCAGCACATGAGCATCTCATCCTGGTGGAGATGACTCCATCAGTTCCAGCCTCAAGATGGTCCAGGCTGGTGTTCATAGACTGGAAGGAAGATGCGTCCCCCAGAAGGTTCCTCATGATTTCTGTCTTCTCCTTCATATTACAGACAGGTGTCTTTGCTCACCCACAATGCTTGGACTTTGGACCCCCTTTCAAGCCCCCCATACACTTGGAATTTTGCTCCCAGTATCAAGAATTTGGATGCTGCGACCAAGAGAAGGACAACATCATAGCAGAGAGATACTGGTCCGTCATGGACCACTATGACTATAAGGAGCAAGAGCTGTGCGGGGATTACGTCAAGGATATTTTATGTCAGGTAGGTTCGCTATGTATGTTGGTTGTAGTTGGTAGTGATAAATGCACCGTGCCCAGATGTAGCAGTGCTGACTTTGTACTCGGTGTCCTGTTGTGATTTCATGAATACTTGTATCTAATGATCGCCCGGATACAGTCCTACCTAAACCCTATTCAATACCATTGAGACTTGAGATTTGGATTGTTTAATGACATTGTAGCAATTTAAAATCAGATTCCAATTCTTATGCAGGATAGTCCATAATGTATATTTGTAGTGGTTCAACCACTTGGGTCCTGTCCGACCAGAAGTGAAGTCCTATGAATGGAATGGCGGACATGCATGCCTTCTATCATTCCATTCATCTGTATTGGACTGTCAGATACAGCATACGTGTGCATAACTCCATTCATACATGGAAAAATCTGCAACACCCCATTCTCATAATCAGTAGACGTCCTAGTGGTGGGACAGCATACTGCAATTTTTGAAAACAAATTTTTGGTTAAGCTGGAGGTGGCTTATCTCCCTTGAGAACATCAGGATCAGGCACTGAAAGTCAATGGGGCATATTTACGAAGGTCGGAGCTGTCATTTATAACAATGCACATGCCTCTTCATAAACGCAGCGGCCCCTACACCAAGCCATTCGCCTAGACCAGGGGTCCTCAAACTTTTTAAACAGTGGGCCAGAGGCAGAGCAGGTTGCACAGACATTGGGAGCGGTGCCCTCCAATAGGTAAAGTGAAGTGCGCTCCATGGCCTGGCCCGAGCTCCTCAGGAGCTTCATTATAAATGCACGCCTGCTGGCGTTGTCAGCGGGGCCAGACAGAAGTGCTTGGCGGGCCACATGTGGCCCGCGGGCCGCAGTTTGAGGACCCCTGGCCTAGACTGTAATCGACACCAGCTTCATATCTTCTATATGACATTTAGTGCAACTCCCTCATCATCGCTCTCGCTTTCATGAACATGATGTGGGAGGCGTAATAATAATAATTGTGTCCAATCCTTCAATCCTTAGTTGGGTTAGAATTGGGAGACACCATACATATAATAAAATTCCATCCAGTTCTGCCAAAATCGATGTGTTTCCACGAGTTTTCTATGGATTCACATGTGTACCAGGTGTCCATCCGGCCCGATCCATCACAAGTCACTGAACCAAAAAGTCCTCTCAATTTCAGTTAAAAATAATGGACACCCAAAGGACCCCATTATGGTCAATGTGGTCCCTTAGGTTCTGTTTGTGCCTGCTATTGTTGTAGACCGTTTTCAATGGAAGACCATGAGTATGGCGGCCTAGTCTAACTATGAGGAGTTTCTGGGGCCTCCCTGTTCGGTGCGTTATCGAACTATCAATCCTTCACCAATAAATAATTTCTTCATAAACTGGTAAATCTTCACATATAAAAATAGGTATAAACATCAAAAGAGAAAAATGGTTTTCATTGCCCTTAGCAACCAATCACAGCACAGATTTCATTTTGTATTCTGTTCCTAAACAATTAAAACTGCGCTGTGATTGGCTGCTTCATCCAAACCCAAAACTTGGCGTCCTTCACCAGCCAACCGCTATCCTATAAGAAGAGGCCCGGGGGAGGTGCGACAACATAATAAATTCCTATACTCACCTTGTCTCACCCCTCTTTCATCCTTCCCTGTGTTTCGTGGTCCTGTGGTGTCCTCTTCCTGACTGGTGTCACGCACCCAGGGGGACCAATGAGACTTGTGATTGGGCAGCATCGTTCACGTGGCCCACACTAACATCATGACACCTTGACGTAATCATCATGATATTGGCGCGCCCCATGTTGAGGCCTTTGTGGTCCACTTTTTCATAGGCCATAGTGATTAACTAAGATCAGACAGGAGGCTGTCAAAGCAATGCTGACAAGTGTGGTCCAATATGGACAGGCAAACCCATGGATAGTTGTAGAAATGAATGTTGTGAGGTTGTCCCATCACACTCAACATGGCCACCTACGGTCACCCACCTAAGGTAGCTAAGTGGAGAGGTTGGCCTTCACCCTCTACAATCAATTTCTAGTCATTTCTGTATTACTTCAGCAGATATCTACCTCACCAAGGCTGCCCTCTCCGGTTCTGAGCGAGTTTTGTCCAAGGCTGCCCACTCCTGTTCTCCTGTCTTGTCAGACAGGGAATGAAAAGATCTATTCTAGGCTTTGGCTGAGATTAAAATGGCCAAGAGGAAGTATCTTCCAGACATTTGGAGCACAACTATTGAAGTACTGAGTGATATGGTTTTATTTTTGGCTATGCTTTAGTATAAATTGATGCAAAAACCACATGTGTAAGCCATGAGTGTAAGAATTCGAGAAAAAGTTGGAAAACCCGATTGAGAAGACTGTTGTCATTGATCATACTTTGATTTTCTTTCAGGAATGTTCTCCATATGCGGCCCATTTATACGATGCTGAAGATCCCAGAACACCTCTGTTGCCTCTTCCTGGCCTCTGTTTTCCATTTTGTTCAGACTTCTACTTTAACTGCCATAGCACCATCCCACTCATGACGACCGACAAGAACATATTAGAGTCCGCAAAGGACAGGGATCAATTTTGCCATCTTCTTGAACTACCAGATCCAGATTATTGTTTTCCAGATGTGCTACAAAACATGGACCTGAATAACAACCTCGGGGCCGTGGTTGAAGACCAAGAAGGTTGCCTCAAAATGTGCTTAGTGGAGGTGGCCAATGGGTTGAGGAACCCGGTCTTGATGGTCCATGCTAATGACGGTACTCATAGAATGTTTGTGGCTGAGCAGGTTGGTATAGTCTGGGTCTACTTGCCCGACGGTGGACGATTAGAAGAACCTTTCCTATACCTGCAGGAGAGCGTTGTATCAAGTCCATGGCACGGAGATGAACGGGGACTTCTTGGAATGGCATTCCATCCCAAATTTCGAAGAAATGGGAAATTTTATGTTTACTATTCTGTAATTGATGATGAATATGTGGAGAAAATCCGTATTAGTGAATTCCGAGTGTTTCCCTTTGACATAAATAGGGCGGATCGACATTCTGAAAGGTAAACTGAGTGGGGTGATATGCTGGTTCTGGTGACACTAACCTATCTATCTGCAGGGCTAGGGTGATATGCGGGGTCTGGTGACACTAACCTATTTATCTGCAGGTCTGGGGTGATATGCTGGTTCTGGTGACAGTAACCTATCTATCTTCAGGGCTGGGGTGATATGCTGGTTCTGGTGACACAAACCTATCTATCTGCAGGCCTGGGGTGATTTGCTGTTTCTGGTGACACTAACCTATCTATCTGCGGGGCTGGGGTGATATGCTGGTCCTGATGACACTAACCTATCTATCTGCAGGACTGGAGTGATATGCTGGTTCTGGTGACAGTAACCTATCTATCTGCAGGGCTGGGGTGATATGCTGGTTCTGGTGACACTAACCTATCTATCTGCAGGGCTGGGGTGATATACTGTTTCTGATGACACTAACCTATCTATCTTCAGGCCTGGGGTGATATGCTGATTCTGGTGACACTAACCTATCTATGTTCAGGGCTGGGGTGATATGCTGATTCTGGTGACACTAACCTATCTATCTGCGGGGCTGGGGTGATATGCTGGTCCTGATGACACTAACCTATCTATCTGCAGGACTGGAGTGATATGCTGGTTCTGGTGACAGTAACCTATCTATCTGCAGGGCTGGGGTGATATGCTGGTTCTGGTGACACTAACCTATCTATCTGCAGGGCTATGGTGATATTCTGGTTCTGGTGACACTAACCTATCTATCTGCAGGGCTGGGGTGATATACTGTTTCTGGTGACACAAAACCTATCTATCTTCAGGCCTGGGGTGATATGCTGATTCTGATGACACTAACCTATCTATCTGCAGGACTGGGGTGATATGCTGATTCTGGTGACACTAACCTATCTATCTTCAGGGCTGGGGTGATATGCTGGTTCTGGTGACACTAACCTATCTATCTACAGGGCTGGGGTGATATGCTGGGTCTGGTGACACTAACCTATCTATCTGCAGGTCTGGGGTGATATGCTGGTCCTGGTGACACTAACCTATCTATCTGCAGGGCTGGGGTGATATGCTGGGTCTGGTGACAGTAACCTATCTATCTGCAGGGCTGGAGTGATATGTTGGTTCTGGTGACATTAACCTATCTATCTGCAGGGCTGGGGTGATATGCTGGTTCTGGTGATGTCACAAGTTTTATGTTACAAATTTAGCTGCGCTTTTTTGAGTCAATGCTAGGAGTAGATTTAGCAGCAGATAGAAGTATAAGCGCTGCCTTTATAATTCCTTTTCCTTTTGAAACCATTCTGGATTTTGACTCAACATACGCAGCTAAATCAGCACCAAAAACCTCACCCTAAGAGAATGTTCACGGGTGTAATTTGGAAAGGAATGAGACGTGGTCTCCTATCTCCAACTACCAACTCAAATCTTCCTCCTATTGTTTCAATGGTAGGATGTGACGGACTCTTGATTCAACAAGAATCAACCTGCTTGACCTTGCCGTGGTTTCCTTGATTGAGTCTCTACTGTGAGTGCTATAGGGCTGGTACATGGAGAGGATTCTGAGGTGGAAGACTCAAATTTCTCTCCAAATTACATCTTAAGAACATAGGGGTGTTTTGGTAGCGAAATTTTTTTTCAAAATAGGTTAAAAATAGAAACAGTGCTTATATAGCTGGTTAAAAACTTTCCTAATGGACAATCCCTTTGATGCCAGGTTCACGTATCCATCTGGAGATAGCATTAAGAGCCTCCATGGCAAATTCCACCAAATTTAGAAATCTGTGTAGTCTGTCGGGGTCTGTGGTGTCTGCCATGTGATAAATCTGGTGTTGTCATTGTTTTAGGTTTTCCTCGATGAAATTATCCTTTCACATTTTGTTCCACTTTTTGTGCTACTCACAGAATCATTTTGGAAGTTGTGGAACCCTACAGAAACCACAATGGGGGGCAAATACTTTTTGGTGTGGATGGATATCTGTACATATTCACCGGAGATGGAGGAGAACTTGGAGATCCACATGGAGAATTTGGAAATGGACAGAACAAGTAAGAAATACAGATTCTTTCTCCTTGGAATATATGTTTTTAGGGTAGCACTCAGTGGTTCAGATGTTATTGTGGTCTAATAATATGTCCAATTTTATTATGAACCTGAAGTTCTTGAGAACCAAATGAAGCAGCAGCACAAGAGTGAAACATGCCTAAGGAGATCAAAATGACTACAATTCTTTTGGTAACGCTCCAGACTTAGAAGACTTCTGGGAACTTATGATCCTGGAAGTCCTACTTTCTTCTATTTTGAGTGGGAGTGACAAAAAGATCCACTAATCTGGAATATTTTCCATCAAAATATTCTCATGGTCTTGGATTGTCCTTTGTTGAATTTCGTAGCCTTGGTGGGTCTTCATTTCAGACTGGCAGAGCTCCAGTAGCTTCTCCTTCATGGTAGAGTAGAGAAGGGACCAAAAGCTTTGGGTTCCACATTGTGTAACCCATAGTCATAGTTGGTCTTGTGGCCACCTTAGACTTACTCACTATATTATGGTTATGTAGTGTGACTAATAAAATTCAACAGGCCAAATTGCTTTGGAAAGAGATCCTTCAAAAATGTTCTTCTTCCACAATATTCAGTCACTTCCCTCTATGACTCTTCAATTCCCATACCCAGATAATAGGAAGGCACATGGGACCACCCTAACCTTCAGGACCAATGGAATCTGCATGACTTAATCCTTTTTGAAGTCTAAGGGTCTCGTTGGTTCAGCTGTCTCCTTAAATGCCATAGAGTTTAGTGGAGATGGCCCCGTAAATATGTGTCCACCACTCCTACAAGTGGTTGTCATAGGGAGAAAGGTGGGGTCTAAGTTTTAGTAGTAGGTTGGGTACCTCCACAATTTTTGGCCACTACCTGAAGTCTTAATTTTTCAAAACATTCTTAAAGAATTTATTCTGCTTTCTAATTTCAGAAGCACTTTGTTGGGTAAAGTTCTCCGGATAGATGTAGATGGTGAAAGAGCTCCGGGAAAGCCCTATGGAATCCCACGAGATAATCCATTTGTATCAGAGCGTCATGCTGCTCCAGAAGTTTATGCCTATGGAACAAGGAACATGTGGAGATGTTCTGTTGACCAAGGAGATCGAGTGACTGGGAAAGGAAGAGGGAGAATCTTCTGTGGTGATGTTGGCCAAAGCCGTTATGAAGAAGTTGACATAATTGTTAAAGGTGGAAACTATGGTTGGCGGGCCAAGGAGGGATTTGAATGTTTTGACATAATGCTTTGCCTCAATTCTTCTTTACGTAAGTAATCTTTATGGTTTCTTGGTAACTTTTTCTTTATAATTCACAGTCGCTTTCATGGGTTGAGACATTTGCCCAGGATCTTAAGAACAATTCCATTATTTGGATCCTTCAGAACATGTTGCCTAAGACTGGACATTGATGGCCTATCTTTAAGATAGGCCATTCATATCAGATGTGTGAGGTTCCAATAGCCCGAAAGCCCAGTCATCTGGTTTTTGGAGCACAGTGTACAGAGCTGGCAGTGTATGAGCCTGTACACTGTGCAGTGGATGGGCTGCTACAAATGAGTGGGACTTGTTTTTTTGTTGACTGTCGGGCATTCTTAAATGGGGGAGGCCGAGAAAGAAGGAAAGGAGAAAGGAAAGAAAGGAAGGAAAGAAAGAAAGAAGAGAGAAGGAAAGCATAAGGGAAGGAAACAATTGAGGAAAAGTAGAGGGGAGAGAGGAAGGGTAGAAAGGAAAAAAGTAAGGGATGAAAGAAGGAAAGGAAGGAGGAAAGGAAGTAGGAAGGGAAGGTAGAGAGTGAGTGAGAGTGGAAGGAAGGAAAGAAGGAAGGGAGGGAGGAAGGAAGTATGGATGGACAGGAGGAAGACATTAGGTAAATAGTAAAATTCCCATTTGGCTGTCTGTCCAAAGATGCAGATAGATAGCATTATTAGATAGATAGATAGATAGATAGATAGATAGATAGATAGATAGATAGATACAGTCCTATGAAAAAGTTTGGGCACCCCTATTAATCTTAATCATTTTTAGTTCTAAATATTTTGGTGTTTGCAGCAGCCATTTCAGTTTGATATATCTAATAACTGATGGACACAGTAATATTTCAGGATTGAAATGAGGTTTATTGTACTAACAGAAAATGTGCAATATGCATTAAACCAAAATTTGACCGGTGCAAAAGTATGGGCACCCTTATCATTTTATTGATTTGAATACTCCTAACTACTTTTTACTGACTTACTGAAGCACAAAATTGTTTTTGTAACCTCAGTGAGCTTTGAACTTCATAGCCAGATGTATCCAATCATGAGAAAAGGTATTTAAGGTGGCCAATTGCAAGTTGTTCTCCTATTTGAATCTCCTCTGAAGAGTGGCATCATGGGCTACTTAAAACAACTCTCAAATGATCTGAAAACAAAGATTGTTCAACATAGTTGTTCAGGGGAAGGATACAAAAAGTTGTCTCAGAGATTTAACCTGTCAGTTTCCACTGTGAGGAACATAGTAAGGAAATGGAAGACCACAGGGACAGTTCTTGTTAAGCCAAGAAGTGGCAGGCCAAGAAAAATATCAGAAAGGCAGAGAAGAAGAATGGTGAGAACAGTCAAGGACAATCCACAGAGCACCTCCAAAGAGCTGCAGCATCATCTTGCTGCAGATGGTGTCACTGTGCATCGGTCAACTATACAGCGCACTTTGCACAAGGAGAAGCTGTATGGGAGAGTGATGAGAAAGAAGCCGTTTCTGCACGTACGCCACAAATAGAGTTGCCTGAGGTATGAAAAAGCACATTTGGACAAGGCAGCTTCATTTTGGAAACAAAGATTGAGTTGTTTGGTTATAAAAAAAGGCGTTATGCATGGCGTCCAAAAAGAAACAGCATTCCAAGAAAAACACATGCTACCCACTGTAAAATTTGGTGGAGGTTCCATCATGCTTTGGGGCTGTGTGGCCAATGCCGGCATCGGGAATCTTGTTAAAGTTGAGGGTCGCATGGATTCCACTCAGTATCAGCAGATTCTTGAGAATAATGTTCAAGAATCAGTGACGAAGTTGAAGTTACGCTGGGGATGGATATTTCAGCAAGACAATGATCCAAAACACCGCTCCAAATCCTCAGGCATTCATGCAGAGGAACAATTACAATGTTCTGGAATGGCCATCCCAGTCCCCAGACCTGAATATCATTGAACATCTGTGGGATGATTTGAAGCGGGCTGTCCATGCTCGGCCACCATCAAACTTAACTGAACTTGAATTGTTTTGTAAAGAAGAATGGTCCAAAATCCCTTCATCCAGGATCCAGGAACTGATTAAAAGCTACAGGAAGCGACTAGAGGCTGTTATCTTTGCAAAAGGAGTATCTACTAAATATTAATGTCACTTTTCTGTTGAGGTGCCCATACTTTTGCACTGGTCAAATTTTGGTTTATTGCATAGTGCACATTTTCTGTTAGTACAATAAACCTCATTTCAATCCTGAAATATTACTGTGTCTATCAGTTATTAGATATATCAAACTGAAATGGCTGTTGCAAACACCAGAATATTTAGAACTAAAAATGATTAAGATTAATAGGGGTGCCCAAACTTTTTCATAGGACTGTAGATAGATAGATAGATAGATAGATAGATAGATAGATAGATAGATAGATAGATAGATAGATAGATAGGAAGTGGAAAAAATGGCAGCACTCCAACAATTAGAAGACGTGTGGGTTTATTCCAAGCAGAGCGACGTTTCGGTTCTTATCAGAACCTTTTTACGAACCTTTTAAGAACCAAAATGTCACTCTGCTTGGAATAAACTCACACATTTTCTAATTGTTGCAGTGCTGCCATTTTTCCACTTCTTATGTAAAGTTGAAGATTTGCCATCTTCTAGTTTGGCTCTACACCCGGTTTGTATGCTGTGGTGCTTCTGCATTTTTTTCTACTAGATAGATAAATAGATAGATATGAGATAGATAGTAGAGATGAGCGAGTAGTATTCGATCAAGTACCTCCTTGCATAGTTATTGGTGTAAAAAAGCGCCAGGGAAGGTGGGAGGGGCATCGAATTTTTACTGCGTTTACCACGTGGTATTCGACCAATTACACCAATAACTATGCAGGGGAGGTATTCGATCGAATACTACTCGCTCATCTCTAATAGAGCGATAGATAGATAGATAGATAGATAGATAGATAGATAGATAGATAGGAGATAGATAGATAGGAGATCGATAGATAGATAGATAGATAGATAGATAGGAGATAGATAGATAGATAGATAGATAGATAGGAGATAGATAGATAGATAGATAGATAGATAGATCAAGAGAGATAGATAGATAGATAGATAGATAGATAGATAGATAGATAGATAGATAGGAGATAGATAGATAGATAGATAGGAGATAGATAGATAGATAGATAGATAGGAGATAGATAGATAGATAGATAGATAGATAGATAGATAGATAGATAGATAGATAGGAGATAGATAGATAGATAGATAGATAGATAGATAGGAGATAGATAGATAGATAGATAGATAGATAGATAGATAGATAGATAGATAGATAGATCAAGAGAGATAGATAGATAGATAGATGGATGGATAGATAGGAGATAGATAGCTAATTATATAATACTGTTATATGTCTAATGCTTCATATGATAGCAATCTTCACTGAATTTTGAGATAGAAGACATTTTGGGTCCACAAAATAGCCCAATATTTTTGTAATTCGCACTATGTGCTTTATGTTTTTAGAAGGGAAAATGGGGATCTGCATTATAAAATGTTCTTTGGACTTTATGTGTGTAAATAATGGATTACATTCAGAGAAGTTTGTCATTACAGATGATATTCTACCAATTTTTGCTTATGGGCACAGTGTTGGTAAATCAGTCACCGGTGGTTATGTATATCGAGGTTGTGAATCTCCAAATTTAAATGGAATATACATCTTTGGAGACTTCATGAATGGGTAAGTTTAGACTAACTAGTAGAAATAAAATAAAATAAATTATCAATAGAGAAATTCAGGATAGATAGATAGATAGATAAGAGGTAGACAGATAGATAGATAGATAGATAGATAGATAGATAAATATGAGATAGATAGATAGATAGATAGATAGATAGATAGATAGATAGATAGATAGATAGGAGATAGATAGATAGATAGATAGATAGATAGATAGATAGATAGATAAATATGAGATAGATAGATAGATAGATAGATAGATAGATAGATAGATAGGAGATAGATAGATAGATAGATAGATAAGAGGTAGACAGATAGATAGATAGATAGATAGATAGATAGATAGATAGATAATTTTGAAATAGATAGATAAATAGATAGCGGGTCCAAGTGAAGTGAGCCAATTCTCTCCAGAATCTTGAGAACCAGGACCCTAGCTCATTAGTATCTTTGCTTTGTTTTCTTCCTGTAGACGTCTGATGGCGTTGCACGAGGATGAGACCACTAAACAATGGACCAAGCAGGACATCTGTATGGGAGACGCGACCGTCTGTGCATTCCCCAAGCTGGTCAACACCTATAGCAAGTTCATTATCTCCTTTGCAGAGGATGAAGCCGGTAATTTCATGTGCAGCTGATTTTGTACAAGATGGGGCCCTAGACCACCAAATAAAGTAGGGCCCCACCACACCATTTGTCCCCATAATTATGTACATATGTAAAACGGAATCATATACACTTTATACCCTAATAAAAATGGCATACCATGCCCAAATACCACCACCATCGAGTATCCAAATAATACTACTAAGTTGTGCCCACATAACAGCGCCAATGATAATCAGCAGCCAATAATAATGCTTCACTTTGAGTTTGCTCCTGCGGACCCAGTCCTTGTGGGCTGGCAAACGAAACAAGGGCACTGGTCAGATGCCCTGGTTGTCACCTCCTGGTACCACAGAAGAGCCATTTTATATTGTCTTGCCCAAAAATATAAAAGCAGGTGGGCCTAATATTGGTGGCACCTTCTAGGGTTGGATGGAGAGGAGATCCCAGTTAAGGTTTACTCCATCTAGTTCCCCCGTGGTTGGGAGCAAGGTCACCTTCCATGGTAGTCCAAGTCAATCAGCACAATGTAGATGCCTTCAGTATTTACAGTCACAGCCGCCTGTCCATATGGGTTACAGCGTCTTGTACTTCACCTAGTTGAACTGGCCAAGTTGTACCATTGTGGCTACTTTGTTTTTCTGGTTAGTGAGAGTCCTGAAGGTCAGTTTCTGTAACACTGATCCATCCTGTGGATAGGTCCTTAAAGTTCTGGAGAACCCCTTTAATTTAAAAGTGGTGGTGACCTGTGGCCAAAAATCTAAAAAATTCTCTTATTTTAACAGGGGAACTGTATTTTCTCTCCACATCGGACCCAACATCTTTATCCCCATACGGAACAATATATCGACTTGTAGACCCATCTAGGTGCGTATATATTTTTTGGTGTTTTCTCTATTTACTATTTATTGTAATAGGCCCTGGACAAAAAACTATCTAGAAAAACTGGGTCACAAAACAAATTTTTGAAATGACCTCCCCATCATGCTAGCAAAATTAGAAAACACCAACTTTCTGTACGTGGCGTGTGGATAGGGTTTTGTAGATGTGTCCATTGTAGAAATGTTCCAATGCAATGACTGCACAATGGTCCCTTTCCAATCTTATGCCCAGGTGATGGGTTTTTTTACTTACATTTTTTTTGCTTTAACTTTTTCCAACAACAGATTCCTGTTTTTCTCATAAAATTTGCAAAATTTTAGTTTGGGCTTAAAAATGGTGACAGTTGTTTTCTCCGTGGTTTTCATAAAATTACGGCTAAAGCTTTTCAATTCTGTCAGACCACTTGTATCTTTTTGTAATTTTACGTAAATTGAGGCAAAAAAATTGAGACCTGGGGAAAAAATTGTTTGCAGAGGAGAAAAGTGAAGGGAGTGGGAATCAGTAGGGAAGGAGAAGCCATTGGTTCACAATGCATTTTGGGAAACAAAAAGACAGCAAAAAAAATTACATAGCAAGCTCTGTCCCATTCTGACAAGCCCTGCCCACTTGTCGGGCAAGGCACAGAAACGATCTATAACAGGGGCAACATGTTGGCTCAGTGGTTAGCACTGCAGCCTTGCAGCGCTGGAGTCCTGAGTTTGAATCCTGCCAGGAACAACATCTGTAAGGAGTTTGTATGTTCTCCCCGTGTTTGCGTGGATTTCCTCCCATTCTACAATGATAGACTATGATCCCTATATGGGGCTCACAATCTGCGTTTGTTTGGTTGGTTGTTTCTTGTTCACAATGAGAACAAATGTCACCCAAGTTGTTGCCGTTTGTTACAAAATGTGATTAGCAATGAATTAATATCGTGGATAAACGGAATCTCATGTTATACTCCGGATACAGCTGTGATAAGCTGTTACCAGCAAGAAGTCTTAGGGCCTGTGCACACAATGTAACGCGGCACTCATGCTGACACGTGAACACGTGTCAGAGTCAGCGCTTCAAAACAGAATCCCATTGACTTCAATGGGTTCTGTTTAACGCGTGGAACACATTGAAATCAATGGGTTAAAAAGCCTCCCATTGATTTCAATGTGTAGCATGCGTAAGACAGAACCCATTAAAGTCAATGGGATTCTGTTTTGAAGTGCTGACTCTGACACATGTTTATGTTTCAGAATGAGCGCCGCCTTACATGGGGTCAACGCACACGGAGTTTTTGTGCGCTGATTTTGATGCTGAATAAGTGTCAGAAACCGCGTGGAAAGACGCCGCTCCATAGAGTTCTATGGGGTTTTTTTCTACTCATGGAATTTTTCCACAAAAAAAGCTTCCTTCAGGCCAGGGGTGAACCTAGCTTTCTTGCCGCCTGAGGCGGACGACAGAAGGAGGGGGGGGGGGGCAGACGGGGCGGCGTTAGCAAGCAGAGAGCAGGCAGGGAGAGGACCTGCTCTCTGCTAAGCGTGAGGGGAGGTAGCTGGAGCAGCGCTGCGTCCACAGGGTCTCCCCAATCCACCGCTCGCTTCCCGTGCCGGGCTGCCGAGATGGTGACGCTAAGCCATTCCAGGACATCTTGTCCTGGTCTGGCTTAGGTCAGCAAAAATGCCGCCCCCCCGGGGCCCTGGCATAGCGCCGCCTGAAGCGGTCGCTTCAGGTCGCCTCATGAGAGGTGCGGCGCTGCTTCAGGCGGATTCCAACTGCAAAAACCAACGCAGTCAATGGCATGCGGAAATTCCACGTCATGGAATTGGGCGGGGATTGGCAAAAAACGCACCAAAAACGCCAGGTGTTTTTTTCTGTGCTGAAAAATTCCACGTCAAAATCAGGGCACACACAAAAACTCAGTGTCCATTGCCCCTTAGCCACATACATGTTTAACCGTATCTTCTCTGACAGCAAGCAGAGATCTTGAAAATAGATGACACATTTGCAGAATATGTCATGATATAACGATTACACTCGATTTGCATAAATCTGTGGCGCTCTTCTAATCTTTGGTGTCCCGTAACATGAATACCGCATAACACCAGGGCCTACATGGAACTTCTAAGCCGTAAATCAGCCGTCAGCTCATTGTATGTGTCTTTGGGGCCAACACTTTATAGAATGTCACACTGCGGGCTCCTGCCAGCGCATATAAAAGAGTGCAGTGATGGATTCTCAAGACATTGGGGGGTATATACCGTATACTGTGTTATTACCAGACCTTCCATGATTTCTTGCAGCTGTTTGCGCTCACATGAACTAGAGGATTTTTGTAAATGTAAACAGATAACCCGGTCAGAGATGTAACCTGAAGCGCCTCGGCCCCTGTGCTAAATATGGAGCTACTGCGTCTCCCACCGTGCACCTGCCTTTAATATCACCTGATGTGGCAGAGCGCCCCCTACAGCACCAGGGTTGGGTGTGACTAATATAGCTACACTCCGGAAACGTCTTGTAGTACTGGAAATCTCAGGATAGATAGATACGGCATTACTGAAATAAGAATGATAAAAAACATGGAAATAAAATATTCAAACAGGAGTTGTTGTCGTGGCCTAACAACATGGAAGTGATAACAATATTACAGCCAAAGGAGAAGGTTACTGGGAAGAACTGGACAATTGGGTGAAGACTCTATGATCCTGTTGGCGCCTCTAACCTGGATACAAGATGAGATACAGCAGGACATGGAGGTATATACAGGCTCTGTATGGTATATAGCAGTACATTTACCACAGATGTTACAGCCGGGCCTGTAGTCTGGATATAAGATGAGATACGGCAGGACATGGAGGTATATACAGGTTCTGTATGGTATATAGCAGTACATTTACCACAGATGTTACACCTGTAGTCTGGATACAAGATGAGATACAGCAGGACATGGAGGTATATACAGGCTCTGTATGGTATATAGCAGTACCACAGATGTTACAGCCGGGCCTGTAGATCCTGTACACTCGTAGGTTGGTGACGTCCAAGCTGGTCCTATAAATGGTGCATTGATGATAAATCTGGTGACCAGGAAGTGTTGTAATCTGGTGGAGACATTCCTGGGGAACCCTTGTGTATGTGGGTGAGCATTATCCTGCTGGGACCAGTTGTCCGCCCTGCCATGAGAGACAACACATGTGGCAGTGTCAGGATGTCCTGTACATCTCCCTGAGTTTTATGTTTCCTCGTATCACTAGTAGGGGTGAACACATCATCACACCATTAGGAGGCAGAGTGACATTCCCAGTTTCTATAGGAGAATACCTCCACCTATAGCGCTGTAGGGACACCATACTGGCATTGTGCACACCGATGCTGGGTTAGTTTCTGTTTACAGCATTACAACATTATTAAGTCACCGTGGCAGACGCCATATATCCAGACCCTCCTCTCTGCAGGGGTTCTTTGATTAGATGGTATTTTCTGCTTTAGTTAATGCGTTTCACCTGCTTCAGTAATTTTTTGGAGTAGTTCGGAGAAATCTGTAACAAGACTCCATTCACGTTCCTTGAAGTGGCAGATGGCTTCACATCATTTCCCGTTATTCAGAAATATACGCAGATGTTTTCAGCCATAATGGTCCATTACGGCTATCCTGAGGGCCTTGTCACGTAACAATGGTAGGAATATTTAGTCTATTCTACCTGTGTTTTTAATTTAATGAATATGTCTCTTTATTTTTTATTTTTTTTTAGGAGAGCGCCCCCTGGAAAATGTACATACAAACCTGTGCCAGTGAAGACGAGAAGTAAAGTCATTCCATTTGTCCCACGTGAAAGTAAGTACCGGTAAAAGTTGTAGTTAATGTATCTGGAATAAGGGACCTCCTTCTATGATGTCCTCATGCTCAAATAAGACATATACTCACCAACTGTCACAATTTTTTGGTAATTTTGTTGGAATTTGAGCATGTCCCAGTCTGAAAAGGGGTAAGGCTTGTCCAAACTCCTTCAACATAGGCATTTTAGCCCATTTAGGGCAGTCATAGGGATGGGACCAAAAGAGGACCTTTCGCCAATTCCATTAAATCCCCTTCTACTCCAGCCCAGGACCACCCAACTGACAGTAGGGAACCTCATTTGCATATTGGGAACACTAACAGAAATGACTGTTCAGGAATATTAGTGGCAAGAGAAAAAAATTCCAATTGCACTGGCATCAGTGGAGCAGCACCTATTGAAGGATACAAAAAGTTGGAGATGGTGGAGATGGTGAAGGTACAGAAGCCCAGTAGGAAAAGCCAGGAGGTTGGGAGTAGCAGTAGATGTGGTCACAATGGAAAGGATTTCTATCATCGTACCTCAAAATCTGGTATAGTGCTGAAGAAGTCTGGAGGGTGTCTCGTGGCGGTAATAGTGTTTCCCCCAGGAAATGTCCTAGTCCTGGTCTGAGCCTGGTGGTGGTTGGAGTACTCTTGATGGTGCAGGAGTGAGACTCAGCCGACTGTAGAAATGTGAAAACTCAATTTACTGATGAAAAACAAGTAATATGAAACAGTTTCTTTCAGATGCTGGAGGTACACAGTTTGGGAGCTAAGTTTTTAGATGGTTCCTCCTTCCATGGTGGGGTAGTCTCCCTCTTTAATAGTGCACTATTAGGCCCTTAATGCACAATGTATTTGCACTGCTCTGGCTATGGAGTGCATATCCAAAAAGCTTGCCTTATCTGACTTGTGTCAAACAAACTGTATTTTTAATGTAAGTTTCATATTACCCTCACAGTCTTCTCTTGTACACAACTTCTACAAAAAAAAGCAGGGATTTCTCCCATCTCCTGACTGCAGAACAACACGAGGGATGACTTTGATATTGCTTGAGGCCAGTAAAACCAGTGGCTTTAGCTTAGTCTCCTTTCTTCTCCTACTTGGGAAGAAGACCCAACAGAGTTGAAGAGACTGTCTCTTCCTCCTCCCGAACTCAGGGTCATACCATTAATTCAATCTTCCACACTAAATGGTTTGTTTCAATAAAGGTGCAGTTACATTTTAGACACAGAGTTGCATCAATACTATACATATAAGTATAATCAGTCTGTTTTTGGTGCAACAGGGCTAAATGTGTCATAGACAGTAGAATACAGTTGGTAGGGGTACAACCAAATTAGTATTAGCATTGATTGTGCCATTTCACCCATACACATATATGGTACTGTATATGGAAGGTTGTGAAGGTTCTTCAATGAATGTACATTTCATCATCACATGCTGAAATTCGGCAGTATGTCCTCCCTCCATTAGCCCTTACAGATGTTTACACTGACTTTTTGTTATTTTCCAGGGACTGTTCTTGAATTACTCAATGAAGACATTAAACCACTAATTAAGAAACCTATAAAATTATCACCAAAGCCACAGAAAACCACCACTAAAGCTCCTGTTAAGGTTACAACCACTAAAAAACCCATTTCAACTCAACCTTCACCCATAGAAGTAACAAAGAGTCCTGCAGAGAAGACGGAACCAACTCAAGAAACAAAGATGTCTCCTTTGACCACTACCCAACCACCATCTTCCAATGACAGATTAAAGAATCCTACAAGAGCTTCCAAAATTAAAGCGTCATCAGATAAGGATGAAGAGCCAAGTGAAACTAATAGGAGGCTTTCACCAACCCCAACTTCAGAGATGCCTTCTAAAGATGTGGTCAATAAACCATCTCCATCTACTCAACCAATGAGACCAACTGAGGACATGTTGACTAAACCTCCATCTGTTGAGCACATTCGACCCTCAACAGCCACAGGTGATCATCCCTCAGTGACCAAAAATGATGTAGCACCTTCTAAGTCAGAGCTCAAAAAACTTCCACGTACAAAGACCTCCAAGAAAGACAAGCCAACTAAAAGTCCAAAGAAAAACCTAAAAGATAAAAACTCAAATCATTACATGCCGAAGCCAACTAAAAGTCCAAAGAATAAACTAAAAGATAAAAATGCGAAAGATTATGTGCTGAAGCCAAAGACATCTAAAGTTAACGAAAAAGAAAAGAGTGAAATTTTCTTGAAGGACAATACAAAAAAACAAAAGAAAAACAAAACGAAACCAACAATTAAACCCATTGTCCAGTCTGCAGAAGAAAGCAACTTGGCCTATTCCTTGAGAAAGAGAGCAACTAAGAGAAACACAAATAAAAAATTTGATATGAACGAACCACCTCCGACCTGGTCATCCATGAGACCAACTGAGGATCTTTTGACTCCACTTGTTGAAGATACAAGGCCAACTAAAGCCACTGTCAAACAGGAACCTACCACAGTGCCTGGCGTTAAAAAAACATTACCCACCAAAACCTTGAAGAAACCCAAGCCTACGAAATTTCCAAAAATGAACGCAAAAATTCCAAAACCAACTGCGTCACGGAGATCAAAACCTCAAGTTCTAGTAAAGGATAAAGACGCTAAAAAGGAGAAATTGACATCTCAAAAGATGGAAACAAGACCCTCACCTCAACCCAGTGAGACATTGCTGGAGCAAAGTAGTTTAGTACCAAACCAAACTGAGGCTAAAGAACTGATGTAAGGACGGATATATAGGAGTGCCATGTCTTGTAGTCATCTTATGTAGGTTTATGAGCTTACTGAAGTGATGAGACCCTGAAAAGTCACTGCCTAGAAATTTTCAGCAAAATTTTGTGAAATTCAGAAAGAAAAACTGTTTAAAAAATAAAAAGATACCAAAACTTCAAAAGAAAAATTTCTTGATACAAAATGAGAACAAGCACCCCAATTTTGCAGACAGATGGTAGATCCTCATATACAGAAACAGTGCCTCTTCAAGGGAAGTTGAGGAGGAGGACCAGGAAGAGCAGGAGGTGGAGAAGGAGGAGGACCGGGAAGTGAAGGAGGAGAAGGAGGAGGACCAGGAAGAGGAGGAGAGGAAGGAGGAGGACCAGGAAGAAGAAAAGGAGGAGGACCAGGAAGAGGAGGAGAAGAAGGAGGAGGACCAGGAAGAGGAGGAGGAGTATGGCCAAAAATTAAGTGTCATCTGAATACCACACATAAAAAAATATTCAGTATACCAAATCATCATGACATTTCACGTTCTCATTTACAAAATTGTACATTGGCAGTATTATAGTAGTTATATTTTTGTCCATAGGTGGCAGTAGTTTGGGAGTACAAGTGAATAGTACAAGTATCAATAGGAGAGATGATTGCTCTAGGAGGACATGCGGAGAGGAGTTGCCTTCATGAGAAGAGCTTTTAAACATTGATGGCCTATTCTTAAAGGGCCAACTTAAAAAAAATAAAAATATTGGGATGATGTATGTGAACAACGTACCAAGAAAGAAAATCTAAATTTGCAAATTGCTGTCTTTTTTTAAAATGTTTCAGCTCAAAATAAATTTGAATAAAAAGTATCATACATTCCTGGTGGAATCTGGCGCAGAATCCGCCTCATGATCAGAGTCAGATTTTCCATGTGAACATTCCCACAGGTAATTGTTATTGGATATGTTTGCTGTCAATGAGTGGAAATAAAACTAAAGTCGGGAGGAATAATCCCTGTCTGTACAGAGAACACGACTCCAATGACTTTGTGATATCTCCGTATCGCATGTAGCGATCTGTATATATATCAGTCTCCTGTCTGTATAGAGAGATCATTGCTTTCCTGTATTCATATGTTGGATATTAAATGTCTAATTTATAGCATAAAGAAAATGTTTGTTCTCGTACCGTGTTAGTCAGTGAGTAGGAAATATAAAAAAAACTAAAAACTTGATAGTCTTCACTAGTTTAATGGCTAACTAATAATGATGACAGATTATAACGTTTCAGATCTCCTTTCTCAAGTAAATTTAAAAACCATTTCTGAAGGATGTACAAAAGGACACATAGGGATAGAATTCTAGGAGGAAGGGGGGGGAGGGTTATTAGTAATTGGTAGAAACAATGTAAGAACAATGTAAACAATTCCAGGTTCTTATCAGTTCTCATAAAATATCGTAAAAAGAAACCCCCAGACCCCTTCTCTTCTGCTTTTTTTTTAAACATGTATCCAGATATTTAAAAAAAAAAAACAAAAACAAACAAAAAAACCTACAAAAACAAAAAATTATATAAAAATAAAATGATATGTATCTATGAAAAAAGATGCAAAAATTATTTGAATATTGTGAATGCAATTTTTTTTTATACCCTGTAAAACCACGTGTACCAAAAAAAGATGAAAATCTATCATAAGTCACGGGAAATAGCCCAGTCCTGAAATGGTTAAAGGGGTGTTCATACTCCGGTGGATTCAGCAATGAAATGTTATTTCTGCTATACTGAGAAGCTGCGCAACTTTCCATAGAACTTTCTGTATCAATTTCTCATGGATTTCAAGATCTCTGCTTACTGCTGCCACCTACTGGACACAGATCTGTCCTGACATGTCAGATATCGCTGATATGTGATCACTACCTGTAATGTGTCCTGACTCCTGAAGATCCAAAAATAATGTGGTGCTGCCCCCCTCTGGTTATACAGAGATTATACTGAGGACCAGGATACTTGTACGGAAATAATACATCAACAGGAGCAGCAAATCCACAAATATCCACAAAAGGGGATAAAGATCTCAGACAGAAGTGAAAAACTGCCGAATAAAAATCTGCTCCTAATGTCAATTCCCAAGTAGAGATTTTTGTCTGGATGAACAATTTGCAGCATAACTGCTACATGTGAATACACCCTAAACAGGAATACTCCGACATCATAACACCCAATGACTGAATTACCTTCATGTAATTGTGAACAAACCCCCCCTTGAGGTCTAATGTCTGAAACATCAGTGCTCTATCTATCTATCTATCTATCTATCTATCTATCTATCTATCTATCTATCTATCTCTATCATATCTATCTATCTATCTATCTATCTATCTCCTATCTATCTCTATCATATCTATCTCTATCTATCTATCTATCTATCTATCTCTATCATATCTATCTATCTGTCTATCTATCTATCTATCTATCTATCTATCTGTCTCTCTCCTATCTGTCTATCTATCTATCTATCTATCTATCTATCTATCTATTTCCTATCATCTATCTATCTATCTATCTATCTATCTATCTATCTATCTATTTATCTGTCTCTCTACTATCTATCTATCTATCTATCTATCTATCTATCTATCTATCTCCTATCTATCTATCTATCTATCTATCTATCTATCTATCTCCTATATCTATCTATCTATCTATCTATCTATCTATCTATCTATCTATTTATCTGTCTCTCTATTATCTATCTATCTATCTATCTATCTATCTATCTATCTATCTATCTCCTATCTATCTATCTATCTATCTATCTATCTCCTATCTATCTATCTATCTATCTATCTATCTATCTATCTATCTATCTATCTATCTATCTATCTATCTATCTCCTATCTCTATCTATCTATCTATCTATCTATCTATCTATCTATCTATCTATCTATCTATCTATCTATCTATCTATCTATCCTGTTTCTCCGAAAATAAGTCACCCCCCAAAAGTAAGACATAGCAGAGGTTTTGTTGAATTTCCTAATATAAGGCACCCCCCGAAAGTAAGACATCCCCCAATAATAATACGGTAATAATCTTTCTGCGCAAAGATTGTATGAAGAAAAACATTGCAGCCAGCTGAACACGCGATGTTCTGTGTGCACAGATATGCCGGCTGCTGACACCGCTGCAATACATTGTATCCACTGTTCCTGCTGGGAGACGCCCGTGGACATACACTAAGCAGCATATGCGGCGGCGGGGGGGGTTTGGGGGGGGGGGTTTCACTCTCCCAGCTCATCCCACAGCAGCAGGAACCCTGGATACAAATAATAGGATCACAGCAGCAGCAACCGCCGACTTTCCTGTGAAAACAGAGCACCGCACACAGCATTCAGCCGGCTGCAATGTTTTTCTTTATACAATCTTTATACAATCTTTGCGCAATCTTAGCACATAAGACATCCCCTGAAAATAAGACATAGCATGTCTTTAGGACCAAAATTTAATATAAGACACTGTCTTATTTTCGGGGAAACAGGGTATCTATCTATCTATCTATCTATCTATCTATCTCCTATCTATCTATCTATCTATCTATCTATCTCCTATCTATCTATCTATCTATCTATCTATCATCTATCTATCTATCTCCTATCTATCTATCTATCTATCTATCTATCTATCTATCTCCTATCTATCTATCTATCTATCTATCTATCTATCTATCTATCTATCATCTATCTATCTATCTATCTATCTATCTCCTATCTATCTATCTATCTATCTATCTATCTCCTATCTATCTATCTATCTATCATCTATCTATCTATCTATCTATCTATCTATCTATCTATCTATCATCCTTCTCTGTTAGAAGTACAACGTTTCCCTGTCGTCCGTACCAGCGGCACAATGTGGGGTATTTCTGCCCCTGTGTGCTGGTAGGACAGGCGGATATTTAATTAGCCAATCAAATGCGTGGCAGGCCCTATAAGAGGGCACAAGAACCTCCCCTCTGCGTGTTTTTTTCTGTCCTGTGTGGACAGAGGACAGGTGGGAGGACTTGTGTCCTCTTAGAGTAGCTCAGCAGGATTACTCACCTCCTGAGCGGTTGTTTTCTTCTTGTCACCTTCTGTGCCCTGTGGGGAGAAGGTGCTTGTTAGCCATGCGTGGCTACCCCCCTCTATATCCCCCCTCCCCCCCTCTCCTCCGCTTCCCCCGCTCCTTGTGACTTACCTGACATTTTGGTGAGAGTCCGGGGACTCCGCATGCCGCCTCTGGTGGCCGCGTGGACTGCCGGCGGGTGAAACCACACTGTTGTGTATCCTGTTCCCCGCCGGCCGCTGTAAGTGCGCACTTCCGGTTTCGCCGGAAGTATCATGGCGCCATGGCAACGGCCTGGCGCCGGCGGCCGCTTGCTCAGGGGAGATTCAGGCCTTATTAAAGGCCGGAAAAGACGGGGAGATGTGGGGGTAAGTGCCTGGGTTAAGGGCCTCTTGGTGGGGGGGAATGTATATCTTTGCAGACCCCTGATTACAGGAGTAGTGGTCTGGGCAGGTTGCCTCACCTGCTTTGATTGTGGCTCCGCCCATTTCCAGCCGGCCAGAATTAAGAGGCTGGCTGGCCTGGTGTCAGAGACCTTCCTGCAGTATCTGCTGAAGGCGTGCGATTGTGGTGTTCATTGATCTTGAACTCTTTGCCAGTTTGCAAACTTTATTGGGATCCGTCACCTCGCTATCCGGTCTACAGGACCTGGTAAGATCTACCCTTTTTTAAAGCTGGTATGATGTCATGGTGACAGTGTTGCATGGTCTATTATCTCTCTCTGTAGGATATGTCATCCTCTACTACCCCTCCTGGGGATGGTAGGAGGAAAACCTCTTCCAAGAGGAAACATCTTTCCTGCTTCGATTGCGACACACCGCTCCCTGATGGTAGGTAGCGGCTTGTAAGGTTGTTCCCTGCAGGGTACTACTGGTCCTATAACTTGCCTATTTTCAGGCTATGAGTGGGCCCGTTGTCGCGGGTGCAGAGGTCCTCCACCTGTGGAGCCCTCTCCCAGAGATATGATGACCTGGGTCAAGGAGATGGTGAGTTTGGGCATCGCTTGGGTAAATAGTTTTTCCCTTGCTTGTACTCTCCTTTTTGGTTTGCAGGATGATTCCCTCAAAGGGATCCATTCCACCTTGTCTCAGCTCACCAAGAGACCATGCTCTGAGCACCGTTCCTCGTCTCTCCCCCCCTTGGAACACCTGCGGGTGGCAGAGGATGATTCCTCCGAGGACGACTCCGTCATTTCCAGCAGACCTGCGTTCCATTATGAACAAACGGGCAGGCTGCTGAAGTCCATCCGGTCTACAGTGAGCCGAGATGTTGACGGGGAAGCCTCCACGTCTGCCTCTGGGGGACATATTGCCTTCCATGCGGACGCCACGCTGACCGACCTTATGGCGCAGCAGTGGAAACAGCCAGAGAAAGGAGAAAGGAGTTTGTTTCCTGTTGACACTACCCAGTGGGATTCCTGGGGGCCTCCTCCGAAGGTGGATTTGGAAGTAGCAAAGCTGTCCCGCAGAACCCTGGTGCCCTTGGAAGATGGTTCAAATCTTCAGGACCCTCTGGATCATAGGGCGGACTCCGTTCTGAAGAAGGTCTACTCAGCTTCCACCGCGCAAGCCTCTGTGGCCATAGCCTCCTCTACGGTTGGTGACTTTGTGCGCAACCGCTTAGCCGCCTTGGAGCGGGATATAGACTCGGGCGTAGACAGAGATGAGATTCTGGCCTCTATGAAAAGAGTTCATAGGGCTGCAGATTACTTGGCAGAATCCTCCCGCCATCAATTAAAAATCTCTGCCAAATCTATGGCGTTGTCTACTGCGGCCTGTAGACCCCTTTGGCTAAAGCCTTGGCGGGCAGATTTTGCGTCTAAAGCAGCTCTCTGTGCTCTCCCCTTTGAGCCGGGAAGGGTGTTTGGCCAAAGCTTAGACGCCATTATGGAGGGATTAGCTGAAGGTAGGGGAAGGTCCCTACCTCAAGCATCCAGGGGCAGACGTGCTCCATCCCAACAACGGCGTTCTAGATATCGCCCTAGAGGAGCTGGTCGTGGCGCTTCCAAGGAGGACACCAAGAGGAAGCCTGAGTTTTGACGTGGGGCAGCTCCCTGTGGTCCCCCTTCCTGTGAGAGGACGTCTTTCCGTTTTTCCAGAGCATAGTTCACCTATATCCAAGACCCATGGGTGTTGAAGATCATACAGCATGGGTATCACATCGACTTTCATCTTCCACCTCCAGATCGGTTCATTTCCACCCAAACTCTTCCACCTTCTCAGCAGGCCAGTCTAGAAGCCTCGGTCGCCAAATATGTTACCAAGGGCGCCAGGGCCGCCATCAGGAATTTTGGGGCCCCATACAGCCTAAGTGTCTGGGCCCCCCCCCCTCCCATTTTTGCTTTGCGCGCCGTGGGAAATTTAGCCCCACCCATTGTTATGTTGACTCCGCCCACTCATTAATTTTCCATTTGCCCGCACACTGTATAATCCTCCTACAGTCACCCGTAAATTATATGTCCCCCTCCGTCTCTCCCCTAGCTTCATCTGCCCCCAGATTCATGTCCTCTCCATCTCTGCCCCCAGATTCATGTCCCCTCCATCTCTGCCCCCAGATTCATGTCCCCACATTTCTGCCCACAGATTCATGTCCCTCCATCTCTGCCCCCAGATTCATGTCCCCCCATCTCCATACCTCCCAACTTTTGAAGAACTAAAAGAGGGACAAAATGTGTGGCGCGCTTAGCGCGCCGCAGCAAATTTAGCCCCGCCCACTTTTGTGTTGACTCCGCCCACTCGTTAATTTTTCATGTGCCTGCACACAGTATAATCCTCCTACAGTCACCCGTAAATTATATGTCCCCCCTCTATCTCTCCCCCAGTTTCATATACACCCTTCATCTGCCCCCAGTTTCATGTCCCCCTTCCATCTCTGCCCCTAGATTCATGTCCCCACATCTCTGCCCCCAGTTTCATGTTCCCTCCATCTCTGCCCCCAGATTCATGTCCCCCCAGATTCATGTCCCCCCTACATCTCTGCCCCCAGATTCATGTCCGCTCCATCTCTGCCCCCAGATTCATGTCCCCCCAGATTCATGTCCCCCCTCCATCTCTGCCCCAGATTCATGTCCCTCTATCTCTGCCACAAGATTCATGTCCTCTCCATCTCTGCCCCCAGATTCATGTCCTCTCCATCTCTGCCCCCAGATTCATGTCCCCACAGTGTCATGCCGTCCCCTCCTTCATCTGCCCCAGTGTCATTCCGTCCTCTCTTTCATCTGCCCCCAGATTCATGTCCCCACAGTGTCATGCCGTCCTCTCTTTCATCTGCCCCCAGATTCACGTTCCACCTCCCCATTAAACTTACCTTCTCCTCCGCTCCCTCGCCGCTCTCTGCGCGTCTCTCTCGCTGACACATATGCGACTGAAGCGAGGAGCTGACATGTGTCAGCTCCTCGCCTCGCCGCTGCCGCCTCTCTCCCTGACGCTGACATGTATGCGGCTGAAGCGAGGAGCTGACCTGTGTCAGCTCCTCACTTCGCCGCTGCCGCCTCTCTCGGTGACATATATGAGGCTGAGCCGGAACCCGGGTTCCGGCTCAGCCTCATATGTGTCACCGAGAGAGGCGGCAGCGGCGAAGTGAGGAGCTGACACAGGTCAGCTCCTCGCTTCAGCCGCGTCAACTCAGAAACAGGAAACAGGACATATAATGACTGCTGCCGGCCGGGCCCCCCCCCATTTTAAAATTTGGCCGGGCCCCTGACGCCAGTAGCAGTAGTACTGGCCTATCGGCGGCCCTGAAGGGTGCCCTGGAGAAGGTACCAGCCTCAGACCTCGGTCTGGGAGTCTACTTCCCCGTATTTCTGGTCCCCAAGGTCACCGGGGGCTGGAGGATGATAATAGATCTGAGGTACCTCAATCGGTTTATCAGGAAGAGGTCATTTCGAATGGAAACCGTGGATTCCGTGGCTGTGTTTCTTCAGCCAGGAGAGGTGATGGTTACCCTCGATTTGAGGAACGCCTATCTACATGTCCCCATTGCTCATTTCCACAGGAAGTTCCTCAGGATTGCTGTCTCTATGGCCGGCCACAGGGAGCACTATCAATTCACAGCTCTGCCATTCAGCATCACATCCGCCCACTGGTATTCACCAAGGTGATCGCTCCGGTCGCCGCGGCCCTCAGACTTCAGGGTCTTTTCATCGTCCCTTATCTAGACGACTGGCTACTGAAAGCTCAGTCTCCTGCTGCTCTCCTCCAGCAGCTTAACCTTGCCATCAATTTCCTACAGGAGTTAGGATTATCAATTGGGAGAAGTCCGAAATCGTTCCATCCACCCGAAGAAAATTCCTCGGATTTATAGTGGATTCAGAAGCGATGCAGATCTTCCTCTCCAGTCCAAGGAAGGAAAGAATCCAAGCCAGTGCACGATTCCTATTGCGCACTCGGCAGGTAACCATCCGGACCGCCATGAGAGTCCTGGGCCTGATGTCATCCTCGGCCAGGGCGGTCTCTTGGGCTTTATGGCATTTGCGTCCCCTGCAGATAGAAGTGTTGAGAACCTGGATCAGGTCTCCACGGGGATTGCACAAGAAGATCTGCCTTTCTCCTGCTACCCGTCTTTCCCTCAGATGGTGGATACACCTGAACGACGGAAGGTCCACGGTCCCGACAGTGTGGACCCTGTTGACAATAGATGCATCCCAGTGGGGATGGGGAGCCCATTGTCAAGACAAAACTGTACAAGGACGATGGAGATATCCGGAGCTGGGGTCATCCAATCTCAAGGAACTCAGAGCAGTGTACCTGGCCCTAGTACACTTTGCCCCAGAATTGAAAGGCAAGTCTGTCAAAATCCGGTCAGACAATATGATGGTGGTAGTCTATATAAACAAACAACGGGGCACCAGGTCACCAACCTTGCTGAGAGAGACGAATCTCATATTTGCCTGGGCGGAGAAGAATCTGGTCCAGTTATCCGCTGTTCACATAAAGGGCTCCCTGAACATAGTAGCGGATCAGCTGAGTCGGGGTATTACCGTATCAGGAGAATGGTCTCTCAATCCAGACGTATTTCAACAGATCGTCCAGAGATGGGATCTCCCGGAGGTCGATCTTATGGCTACCCGACTCAACGCCAAGGTGGGGACCTTCTGCTCTCTGTACCAGGAGGACAATCCCTTGGCGGTGGATGCCCTGTCCATCCCATGGAGGTTCAGGCTGTTTTACATATTCCCTCCAATTCCAATCATACCGAAGGTATTGATAAAAATAAGACAGGACCAAGCCTCGGAAATAGCCATAATCCCGTTCTGGCCAAAAAGGACTTGGTTTGCTCAGCTTGGCTTCCCCCTCTCCCAGACCTGGTAACCCAAGGAGAGCTGAGATGCCAGGATCTGAGGAGATTCAACCTGACAGCCTGGAGGTTGACCAGTCCCTATTGAGGAATAGAGGACTGTCACAAGCCGTCTTGAAGACCCTATCCAGCGCCAGAGCAGATTCGACTAACAGGAACTACCGTCGAATAGGTAACATCTTTAATGCCTGGTGTCTGCAGCATCAAGTGGACTCCACCCACCCCCCTACGGAGGCGATCCTGGACTTCCTTCAAGACGGACTAGACAGAGGTCTTGCTGCGGCCACACTCAAGGTACACGTAGCGGCCCTGTCCGCCTATCTGGGGAGGCGTTTGTCTCAGGATTCCTTAGTGAGCATCTTTATTAAAGGGGCAACTAGGCTGAGACCGGTGGTAAACACCCCTGTCCACCAATGGGACCTTATTCCAGTTCTGAACGCCCTATGTGGCCAGCCATTTGAACCTCTGGAAGAGGTCTCCCTCAAGTCGCTAACCGACAAAATGGCGCTGCTATTGGCAGTCACAACTGCCAAACGCGTTAGTGAACTACAAGCTTTGTCCGCTGAGGAGCCATATACCACCTTTTTCTCTGACCATGTACAGCTTAGGTTCCTCCCTAGGTTTCGTCCCTAGGTGCCATCTGCTGTAAACAGGAACCAACTGATTTCCCTTCCAGTATTTTTTCCTTTCCCTTCTTCTGCTGAAGAAGAAAGATGGCACAAGCTGGATGTGGTTAGATGCCTACAGATCTACTTGCAGCGCACTCGCCCCTTTAGGCGGACTGAAAACCTGTTGGCCAGCTACACAGGGAAAAACAAGGGCACCAAAGCCGCCAAAGCTACAATATCCCGGTGGGTTACCGAGACTATTAGAGTCGCCTATACCGCCCAAGGTCTGTCGGCTCCATCTTTCCTTCATGCCCATTCAACCAGGGCGGTGTCCACTTCACGGGCAGAAAGAAGTGCTTTGTCTGTGGACCAAATATGCGCAGCTGCCTCTTGGGCATCTGAATCCACCTTCATCCGGCATTATCGCCTGAAGGACTAAGTGGCAGACTCCACTGCCTTTGCCCAGACCGTTTTAAGTTCGGTCATGGGTTAGTCCCACCCATCTTGGGGACCTGCTTGCTATATCCCCACATTGTGCCGCTGGTACGGACGACAGGGAACAAGTGATTATGAAGATAATCTTGTTTCCCTTAGTCCTAACAGCGGCACAAGATTTCCCACCCTGGGAATCATATCTTATGTATAAAACTGTATATGAATGTTATGGAGGTACTTTTGTATTTACACGCAGAGGGGAGGTTCTTGTGCCCTCTTATAGGGCCTGCCACGCATTTGATTGGCTAATTAAATATCCGCCTGTCCTACCAGCACACAGGGGCAGAAATACCCCACATTGTGCCGCTGTTAGGACTAAGGGAAACAAGATTATCTTCATAATCACTTGTTCTATTACATCTACAGATTTATTTCATGGTGGTTTTTGCTGTCTCCTGGTCAGTGAATGGGATCTTGTTACATACTATGGTTACACCTCAAATGGTGTAATACCAAGACCAGAACACTAGGGGGCGCCACTATCCCATATCTTCTGCTTGAGATTCTGCAGCCACTTCTGCTTGTGCGTTGCCAGTGACCTCAGAATACAATACAGCCGTCTCTGCGCGCCGCGCTCCGCATCAAAGCAGATGGCACACTGACTGCTGGGATACTTGTATTGTGAATAAAAAATTAATTTATGCTAAAAAAAAAATCTATAAAGAGAATACAAGATGAGACGGGAACAGGATCCAATCTGAACGTAATTGGGGGTTGTGCAAATTAAAAATGTTGCTGTATAGAAGCCCAATGGTGATCTGGAACAGGAGCCGATTGGCAACAGTTCAGACTGGTATAAATGATACAGACACCAGGCTTGAAATACCACGATGGGAGGGGGCTATACGCTTAGACATGGCCATGCCCTGAGTCCATAGGCCCGACCTCTAAATACTGTGACGCCTGTAAATTTTCTCCTTTGTAACCCGTTTCCTGTTGTTCCTATTCATCTGAGTTGAAAAATTAAGCCAATTTGCGAATAAAGTTAATTCAAAATCTCCATGTATTAATGATAGTGAAATATCTCTATGTGTTTTAATGGTAACAGACTACAACCTCCATGTAGTCTGATCTTTCAGTCATCCTACCCTCCATACCTCACCTACCTCTGACTAGAGATGGGCAAGACAATTGGTTCCAAGTCGGATTTGACCCAAATATTCCAAGTTGTTCGGTCTGTGGGGATTCGTCTCGTTCGAACAAAAATGGCCGCCACAATGTGCATTTTGGTAAATTATTATACTCTGGGGTCTCTATGATAGGTGGAGGCCCAGGGGAGGGGATTATATAACCCAAAACTTTTATACTCACCTTCCCTCTGCTCTTTTGGGCTTACTCGTGACGTCCAGGGCTCTCCTGGTGACGTCGTGGATTCGGGGTCATGGCTGAGGCCTGTGATTGGGCCATAGGAGTCCTATGGGCACGCCAAGTGTCATAATGTCTCGGGTCCTCCAACGTGAGAAACTCTCTTTGTCGTCACTTGCCTAATCTTTTTGGACTCCCAGGCCTTAAAAATTTACTCTCTCTGATCATTTTAATCATACCTCCCAACTTTTAAAGAACTGAAAGAGGGAAAAAAATTAGCTCCACCCATTTTATGTTGATTCTGCCCATTCTCATTCATTTTCCATGTGCCCCCACACAGTATAATCCTCCTACAGTCACCCGTAAATTATATGTTCCCCCTCTATCTCTCCCCCCATTTCATATACACCCTTCATCTGCCTCCAGTTTCATGTTCCCCCCATCTCTACCCCTCGATTCATGTCCCCACATCTCTGCCCCCAGATTCATGTCCCCCCTCCATCTCTGCCCCCAGATTCATGTCTCCTCCATCTCTGCCCCCAGATTCATGTCCCCCCCATCTCTGCCCCCAGATTCATGTCCCTTCCATCTCTGCCCCCAGATTCATGTCCCTTCCATCTCTGCCCCCAGATTCATGTCCCTTCCATCTCTGCCCCCAGATTCATGTCCTCTCCATCTCTGCCCCCAGATTCATGTCTCCCCCATCTCTGCCCCCAGATTCATGTCCCCCCATCTCTGCCCCCAGATTCATGTCCCTCCCATCTCTGCCCCCAGATTCATGTCCCCCCATCTCTTCCCCCAGATTCATGTCCCTTCCATCTTTGCCCCCAGATTCAGGTCCCCCCCTCTCTGCCCCCAGATTCATGTCCCCACATCTCTGCCCCCAGATTCATGTCCCCACATCTCTGCCCCCAGATTCATGTCCCCCCCATCTCTGCCCCCAGATTCATGTCCCCTCCATCTCTGCCCCCAGATTCATGTCCCCCCCTCTCTGCCCCCAGATTCATGTCCCCACATCTCTGCCCCCAGATTCATGTCCCCCCCATCTCTGCCCCCAGAATCATGTCCCCTCCATCTCTGCCCCCAGATTCATGTCCCTCCCATCTCTGCCCCCAGATTCATGTCCCCCCATCTCTGCCCCCAGAATCATGTCCCCTCCATCTCTGTCCCCAGATTCATGTCCCCCCCATCTCTGCCCCCAGATTCATGTCCCCCCATCTCTGCCCCCAGATTCATGTCCCCCCCATCTCTTCCCCCAGATTCATTTCCCCCCATCTCTGCCCCCAGATTCATGTCCCCCCATCTCTTCCCCCAGATTCATTTCCCCCATCTCTGCCCCCAGAATCATGTCCCCCATCTCTGCCCCCAGATTCATGTCCCCCCATCTCTGCCCCCAGAATCATGTCCCCCATCTCTGCCCCCAGATTCATGTCCTCCCATCTCTGCCCCAGTGTCATACCGTCCCCCCATCTCTGCCCCAAGTTTCATGTTCCACCTCAATGTCTACACACAAAAACCACTTAAACTCACCTTTTCCTCGCTCCCCCGCCGCTCTCTCCGCAGTCTCGCTAACACAGTTGTAGGCACAATGTGATGTCATCACATCGCGTCTACACAGCCACTAGCTGGAGCGACACGGCAAAGCAAGGAGCTGAGCTGTGACAGTTCCTTGCTTTAGTCGCGTATGTATTCAACTCAGATCTGCGTCCTCCAGACCCAGATCTGAGTTGAAATCAGGACATACCTCCTTCCAACTGGGACCGCAGGACACGTCACCGAAATCGTGAACGTCCCGCGGAAATCGGGACAGTTGGGAGGTATGTTTTAACCCCTTCACAGACGCGTCTCCGGTGTTATATCAGTTCCCTCCACTCGACAGTGCTGTACCCCCTCCCAACCCCCCAAATCCCCTGTAATCTGTTAATGTCGGTGACACGGTTCGATATGATTTCCATAAAGTTGACAACGGCGGCAGAATTAGGCAGAGTTAATCATTCTTGCATGGATTACCGCCATCATCCGCCTGCAATCTCCAGCGGAGTACAAACCGCCAGTAATTACTTCTCCCTCTTTGCTCCGCAGCTTTCATTGAGGACACATCCCAAGCGTACAACAATTTCATGTATTCACCCGGCCTAATCTATTATACTCCACACTCGCGCTCCATCCCCGCCACGCAGCGCCTGAATGAAACTCATTACCTGTAGGCCGCGCTGTAGATGTTTAACTTATTAAGGATCTCAAAAGAATCCTCTCAAGATGACAATGAAGAATAAGATGGAGACAGTTTACCTTGTGATAGATCAATAGAAAACCGAAGACGAGAAACGCCGAATATCAAATACGCAGGAATTAAAGGGGCGGAGGTTATTGTAATCTTTATACAAGGAGATTAACCCCTACATGCTCCCTGCACATGCTATTCTATACAAGTCATGGCTGCTGTGCCCTAGCAATTACTGCCAGGGGTTGAGATGTACACAAAAATCAATGGGTTACATAGTAAAATATAGAGCGGGACTCGCCCCCCTCATGAGAGCGCAAGGAAATCTGTTATTATACACCATGGATCAATCCTGGGGAAAATGGTGGCCTTAAAGGAAGTGTGTCACTGGATTTCAGCATATCAACCCTGCAGATAGATAGGTTAGTGTCACCAGAACCAGTATATCATCCCAGCCCTGCAGATAGATAGGTTAGTGTCACCAGAACCAGCATATCACCCCAGCCCTGCAGATAGATAGGTTAGTGTCACCAGAACCAGTATATCATCCCAGCCCTGCAGATAGATAGGTTAGTGTCACCAGAACCAGCATATCACCCCAGCCCTGCAGATAGATAGGTTACTGTCACCAAACCTCAGCATATCACCCCAGCCCTGCAGATAGATAGGTTAGGGTCACCAGAACCAGCATATCACCCCGGCCCTGCAGATAGATAGGTTAGTGTCACCAGACCCCAGCATATCACCCCAGCCCTGCAGATAGATAGGTTAGTGTCACCAGACCCAGCATATTGCCCCAGCCCTGCAGATAGATAGGTTAGTGTCGCCAGACCCAGCATATCACCCCAGTCCTGCAGATAGATAGGTTAGTGTCACCAGAACCAGCATATCACCCCAGCCCTGCAGATAGATAGGTTAGTGTCACCATACCCAGCATATCACCCCAGCCCTGCAGATAGATAGGTTAGTGTCACCATACCCAGCATATCACCCCAGCCCTGCAGATAGATAGGTTAGTGTCACCATACCCAGCATATCACCCCAGCCCTGCAGATAGATAGGTTACTGTCACCAGAACCAGCATATCACCCCAGCCCTGCAGATAGATAGGTTAGTGTCACCTGAATGACTGTTTTCTCCTTATAAATTGTTGTTTCTGTTGTTGAGGTATTACTGTAGTTGGGAATATGCAAGTGAGCTCTTTGGAGCAACAAGGGCGATATCATTGCTCTAAAGAGGAAAATGTAACACCCTTATTGCTCCAATAAACTCATTTGCATTTTGACAAGAATGACAAGGACAGGAATGGCTTTAGATCTTCACTCCCTCCTCTGGTACTCTGACCCTTCCACTGTGGTGATCTGGGGTGACCCTGAGGGCTTGGTCCTCTTTTTCTGCCACAATTGGTGCAATGCAGGGCTTGTCACTGGTACAGCAGTAAAGATGTTCAGGTATGAGAAGGCTTAATCTGCGAGCGGAGGGTCCGGTGACATGGGACTGCCTGTTAGCCCTACCTGAAGACATCAAGGTTCTGTCCCACAAACTAGTGCCCTCACCTAAGGCTAACGCGATGCTAACTGAAATCCAGGGCGGCATAACAAAAAATAAACTCCTCCCACCTTCTAGAAACCTCAAAGCGGGAGACGATCCCATTTACAAAACCGATTAGGAATGGCCTATTAACCCCTAAGTGACCAGCGTAAAGCTAGAACAGCAATACCAATACCAAAGCATGATAAAGCATATCAAGCATCAATACGGCGGTTTTCTAAGTTTCTACTAGGGACCATTTTGGGGGACATTGCGCCTCAGTATATAATTTAGCTGATTTTCCTTCCTGTATCCCGCACCGACAGAGCATGTTCTGTAGCAGAGGCTGCTTTGTATGCAACATGCTCATTCCATATGAACTTCAAGTCTGTCCAAAACCCGAGGGTAAATAAACCATCAGCAGAAACACAAGTAATCATAGTTGTCACACAGCGCCGGCAGCTGCAATCCCTGCCATACACACACAGCATAGAGGGAAGGAGTGACAGTCACTGTAACCGCTGCTCCCAGACAATGTGACACCCTGATAACGCTTACTTACTGTGATTACACCATTGTCACAAGGGGCAGCGAGACACATGTCAGGAAGAGGAGAAAGAACAATGCACATAGGAAGAGGAATAACAGGCACAAGTATAGGAAGCCATATATCACTAGTACAGAGGAGTGATGTATGGGGTGCTGAAAAAATGCAACCAATGACATGTTGAGGAGAAAATCCAGTAAAATCTGATTCTACCACCAATATTTAATAGAAACAATACTGCTCCTATGTACAAAAATATAACTACTATAATACTACTCCTATGTACAAGAATATAACTACTATAATACTACTCCTATGTACAAAAATATAACTACTATAATACTACCTCCTATGTACAAGAATATAACTACTATAATACTACTCCTATGTACAAGAATATAACTACTATAATACTACTCCTATGTACAAAAATATAACTACTATAATACTACCTCCTATGTACAAGAATATAACTACTATAATACTGCTCCTATGTACAAGAATATAACTACTATAATACTGCTCCTATGTACAAAAATATAACTACTATAATACTACTCCTATGTACAAGAATATAACTACTATAATACTGCTCCTATGTACAAAAATATAACTACTATAATACTACTCCTATGTACAAGAATATAACTACTATAATACTGCTCCTATATACAAGAATATAACTACTATAATACTGCTCCTATGTACAAGAATATAACTACTATAATACTACCTCCTATGTACAAGAATATAACTACTATAATACTACTCCTATGTACAAGAATATAACTACTATAATACTGCTCATATGTACAATAATATAACTACTATAATACTGCCCCTATGTACAAGAATATAACTACTATAATACTGCTCCTATGTACAAGAATATAACTAGTATAATAATACTCCTATGTATAAGAATATAACTACTATAATACTGCCCTGATGTACAAGAATATAACTACTATAATACTACTCCTATGTACAAGAATATAACTACTATAATACTGCTCCTATGTACAAGAATATAACTACTATAATACTGCTCCTATGTACAAGAATATAACTACTATAATACTACCTCCTATGTACAAGAATATAACTACTATAATACTGCTCCTATGTACAAGAATATAACTACTATAATACTACTCCTATGTACAAGAATATAACTACTATAATACTGCTCCTATGTACAAGAATATAACTACTATAATACTGCTCCTATGTACAAGAATATAACTACTATAATACTGCTCCTATGTACAAGAATATAACTACTATAATACTTCCTCCTATGTACAAGAATATAACTACTATAATACTACTCCTATGTACAAGAATATAACTACTATAATACTACCTCCTATGTACAAGAATATAACTACCATAATACTGCTCCTATGTACAAGAATATAACTACTATAATACTACTCCTATGTATAAGAATATAACTACTATAATACTACTCCTATGTACAAGAATGTAACTACTATAATACTACCTCCTATGTACAAGAATATAACTACTATAATACTGCTCCTATGTACAAGAATATAACTACTATAATACTGCCCCTATGTACAAGAATATAACTACTATAATACTTCCTCCTATGTACAAGAATATAACTACTATAATACTACCTCCTATATACAAGCATATAACTACTATAATACTACCTCCTATGTACACGAATATAACTACTATAATACTGCTCCTATGTACAAGAATATAACTACTATAATACTGCTCCTATGTACAAGAATATAACTACTATAATACTACTATGTACAAGAATATAACTACTATAATACTGCTCCTATGTACAAGAATATAACTACTATAATACTACTCCTATGTACAAGAATATAGCTACTATAATACTGCTCCTATGTACAAGAATATAACTACTATAATACTGCTCCTATGTACAAGAATATAACTACTATAATACTGCTCCTATGTACAAGAATATAACTACTATAATACTTCCTCCTATGTACAAGAATATAACTACTATAATACTACTCCTATGTACAAGAATATAACTACTATAATACTACCTCCTATGTACAAGAATATAACTACCATAATACTGCTCCTATGTACAAGAATATAACTACTATAATACTACTCCTATGTACAAGAATATAACTACTATAATACTACTCCTATGTACAAGAATGTAACTACTATAATACTACCTCCTATGTACAAGAATATAACTACTATAATACTGCTCCTATGTACAAGAATATAACTACTATAATACTGCTCCTATGTACAAGAATATAACTACTATAATACTACCTCCTATGTACAAGAATATAACTACTATAATACTGCTCCTATGTACAAGAATATAACTACTATAATACTGCTCCTATGTACAAGAATATAACTACTATAATACTGCTCCTATGTACAAGAATATAACTACTATAATACTACTCCTATGTGCAAGAATATAACTACTATAATACTACCTCCTATGTACACGAATATAACTACTATAATACTGCTCCTATGTACAAGAATATAACTACTATAATACTGCTCCTATGTACAAGAATATAACTACTATAATACTACTCCTATGTACAAGAATATAACTACTATAATACTACTCCTATGTACAAGAATATAACTACTATAATACTGCTCCTATGTACAAGAATATAACTACTATAATACTACTCCTATGTGCAAGAATATAACTACTATAATACTGCTCCTATGTACAAGAATATAACTACTATAATACTACTCCTATGTACAAGAATATAGCTACTATAATACTGCTCCTATGTACAAGAATATAACTACTATAATACTACTCCTATGTACAAGAATATAACTACTATAATACTGCCTCCTATGTACAAGAATATAACTACTATAATACTACTCCTATGTACAATAATGTAACTACTATAATACTACCTCCTATGTACAAGAATATAACTACTATAATACTTCCTCCTATGTACAAGAATATAACTACTATAATACTACCTCCTATGTACAAGAATATAACTACTATAATACTACCTCCTATGTACAAGAATATAACTACTATAATACTGCTCCTATCTACAATAATATAACATAATTATACTGAAAAAAATACAATATAGTATTGTAGTTATGTGTACAGTCAGCACTAGTTTGCAGTATTGTTACATGTACAGTCAGGCAGTACTAGTTAGTCTGGTTTTGTGTCCTACAATGAATTGCTTAATCTGGACTTTTTGAAGTAATACTATAAATGAATGTGACTGTGATCGTCTTTTCCTCGCGGTCCCCGTGACGCGGTGTTTGCAGCTGTGCGGCTGATAAGTGGAAGCATTGCTGACTCTGCTGACAACTCCGCTTTTCAAAATCCAGAGTGTTGGAAATCCTTTTGAAGATTAGGAACAGCAATGATGCAATCGGTTAATGAAAAAGTCACAGACTGGAATTCATTTGCATATGTATTAGATAAAATATGGATTTTCTCAGTTGGGGAATTGCTGACTTGAAGAGCAGCTCCAAAATACTGAACAGAGTCTGAGACCTTCATAGACTATCCTCAGGGTAGCACCGTCTTAGCTGTCGGTCCAGCGGTGGGTCCAGATGTGGGTGGGCTCCTGGGGTGAGTCACTGAGGGCCCCAGGCTTGCTTTGACATGGATAGAGCACATTTACCCAAATCACCATAGGCCCTCCAAGCCCAGAGGGCCTCGAACCTGCCAAGATTTTCTGGGTTCGGAGGCAATTCTGCTTCTGCATTTCTAAAGTTAAAGGGGATCTGTCACAAAAAACATCCTGTCTTTTATACCAAGTCTTAAGCATATTTTTAATAATTTTATTTAGAATTTTCAATGCCACTGTCTAATTTTTTTTAAGTGTCATCAAAGGGTTCCTTCAGGGAGACTTTTTTAAATACTTACTTCCCCCGGGAATTTTAGGTGCTATAAAGGGTTGAGCGATTGAGATCAGAAAAGATCGGATCCCGATCGGCGATTGAGTAAATTTCACGATCACGATCGGGGTCCGATCCCACTTAAAAATTATCGGGAACGGAATTCCGATCCCGATCGCTCAACCCTTACCTGCAACTTAACTCAACTTAGCTGTAACTTACCTGCAAAGAACCGCTGCCGCTCCCCAGAGCTCCCAGCCTTTGTTCACTGTCCTCTCCTCTCTCATTCACACGCCGGCAGAGTGCCGTGCGTGGTCCTGCCTCCCTAGGCTAGTGTCACTGATGCTGGGAGTAGGCGGGGCTTTTTGTGGCTTAAGAGAGTGTGGGCGGGTACCAGGCGGGGAGACGTGAGTGATTCACTAGGGAGACAGGGGCGCGTACAGTGCTCTGCCGGCGTGTGAATGAGAGAAGAGAAAAACGGACAGAGAACAACAGCTTGGAGCTCCGGGGAGCGGCGTACACATCGGGAGGGGAGGAGGCAGCAGTTCTTTGCAGGTAACCAGACAGCAGGGGGGACTAAGTAGCCGACAGATTTTTAATCACTGCACAACGTGAAGTCCAAAAATTGAAGCCTTCAATTTTTTGACTCCACGCTGTGCAGTGAATAAGATCGCTTTTAAAATCCGATTTTCGATTATTAAAAAATCCCATTGACTTGCATTAGGATCGGAATTGGGATCGGGTTCGGATGGAAAATGATCAGAAATCGGATTTTAAAAATGAACCTGAAATCTCAAGATCAGCTCAACCCTAGTGCTATAGCTAGGGGTTACTGGCTGGTTCCAACCCCAGGTCACGTGATCAGAACAAGCCCTCGGCCCGCAGGTCACTTCGCCTTCTCCCTCTTTTCCAATTTTCACAGTTACTTGTGCTATGGGGCTGGAGACTATAGCGAAGTGTAGGGAACTAGTGGTGAAAACGGGAGATGAGGCGGAGCAATACAAGGGCCGGGTACTGGTTCTGATCCCATGAACCAAGGTCGGAACCTGTAGGCGCAACCTATAAAACCCTCTGGGGAAAGGAAGTAAATAAAAAACGCCTAGACAATTTTTTGAAAATTTTTCGAAAATTTCGCAGAAAAATGCACTTTTTGGGTGCTGTTACAATCAATGTATTTCATTTCAGGAGTCCTCCTATGCATACAGCCTGTATTTCATAATTCTCGTATTTTCACGGCGGTTTTGAACGTCGCCTCCGTGTCAGGGTGATTCATTTCCCCTCCCGTCGCACCCAAGTACAAAGCATAAACATTTCATTTGTACAGGATTGTATGTGCCGCGGGCTCTTGTCTCTCAGAGTCAAGCGCTTTGTGCCGCTATCTCGTCTAATTCTCATTTCTTCTCGGGATCCGTCTTGTGACTCTCGTTTTGTCTATTAACAATATCAAAGATGTTTTGCCCTTTAGGTAAATTTTTATTGTTAGTTACAAAAAAAAGCAGAGTTAATGGCACATGTGGTGATGTGAGTGGATCTCGCCTGACCTAAAAAACCTCAATCCACTAAGAGATTCAGCGCGGCGCCGAGCTTAGTGTCTGCTGCATGGGGAGAAAAGCATCAGCTTCTTCTACTCCCGATCCGGCCTGCACGTATACAGAAGCAGATTAACCCCTTAAATCCAACCCCCCAATTATATATAGCATGCGAGCACTTAGATTATATTCCCGCAGATTCCGCATCAAAATCAGCTCCTCTTAGATCTCTCGGATTCCGCAGCTGATTCAGAACCCGTTGCCCAAGGAAAAACATCTCAAATTCTGCTCCAAGTTCCTCTTTGCGAAAGTCGCCTGATATCCCTCTCCACGTTCCGCCTCTGTGGCGGCATTCGCTCGCTGTTTAGGCTCAACTGGATGGACTTGATCAGTAGAGTGGCTCGTGCTGAAGGTCCTGCGACCGTATCAGCCACAGAATTTGAAACAAGATCATCTTCCAACTTCGTTCTTCCCAATGGGCGGCGGATTTAAGATGGAATTTGCTCCTGATTTAGACCCTATAGCCAAAGTGTAGGCTATCAGAATTTACTTGCAGAAAATCCACAAGAATGGGACTCTGCACGAATAACCAGCACCGATTGTGGCTGTTAACCACTTAGATGCTGCGGTAAAACGTGACTGCGGCATCTAAACTGCACAGGTACCATGGAAGTGCGTAATTTTGCTATACGCTTCAGTACATTAGTATTGCAGTGTACTGAAGGGGCGATCAGACAATCTAGGGCAGTGATGGTGAACCGTTTAGAGACCGAGTGCCCAAACTGCAACCCAAAATTATTGCAAAGTGCCGACAAATCAATTTAACCTTAATACTGTGTGGATCCACAAGTGCGGACAATTACGGATCCGCAAAATACAGTTGTGTGAATGGGGCTTTACAGAGCTTTCAATTATACAAACAATTTTATACGACATTTGGTATAATTTTGAGCAATTAATGTTCACTATTTGAATTGCACAGATCTGTTTTATAGGACCGCGCATTATTATTGTGACCTATAATAATATCACATAAAACCAATACTGTTTGATATAAATAGTTAAGGGCCCCCAGTACAATCTGCCCCACAGTGACTTCCACTCAGTCCCATCTGCTCCACAGCGGCCCCCACACAATAGAATCTGCTGCACCTTGGCCCCCACACAGTACATTATGCTCCACAGTTGCCTCCACACAGTATGATCTGTGCCACAGATGGGTTCCAACCCAAGGGTCAATTGATCAGAACCAGGTTCTGACCTGAAGGTCACTCCGCCTTCCCCCTCCTCACCTTACCTGTGCTATGGGGGCTAACCTTAATAAAGAACATGTCAGAACACCCCATAACTTTGTGCCTAAATAGTAGTGCACCAGGAGTTCTGGGATCTGCAGGAAGCGTTGTATGCAACACATAGGATGTCTGGGGATAGAGGGGACGAGACCCCGGGATATGGTGTGCATTGATACTAAATAAAACCACAATGGTAGAAAATGTGCTAAATCTGAGATACTGACAGCCCGAGCCCTGTTATATCTCCACATCAAATAATACTATAAATCCCTCGCACTGCAGGCACCAGGCAGCTGGAATTATTCATGCCTTCAAAGAGAACTTATATTTTATGGATGAGCACACGAGAGCTGCGAGCGAGGAGAGCGGAGTCATAATGACTGCCCCTCACCCCGGAAATGTGCAATGTACATGCCAGTAACCGCATCTGTGTAATACAATAGTATATGTAACACTCCATTATCTGCAGCGTAATAGATGTATTCATAGGGGGCACTATTATAGTAGTTATAGTCTTGTACATAGGGGCAGTATTATAGTAGTTATATTCTTGTACATAGGAGTAGTATTATAGTAGTTTTATTCTTGTACATAGGAGTAGTATTATAGTAGTTATATTCTTGTACATAGGAGCAGTATTATAGTAGTTATATTCTTGTACATAGGAGTAGTATTATAGTAGTTATATTCTTGTACATAGGAGTAGTATTATAGTAGTTATATTCTTGTACATAGGAGCAGTATTATAGTAGTTATATTCTTGTACATAGGAGTAGTATTATAGTAGTTATATTCTTGTACATAGGGGCAGTATTATAGTAGTTATATTCTTGTACATAGGAGTAGTATTATAGTAGTTTTATTCTTGTACATAGGAGTAGTATTATAGTAGTTATATTCTTGTACATAGGAGTAGTATTATAGTAGTTATATTCTTGTACATAGGAGCAGTATTATAGTAGTTATAGTCTTGTACATAGGAGCAGTATTATAGAAGTTATATTCTTATACATAGGAGCAGTATTTAGTGGTAGTTTACTGCTTGTGTATATAGAAGACTGATTTATTCTATTTCTTGGTGATGCTACAGCCTCCCATCGTATTGACTATAGTCATATAATACCTCAGTAGATATCTGATATGTTGCATCTCTGGGGTTCAATATAAATTAGAATGATTAATAGCTCGGTCGTGGTAACAGATGCCGTCACCGCTCCTCAAGCATTTTCCTTCTCCCTTGCTCTGATAAGCCTCCATCTAGTTCACTGAGCACATTAAAGCTCTATGTAATGTGCCATCCATAACACTAATAATTCTGCGGCCGCCTTCTGTCTGTTTTGCTCTTTTCAGTCTTAAATTCAAACATTTTATCAATATTTCATTTCTTAGTTTTTTTTTCTTTCCACTGTTGCTGTCTATGGAAAAGAAATACAATATTTCAGGTTTTGGTCACTGAGCAGTCACAAGAGATTGGCACTTTCTGTCACTTTACAGCTCGCGCTGTTACCCCGAGGGCGGGTAGAGCTGTCATCTCATCTTAAGAGTTCAGGTAACACCTCTAGTATAGACATGAAGGCAGATAACACAGGATAACACCATTGGTATTAGGTGATGGGAGCACTGAAGCTTCTTCTCCCTCCTCCCTCTCCCTGCACAGTGAGTATGACACAGAGCATGCTCACAAACATCTGACATAGACATTTTCTGACCATGGTTTCTTATGTTCGGAATGTGCTATTATGAAATAGCAATATTTGAGAATTGATTGAGAATTCTCTTAGCCCAGAAAACTCGTCATAGGTCCGATATGTGGGTCATGGTTCACAGAATTGTCACTTAGCGGCAGCAAGATACAACCGATGTGGGAAAGGGAGGGCAGCTAGATTGTAGTCACAGCAATCAAATCCAATAGGTGAGCTACATGTTAGTGGTCAAACAAAAAGGACAAACAGCTGATGACAAATTGAAGGGGGTTGAACACAGGTGGACTTGGCGAAACCGGTTACAAACTAGAGGTAAATAATATCCAGGTAAAGGTTAGGAGGGATTTGGTTGCTACCTCTAGGAATAGTCTCAAGATGGTGACTGACTAAGGCAGGTTGGGTAGACACTGATGTACAGCACCGAAGAGAATAGTTGGAGAAGAGGTTAGTGGAAAAGCTGAGGTCAGGTCAGGCGGCGCAGAGTCAATGTGGTAAACAGGCCGAGGTCTGGACAGGTGGCACAGGATCAGTTCATAGTCAATGGTCAATGCTCGAGAGACACTAATATGCGGCACCGAAGAGAGTAGTCGGAGACGAGGTTTGTGGAAAAGCTGAGGTCAGGGCAGGCGGCACAGAGTCAATGTGGCAAACAGGCCGAGGTCTGGACAGGTGGCACAGGATCAGTTCATAGTCAATGGTCAATGCTCGAGAGACACTAATATGTGGCACCGAAGAAAATAGTCGGAGACGAGGTTTGTGGAAAAGCTGAGGTCAGGGCAGGCGGCACAGAGTCAATGTGGCAAACAGGCCGAGGTCTGGACAGGTGGCACAGGATCAGTGCATAATCAATGGTCAATGCTCGAGAGACACTAATATGCTGCACCGAAGAGAATAGTCGGAGACGAGGTTTGTGGAAAAGCTGAGGTCAGGGCAGGCGGCACAGAGTCAATGTGGTAAACAGACCGAGGTCTGGACAGGTGGCACAGGATCAGTTCATAGTCAATAGTCAATGCTCGAGAGACACTAATATGCGGCACCGAAGAGAATAGTTGGAGAAGAGGTTAGTGGAAAAGCTGAGGTCAGGGCAGGCGGCACAGAGTCAATGTGGTAACCAGGCCGAGGTCTGGACAGGTGGCACAGGATCAGTTCATAGTCAATGGTCAATGCTCGAGAGACACTAATATGCGGCACCGAAGAGAATAGTTGGAGACGAGGTTCGTGGAAAAGCTGAGGTCAGGGCAGGCGGCACAGAGTCAATGTGGTAAACAGGCCAAGGTCTGGACAGGTGGAGCAGGTTCAGTTCATAGTCAATGGTGAAAATGCAAGAAATCAGATTAACACACACAAAAAAAACACCTTCACAGGAACTTTCAAGCTAGGAACTTTATTGCCCAGGCACCTTATTGCTCCTCAAGTGCAGAGGAGTGACTGGAGACAGTTTACAGGATTTCACAGCTTGTCAAAGGACCAGCATAGACAACCCATGAGGATCTGTCACAAATGAGAGAGGTGTCACTTACCCCTATATACTATATCATAGTCATACGTCCTGATACAAAATCATGGGCCAAATCAGAAACTGCCCAAAGGATATATCCATCTGCTCTTCGCCTCTCCCAGTGGCTGATATAATCATTTCTGCGATTTATGGTTATTCTGTGACGATTTAGGAGTTGATATTTTTAGCTCGGTTTGCAGAGATTTTTCTCCACCAATTAGTTTTCACAATGACTTCTTTTTCTTCACAAAAATTGATTGAAAGCACCAACCCAAATACCCAGCTCAGTGAAACTTCATTACTTAGCGCAGCCAAGAAAAATGGAAGCCATTAATCACTCGCTCTCCCGGTCAGCCATGAGAAACCGGCCTGTTAAATATTAGATATGCAAATGATTTAGTAAAGTGTGAATATTGATTAAGACTCCCAAATTCAGACGAGTGTCAGAACTTTCAGGACACACGGCACGGTGGAGACGGCCATTGCTCGTAGTCTACTATTGCAGGTCCTTATGCTATATACCGTGACCTTTGCATTCCTATTGACTTATTAGGTCCATGTAATTTCGCACAAGAACTCATTTGGATACAAATTTGCATAAATCCCACCTCTTCATTAGCACTGTGGTAATCATGAATGTTGACAAGTTTGCTAGATGAGTTCATCTGCACTGCAAGATGGTCATCATAACTTCATAGTACAACTACAGTACTTGCATCCTCCACAGATTCTGGTGCCTGTTGTTGTAATTGTTCTTTAGATAGATAGGTTGCGGTCACGTGAATCAAACAGTGTTTTCCCCTCCGTGGCTGAGATATTGCCATTATGCAAAGAGCTCTTTAGAAAAGCCCTCATTTATACAAATAGCTTGACAAAAGTGGGGAAAACACTGTATGATTCAGGTGATACTAACCTATCTATCTGCAGTGCTGGGGTGATATGCTGGTTCTGGTGACACTAACCTATCTATCTGCAGGGCTGGGGTGATATGCTGGTTCTGGTGACACTAACCTATCTATCTCCAGGGCTGGGGTGATATGCTGGGTCTGGTGACACTAACCTATCTATCTGCAGGGCTGGGGTGATATGCTGGTTCTGGTGACACTAACCTATCTATCTGCAGGGCTGGAGTGATATGCTGGTTCTGGTGACACTAACCTATCTATCTGCAGGGCTGGGGTGATATGCTGGTTCTGGTGACACTAACCTATCTATCTGCAGGGCTGGGGTGAGATGTTGGTTTTAGTGACAGAAACCTATCTATCTGCAGGGCTGGGGTGATATGCTGGGTCTGGTGACACTAACCTATCTATCTGCAAGGCTGGGGTGATATGCTAGTTCTGGTGACACTAACCTATCTATCTGCAGGGCTGGGGTGATATGCTGGGTCTGGTGACAGTAACCTATCTATCTGCAGGGCTGAGGTGATATGCTGGTTCTGGTGACACTAACCTATCTATCTGCAGGGCTGGGGTGATATGCTGGTTCTGGTGACACTAACCTATCTATCTGCAGAGCTGGTTTATATGCTGGTTCTGGTGACAGTAACCTATCTATCTGCAGGACTGGGGTGATATGCTGGTTCTGGTGTCACTAACCTATCTATCTGCAGGGCTGGGGTGATATGCTGGTTCTGGTTACAGTAACCTATCTATCTGCAGGACTGGGGTGATATGCTGGATCTGGTGACACTAACCTATCTACCTGCAGGGCTGGGGTGATATGCTGGTTCTAGTGACACTAACCTATCTATCTGCAGGGCTGGGGTGATATGCTGGGGTCTGGTGACAGTAACCTATCTACCTGCAGGGCTGGGGTGATATACTGGTTCTGGTGACACTAACCTATCTATCTGCAGGGCTGGGGTGATATGCTGGTTCTAGTGACACTAACCTATCTATCTGCAGGGCTGGGGTGATATGCTGGGTTCAGGAGACACTAACCTATCTATCTGCAGGGCTGGGGTGATATTCTGGTTCTGGTGACACTAACCTATTTATCTGCAGAGCTGGGGTGATATGCTGGTTCTGGTGACACTAACCTATCTATCTGCAGGACTGGGGTGATATGCTGGTTCTGGTGACACTAACCTATCTATCTGCAGGGCTGGGGTGATATGCTGGTTCTGGTGACACTAACCTATCTATCTCCTGGGCTGGGTGATATACTGGGTTCAGGTGACACTAACCTATCTATCTGTAGGACTGGGGTGATATGCTGGGTCTGGTGACAGTAACCTATCTATCTGCAGGGCTGGGGTGATATGCTGGGTCTGGTGACAGTAACCTATCTATCTGCAGGGCTGGGGTGATATGCTGGGTCTGGTGACAGTAACCTATCTATCTGCAGGGATGGGTGATATACTGGCTCAGGTGACATACTCTCTTTAAGCCCATGTCATAAATTTACATTGGTTGATGGACCAGCATTGTAGATTGATGGGGGCAGCTCTTGAGGGTCTAACCATGATCCCCAATTGGCTTCCATGCCCTCCTTATACTGTATTAGCTATACAGAGTGATGAGAACGCTATAGCGCGCACTACTCATTTCACAACCGCTCTCTGTTACATTTTCATCATCTGTTCTGACAAGCCAGGCCAAGCAAGAACAAGACGCTTTTTAAGAGTCAGTCAAACATGTGGTGATTGACATTTCTGCGGATTACTGAAGGCCATTCCCCCTCCTCTCCGGCTTTCATCACATCCACGGCGCTGCTTGTAAGAAAGGAAAAAACATAAGAGACAAAACTCATGAGTCAGCAGTCAGGGCCCACACAGAATCTGCGGGGTTATACTTTATGGCAGATCCTTTTATCTTTCCATAATTGAAATTCTAATTAATGGTGATTATATCAACCGAAGTGAAGAGGAGAGAAATGCACCGTGAAAGACAAAGTCACGAAGATGGCGAGGCCGCTGCACGTGCCTCCATTGTACATTATTAACCTATTGCAGATATGAGTATGGAATTTCCTATGCTATGGTCAAATACTAACACATAGATATAGATTTCTACCAAATTCAGACGGTGTTTTCCCCTTGTGAATTTCTGCTTCCGTTTCCGAGATATCGCCATTTTGGTCTATTACAGTAATGGCGGCGCCCTTGTTGCCCTAACACCTCATTTGCATATTGCAGAAATGCCAATATCTTGACAATGGGGGTTTCGATTTACAAGTGGAAAACACTGTTTGACTCAGGAGACCCTAACCTATCTATCTTTGGGGCTGAATTGATATGCTGGGTTCTGGTGACACCCCCTTTAAAGAGGATATATCAGCAGATAATGGCTTAGAATTAAAAAATTTTTTTATACATTTATATTAAAAAAAATGGATGCCCTGAAACATTGCAGTTGTCACACGGATCATCAGGATATACACAATAGACTGACTATTTCTATTCTCTTCAGCTCATTTTCAGCTTTGCTGTATAGATTAGACAGAGTCAGCAGAGTCATCTCATTATGATTTGGAAGTGGCTGATTCAATGACAGCTGGATTTTACTGCTGGAGGACTAGATAAACCAGGATAATACACATTTGTGTGCTCATTTCCCAAAAGGGCAGGACTTGTTTGGAGGGGGCGTGTACATCGTAATGCTCTGTTCTATTGACAAGTATGTTGTAGGCTGCCATGGGCAGGGTCCTATATCCCTCCGTACCAGTCTATTACAGGTTTTATTACATCCCACAGGCTCCAGCATCCCAGACCACAGTCTTTGGTCCACATTCTCCATCCATTCCTGAACTCACAGATCCTGGCCCATAGTTCTAGATCCACAGTTTCTGGCAGGCCCATAGATCTAGATTCACAGTTCCTGGTTCATAGTTGTAGATCAAAGGCTCCTAGCCCATAGTTCTAGATTCACAATTCCTGGCCCCTATAGTTCTAGATCCACAGTGCCTAAACAATAGTTCTACCTCCAGAGTTCCTGGCCCATAGTTCAAGACATGAAGATGCTGGTCCATTGTTCTAGATCCACAGTTCCTGGCCTATTGTTCTATATCCAGAGTTCCTGATCCATAGTTCTAGAATCACAGTTCCTGGCCTATAGTTCTCGATGCACAGATCTTGACCCATAGATCCATAATTCCTGGCCCATAGTTCAATATCCACAGTTCCTTGCCCATAGTTGTAGATTCAAAGTTCCTGGTTCATAGTCCTATATCCACAGTTCCTGGTTCATAGTTCTAGATCCAAAGATCCTGGCCCATAGTGCTAGATTCACAGTTCTTGGCCTGTAGTTCTCGTTGCACAGATCCTGACCCTTAGTTCTACATCCACAGTTCCTGGCCCATAGTTCTAGATCCACAGTTCCTGGCCCATAGTTCTAGATCCACAGTTCCTGGTTCATAGTTCTAGATCCAAAGATCCTGGCCTATAGTGCTAGATTCACAGTTCCTGGCCTATAGTTCTCGATGCACAGATCCTGACCCATAGATCCATAATTCCTGGCCCATAGTTCAATATCTACAGTTCCTTGCCCATAGTTGTAGATTCAAAGTTCCTGGTCCATACTGCTAGATTCACAGTTCCTGGCCTATAGTTCTCATTGTACAGATCCTGACCCATAGATCTAGATCCACAGTTCCTGGCCCATAGTTCTATTTCCACAATGTCTGGCCCATAGTTCTAGATTGACAGTTCCCAGCCTATAGTTCTATATTCACAATTCCTTGCCCATAGTCCTGGATTCATGGTCTCTGGCCCCATCGTCCTGGATTCATGGTCTCTGGCCCCATAGTCCTGGATCCACAGTTCTGGGCTCCAGAGTCCTTGCCCTAGAGCTTCCAAGCTCCATAGTTTCAGCCAACAGTCTCAACCCTACAGTCTCCGGCCCCAACACCCCAGCTCCACCGTCCCTTCCTGGTACTTGTGACAGGACTGTAGAATTCATTACTCTGTAAATGGCTGTAATATGTTTCGCAGATTGACTCGAGGGAACGCATTAACATGAGCGAATATAAGGAAGCTTTTGTAAAAAGCAAAATGTGTGATATAATTTAGGGGAAGAGTTTCTGGTGCGGCCCCTGAAGGCCGTCATGGAAGCCTTGGCCGTATAAATCCAGAGCGATATTATTTTAATTTTAAGCTGGCAGATTCTTCGATTGCTTCTTGTAATACCCAAAGGAAACCTGAAAATCATGTCCTATTTGTTTAACCCCTTAAGGACTCAATTTTAATTACTTTTTTCATCTTTATAAAACTTTTACATTTTTCATTGACTTTTTTTTTTTTTACATATTCACCGTACCGTACAGATGACATAATAACTCTGTACCATTACCAAATTTATGTAGTTTATTCTAGTTTTTTTTCCACTTTTACAAACTAAAATGTTTTTATATTTTCAATATATTTATTTTTGTGTCATTTCTCCATAGAGCTGCGGGAGGGCTTGTATTTTGCAGGATGACTTCTACTTGTCATTGGTGCCATCAGTGGCAGAGCTACCGGGGTAGCAGGGGTAGCGGCTGCTACAGGGCCCAGGACATTAGGGGCCTGGTGACAGCCACTACCACTGCGTTTTTTTCTTTTGTTAATAGGCAGTTACCGGCTGGAGTTACTCCAGACGGTAATGGGTCCTATTTACTTACTTTGTCTGCGGGTCGTTGTTGGAGACGATGCAGCGGTGCCCGCGGCCCCCTGCTGATCCCCAAACCCCTCTTTTGCGCCTACTTGTCTTGCACGGTAGACCGTGAATTCCTCCCTCACGGGACCCATCCTGCTCGGCACTGTAGTACCCTCGGGCCACCGAAAGTCGTCTTGCGCGGCCCGCCCCCTCCCCTGGGTGGGCCCCCAAACCCCTCCTCCGTGTCTCCCTTGCCCCACGGCCCTGGGCACTTCACTGTCTCCCCTAATCCATCTCCCCAAAACCGCCACATGTGCCCCTCTCCCCCCCAAACCTCACTCCCAAGGCCCCCCAGCCCTGTGCACCTCCCTGGGCCCCCAAACCCCTCTCCTGCACACCCCCCTGGCCATCCAAACGCCACTCCTGGGCGCCCACTGTGGAGCGCCCGGCCCCATACCCAACACTTCCCCGGTATACTCACACAGAGTCGGCTCATCCACTCCACGTGTGGTGTCCTGCAGATGGAGGCCGCGTGTCCGCCTCGGACCTGAGCTAGGAGTGTCCAGCATCTTGTCAGGGTCGCAGACTGTCCCCAGCCGCTGGACTTGCCGAGTGCCGCATAGTTGATGTAGCATGGCAAAGTCGCACCGGAGATTCCTCACATGAGGCGCCATCTTCTTCACTCCGCGCTGTGACGGGCTGCCTCCTCCCACACTATAGCGTGCACTAATTGGCGTGCGCTTCAAAGGCCTGAGATGACGTCATCTCAGCTCCTCGAACTTACTCCCAACCCGAACTTCGGTGCTCACGGTCATGACGCCCGGCTACCCACCGGGATGGTAAGTAACCTATATTCTATTCCGGCCGGCTTTCTATGTGTGTGTGAAATTTACGAACAATCCGTGCAGCAGTGTAGGCGTGATTGAGGAACAAACATCCAAACACACAGACTGTCACATTTATAATGTTAGTAGGATATAGTTTTTATTACATGCTGGATTTATATATGTAACTTTATTTTTTATGTGTTTTTAAGCACAAAATGAACAGTAAATGCATGTGCTCCTCTTATAACGCTGCTGCACAATTATATGCTCCTCTAAGAGATTCTTCACGTCTTAGTTTAGCGGTGTAATTGGATTGTGTATGACATAATGACACCGCTTATCTCTGAGGAATAATTGCTGCTTAAGACTAAACAAAGAAGAAGGAATCTGCATCTTAATCACCAGAAATCTTCTCCTCTTTACCCCTCAGTCGCATCAGCTTCATTACCCTTAAATAAGACATTTCCTGTGGCAGATTAATCAGTGCCAGGCTGCCAGTCACACAATGCCCAGGATACGCGGCATATATACATTGTAGACACAGAGACTCAGTCAATAGCTCATTAATCTCCTCCAGTCTCCAAGATCCTTCAGATTATATAACTTGTATAATTCTAGAATCAAACTCTGGTACAATATATAGGTCAGATTATAGGATGGTAATAATTTAGAAGTATAGTAGTACATAGGAGCAGTATTATAGTAGTTATATTCTTGTACATAGGTGTAGTATTATAGTAGTTATATTCTTGTACATAGGGGCAGTATTATAGTAGTTATATTCTTGTACATAGGAGCAGTATTATAGTAGTTATATTCTTGTACATAGGAGCAGTATTATAGTAGTTATATTCTTGTACATAGGAGCAGTATTATAGTAGTTATATTCTTGTACATAGGAGTAGTATTATAGTAGTTATATTCTTGTACATAGGGGCAGTATTATAGTAGTTATATTCTTGTACATAGGAGCAGTATTATAGTAGTTATATTCTTGTACATAGGAGGTAGTATTATAGTAGTTATATTCTTGTACATAGGAGTAGTATTATAGTAGTTATATTCCTGTACATAGGAGTAGTATTATAGTAGTTATATTCTTGTACATAGGAGTAGTATTATAGTAGTTATATTCTTGTACATAGGAGCAGTATTATAGTAGTTATATTCTTGTACATAGGAGCAGTATTATAGTAGTTATATTCTTGTACATAGGAGTAGTATTATAGTAGTTATATTCTTGTATATAGGAGGTAGTATTATAGTAGTTATATTCTTGTACATAGGAGGTAGTATTATAGTAGTTATATTCTTGTACATAGGAGGCAGTATTATAGTAGTTATATTCTTGTACATAGGAGGTAGTATTATAGTAGTTATATTCTTGTGCATAGTAGTATTATAGTAGTTATATTCTTGTACATAGGAGTAGTATTATAGTAGTTATATTCTTGTACATAGGGGCAGTATTATAGTAGTTATATTCTTGTACATAGGAGCAGTATTATAGTAGTTATATTCTTGTACATAGGAGTAGTATTATAGTAGTTATATTCTTGTACATAGGAGGTAGTATTATAGTAGTTATATTCTTGTACATAGGAGGCAGTATTATAGTAGTTATATTGTTGTACATAGGAGGTAGTATTATAGTAGTTATATTCTTGTATATAGGAGGTAGTATTATAGTAGTTATATTCTTGTATATAGGAGGTAGTATTATAGTAGTTATATTCTTGTATATAGGAGGTAGTATTATAGTAGTTATATTCTTGTATATAGGAGGTAGTATTATAGTAGTTATATTCTTGTACATAGGAGGTAGTATTATAGTAGTTATATTCTTGTACATAGGAGGCAGTATTATAGTAGTTATATTGTTGTACATAGGAGGTAGTATTATAGTAGTTATATTCTTGTATATAGGAGGTAGTATTATAGTAGTTATATTCTTGTATATAGGAGGTAGTATTATAGTAGTTATATTCTTGTACATAAGAGCAGTATTATAGTAGTTATACTCTTGTACATAGGGGCAGTATTATAGTAGTTATATTCTTGTACATAGGAGCAGTATTACAGTAGTTATATTCTTGTACATAGGAGCAGTATTACAGTAGTTATATTCTTGTACGTAGGAGCAGTATTATAGTAGTTATATTCTTGTACATAGGGGCAGTATTATAGTAGTTATACTCTTGTACATAGGGGCAGTATTATAGTAGTTATATTCTTGTACATAGGAGAAGTATTACAGTAGTTATATTCTTGTACATAGGAGCAGTATTATAGTAGTTATATTCTTGTACGTAGGAGCAGTATTATAGTAGTTATATTCTTGTACATAGGGGCAGTATTATAGTAGTTATATTCTTGTACATAGGGAGTAGTATTATAGTAGTTATATTCTTGTACATAGGGAGTAGTATTATAGTACTTATATTCTTGTATATAGGAGTAGTATTATAATAGTTATATTCTTGTACATAGAAGGTAGTATTATAGTAATTATATTCTTGTACATAGGAGCAGTATTATAGTAGTTATATTCTTGTACATAGGAGCAGTATTATAGTAGTTATATTCTTGTACATAGGAGCAGTATTATAGTAGTTATATTCTTGTACATAGGAGCAGTATTATAGTAGTTATATTGTTGTACATAGGAGGTAGTATTATAGTAGTTATATTCTTGTACATAGGAGGCAGTATTATAGTAGTTATATTCTTGTACATAGGAGGTAGTATTATAGTAGTTATATTCTTGTATATAGGAGGTAGTATTATAGTAATTATATTCTTGTACATAGGAGCAGTATTATAGTAGTTATATTCTTGTACATAAGAGCAGTATTATAGTAGTTATATTCTTGTACATAGGAGTAGTATTATAGTAGTTATATTCTTGTACATAGGAGGTAGTATTATAGTAGTTATATTCTTGTACATAGGAGGCAGTATTATAGTAGTTATATTCTTGTACATAGGAGGTAGTATTATAGTAGTTATATTCTTGTGCATAGTAGTATTATAGTAGTTATATTCTTGTACATAGGAGTAGTATTATAGTAGTTATATTCTTGTACATAGGGGCAGTATTATAGTAGTTATATTCTTGTACATAGGAGCAGTATTATAGTAGTTATATTCTTGTACATAGGAGTAGTATTATAGTAGTTATATTCTTGTACATAGGAGGTAGTATTATAGTAGTTATATACTTGTACATAGGAGGCAGTATTATAGTAGTTATATTCTTGTACATAGGAGGTAGTATTATAGTAGTTATATTCTTGTATATAGGAGGTAGTATTATAGTAATTATATTCTTGTACATAGGAGGTAGTATTATAGTAGTTATATTCTTGTACATAGGAGGCAGTATTATAGTAGTTATATTCTTGTACATAGGAGGTAGTATTATAGTAGTTATATTCTTGTGCATAGTAGTATTATAGTAGTTATATTCTTGTACATAGGAGTAGTATTATAGTAGTTATATTCTTGTACATAGGGGCAGTATTATAGTAGTTATATTCTTGTACATAGGAGTAGTATTATAGTAGTTATATTCTTGTACATAGGAGGTAGTATTATAGTAGTTATATTCTTGTACATAGGAGGCAGTATTATAGTAGTTATATTGTTGTACATAGGAGGTAGTATTATAGTAGTTATATTCTTGTATATAGGAGGTAGTATTATAGTAGTTATATTCTTGTATATAGGAGGTAGTATTATAGTAGTTATATTCTTGTATATAGGAGGTAGTATTATAGTAGTTATATTCTTGTATATAGGAGGTAGTATTATAGTAGTTATATTCTTGTACATAGGAGGTAGTATTATAGTAGTTATATTCTTGTACATAGGAGGCAGTATTATAGTAGTTATATTGTTGTACATAGGAGGTAGTATTATAGTAGTTATATTCTTGTATATAGGAGGTAGTATTATAGTAGTTATATTCTTGTATATAGGAGGTAGTATTATAGTAGTTATATTCTTGTACATAGGAGGTAGTATTATAGTAGTTATATTCTTGTATATAGGAGGTAGTATTATAGTAGTTATATTCTTGTATATAGGAGGTAGTATTATAGTAGTTATATTCTTGTGCATAGTAGTATTATAGTAGTTATATTCTTGTACATAGGGGCAGTATTATAGTAGTTATATTCTTGTCCCCTCCCCATTACTTGGTATAGTAGACTCTACACAGCAGGGAGTGGTAATGAAGCAAAACAAAAGTTCTTCTGAGACCTACCTGAACTTGGTTTCTGCTTTCTATCTATAGGACTAACATCTATATAGCACCTCCATTCATCATTTCAGTATTATTTACGGTATTATTAGTCTTATTTCTTCAGCTCCCACCTCCTCGCTCATTACTGTGTATACTGGATTTACTATTGTAACATCAGACCAGTCACTTACACCATACGGACACATCCCCAGTCTCTCTAATCCAGCACTTACAGTCAGAAAGGCCTAAACTTGTCATATTAGAATACATATTTTTATGTATTTTTGGATTTTGGTGTTATTTATCCAATCAGACTGCTGGAATGTTCACAGCAGCACAGAGTATTTCCCTATTGTATATTAGAAGTACATTGAAAGTCGCCTTGAATTTCCTGGACGTGTATAATGACTCTGCCTCGTTGTTAACCCCGTCTATACAGTCGTCAGCTGGCGGTACAATATTCCCTGTGTGTTCCGTCTTTAATACCCTATTATAATGCTTTGTTTTCTATGGCACCCCCGGTTGCTCAGATACCGGGGTAGAGTATGGCTATTCCCCATAGGAAGTATGTTGTTGCACAATTTGTTTTACCCCCAGGCGATGACATATTGGTACATGCTGCTATGATGAATCTCATCCTGTACATGACACCATTGACCTGCTGTGTAAGTGCACAGGGAGACTCGCAGGACCCCGGTTCAGATTTCTTGGTGCAGGACATAGCGCACGCTATATGTAGGAACGTCGGTCGTTGATTTATGTTGCGCTCATTTGCCTTACACGTTTATGTGCGATTTATGGACGTTCTGCAGCCTGCAATACATCAGGTAAATTGGATGTGAACAAGGACATGGAAAAGGCAATATTTTAATGATAAATAAGTTTCTATAGATGGGAATAGACAGGGCAGTGCAGTATATACAACCTGTACAGGGGTTTGACTATTGCGGCTCCTCATTGTTTTGGCGCTTTTTTGCGCCAAAGATCTGTCTATTGAATATCTCAATATTAATGTCACTGCAATGTACCTAATAGAAACACGCCAGTGATGTCAGAGTTGCTTCCGCAAATGAAATCAATTGTGATGTCACAGCACATTACCTGACGGACATCTACTTGTGATGTCACCGCACCATAACTGATTAACCCCCAATTCTATGACAACTTGTGATGTCACAGCACCTTATGTGATGAACATATTCTTGTGATGTCACTGTGCTTTACCTGATAGACGCTTGTGATGTCACAGTGCTGTATTTGATATACACTTGTGATGTCACAGTACTCTACTTGACAGATAAGCTCTTGTCATGTTGTAGCACATTACCTTACAGACATACACTTATGGTGTCACCACACCTCTCTTACCTCTCAGACATAGACGTATGATGTCACAGCACCTTACCTGATGGACATACTCTTGTGATGTCACTGAGCGTTACCTGATGAAGTCACAGATAACACCTTACCTGACAGACATACACATGTGATGTCACAGCACTTTACCTTACAGACATACACTTCTGATGTCACAGCACCTTACCTTGCCAACATACATGATGTCATAGCACTTAATGGACATCTTAAGTTATATGATGTCGCTGCAGATTATTTGATCATAGCCCAATTATGATGTCACAGCAATTTACCTGACACTAACACATCTGTGACTTCACAGCAGGTGAATTAACATAACTGTGATGTCACATCAGACTATCTGATGGAATGACAATTGTGATGTCAGAGCAGCGCAACACTGAAAGTGTCATAATATGGTAATTTGTGTGAATTACACCCACGTAAACTATAGAAGTTGCTGTTCTATTTATGGTGGGGTCGGACCCCCAATTCTATGACGACCTTGCGCAGCTGCACATGCGATCCGTCTACCACTAGGTGGAGCCCAATCATTGAGTTTGGCCTAGATGTGATTTCACGTCTAACCATGATGAGTTACATGTATTCCGAAGGCTGCAGTATATGGCAGGTGACTCCTAACGTGCTCGCTGGATTATTAATGGAAATCACACGGACACCTCGAGACCCTCGTACGCTCAGCTCAGGCACAGATGGGTCGAAATAATTATGCAATAATTAAGGCCAAATCATTGCCGAGGGGAGACCGGCTGTTTATGTAACGCGCCAGATTCAGACCTGCAGCAATAGGCAGCGCAAGTCAAGCAGCTCAAAACTTGTATATCAGCAGGCAGGGATCGCAGGAAATCTCAGCGCCATGATAGACGGCGGAGTATATAATCTCGTATACAGGCTGTATATGCTGTCCATTAGCCTGATGGCCCCCGAGAGCTCTAAGATCTAATACAGAATCCTCTCACCTGTGTCTCCTGCAAAATCCCAATAAACCCTGACAACCTGCGGCTAGGGCAGCAATGTTTCGGCATCACGGTGCTCATTGTTACGGGAAACTTGTAACGACCCGAAACACTTTTGTGGAAAATTAAGGGAACAATTGAGATTGGGCACCAAAAAATTTGAAACATTTTTCTAATCTGTTTTATTTTCTGATTGTAGATTTTTTATTCTACTTCCTGTACATGATTATGGGGCGGCCATCTTGTCTGCTCTGTTAACAGCATTTAGTGATCTGCTTTACAGCACAGTCATGGCCATAGGCAGCAATAATCTGGAGTCGACTCATTGAGGTCTACGGGAGAGTTTTCTAGACATGCAGGGGGGAGGAGATAAGCTGTGACATCATCTATTGTCAGTAGTGATGTAATGATGACTCAGTGGTGTTATCTATAGAGGTTTTATCTTCCTTAGTAATCCTATCTGTGGTGTAAATGATGCAACTGCTGCTGCAAAAAAAAACAAAAAACCTTACAGCATTGTTGTTAAAGCTGTTCTATCTGGGTCTAGGATAAGTTAACCCTCCATTCAGTATACTATATATTATAGGAAACTAGCTGGTACCCGCGACTTTGTCTGCGGTGATTGTAGAAGTGGGTATATACAGGCGCGGGTAAGGTTTTCGTACTGTGTATAAGGTCTGGGATATGAAATGTAAGTTTGTATCTTGTTTTTGCTGTAATTCAGAGAATACGTGAGACTTTTGTGTTGAAGTTAATTTGTATTTGAGCTGCTATATATACGGTGTTGTGAGAAACTTTACATAGTGACTTTGGGACAGAGGTATTTGAAGTTAACCCTTTCCCGCCGATGGCATTTTTTGATTTTGGTTTTTCGTTTTTGACTCCCCTCCTTCTAAACCCCATAACTTTTTTATTTCTCCGCTCCCAGAGCCATATGAGGTCTTAATTTTTCCTGGGACAAATTTTTCTTCATGATGCCACCATTAATTATTCTATATAATGTACTGGGAAGCAGGTAAAAAAAATTCTGAATGGGGTGGATTTGACGAAAAAATGCATTTCTGCGACTTTCTTACGGGCTTTGGTTTTACAGCGTTCACTGTGCAACCAAAATGACTTTTCCACTGTATTCTGTATTTCGTTACGACTCCGGGGATACCAAATTTATATGGTTTTATTTACATTTTGACCCCTTAAAAAAATCCAAAACTGTGTTAAAATTTATTTTTTTGAAAAGTCGCCATATTCCGACAGCCGTAACTTTTTTATACATCCGTGTACGGGGATGTATATGGCGTCTTTTTTTGCGGGGTTGGGTGTACTTTTTAGTTCTACCATTTTCGGGAAATGTTATTGCTTTGATCACTTTTTATTCAAATTTTTATCAGAATCAAAATAGTGACAAAACGGCGGTTTGGCACTTTTGACCATTTTTCCTGCTACGGCGTTTACCGAACAGGAAAAATATTTGTATAGCTTTGTACAGCGGGCGATTTCGGACGTGGGGATACCTAACATGTATGTGTTTCACAGTTTTTAACTACTTTTATATGTGTTCTAGGGAAAGGGGGGTGATGTGAATTTTTAATCCTTTTTATTTGTTTTTATATTTTTTTTACTTTTTTTAAACTTTTTTTTTTGCATTTATTAGACCTCCTTGGGGTATTGACATGGGTGGGCGGTGTCGCGGATTGTCAGAGCGGTGGGGGTCGGCAAACATGGCTGCTCCGGAGCGTTAAAGAGCGCCTCCTGGAGTATCGTTAAGGTGAGGGGCAAAGTGGTAAAGTACATGTATATGAGATTGTGTGGGGTTAGGGGCTAGGCTGTAGAGGGCAATATGAATTTTGTGGCTTGCTATGGTCCAAAGTGTGTGAGATTGCAGAGATGGTGGTGTGAGTTTGGGTTTTGTGGGGGTCCTGGCACAAACGTATGTGCACTATTGTGACGAAAAGTAGCCTATTGCGCAATCGGGTGTATTAACTATGTTTGTGGAAACTTTCAGCCAAATCGGTGGAGCGGGTTTTGCGTGATTGAGGAACAAACATCCAAACACACAAACCCACAAACATCCAAACTCACAAACTTTCACATTTATAATATTAATAGGATAGAGGATGGGGTAGAAAGGACGGACGCTTTTAAAAAATTCACAAAATCTGTAGTTGTTTTTTTTTTAAGAAATTCATTCACAGATTTAAGTTCATATCGAAATGGCATTTCATAAAATCAGGTGTGGTGTCCATTTCTGGATACTGAAAGTCACGTTAAAACCAAGCACGCCGTTGTCTTTATTGTGAAATTCTCAACAAGTTTGATGTGTCACATGACCCTCTTCCCATTGAAAAAACTAAAGTTGGATCCAAAATGGCCGAGTTCAAAATGGCCACCATGGTCACCTCCCATCTTGAAAAGTTTTGCCCCTCCCATGTTTTAATGTGCCACAAACAGGAAATTGATATCAACAACTATTCCCATTTTATTTAGGTGTATCCATAAAAAAATGGCCCACCCTGTATTATGCTGTACTAGCTGGTACCCGCGACTTCGTCTGCGGTGATTGTAGCAGTGGGTATATACAGGCGCGGGTAAGGTTTTCGTACTGTGTATAAGGTATGGGATATGAAATGTAACTTTGTATCTTGTTGTTGCTGTAATTCAGAGAATACGTGAGACTTTTGTGTTGCAGTTACTTTGTATTTGAGCTGCTATATATACGGTGTTGTGAGAAACTTTACATAGTGACTTTGGGACAGAGGTATTTGAAGTTAACCCTTTCCCGCCGATGGCATTTTTTGATTTTCGTTTTTCGTTTTTGACTCCCCTCCTTCTAAACCCCATAACTTTTTTATTTCTCCGCTCCCAGAGCCATATGAGGTCTTAATTTTTCTGGGACAAATTTTTCTTCATGATGCCACCATTATTTATTCTATATAATGTACTGGGAAGCAGGGAAAAAATTCAGAATGGGGTGGATTTGAAGAAAAAATGCATTTCTGCGACTTTCTTACGGGCTTTGTTTTTACGGCGTTCACTGTGCAACCAAATTGACATGTCCCCTGTATTCTGTGTTTCGTTACGATTCCGGGGATACCAAATTTATATGGTTTTATTTACATTTTGACCCCTTTAAAAAATCCAAAACTATGTTAAAAATTTTTTTTTTGAAAAGTCGCCATATTCTGACAGGCGTAACTTTTTTATACGTGCGTGTACGGGGATGCATAGGGCGTCTTTTTTTGCGGGACAGGGTGTACTTTGTAGTTCTACCATTTTCGGGAAATGTTATTGCTTTGATCACTTTTTATTCAAATTTTTATCAGAATCAAAACAGTGAAAAAACGGCAGTTTGGCACTGTTGACCATTTTTCCCGCTACGGCGTTTACCGAACAGGAAAAATATTTGTATAGCTTTGTAGAGCGGACGATTTTGGACGTGGGGATACCTAACATGTATGTGTTTCACAGTTTTTAACTACTTTTATATGTGTTCTAGGGAAAGGGGGGTGATTTGAATTTTTAATCCTTTTTATTTGTTTTTATTTTTATTTTTTGCATTTATTAGACCTCCTAGGGGTATTGACATGGGTGGGCGGTGTCGCGGATTGTCAGAGCGGTGGGGGTCGGCAAACATGGCTGCTCCGGAGCGTTAAAGAGCGCCTCCTGGAGTATCGTTAAGGTGAGGGGCAAAGTGGTAAAGTATATGTATATGAGATTGTGTGGGGTTAGGGGCGAGGCTGTAGAGGGCAATAGGAATTTTGTGGCTTGCTATGGTCCAAAGTGTGTGAGATTGCAGAGATGGTGGTGTGAGTTTGGGTTTTGTGGGGTTCCTGGCACAAACGTATGTGCGCTATTGTGACGAAAAGTAGCCTATTGCGCAATCGGGTGTATTAACTATGTTTGTGGAAAATTTCAGCCAAATCGGTGGAGCGGTTTTTGCGTAATTGAGGAACAAACATCCGAACATCCAAACACACACAAACTCACAAACCCACAAACTTTCACATTTATAATATTAATAGGATATTATATTATATATTATATTATGCTGTACATGTTGTATATTATATTACTAGCCTCTGCCCACAACTTCGTCTGTGGGTTGTTGGCGACAATGATCCGCCTATGTTCAGCAAATTGCTTCCGTCGATGGTTTGCCTGCTCTGGCATTTCGGCAGCTCTCAAGCTGGCTTGCTGCTGACCTTGTTCCTCACACCGTGCCTGTGATTGTTTTGGTATCTCAGCAGCTCGCTGGGATGCCATATAATGAGCGTGTTGTTGGTGTTTATGATCCGCCTGCTCCAGCGTTTCGGCAGCTGCCAAGCTGGCCTGCCGCTGAACTCATTCCTCGAACTGTGCCCATGATTGTTCCGGCATCTCAGCAGCTCACTGAACGCCATATAATGAGTGTGTTGTTTGTGTTGATGATCCCCCCTCAGCTCCGCTTGAGGAAAGTTCTGTGACTTCTGGCTCCTACACAGCTCTCCTTGTTTGTGACAAATTAGATTTTTTTTTTTCCAGGCGTGTTGCAAATTGGCAAACTGACAATTTGGATTAAAAGTGTTTTCCCATGTCAGTTTGTCAGCAGTGCCTGCAGCAGATCAGATAATATGCAAATGCATGAACACAATCCACTGAGGGTTAGCTGAGTGTTTACACAAATAGATAACAGCCCTGGCTTTCTCAGAAGGTGAGATAAGAGCAGTGTAATATAGTATGTGAACATAAATTCATAACAGTCGTGAAGCCATGTCATTTACCGGGGCTAAAAAGTAGCCTATGCTTTAATTGAAGTTACAATCTATCTATGTGCCAAATTTAATTCCAATCCGTTCAGCTGTAGTAGGATAGGATTAGTAGGATTAGTAGGATAGGATATAATATTAGTAGGATGCTGTATATTATGTTATGCTGTACATTTTCTTATGCTGTATGTTCTATTATGCTATATATTCAATTATGCGGCATGTCCTATTATGCGGTATATTACATTACGCTGTATATTATATTATGCTGTACATGATACTATGCGGTATATTACATTATATGGTATATTATATTATGCTGTACATTATATTATGTTGTATATTATATTATGCTGTACATTATATTATGTTGTATATTACATTACCCTGTATATTATATTATGCTAGATGTCCTATTATTCTATATATCACATTACGCTGCACCTTATATCATGCTATACGTCCCCTTCTGCTGTATATTATTGCATTAGACGGATCAATACCAGCACCATATCCCCTTTTTCTCATGACTCTGCAGACGATATTTCCGGATTATTACACTGCGGCCTCTGACACCGACTTGTTTCCCGATCAATTTGCAGAATAAAGCCGAGGCCTTTGGGATTTTGTGTTTTACACATAATTTGATCAGATTAACAGCGCGCGGCCTGTGTGCCCCTGTGAATGGCAGCATTAACCAGCACACAATAGCCGCTCCGTCCTAAGCCCATTTTTTTGCCAATAGAAAAGCAAAGCTGTAATGTTGATGTCATCTTCTGACTCAGTGACAGTGACTGGTCCCTGGTGTCACCCAGTCGTTTTAACCTCATCAGCATCTACTCAACCAATCTGGACCTATGAATGATCCAGTGTCATCACATTCTGCATTATGCCCAAAGGGTCGGGGGAGAAAACAGGGTGACATCAGGGTTTTAGTCAGACGCTGGCAGGGACAGGTCACCTTAGTGCAGGGTGGAAAGGCCATTGTGCTAATAGCAAATCCTGTATTTCTATATAACCTTGTATACTTGTGAATGAGCCTGTGGCCATGAATTAACTGCTTGTTGACTGCACTACTGGAAAAACTGGATGTGCTGTGCAAGGTGGCACGTATGCAGGGCCGTTACATGACAGGGGTTGAACACTGCAAGCCCTGGGAAAAAAAAAATCAAAATGGCAGACATAATCTCTCCGCTGGGGTTCCCACCCAGCTTTCCAAGATCTGTTGATTTTATATTAACCCCTTCTTTCTCTGTGCCATACTATTGCATTACGCTGAGCGTATACTTAAAGCTCAGCACCATAATCATACGTAGTGGGCACAGTCCTTGCTACAAGGCATCCGGGTCCAGGCTGAATTATACAGCCCAAACCCAGGACTAGCTACAGTAGTCAGAAAATACTCCGACTCCCCCCTCAGATGAGGGTACGGGGTTGTCATGACCGCTAGGAAACCAATCAATGGTCTCCTGGCTGCCGAACGTACAATATACTGCAGTACAGAAGTATTGCAGTATATTGTAGAGGGGATCAATTGATCTCAAGTTCAGATACTTTTGTTGAACAGCAAATAAATAAAAAAGTAAAGTGAAATTTAAAAAAAAAATAAAAAAAATAAATAAAAACTTCAAAACATCGATTTCCAATATCAAAAATAAATAATGTAAGAAAAAAATAAAATAGGTGTTGCCATCTGCGTCTAGATCCAGACTATCCATATGTTAAACACCATAAAAAAAATTAAGTACCCCAATGTAAAGTAAATTAATTTCAGTCACCTTTCTTTACCCCTAACAAAGCGAGTTACAAAGTTCTTACCAGAAAGTGGTACTAAAAAAAAAAACCGACTTGCCCTGCAAAAAACAAGCCCTCACATAGATCTGTTAACAAAACAAGTTGTGACCCAATGGCATTTTCTTTAGTAAACGTGGTGAAACAAAATCAATATGGTATCGCTGTAATTGTTCAGTAATGACCCGCTGGGCAAAATCGGGAACGCTGTAGACAAACATAACCCCCCCCCAAAAAAAAAAATATTAAAGCTGATGAATTATATACCCCCCAAACGGTGCCAACTACAAGTACAACTCGTCATGCAAAGAATAAGGCCTGATTCCTTAGTGCACAGGCCCCTCTATTATGAGGATACGTCAACAATTTTAAAAGTTCTCAAAAAAACCCTTTAAGACAATATATCTGTAAAGGCATATTATTAACCCCTTAGTGACCAGCCTGTTTTGGACCTTAATGACCAAGCCAAATTTTTGAAATTTGCCCTGTGTGACTTTATCAGTGAATAATTCTGTAACAGTATATTGCATCCAAGCGATTCTGATATTGTTTTTTCGTGACATGTTGTACTTTACTGAGAAGGTAAAATTAGACTGATATAACTTGTGTAAATTTATTAAAAAACTCGCAAATGCTGAAAATTTTGAAAATTTTTCAATGTTTTCCATTTTTAGCTGCGATATCTCACATATACACAATAATACAGGGCAAAAAAGTTAGTAGTTATATATTTCCAAATGTTCCTTTTGTGTTTCAAGCATATTTGAGATAATTTTAGCATATTTGAGTAACTTAGACAATTTACAAGTTTATCAAGTTTATAAGCAAATTTTGGAAATTTTGAGTGTGTGATTTTTTCCTGTACCAAGCTTTGTTTGCAGACAGGAATAGGTGGCATAATGACAGAAACTCCCATTAAATGACCCAATTTGGAAAACTAGACCCCTTCAGGTATTCTTTGAGGGGTATAGTGAGCATTTTGATCAAACAAATATTGTTTTGCAAGAATTATTACAAATGACAAAAAAAATTTCATTTTCATTTTCTTCAAATATGTGTAATTTTAAAGCCAGTTTTTTTGCACACAACACATCAAAAAGAAGAAACACACCCCAAAATATATCACCCCACTTCTCCCGTGTTAAAAAATGTTCACTTTGTGGCCTTAGTCCTATGTATGCACATACAGTAGGGCTTAAGAGGTCGGGAGGGCCAAATGGATTTCAAAACACAAATTTTGCTTGCAGATATTTTATGTCCATTGCACATTCAAACAAGATTTGAGTTACCAAAGCAATTGAAAACACCCATAAATGACACCATTTTATAAACTAGACCCCTTAGGGTATTCATTGAGGGGTATAGAGAGTACTTTCACCCTATAAGTTTTGAGAAAATTTGCGTCAAACAAAAAAAAAATTCATATTTTTTACACAAGTGTCATTTTATAGGCCGTTTATTTTGCACATAACACAAGAAAATGAAGAAAAACACCCCAAAATAGATGACCCCATTTCTCCCGTGGTCAAAAATGTACACTTTGTGGCCTTAATCCCATGTACGGACGCACAGTAGGGCCCAAAAAGAAGGGAGCACCAACTGGATTTCAAGACACAATTTTTGCTTCTAAATGTTTCAGGCCCATTGCTCATTTAAACAAGATTTGAGTTACCAAAATAATTGAAAACCCCAATAAATGACCCCATTTTATAAACTAGACCCCTTGAGGTATTCATTGAGGGGTATAGTGAGTATTTTGACCCCATAGGTTTTAAAAGAATTTGCGTCAAACAAAAAATTCTCATATTTTTTACACAAAAGAGTAATTTTAAAGGCAGTTTTTTTTGCACATAACACATGAAAATGAAGAAAAACACCCCAAAATAGATGGCCCCATTTCTCCCGTGTTCAAAAATGTACACTTTGTGGCCTTAATTCTATGTACGGACGCACGGTAGGGCCCAAAAAGAAGGGATCACCAACTGGATTTCAAGACACAAATTTTGCTTGCAGATATTTCAGGCCCATTGCACATTCAAACAAGATTTGAGATACCAAAACAATTGAAACCCCCCATAAATGACCCCATTTTATAAACTAGACCCCTTAAGGTATTCATTGAGGGGTATAGTGAACATTTTGACCCTATAGCCGTTTCACAGATTTTACTAATTTAGGGATGTGTAGGTTAAAAATTAGTAAAATGTCCCTTTATCCCCAAAGTTTTCATTTTCACAAGGGGTTAAAGGAGAGAAAGCCCCCCACAGTTTGTTACACAATTTCTCCTGAACACGGCAATACCCCATATGTGGCCATAATCTGCTGTATGGGTACATGGTGGGGCTCAGAATGGAATGAGCGCTCATTGGATTTTGGAGGGCAGATGTTGCTGGAATAGTTTTCAGGTGCCATGTCGCATTTGCAGAGCCCCTAAAGTACCAATACAATGGAAACCCCTCAAATGTGACCCCATTTTAAAAACTACACCCATCAAAGAATGTATCAAGGGGTATTATGATTTTGAGCCTAAAAATGCTTCCCAAAAATTAATGTACAAAATGAAAATTGAAATTTTGAAAGAAATATGCCATTTCGGTGCCCAATACGTTGTACCCACTTTGTGTTGTCAGAGACCTGCACTCCTAAAACTATTAAGGGGCCATCCCGAGGGGCAAAAAATTATATATGTGGGTGTAAACTGCTGCTTGGGAACACAGCAGGGCTCAGAAGGGAAGGGGCAGTGCGCTTTTTAGCTATTGGGGTACAGTGTTAGAGGGACTTTCGGGGCGCCATGTTGCTTTTGCAGAGCCCTGGAGGTGCCAGTAAACTGGAATTCGCCAAGAAGTGACCCCATTTTGTAGGGGAAATTTTAGGGTCTCGGCAAATATGACATGGTGTCCAAAAACCAACAATCTAAATCTGCACTCCAAAAGCACATAGCGCTCCTTCACATCTGCGCCCTGTTGTGTACCCAAATGGCGGTGTATGCCCACATGTATGACACTGGTGTACCCCGGATAACAGACTTAATGCCATATGTAGGTAGAATCGGCTGTTTGGACACAGCCGGACACAGAAGGAAAGGAGCGCTATATTGGTTTTTGGAGCACAGTTTGGTTTTAGGACACCATGCCACTTTTGCAAAGCCCCTGAAGTGGAATCTGCAGACATGTCACCCCATTTTGGACACTACCCCACTGATGGCATTTATCAAGCGGTGTAGCGAGCATTTTAACCCTTGAGGGTTGCATTTATTTGGTTTCCAGAAATGAAATTGCGGCTGATAATGAGAAGTTAAAAATGAAGTTTTCCAGAGATTCGCCATTTCAGTATCTGATATGTTGTGCCCAACTTATGTCAGCAGAGATACACACTCCAAACACTGGTAAGTGGGTATCCCGGGCACAACAGCTTTCAGAGCGTTCATCTCTGATACGAGTCGGACACAACATATTACACACTGAAATGACCGATTCTTGGAAAAATTGTCATTTTCACTTCTCACAATCAGCTTTGTATTCATTTATGGATAATATGTTATAGCAACACTTGGGGGTTAAAAATGCTCTCTGTACCCCTGGATAAATCCTTCAGGGGTGTAGTTTCCAAAATAAGGTCACATATCAGGGGATTCCACTTTACTGGCGCTTCAGCTCTGTAAAAGTGTCATGGCATCCAAAAACCAAACCGTCTGCGCTCCAAAAACCCAATAACCCTTCTTTTCCCTTCTGTGTCCGGCTGTGCCCTAATATCAGTTTATACCCACATATGACATTATGTCCGTTATCCTGGGTACACCAGTGTCATACATGTGTCATACATGTGGCATAAACTGCAGTTTGGGCGCACAGCAGGGCGCAGAAGGGAAGGAGCGCTATGCGACTTTTAGAGTACAGATTCAGATGTTTGGTATCCGGACGCCATGTCATGTTTGTAGAGCCTGTAAGGTACCAGAAAACTGGATTCCCCAAAGGAGTCACCCCATTTTGAAAACTGCACCCCTGAAAGAATATATCAGGGGGTGTAGTGAGTATTAGTACCCCGGACGTGACTGCACAGCGGATGGTGAAGGGGAATATATAAGCGGTGTGGAGAACATTGCAAACACTACATTCCCTACTATGTCCCATGATTGGGGGAGTCACTCTGGGGTCACTTAGGGGGTCACTTCCGGTGTCTTTTCCCTCGTAAGCTGTAAATCTGGGGTGTCCCCTGATATTCGCTCGCACAGCTTATATATTCCCTACCTGACGCAGCCAGTTGTATTCTAATGATTTGGCGATTTTGGGGTTGTTTGTCTTCACATTGTGAGATGCTATATTTTCTTTATTTTTCTGGTGACGTGGCCATATAAGGGCTTGTTGTTTGCGGGATGTGATGCATTTTGTAATGACACCATTTTTGGGTGCCTACAACTTACATTTTATTAACCCTTTTTTGCAGGATTTTTTAAAGAAAAATCAATCCTGGCATTGCATTCTACCTTTTAATTTTTTCGCCATGCAGCGTACAATATAAGTAACATGTTCCCTTTATTCTAAGGGTCGGTACGGTTACGGCGATACCTCATTTATAGTATTTTTTTATGCGATACTAATTCTGTAGAATAAAAACACATTTAGGGACATAAATCAATGTTTTTTGCATCGCCATCTTCTGAGAAGCGTAACATTTTTATTTTTCGGTTGAAAGTGTTGGTTGAGGGCTTATTTTTTGCGGGACAATGTGCGCTTTTTATTGGTACTGTTGTGGGGTGTATATGACTTTTTGATCACTTTTTATAGCATATTTTGTAAGGTGAGATGGTGAAAAATCACTACTTCCGGCGGGTTTTTTCCGGGGTTTTTTTTCCGACGTTCACCGTATACATTAAATATTGTTGGAGTTTTATTGTTCAGATTGTTACGGACGCGACGATACCAAATATGTATTGTTTTTATTAAGTTTTAGGGTTTTTTTTAATATAATTCATTTTTTATAGAAAAAAGGAAATTTTGGGGCTTTATAAGTTTATTCATTTTTATCAGACACTTTATTTATTTTTCACTTTTTATTTTTTACTTTTACACTTTTTACTTTAGGACACTTGGATTAGTGATGCTTTGATAAAAGCATCACTAATTCTCTATCAGACGCTGCAGGACACAGCTGTCAGTGTCTTGCAGCGTCTGGAGGAAGTCAGACGCAGGGGCTGCCTGCGTCTGACTTCCTCTTACCCCGGGCAGGATCAACCAGGTATTGTTGGTCTCTTGGAGCTTGGGGTCACTGGCCAGACCCCAGGCTCCATGTTAGAGACATCGGCACCCCTCGATCTCGCCGCGGGGGGTGCCGATTCGGCCGGCACCGTCACGGAACCGCTTCAGTTCCGTGATCATGTTTGATCACGGAACTGAAGGGGTTAAAACCCCCCGATCGGAGCCCCCTCCGATGGGGGGTAATGGAGCAGGGTCTTAGCTGTCAGATACAGCTCAGATCCGCTCCAATTACATCGGTACTGACAGGGAATCCTTCCCTGACTGCCCGATGTAATTTTACTATGGGCCGGTCGTTAAGGGGTTAAAATCCCTTATCCTGAAATCAGACAAGCACAAATATTGTGCCGTGTGTGAAGTTTAAGTGCTCATCATCACTAATACATGACCGGAGTCAGATATCAAGGTTAGAGAATTCACATTAAGTAATCATAAGGACAGTGCTGAAAGTCTTGTCATTCTGCATAAAGTCTTCACTGCCGAGGATGAGAGAATTATTAGTGATGGCATTATTAACCTACAGAAAATCCAAACCCCCAGGGCTGGGGCTGTCCTAAAACTTCACAGACAATTCCAGTCATTACTGATATAAACAGAAAGGGTGAAAGAAATTGTGTGTTCCTAAATAAAATATAATACAAGCATATAACTACTAAAATACTACTCCCATGTACAAGAATATAACTACTATAATACTGCTCCTATGTACAAGAATATAACTACTATAATACTGCTCCTATGTACAAGAATATAACTACTATAATACTACTCCTATGTACAAGAATATAACTACTATAATACTACTCCTATGTACAAGAATATAACTACTATAATACTGCTCCTATGTACAACAGTATAACCACTATAATACTACTCCTATGTACAAGAATATAACTACTATAATACTGCTCCTATGTACAAGAATATAACTACTATAATACTACTCCTATGTACAAGACTATAACTACTATAATACTACCTCCTATGTACAAGAATATAACTACTATAATACTACCTCCTATGTACAAGAATATAACTACTATAATACTACCTCCTATGTACAAGAATATAACTACTATAATACTACTCCTATGTACAAGAATATAACTACTATAATACTGCTCCTATGTACAAGAATATAACTACTATAATACTACTCCTATGTACAAGAATATAACTACTATAATACTGCTCCTATGTACAACAGTATAACTACTATAATACTACTCCTATGTACAAGACTATAACTACTATAATACTGCTCCTGTGTACAAGACTATAACTACTATAATACTGCTCCTATGTACAAGAATATAACTACTATAGTACTGCTTCTATATACAAGAATATAACTACTGTAATACTGCCTCCTATGTACAAGAATATAACTACTATAATACTACTCCTATGTACAAGACTATAACTACTATAATACTGCTCCTATGTACAAGAATATAACTACTATAATACTACTCCTATGTACAAGACTATAACTACTATAATACTGCTCCTGTGTACAAGAATATAACTACTATAATACTGCTCCTGTGTACAAGAATATAACTACTATAATACTACCTCCTATGTACAAGAATATAACTACTATAATACTGCTCCTATGTACAAGAATATAACTACTATAACACTACTCCTATGTACAAGAATATAACTACTATAGTACTGCTTCTATATACAAGAATATAACTACTGTAATACTACTCCTATGTACAAGAATATAACTACTATAATACTGCTCCTATGTACAAGAATATAACTACTATAACACTACTCCTATGTACAAGAATATAACTACTATAGTACTGCTTCTATATACAAGAATATAACTACTGTAATACTACTCCTATGTACAAGAATATAACTACTATAATACTGCTCCTATGTACAAGAATATAACTACTATAATACTGCTCCTATGTACAAGAATATAACTACTATAATACTGCTCCTATGTACAAGAATATAACTACTATAATACTGCTCCTGTGTACAAGAATATAACTACTATAATACTACTCCTATGTACAAGAATATAACTACTATAATACTGCTCCTATGTACAAGAATATAACTACTATAATACTACTCCTATGTACAAGAATATAGCTACTATAATACTACTCCTATGTACAAGAATATAACTACTATAATACTGCTCCTATGTACAAGAATATAACTACTATAATACTACCCCCTATGTACAAGAATATAACTACTATAATACTGCTCCTATGTACAAGAATATAACTACTATAATACTGCTCCTATGTACAAGAATATAACTACTATAATACTGCTCCTATGTACAAGAATATAACTACTATAATACTGCTCCTATGTACAAGAATATAACTACTATAATACTGCTCCTATGTACAAGAATATAACTACTATAATACTGCTCCTATGTACAAGAATATAACTACTATAATACTGCTCCTGTGTACAAGAATATAACTACTATAATACTACTCCTATGTACAAGAATATAACTACTATAATACTGCTCCTATGTACAAGAATATAACTACTATAATACTACTCCTATGTACAAGAATATAGCTACTATAATACTACTCCTATGTACAAGAATATAACTACTATAATACTGCTCCTATGTACAAGAATATAACTACTATAATACTACCCCCTATGTACAAGAATATAACTACTATAATACTGCTCCTATGTACAAGAATATAACTACTATAATACTGCTCCTATGTACAAGAATATAACTACTATAATACTGCTCCTATGTACAAGAATATAACTACTATAGAAGTACAGTGTATTATTGTCTAGTTGGTCCCGTTCTGCTATAATATTGTATGTTTAGTGTCTTAGTCCAATATTGAGCCTTGGTAATTACTAGAAGTTCTGTCTAAGAAGAAGTCACTTGTCCTTGAGCAGTTGGCAGACATCTTGTAGATGAGTGTATTATCTATACACCAGGTGACATGGAGGCGGCTGCTCTGGAGCTATTTCTAACTTGCAAACTTAAGTTCTGGAATATTTGAATGATACTAAACATAGTAAATCTATAATATAATATAATGTCCCCGCCTCCTCGCTTTACCTTCTTCCATTCCTGGATCTTTTTTTAATAATATTACAATTATACATTTATCTATTAGTACATGTAGAATTTTTGGGTGTACGGTATGTTGTTTTTAATGTTTCATGTGACTAGAGTATATGGCGGCATAATGGAGTTTATATAGTAAAGATGCAGCTCTGGGTGTGAATAGAGTATATGACTGTATGTATTGGAGTTTATATGTTGTAGTTTTACTTGAAAAGTAAATAAATTACATTTTGGGCAGCGGCCAATGCCCTGGTACTGGACTCTCTATAATATACTAATCAGCTCTAATAGACACAAGTCGCAGCTCTCAGTGATAATGAGAGATCGGTAATTATTTTACAATTAGCTTTTCTGGCTCCGACTGCCCAATAACTTATGGGTTGTAGCAAAAATAGTGTCCCCTTGTCTTCTAATGACTTGTATAAGATTCATTGTAATCTAAGGCCCTGGAACCGTCACTTACCATCTTACCAACACCAGTATCCAGGACATGGAGGTATATACAAGCTCTCTATGGTATATAGCAGTACATTTACTACAGATATTACACCTGTAGTCTGGATACAAGATGAGATACGGCAGGACATGGAGGTATATACAGGCTCTGTATGGTATATAGCAGTACATTTACCACAGATGTTACACCTGTAGTCTGGATACAAGATGAGATACAGCAGGACATGGAGGTATATACAGGCTCTGTATGGTATATAGCAGTACATTTACCACAGATGTTATACCTGTAGTCTGGATACAAGATGAGATACGGCAGGACATGGAGGTATATACAGGCTCTGTATGGTATATAGCAGTACATTTACCACAGATGTTACACCTGTAGTCTGGATACAAGATGAGATACGGCAGGACATGGAGGTATATACAGGCTCTGTATGGTATATAGCAGTACATTTACCACAGATATTACACCTGTAGTCTGTATACAAGATGAGATACGGCAGGACATGGAAGTATATACAGGATCTGTATGGTATATAGCAGTACATTTACCACAGATGTTATACCTGTAGTCTGGATACAAGATGAGATACGGCAGGACATGGAGGTATATACAGGCTCTGTATGGTATATAGCAGTACATTTACCACAGATATTACACCTGTAGTCTGTATACAAGATGAGATACGGCAGGACATGGAAGTATATACAGGATCTGTATGGTATATAGCAGTACATTTACTACAGATGTTACACCTGTAGTCTGGATACAAGATGAGATACGGCAGGACATGGAGGTATATACAGGCTCTGTATGGTATATAGAAGTACATTTACCACAGATGTTACACCTGTAGTCTGGATACAAGATGTGATATGGCAGGACATGGAGGTATATACAGGCTTTGTATGGTATATAGCAGTACATTTACCACAGATGTTACACCTGTAGTCTGGATACAAGATGAGATACGGCAGGACATGGAGGTATATACAGGCTCTGTATGGTATATAGCAGTACATTTACCACAGATGTTACACCTGTAGTCTGGATACAAGATGAGATACGGCAGACTCATTGGACCCATCTATGTGTATAAAAACCCCTTTTTGGTGACTATTCACTAACAATAAAGACCATCAGAAACTTAAGTGTGGTATAAGTGGGGTAGGCCACAGCTTTATTTATACCTGATAACAGAAGGTAAATAAAAACCTCATAACGGGAACCAAAAGATAGACCGTCCATGCCCGCCTCCAGCTCTTCTTCTTCCTGTCTTCTTAATTCGCCCTGAATGCTCCGCTGCGATCCAGCGAGCATGTAGGTTACCATACTTCAAATTGGGCATGGACACCCCCGCCACACAACAGGCAGTGTACCGCTCCCTCCCTACACCTGCCTGTTGGCCCCCCCACCCAAAAGAACCAGGGCCCTCTCAAGCCCATCCTGCAGCCCAGAAAGAAAAATATCAGACCCTATGGGGTTGAGATGCACCCCGTCCCTCATTAACAACTTCTCGTTATCACCCTCCAAATCCAAGTGTCGTATGGTTACCCCACCCAAAGACCTAACAAATTTGGAGACCCGGATGTTCAGCACCCGCCGAGCCCTATCGATCGCGGCGACATCTCGCGCGCCTCTCCAACAAAGGCGAGGCACAACCTCCGACCACACCAGGACCACCTTACCGAAAAAGTCATATACTCGGCGGAGATCCTGCTTTACCATGGTAATGAGTTCGGCTAACTTCACATGACCCAGATCATTACCTCCGGCATGGACTAAAATAATTGCAGGACCTGCCATCAAACGGCTTGCGGCCACAATTTCGGGCAGAACCTGCCTCCACTGCAGACCTCGACAACCTCTCCAACGAACGTCCACTCCGTCCAGGCCGAAATGTAGACCCCCAGGCCGAACCGCCGCTCTCCTCTCCGCCCAATACAGGAAAGAGTGGCCTATGAGCCACACCACCACCGGAACAGCCTCTACAGAGAAAACAGAGAACAACGGCACAAGACATAGAAGAAAAATGCAAGAAAAAGACATAAAGGCTCAGATCAGCACCCCATCGCACTCAGCGGACGCCGAGGCTTAGGGAGTCATCAGGTCGGGCCGAATGTAAGACCGGAAGCAGTCGGATCTCCAGCGCCCCAATCGTTTTACCGCCTCATCGCCCAAACCACAAGCATCGGCCGTCGTGGCGGCTCCGATGCGGAAGGAATGGGTGCCGAAGTCCCGAGGCTCCAGCCCCACAGCAACTAAACATGCACGAAAAACAGACAGGAATTGGAAACGAGTGAGAGGTGAACCAGATTCATGCAATAAGAGGACGTCCCCTGCGGGACGCCTAGCACAATAATCCCGAATCAAAACCACGGGGCAAAACTCAGACCCCGTGCGACCAATGGTAATCCACGTACCCCGCCCGAAAACATCCGTTTTCGAGCGGCGAAGACAAATTTTAACCTCTGCATCGGAAACAACCACATCACCCGCGCCCAAACCCCCGGGCCTAGTTTTACTGGGACTGACTAACTCCCCAATACGGAGGGCCGCGAAAAAGGCTAAAGCGAAAGCGGCCCTCAGCAAAACCAACTCAAAACCATCCGGACACACGACCTCCAGAACCCCAAACAAGCGAGTTAACAAACCAAAAGAGACCGGCCGCCGCCGATCCCCCCCACACTTCTCCTTCCTCCATCCCTTCAGAACCTGTCGGATAGCAAAGTGCTTTGTAACATCCAAACGACCAAATAACTTGAGCATAAATGCAACCCCAGCTAACCTTTTAACAACCGCGCAATAGGACAGCCCCTGGCTCCTCAGTTTGACTAAAAATTCCAAAGAAACATCTAACAACATCTGAGCGTCCGCGGGTACTGAACCGCCAGACACGGACAACCAAAGGACCCAGGCACTGTGGTGGCTCTTCCACGTAGACGCAGATACCGACCCCCGAATGAGCTCTAGCAGCTGTTCCCTACCAGGCTCCACAAGGAATCGGGGCAACTCCAACCCTCTGTCTTCGCCGACGGATGCAGGGCACGGAAGACCTGAAAACGTGAGCGAGACAAAGCATCAGCAATCCTATTCCGCACCCCAGGCACATGGCGCGCTTTAAACCAAATGTTACGCTGCAAACAAACCAGAACTAAATGCCGAAGCAGCGCCAGCACCGGGGGTGAGGAGGAAGACTGACTATTTATAACCTGCACTACCGAAAGGTTATCACACCAAAAAACTATCCTACGGTTGGACATCCCATCACCCCAAAGCTCTATCGCGGCCACAATCGGGAAAAATTCCAACAGGGCCATGTTCTTAACCAAGCCCAATTCAACCCACTGCGGAGGCCAAGACCCCCTGCACCACTCATCCCCGAAGACAGCCGCGAAACCGTCGCCCCCAGCCGCGTCCGTAAACAAAGATAGCTCTGCATTTGTAACCTCCTCCTGCTGACAAACCGCCCGACCGTTAAACTGAGAAAGAAAAACGCTCCAAACACGCAAATCCTCCTTCAGTGTACGCGTAATGCGAATAAAATGGTCGGGGTGGAGCACGCCCTTCGTAGCCAGCGACAGCCGGCGACAAAAGGCGCGCCCCATGGGCAGAACCCGGCATGCGAATGTCAGCAGGCCGAGGAGACACTGCATCTGGTGCAACGTAACTTTTTTGGCGAGAAGGAAATCCCCAATCATACCCATCAAACGGTCGAGCTTGTCAGGCGGGAGCCTGAACACCATGTCGACCGAGTCTATCTCGATGCCGAGAAAGGACAGCCGCGTACACGGGCCCTCCGTCTTCTCGGCAGAAAGGGGAACACCCAGCCGGGACATCAAGGACCTAAAGGTAGCTAACAAATATGCGCAAACAGGCGAACCGCCCGGACCAACAAACAAGAAATCGTCGAGATAGTGCAAAACTGATGGGATGCCCGATTCATAACGCAAAGACCACTCCAAAAAGGAGCTAAAAAGCTCGAAATAATAGCATGAAATAGAGCACCCCATAGGCAAGCACATGTCGACGAAAAAACTGTCCTTAACCCTACAACCTAACAAGTGGAAACAGTCGGGGTGCACCGGAAGCAGCCGGAAAGCCGACTCAATGTCGGACTTAGCCAACAGAGCCCCCGGCCCAGCCCTACCAACCAGAAAAACAGCCTTGTCGAAAGAGGTGTACGACACTGCCGCATCCTCTTTCGAAATGCCGTCGTTAACCGACGACCCAGGAGGGTAAGAGAGATGATGAATGAGCCGGAATTTGCCCGTCTCCTTCTTGGGCACCAGGCCCAAAGGGGAGACCCGTAAATTCAACAGCGGGGGATCCGAAAAGGGGCCGGCCATCCGGCCCAACATCACCTCCTTCATGACCTTCTCCCACGCCATCTCCTCATTATCCCTGACAGACTTCAAATTAGAGGAAAGAAACATAACCGAAGAAGGGGCGTGGGGAATATAAAAACCGTTGTAGAAACCCTCAAGAAGCAGGCTTGCCTCCCGCCTCCTGGGGTAGAGGGCGAGCCACCGTTCCAGCAGCCGCACGTTCACCGGCGTTCTCTGTGGTGCCGGCAGCACCCAGCTTGCCGCCTTGCCGATTACGGCGGAAGCAGCGCAAGGCAGAGTGCGACCCGCCACAGATCGAACACTCGTGCTTGAAGCGGCAGGAAGAGTGAAATCTGCAGTGGCCCTTATTGTAGAGCCAGCAGGTTCCACTCTGACGCTGTGCCGTCGCTGCGGGCTGCTGCCCCGCACCGGCGGCACCTGGCTGAAAAGGCCGCTGGGGGCGTTGGGAAAGGATCAACTGGATCCAAACGTCGGTAGCCTTAGAGGCCCAACCGACGGAGGGGGTCAGAGCCAGACTGCGACGGTACTCCTCATCGTACCGCCACCAGGCCGAACCCCCATGCAATTTATACGCGCTGTAAACTGTATCCATATAAATGAAGAGCTCAGGGCCCTTCATCGGAGAAGCCTGACACGTAATATAAGCAAGAGTGGCGAAGGCCTGTAACCAGTTGCCAAAAGTTTTCGCCACTCTCTGCTTACGTTCCGAACCTTTTTCAAAAGTCCGCTCCTTATCGACGGCAATATGGTCTGCCGACAACAAGGACCAGATGTCTATGAACTCTCCCTTGACAATCTTCTCCCTAAGCTCCGCTGGGACGTGTGTCCCCAGTGGAGCGACTCCGCAGAACATAGTGTCCCGGAGCATGCAACTCGATGCCAAATCCGCGACCGGGGCAGGAGCAGCCCCCCCGGGTGCAGCGGCGGACACCGGGTCCGCCCTAACCTGAGAACTACCTGAAACTTCTAACAAATGCTTAATGAAGGAGGAAAGATCCTGGCCAGGTGCAAGTGTCGGTGTAGGTGTCGTGGTGTGAGGTGCCCAAGCCGTGCGGCAGGCGTACTCACCGGGTTGCGGCCCCGAATGGACCGGAAGAGGAGCCTGGACAGGAGCGGTCGGTAGAGGCTGTGCGTCTTGAAGTCGTAGTCCAGCCGCAGAAGATGTAGCCCTCTCCGGACGGCCGTCCACTGCAGAACCCCGACGACTCTCCCGATGCGAAGAGGCACGATGCGACCCGTCCCGCAGCCTTCGGTCTGAACGACTGTAGCTCCGCCTTGACCTGGAGGACGAACGACTGCGCGGGGTGCGATGTCTTGTACGGCTCCTGCGACTACGAGAACTCCTCCGGCTGCTGTGTCTTCGCGATGCATCCAAGTGACGCCCACTTCCGCGGCGGTACCTGTCGTCTTCTGATGAAGACTCAGAGAAAGACGAAATGTTAGAGCGATGACGCGAGCCCCTGCCCTCCCGCACCCAGTCCCCTACACCCGCAGACGCCCCGCTGCGAAGGAGGGCCGACCGAACCCCTCGGGTGACCACTTGACCCCTGTGACCTGCGGGACCCTCCCCCACCGCCGCAGAACGCGCCACCCCCACCGCACTGTCGGCCGCAACATCATGTAGGCCCGCCCCCCCCGCCGACCCCGGAAGCCCCGCCCCCATGGCCCGCGCCATCCACACCCACCTGAACAATAGGAGCAGAGCCCGCAGGACGAGGAGGATCCATGCCGCCGCCCGAGGGGCCTGCGGCAGCAGCTGTGGCAGAAAAAACAGCCGGAGCTGCGTCTCCAGCAGCTCCGGCGAGGGAAACGCTAAGCCCCGCCCCTTCCGCCCCGTCATTTCCGGCCGCTTCGGCGACGCGCGCCAGGGGCACGCCCCCCGGCGGCGCGTCATCAAAGAGCAGGGGGGAAGCACCACCCACAGCAGCCGCGGCAGCGACCGTTGCTTCAGGCCGCGTGGCAGCGGCCATATTGGCATCAGAGGAGGCGCGCAGAGGCAACGCTGGGGACCCTCCCCCACCCCCCACCCGGGCACGCATAGAAGGTCTCCCGGAACGCTCACCTGTGCTGCCGCTGCCAGAGGCTGACTGCCGACCACGAACCCCGGCCTCCCTTCTCTGCCTCACAGCGCCGACACCCCCGCGCGCCGGCGGGCTGGGACTCAGCCGAGATGGAGGGCGAGATACCCTCAGCGGCCGCCCGTCCGCCCTGAAAGCCGATCCGCTGGCCCCCGACTCGCATGACCGCTGAAGGAGGCTAAGCAACCAGCCAGGGCCCTGGCTGGCCACCCTCTCCTGGATCAGTTGCTCCAAAGAGTCCGCCATCTGCAGGTCCTGTTCCTCTCACCACGCGTCCTGGTAGAAGGTGAGTGACCCGCCTACGTGCCCCCTTTTTATGGACTAATACTAAAAACGTCACCAATATTTTGTAAATAGAATAAGAAAACCAGCCAATGAGTCCAAAGCCCTTTCCTTAAACAGTCTAGGGCTATCTAGGACATGGAGGTATATACAGGCTCTGTATGGTATATAGCAGTACATTTACCACAGATATTACACCTGTAGTCTGTATACAAGATGAGATACGGCAGGACATGGAAGTATATACAGGATCTGTATGGTATATAGCAGTACATTTACTACAGATGTTACACCTGTAGTCTGGATACAAGATGAGATACGGCAGGACATGGAGGTATATACAGGCTCTGTATGGTATATAGCAGTACATTTACCACAGATGTTACACCTGTAGTCTGGATACAAGATGTGATATGGCAGGACATGGAGGTATATACAGGCTTTGTACGGTATATAGCAGTACATTTACCACAGATGTTACACCTGTAGTCTGGATACAAGATGAGATACGGCAGGACATGGAGGTATATACAGGCTCTGTATGGTATATAGCAGTACATTTACCACAGATGTTACACCTGTAGTCTGGATACAAGATGAGATACGGCAGGACATGGAGGTATATACAGGCTCTGTATGGTATATAGCAGTACATTTACCACAGATGTTATACCTGTAGTCTGGATACAAGATGAGATACGGCAGGACATGGAGGTATATACAGGCTCTGTATGGTATATAGCAGTACATTTACCACAGATATTACACCTGTAGTCTGTATACAAGATGAGATACGGCAGGACATGGAAGTATATACAGGATCTGTATGGTATATAGCAGTACATTTACTACAGATGTTACACCTGTAGTCTGGATACAAGATGAGATACGGCAGGACATGGAGGTATATACAGGCTCTGTATGGTATATAGCAGTACATTTACCACAGATGTTACACCTGTAGTCTGGATACAAGATGAGATACGGCAGGACATGGAGGTATATACAGGCTCTGTATGGTATATAGCAGTACATTTACCACAGATGTTACACCTGTAGATGGATACAAGATGTGATATGGCAGGACATGGAGGTATATACAGGCTTTGTATGGTATATAGCAGTACATTTACCACAGATGTTACACCTGTAGTCTGGATACAAGATGAGATACGGCAGGACATGGAGGTATATACAGGCTCTGTATGGTATATAGCAGTACATTTACCACAGATGTTACACCTGTAGTCTGGATACAAGATGTGATATGGCAGGACATGGAGGTATATACAGGCTCTGTATGGTATATAGCAGTACATTTACCACAGATGTTACACCTGTAGTCTGGATACAAGATGAGATATGGCAGGACATGGAGGTATATACAGGTTCTGTATGGTATATAGCAGTACATTTACCACAGATGTTACACCTGTAGTACAAGATGAGATACAGCAGGACATGGAGGTATATACAGGTTGTGTATGGTATATAGCAGTACATTTACCACAGATGTTACAGCTGTAGTCTGGATACAAGATGAGATATGGCAGGACATGGAGGTATATACAGGTTGTGTATGGTATATAGCAGTACATTTACCACAGATGTTACAGCTGTAGTCTGGATACAAGATGAGGTACGGCAGGACATGGAGGTATATACAGACTCTGTATGGTATATAGTAGTACATTTACCACAGATGTTACACCTGTAGTCTGGATACAAGATGAGGTACGGCAGGACATGGAGGTATATACAGGCTCTGTATGGTATATAGCAGTACATTTACCACAGATGTTATACCTGTAGTCTGGATACAAGATGAGATACGGCAGGACATGGAGGTATATACAGGATCTGTATGGTATATAGCAGTACATTTACCACAGATGTTACACCTGTAGTCTGGATACAAGATGAGATACAGCAGGACATGGAGGTATATACAGGATCTGTATGGTATATAGCAGTACATTTACCACAGATGTTACACCTGTAGTATGGATACAAGATGAGATACGGCAGGACATGGAGGTATATACAGGCTCTGTATGGTATATAGCAGTACATTTACCACAGATGTTACACCTGTAGTCTGGATACAAGATGAGATACGGCAGGACATGGAGGTATATACAGGCTCTGTATGGTATATAGCAGTACATTTACCACAGATGTTATACCTGTAGTCTGGATACAAGATGAGATACGGCAGGACATGGAGGTATATACAGGCTCTTTATGGTATATAGCAGTACATTTACCACAGATATTACACCTGTAGTCTGTATACAAGATGAGATACGGCAGGACATGGAAGTATATACAGGATCTGTATGGTATATAGCAGTACATTTACTACAGATGTTACACCTGTAGTCTGGATACAAGATGAGATACGGCAGGACATGGAGGTATATACAGGCTCTGTATGGTATATAGCAGTACATTTACCACAGATGTTACACCTGTAGTCTGGATACAAGATGTGATATGGCAGGACATGGAGGTATATACAGGCTTTGTATGGTATATAGCAGTACATTTACCACAGATGTTACACCTGTAGTCTGGATACAAGATGAGATACGGCAGGACATGGAGGTATATACAGGCTCTGTATGGTATATAGCAGTACATTTACCACAGATGTTACACCTGTAGTCTGGATACAAGATGTGATATGGCAGGACATGGAGGTATATTCAGGCTCTGTATGGTATATAGCAGTACATTTACCACAGATGTTACACTTGTAGTCTGGATACAAGATGAGATACAGCAGGACATGGAGGTATATACAGGTTCTGTATGGTATATAGCAGTACATTTACCACAGATGTTACACCTGTAGTACAAGATGAGATACAGCAGGACATGGAGGTATATACAGGTTGTGTATGGTATATAGCAGTACATTTACCACAGATGTTACAGCTGTAGTCTGGATACAAGATGAGATATGGCAGGACATGGAGGTATATACAGGCTGTGTATGGTATATAGCAGTACATTTACCACAGATGTTACACCTGTAGTCTGGATACAAGATGAGGTACGGCAGGACATGGAGGTATATACAGACTCTGTATGGTATATAGCAGTACATTTACCACAGATGTTACACCTGTAGTCTGGATACAAGATGAGATACGGCAGGACATGGAGGTATATACAGGCTCTGTATGGTATATAGCAGTACATTTACCACAGATATTACACCTGTAGTCTGTATACAAGATGAGATACGGCAGGACATGGAAGTATATACAGGATCTGTATGGTATATAGCAGTACATTTACTACAGATGTTACACCTGTAGTCTGGATACAAGATGAGATACGGCAGGACATGGAGGTATATACAGGCTCTGTATGGTATATAGCAGTACATTTACCACAGATGTTACACCTGTAGTCTGGATACAAGATGAGATATAACAGGACATGGAGGTATATACAAGCTCTCTATGGTATATAGCAGTACATTTACCACAGATGTTACACCTGTAGTCTGGATACAAGATGTGATATGGCAGGACATGGAGGTATATTCAGGCTCTGTATGGTATATAGCAGTACATTTACCACAGATGTTACACCTGTAGTCTGGATACAAGATGAGATACAGCAGGACATGGAGGTATATACAGGTTCTGTATGGTATATAGCAGTACATTTACCACAGATGTTACACCTGTAGTACAAGATGAGATACAGCAGGACATGGAGGTATATACAGGTTGTGTATGGTATATAGCAGTACATTTACCACAGATGTTACAGCTGTAGTCTGGATACAAGATGAGATATGGCAGGACATGGAGGTATATACAGGCTCTGTATGGTATATAGCAGTACATTTACCACAGATGTTACACCTGTAGTCTGGATACAAGATGAGATACAGCAGGACATGGAGGTATATACAGGCTCTGTATGGTATATAGCAGTACATTTACCACAGATGTTACACCTGTAGTATGGATACAAGATGAGATACGGCAGGACATGGAGGTATATACAGGCTCTGTATGGTATATAGCAGTACATTTACCACAGATGTTACACCTGTAGTCTGGATACAAGATGAGATACGGCAGGACATGGAGGTATATACAGGCTCTGTATGGTATATAGCAGTACATTTACCACAGATGTTATACCTGTAGTCTGGATACAAGATGAGATACGGCAGGACATGGAGGTATATACAGGCTCTTTATGGTATATAGCAGTACATTTACCACAGATATTACACCTGTAGTCTGTATACAAGATGAGATACGGCAGGACATGGAAGTATATACAGGATCTGTATGGTATATAGCAGTACATTTACTACAGATGTTACACCTGTAGTCTGGATACAAGATGAGATACGGCAGGACATGGAGGTATATACAGGCTCTGTATGGTATATAGCAGTACATTTACCACAGATGTTACACCTGTAGTCTGGATACAAGATGTGATATGGCAGGACATGGAGGTATATACAGGCTTTGTATGGTATATAGCAGTACATTTACCACAGATGTTACACCTGTAGTCTGGATACAAGATGAGATACGGCAGGACATGGAGGTATATACAGGCTCTGTATGGTATATAGCAGTACATTTACCACAGATGTTACACCTGTAGTCTGGATACAAGATGTGATATGGCAGGACATGGAGGTATATTCAGGCTCTGTATGGTATATAGCAGTACATTTACCACAGATGTTACACTTGTAGTCTGGATACAAGATGAGATACAGCAGGACATGGAGGTATATACAGGTTCTGTATGGTATATAGCAGTACATTTACCACAGATGTTACACCTGTAGTACAAGATGAGATACAGCAGGACATGGAGGTATATACAGGTTGTGTATGGTATATAGCAGTACATTTACCACAGATGTTACAGCTGTAGTCTGGATACAAGATGAGATATGGCAGGACATGGAGGTATATACAGGCTGTGTATGGTATATAGCAGTACATTTACCACAGATGTTACACCTGTAGTCTGGATACAAGATGAGGTACGGCAGGACATGGAGGTATATACAGACTCTGTATGGTATATAGCAGTACATTTACCACAGATGTTACACCTGTAGTCTGGATACAAGATGAGGTACGGCAGGACATGGAGGTATATACAGGCTCTGTATGGTATATAGCAGTACATTTACCACAGATGTTATACCTGTAGTCTGGATACAAGATGAGATACGGCAGGACATGGAGGTATATACAGGCTCTGTATGGTATATAGCAGTACATTTACCACAGATGTTACACCTGTAGTCTGGATACAAGATGTGATATGGCAGGACATGGAGGTATATACAGGCTCTGTATGGTATATAGCAGTACATTTACCACAGATGTTACACCTGTAGTCTGGATACAAGATGAGATATGGCAGGACATGGAGGTATATACAGGTTCTGTATGGTATATAGCAGTACATTTACCACAGATGTTACACCTGTAGTACAAGATGAGATACAGCAGGACATGGAGGTATATACAGGTTGTGTATGGTATATAGCAGTACATTTACCACAGATGTTACAGCTGTAGTCTGGATACAAGATGAGATATGGCAGGACATGGAGGTATATACAGGTTGTGTATGGTATATAGCAGTACATTTACCACAGATGTTACAGCTGTAGTCTGGATACAAGATGAGGTACGGCAGGACATGGAGGTATATACAGACTCTGTATGGTATATAGTAGTACATTTACCACAGATGTTACACCTGTAGTCTGGATACAAGATGAGGTACGGCAGGACATGGAGGTATATACAGGCTCTGTATGGTATATAGCAGTACATTTACCACAGATGTTATACCTGTAGTCTGGATACAAGATGAGATACGGCAGGACATGGAGGTATATACAGGATCTGTATGGTATATAGCAGTACATTTACCACAGATGTTACACCTGTAGTCTGGATACAAGATGAGATACAGCAGGACATGGAGGTATATACAGGATCTGTATGGTATATAGCAGTACATTTACCACAGATGTTACACCTGTAGTATGGATACAAGATGAGATACGGCAGGACATGGAGGTATATACAGGCTCTGTATGGTATATAGCAGTACATTTACCACAGATGTTACACCTGTAGTCTGGATACAAGATGAGATACGGCAGGACATGGAGGTATATACAGGCTCTGTATGGTATATAGCAGTACATTTACCACAGATGTTATACCTGTAGTCTGGATACAAGATGAGATACGGCAGGACATGGAGGTATATACAGGCTCTTTATGGTATATAGCAGTACATTTACCACAGATATTACACCTGTAGTCTGTATACAAGATGAGATACGGCAGGACATGGAAGTATATACAGGATCTGTATGGTATATAGCAGTACATTTACTACAGATGTTACACCTGTAGTCTGGATACAAGATGAGATACGGCAGGACATGGAGGTATATACAGGCTCTGTATGGTATATAGCAGTACATTTACCACAGATGTTACACCTGTAGTCTGGATACAAGATGTGATATGGCAGGACATGGAGGTATATACAGGCTTTGTATGGTATATAGCAGTACATTTACCACAGATGTTACACCTGTAGTCTGGATACAAGATGAGATACGGCAGGACATGGAGGTATATACAGGCTCTGTATGGTATATAGCAGTACATTTACCACAGATGTTACACCTGTAGTCTGGATACAAGATGTGATATGGCAGGACATGGAGGTATATTCAGGCTCTGTATGGTATATAGCAGTACATTTACCACAGATGTTACACTTGTAGTCTGGATACAAGATGAGATACAGCAGGACATGGAGGTATATACAGGTTCTGTATGGTATATAGCAGTACATTTACCACAGATGTTACACCTGTAGTACAAGATGAGATACAGCAGGACATGGAGGTATATACAGGTTGTGTATGGTATATAGCAGTACATTTACCACAGATGTTACAGCTGTAGTCTGGATACAAGATGAGATATGGCAGGACATGGAGGTATATACAGGCTGTGTATGGTATATAGCAGTACATTTACCACAGATGTTACACCTGTAGTCTGGATACAAGATGAGGTACGGCAGGACATGGAGGTATATACAGACTCTGTATGGTATATAGCAGTACATTTACCACAGATGTTACACCTGTAGTCTGGATACAAGATGAGATACGGCAGGACATGGAGGTATATACAGGCTCTGTATGGTATATAGCAGTACATTTACCACAGATATTACACCTGTAGTCTGTATACAAGATGAGATACGGCAGGACATGGAAGTATATACAGGATCTGTATGGTATATAGCAGTACATTTACTACAGATGTTACACCTGTAGTCTGGATACAAGATGAGATACGGCAGGACATGGAGGTATATACAGGCTCTGTATGGTATATAGCAGTACATTTACCACAGATGTTACACCTGTAGTCTGGATACAAGATGAGATATAACAGGACATGGAGGTATATACAAGCTCTCTATGGTATATAGCAGTACATTTACCACAGATGTTACACCTGTAGTCTGGATACAAGATGTGATATGGCAGGACATGGAGGTATATTCAGGCTCTGTATGGTATATAGCAGTACATTTACCACAGATGTTACACCTGTAGTCTGGATACAAGATGAGATACAGCAGGACATGGAGGTATATACAGGTTCTGTATGGTATATAGCAGTACATTTACCACAGATGTTACACCTGTAGTACAAGATGAGATACAGCAGGACATGGAGGTATATACAGGTTGTGTATGGTATATAGCAGTACATTTACCACAGATGTTACAGCTGTAGTCTGGATACAAGATGAGATATGGCAGGACATGGAGGTATATACAGGCTCTGTATGGTATATAGCAGTACATTTACCACAGATGTTACACCTGTAGTCTGGATACAAGATGAGATACAGCAGGACATGGAGGTATATACAGGCTCTGTATGGTATATAGCAGTACATTTACCACAGATGTTACACCTGTAGTATGGATACAAGATGAGATACGGCAGGACATGGAGGTATATACAGGCTCTGTATGGTATATAGCAGTACATTTACCACAGATGTTACACCTGTAGTCTGGATACAAGATGAGATACGGCAGGACATGGAGGTATATACAGGCTCTGTATGGTATATAGCAGTACATTTACCACAGATGTTATACCTGTAGTCTGGATACAAGATGAGATACGGCAGGACATGGAGGTATATACAGGCTCTTTATGGTATATAGCAGTACATTTACCACAGATATTACACCTGTAGTCTGTATACAAGATGAGATACGGCAGGACATGGAAGTATATACAGGATCTGTATGGTATATAGCAGTACATTTACTACAGATGTTACACCTGTAGTCTGGATACAAGATGAGATACGGCAGGACATGGAGGTATATACAGGCTCTGTATGGTATATAGCAGTACATTTACCACAGATGTTACACCTGTAGTCTGGATACAAGATGTGATATGGCAGGACATGGAGGTATATACAGGCTTTGTATGGTATATAGCAGTACATTTACCACAGATGTTACACCTGTAGTCTGGATACAAGATGAGATACGGCAGGACATGGAGGTATATACAGGCTCTGTATGGTATATAGCAGTACATTTACCACAGATGTTACACCTGTAGTCTGGATACAAGATGTGATATGGCAGGACATGGAGGTATATTCAGGCTCTGTATGGTATATAGCAGTACATTTACCACAGATGTTACACTTGTAGTCTGGATACAAGATGAGATACAGCAGGACATGGAGGTATATACAGGTTCTGTATGGTATATAGCAGTACATTTACCACAGATGTTACACCTGTAGTACAAGATGAGATACAGCAGGACATGGAGGTATATACAGGTTGTGTATGGTATATAGCAGTACATTTACCACAGATGTTACAGCTGTAGTCTGGATACAAGATGAGATATGGCAGGACATGGAGGTATATACAGGCTGTGTATGGTATATAGCAGTACATTTACCACAGATGTTACACCTGTAGTCTGGATACAAGATGAGGTACGGCAGGACATGGAGGTATATACAGACTCTGTATGGTATATAGCAGTACATTTACCACAGATGTTACACCTGTAGTCTGGATACAAGATGAGGTACGGCAGGACATGGAGGTATATACAGGCTCTGTATGGTATATAGCAGTACATTTACCACAGATGTTATACCTGTAGTCTGGATACAAGATGAGATACGGCAGGACATGGAGGTATATACAGGCTCTGTATGGTATATAGCAGTACATTTACCACAGATATTACACCTGTAGTCTGTATACAAGATGAGATACGGCAGGACATGGAAGTATATACAGGATCTGTATGGTATATAGCAGTACATTTATTACAGATGTTACACCTGTAGTCTGGATACAAGATGAGATACGGCAGGACATGGAGGTATATACAGGCTCTGTATGGTATATAGCAGTACATTTACCACAGATGTTACACCTGTAGTCTGGATACAAGATGTGATATGGCAGGACATGGAGGTATATTCAGGCTCTGTATGGTATATAGCAGTACATTTACCACAGATGTTACACCTGTAGTCTGGATACAAGATGAGATACAGCAGGACATGGAGGTATATACAGGTTCTGTATGGTATATAGCAGTACATTTACCACAGATGTTACACCTGTAGTACAAGATGAGATACAGCAGGACATGGAGGTATATACAGGTTGTGTATGGTATATAGCAGTACATTTACCACAGATGTTACAGCTGTAGTCTGGATACAAGATGAGATATGGCAGGACATGGAGGTATATACAGACTGTGTATGGTATATAGCAGTACATTTACCACAGATGTTACACCTGTAGTCTGGATACAAGATGAGGTACGGCAGGACATGGAGGTATATACAGACTCTGTATGGTATATAGCAGTACATTTACCACAGATGTTACACCTGTAGTCTGGATACAAGATGAGGTATGGCAGGACATGGAGGTATATACAGGCTCTGTATGGTATATAGCAGTACATTTACCACAGATGTTATACCTATAGTCTGGATACAAGATGAGATACGGCAGGACATGGAGGTATATACAGGATCTGTATGGTATATAGCAGTACATTTACCACAGATGTTACACCTGTAGTCTGAATACAAGATGAGATACAGCAGGACATGGAGGTATATACAGGATCTGTATGGTATATAGCAGTACATTTACCACAGATGTTACACCTGTAGCCTGGATACAAGATGAGATATGGAAGGACATGGAGGTATATACAGACTCTGTATGGTATATAGCAGTACATTTACCACAGATGTTATACCTGTAGTCTGGATACAAGATGAGATACGGCAGGACATGGAGGTATATACAGGATCTGTATGGTATATAGCAGTACATTTACCACAGATGTTACACCTGTAGTCTGAATACAAGATGAGATACAGCAGGACATGGAGGTATATACAGGATCTGTATGGTACATTTACCACAGATGTTACAGCCGGGCCTGTAGGTCCTGCACACTGAGCAGTTAGTGTCCATGTATCACTACTAGAGGAGGCCAATGTGATGGCTCCCCACATCATCACACCAGCAGGGGGCAGTGTGTCACCCCAATGCAAAGACAGGATCGAAGCGCTCGCCACGAGACCTCCATACTCCAAGCTCATATCAAATCCCAGGATCTGGATTAGTGGTATTAGTGGTAAACCATTCCAGTCTATGGATGGTCAGGATGGAGATGCTATTGGAGAGGTCATCAATGGCTTATCCTGGACAACCCCTAACATTTATGCAGCAAAGGCAAGATGGGGTTAAACAGTAACAAGATACTCATCTATGACGGCCAAGTGATAGCGAACACGCTGGAAGGTAAAGCTCAGTTCTACTTTTGACTTTGCCCCCGGATTAATGATACGGCTGTGCCCGTTCAAGCGATTATTTAATGCCCTAATTATTATTTTATGCTGCCATTAATTGTTTTGTGAGCCCCAAAGGAAATCTGCCGGCACTACGGCGAATGGAACTTACTGATATGAGTTTTATAACAGTATCTGGACATTAGAAGCGACGCAGTAAAATACATTAAAGGGGCACATTAAAGATCATTTTATCTTAAGCTTTTTATTAAAGAGGCACTCCGGCAAAAACAAGAGACAGGTACGTGATGATACCACTTCTTACCCGTGGCTGCATTTGTGTGTTATCTGCTCCCTTCTGGTCTTCATCTAGGTCATGACACCACATTACATGTGTACACAGGAAGTCATTCTTCCAGGTCTCACATCAAGGAACCGACTTCCTGTCCACACTTGAGACACTGCTTCAGTTCTTAGACTTATCGCTGGTCATGTGACACCGCTGAGGACCAGAAGGGAGCGGATAACTCACAAATCCAACTACTTGAAAGAAGATTACCCTCACTAAATTTTACATCATGTAGTATTTAGTACATGGTAGGGGTTGCTTTAATTTAGTAGATCTCTCTGGCTAGTAGAGAAGGGGTCCCACGAACAGGACATATGGACACACTTGGACTCAAGTATAAAGATCGCTATACACTTTAACGTTGGCTGTTTCTCTTCCATTCTCAGTTATCTTCTGGAGGTCTACAGTTGTACTCAGGGAGCCCCTAGTAAATGAGGACTCTGCGGTACTGCCCACCCCTTTAAAGGGAATGTCACCGGAATCCAACATATGTATTCAACCCTGCAGATGGATAGGTTAATATCACCTGAATCATATGTTTTTTCCCCCTTGTAAATCTCTTTCTCCGTTCCCGAGATATCCCTGTTTTTGTCAACATAAAAATCAATAAGAGAGCGGCCATTGTTGAATAGAAAATTTGCATATTGACAAAATTAGCAATATCTTGGCAATGGAAGCTCCGATTTGCAAGGGGAAAACAGCATTTGATTCAGGTGACCCTAACCTATCTATCTGGGGGCTGGGTTGACATGCTGGATTCTGGTGACACACTCCCTTTAAACCACCCCTGATCATTTCCTATGTTGCTATTTTGTGCGTTCTTTCTCTATATCACTAGATGTGACTGTTCCGCAGAGCCTGTTAATATTCACAATGTGCACCGAAGGCCACGCGCGCTCCAAGGCAGGCTTGACTCTAACTTGACTCTAACATCTGCAGCCTGAGACACATCGAAGAGGAAGACGAATTTACTAGAGTTTTAATGTAATCAGTAATAAATATAAAAATTGTATAAGATGTAACTGTACCGCCCCATTACCATTACTCTGGCCCACCGAAAAACCAGATGGATACGTTTTCCATGTCAGCCTGAATTATGTCAGGCCCGTAAATGGCAACGCTAAGCATCTGGATTCATTCATGTGTCTTAAATCACTGACTGTTTCCTGTTTCTGAATAATATAAAAAGTTTTCACTAACAATGGAACCCAGGTTACTCATACGGCAGTAAATCTTACCGCGGATGTCGGCTGCCTAGAATGGAACTAATGCGGCCTATCTCTCTCCGGGCTTCCCTATAAACTAGAGGTCGTCTGCAAACCAGAGAAATGTACAAATGCCCCCGAGAGACTCGTCCCTGTGTCATGCGTTCTTAAAATGAAATATAGTGTACTAAGGGAATCGATTCTGTATTATACTCCAGAGCTGCATTCACAATTCTGCTGGTTGTATTGGAAAAGGTTGGTAAGATTGTCAACAGACTTGCCCCTAATGGCTTAGATGAAGTCCTGTAATGTGTCCAGGGAGGATGGAGGTGGGGAGTGTTGGTTACAATAAGTTTTTCCTACATTAGACTGCTTTACCGTTCTGTTGTGAGGATGACAATTCCCAGAATGCAAATCACCGGAATATGGATACTGGGCCCAATGAGTGTTGTATCAATACATAGCAAATGACTGGAAATGCCCACTTGGCCATTCATTGGCGGCCACAGTACTCTTTAGGACACTGTTCCCCCTACATTTTCAGACTCAGGGCACCCCTGTAAAGAAAAAAATTTGCTTTGGGGGACCCCTACCACAAAATCTTTACTAAAAGACAACATCCTAAAGACACCAAGAATGCGTCAATGAAGGAAAGTGGTCATCTTTCCTGCCTAGTCTGAGTGTTGCAGCCCCTTAGCAGGTTTCCAAGGACACCCCTGTTGGGAATCTCTACTACTACAGAACTTCACCGCAGGGGTCTCTGATAGTAACACTTTAGGAAGATTGGCTCTAACTCACAGTACCAAGGCTGCACCTAGGAACTGTGGCCAAGTAAGAAAAGCTCAGGGCAGGCGGAGTGCTTTCTGGACAGTATACAGGCAGAAAGTCAGGACAGGTAGGTGACAGACATCTGGATTATCCAGAACTAACAAAAAGAAACACCTTCCACATCACTAGAACCTTAGGGACCTCATTTCTCAATTCTACCCAAAAAATCAGAAAAAAATCAATTGCTCCATCTTTATTCAACAATAACCATAAATAACATGGTTTATTGTATTCTAAATTTCCATAAATATGTTCATGAGAAATTTTGGGCATTGGAATAATTATCCCTGCGCTATGCTGAGGAGGCCCAATAGGCCAAAACATTCCTGTCCATAGCTGGGAATCTGTTCCTTTTGGAATAGAAATACTAATTTGGCAATTAAATCCGCATCATGATAGTAGACTTTTTAACTGAGTAATGCATGATGTTAAGGATGCTGCCCTCTAGAGGGCGGCGTACAGAGTGCAGTGTTCTCCTAATTACATCCTGGAGAATAGATTTGCATATTTTTTACTCGGAATAATTTTTGTACTTTATTTTTTTTCTTAAATTCCAAATTAAAATTTTAATTTTCATCTACTAACAATGTACATTGAAGTTTAGGCTGAGAGAATCCTCCTATAGACAACAGTTGAGCCTGTGACCCGTTGATACTATTCTTGTAGGTCTTGGGTTTTGACTCCTGAGACAATGTAAAAGAGCAGTCTCAGAATTAATTGTATATTGGGTCAAATATGTAGTAGAGCAGAAGAGGGCCCTGTGTCAGAAGAGAATGTATATGGAACATAACTAAAAGGCAACATTTGTGTACAAAGTCCTTGATATACAGGAAGCAGCAGTCAGCCCCGACTTTACCGGGTGTTGACGATGTCCCTACTGGTGGGCATCTGGAGTTAGAGGCATCTGTAATGGTGAGAAAATGGCCCAATAAGGCTTCAACCATTGTAAAGATTTAGTATGGCAAATTTTTTTTACATATATTAAGACTAAAAAAGTCAAAATGGTCCTCAAAGCAGGACGGTCTCTTTAAAGATATCCTGGACATCTCTCGATGAAGCCGTGCAGAGTGTTAATGAGATTTATGGACGGAAGAAGCTGGCAGGAGATGTAATGGATGTCGTGTAGTTTGCTCTGCAGACAATTTGATTAAATACATCGGGTCTAAGGTGACGTGAACATCAGCGGAGGCGATCTCCAGGCAGGATATTGATCAAGAATCTCAACAGTCTATTGACAGCTGGATTTGCATCCCGTCAGACTCTTCACAACTTTGTGCTGGAGGAAACTTCTAAATTCTAATTTCATTAGGGTTCTCAAAAGTTACAGAGGCCCTTTCATCACCTCCACATCTTGTATCCTTCAACAGTCCCCCCTCCGATGATTCCGGTACTGTTGGAATTTTTTCCCTAGCCCCCACCATTCCTGAGTGATCAGAGCAGTTAGTTTCAACACATATCGATTCTCTACTGTCAGGTGGGTGGTCCTGGGCTTAAAGACTGCCCACTTGACAGTAGAGAGAATAACTGGGCTACAAATAGCAGCATTGATTGCTTGGGATCGGTGGGGGCTAGAGAAAAAAATTCCAACTGCACAAAAACCAGGTGGAGGTAATGAAAGGTCCTCTTTACAGTAGACAGCGAGCTGCCATGAAGCTGTCCGTAACCACCTTGACTGGGTGGAGGTATTGGAAGAATGGGGCCACTAGGGGACGGTCATTGCCACTAAGGCTAATTGGATGGTCTACATTTACAGGCACTGACTGACATTAGACATTGACTTTGGTGGAGAGAGGGAAAGGTCGAACATTGAGGCCTGTCATTGGATCTCTGTGGTTATGTAGAGAGCATCAACATCATGGCTCTTTTGCCCAAGAGTATCTGCATCTAGGCCTTCAGCAGTACGATGGAGCTATCAGTAACTGACTCAACCTCTATTGATAATGAGATGACTCTGCTGCTTTGTCCAAGTCTATACAGCAAAGCTGACAAGTAAATGCACAAAACAGGATGTTTCATCTTATTATATCTGATCTATTGGCCAATAAAAAACGGAAATATTTTATATAGATAGCTGCATAAAAATAAAATATACTATTAAGGGATATTTAAAGAGAAAACAAGTAAAACTTTGATTTACATATTATTTGTAATATTTTCCCAAAATTGGTCCTTAAAAAGAGCCTGACATCAGAACTCAGCATATCACCCCAGCCCTGCAGATAGATATGCTGGGATCTGGTGACACTAACCCATCTATCTGCAGAGCTGGGGACATATGCTGCATCTGGTGATACTAACCTATCTATCTTTAGGGCTGGGGTGATATGTTAATGACACCAGACCCAAGCTTATCACCCCAGCCCTAAAGATAGATAGGTTAGTGTCACCAGACCCAATATATCACTCCAGCCCTGCAGATAGATAGGTTACTGCCACCAGAACCAGCATACCACCCCAGCCCTGCAGATAGATAGGTTAGTGTCACCAGACCCAGCATATAACCCCAGCCCTGCAGATAGATAGGTTAGTGTCACCAGAACCAGCATATCACCCCAGCCCTGCAGACACATAGGTTAGTGTCACCAGAACCAGCACATCACCCCAGCCCTGCAGATAGATAGGTTACTGTCACCAGAACCAGCATATCACCCCAGCCCTGCAGATAGATAGGTTACTGTCACCAGACCCAGCATATCACCCCAGCCCTGCAGATAGATAGGTTAGTGTGACCAGAACCAGCATATCACCCCAGCCCTGCAGATAGATAGGTTAGTGTCACCAGAACCAGCATATCACCCCAGCCCTGCAGATAGATAGGTTACTGTCACCAGACCCAGCATATCACCCCAGCCCTGCAGATAGATAGGTTAGTGTCACCAGAACCAGCATATCACCCCAGTCCTGCAGATAGATAGGTTAGTGTCACCAGACCAAACATATCACCCCAGCCCTGCAGATAGATAGGTTACTGTCACCAGAACCAGCATATCACCCCAGCCCTGCAGACACATAGGTTAGTGTCACCAGAACCAGCATATCACCCCAGCCCTGCAGATAGATAGGTTACTGTCACCAGAACCAGCATATCACCCCAGCCCTGCAGATAGATAGGTTACTGTCACCAGACCCAGCATATCACCCCAGCCCTGCAGATAGATAGGTTAGTGTCACCAGAACCAGCATATCACCCCAGCCCTGCAGATAGATAGGTTACTGTCACCAGAACCAGCATATCACCCCAGTCCTGCAGATAGATAGGTTAGTGTCACCAGACCAAACATATCACCCCAGCCCTGAAGATAGATAGGTTAGGATCACCTCAAAAATCCACGAGGGTGCTGCTGTTTACATGTTGGAGCAATGGCAACACCCTCATTATTCCAAAGAGCTCATCTCCATGTTGACGAATATAGTGATATCTCGCCAATGAAGGCAATGATTCACAAGGGGAAAACATGGTTTGATTCAGACTACCATAACCTATTTATCTGCAGGGCTGGGTTGATATGTTGAGTTCTGGTAACATTCCCTTTAAGGGCTTAAATGGTGAAAAACTAATATTTTTTTTGTTAAATGTTCCTTAGTGGATTTTCCTTTAAATATTTTAGATGTCTTGGAGTTTAGATAAAGGACAGGACTCTGCATTTATCTGCGGGAGCGGGGAGGCAGACGCCCGGCCGTGTGCTACGCTTTAAATTGTGAATGAATGCTTAAATGGAAATGTTCTGTAGTGTGAATGAGGCTGAATTATTAATGGTAGAATAATGATTATATAACACAAGTCTTCACCTTGAGAGCAGGAAGGTAATTATCTAAACCTCAAAAGAGCAACGGACGAAAATCAGCCAAACAGCATCTCCACATATCACCCCGAGACAGCGACCACGTTCCGGAACATTATACAAATCCTGCCGACCTCGGCACATTACATGTATCATTTCCATTTACGGAGGAACAACTGTGTACTCAGCTGTGGAGAGCTTTATGGAAATGGGACCAGAGGAAGAGATAAATTAAAACATAAATGAGCTGGAAAGCTGTGAAGTGATGATGGCTGACTAAGAAGAACACGACCGACCCCTGACAATTAAAGGGGTTGTATGATATTGCAAAAAATATATATTTACCCCTGGATAGTATTACAGCACATCTTCATTCACCTTCATTCATGCCTCTATCTACTGTATCTATCTATCTATCTATCTATCTATCTATCTATCTATCTATCTATCTCCTATCTATCTATCTATCTATCTCCTATCTATCTATCTATCTATCTATCTATCTATCTATCTATCTATCTATCTATCTATCTATCTATCTCTATCACCATCCATCCACATTTCCTCATATAGTGCAGTATATATATAGCCTTCCCCGGGGATTCCTCTATATGATATCCCACACAGCTATTTAATCCAGTCATTCTGCAATAAAATAAGCAGTACATAGTCAGCAGAGCTCAGCTCGTATCTGTGTATCATCCCAGAGTCCACACATCGTCACCCTGCCAAATCATCTATTCTACAGGCTACATCCACGGCTGCCAAGACTCCATCACTAATGGTAAACAGCCTCAATATAAGCCCAATGAGGACATGAAATGTGGAAGGTCTGCAAGTGAATTCAACAGATTAAAAAGCTGAGTCATAAAGCAGGTGGCAGAGGAAGAGAGAGCACCCCGCTGTACGGAGACCCCATGCTAAGGAACAGAGACATGCCGTAACAAAACATGGAGAGGAGCACGTTCTTCATAAGAGACAATATTATAGTACTTATATACTTGTACATAGGAGCAGTATTATAGTACTTATATACTTGTACATAGGAGGTAGTATTATAGTAGTTATATTCTTGTACATAGGACCAGTATTATAGTAGTTATATTCTTGTACATAGGAGTAGTATTATAGTAGTTATATTCTTGTACATAGGGGGCAGTATTATAGTAGTTATATTCTTGTACATAAGGAACAGTATTATAGTAGTTATATTCTTGTACATAGGAGTAGTATTATAGTAGTTATATTCTTGTACATAGGAGGTAGTATTATAGTAGTTATATTCTTGTACATAGGAGTCAGCATTATAGTAGTTATATTCTTGTACATAGGAGCAGTATTATAGTAGTTATATTCTTGTACATAGGAGGCATTATTATAGTAGTTATATTCTTGTACATAGGAGTAGTATTATAGTAGTTATATTCTTGTACATAGGAGTAGTATTATAGTAGTTATATTCTTGTACATAGGAGGCATTATTATAGTAGTTATATTCTTGTACATAGGAGCAGTATTATAGTAGTGATATTCTTGTACATAGGAGCAGTATTATAGTAGTTATATTCTTGTACATAGGAGTAGTATTATAGTAGTTATATTCTTGTACATAGGAGGCAGTATTATAGTAGTTATATTCTTGTACATAGGAGCAGTATTATAGTAGTGATATTCTTGTACATAGGAGTAGTATTATAGTAGTTATATTCTTGTACATATGAGCAGTATTATAGTAGTTATATTATTGTACATAGGAGCAGTATTATAGTAGTTATATTCTTGTACATAGGAGTAGTATTATAGTAGTTATATTCTTGTACATAGGAGGCAGTATTATAGTAGTTATATTCTTGTACATAGGAGAAGTATTATAGTAGTTATATTCTTGTACATAGTAGTAGTATTATAGTAGTTATATTCTTGTACATAGGAGTAGTATAATAGTAGTTATATTCTTGTACATAGGAGGTAGTATTATAGTAGTTATATTCTTGTACATAGGAGGCAGTATTATAGTAGTTATATTATTGTACATAGGAGCAGTATTATAGTAGTTATATTCTTGTACATAGGAGTAGTATTATAGTAGTTATATTCTTGTACATAGGAGGCAGTATTATAGTAGTTATATTCTTGTACATAGGAGAAGTATTATAGTAGTTATATTCTTGTACATAGTAGTAGTATTATAGTAGTTATATTCTTGTACATAGGAGTAGTATAATAGTAGTTATATTCTTGTACATAGGAGGTAGTATTATAGTAGTTATATTCTTGTACATAGGAGGCAGTATTATAGTAGTTATATTCTTGTACATAGGAGCAGTATTATAGTAGTTATATTCTTGTACATAAGAGTAGTATTATAGTAGTTATATTCTTGTACATAGGAGCAGTATTATAGGAGTAATATTCTTGTACATAGGAGCAGTATTATAGGAGTTATATTCTTGTACATAGGAGCTGTCTTATAGTAGTTATATTCTTGTAGATAGGAGCAGTATTATAGGAGTTATATTCTTGTACATAGGAGTAGTATTATAGTAGTTATATTCTTGTACATAGGAGCAGTATTATAGTTGTTATATTCTTGTACATAGGAGCAGTATTATAGTAGTTATATTCTTGTACATAGGAGCAGTATTATAGTAGTTATATTCTTGTACATAGGAGCAGTATTATAGTAGTTTTGCTCTTGTACATAGGAGCAGTATTATAGTAGTTATATTCTTGTACATAGGGACAGTATTATAGCATTTATATTCTTGTACATAGGAGCAGTATTATAGTAGTTATATTCTTGTACATAGGAGCAGTATTATAGTAGTTATACTCTTGTACATAGGAGCAGTATTATAGTAGTTATATTCTTGTACATAGGATCAGTATTATAGTAGTTATATTCTTGTACATAGGAGTAGTATTATAGCAGTTATATTCTTGTACATAGGAGGCAGTATTATAGTAGTTATATTCTTGTACATAGGAGCAGTATTATAGTAGTTATATTCTTGTACATAGGAGTAGTATTATAGTAGTTATATTCTTGTACATAGGAGCAGTATTATATGAGTAATATTCTTGTACATAGGAGCAGTATTATAGTTGTTATATTCTTGTACATAGGAGCAGTATTATAGTAGTTATATTCTTGTACATAGGAGCAGTATTATAGTAGTTTTGCTCTTGTACATAGGAGCAGTATTATAGTAGTTATATTCTTGTACATAGGAGCAGTATTATAGTAGTTGTACTGTTGTACATAGGAGCAGTATTATAGTAGTTATATTCTTGTACATAGGAGCAGTATTATAGTAGTTATATTCTTGTGCATAGGATGTAGTATTATAGTAGTTATATTCTTGTACATAGGAGCAGTATTATAGCAGTTATATTCTTGTACATAGGAGGTAGTATTATACTAGTTATATTCTTGTACATAGTAGTAGTATTATAGTAGATATATTCTTGTACATAGGAGCAGTATTATAGTAGTTATATTCTTGTACATAGGGGCAGTATTATACTAGTTATATTCTTGTACATAGGAGCAGTATTATAGTAGTTATATTCTTGTACATAGGAGCAGTATTATAGTAGTTATATTCTTGTACATAGGAGCAGTATTATAGTAGTTATATTCTTGTACATAGGAGTAGTATTATAGTAGTTATATTCTTGTACATAGGAGCAGTATTATAGTAGTTATATTCTTGTACATAGGAGTAGTATTACAGTAGTTATATTCTTGTACATAGGAGCAGTATTATAGTAGTTATATTCTTGTACATAGGAGAAACTATCATAGTGATACAATAATTTATTGATTATATTCTATTACAAGAAAGTGGCTTTATGACAGATTTAATATTGTCATATTGTCAATATTGTTGTTATATTGCATGAATATATTGCATTTATTGTTATATTGGTTATTTCAGCATTGCTTTTTAACAAATATTCTGAATCATTGTCAACTTTTTCAATAATCTCCAGAATTTGTTTGATTTCGGTTCGGGTGTGTATGTGTGTAGGTGGGTTGGGGGGGGCAGATCAGTTTCTTTTGTTGTATTCCCTTCCCCTTTGATATTATTGGATAGGAAATAACAGTTTTTGGAAAAGGTTATTAGGTTATTATTACTATAATTGAAGTAAAGCTAAGTGTCCTTAGAGAATGTCGGGTGCCTTATTCTGTCTAAGAAAAGTCAAGATTTGTAAAGGAAATGAATTCACTTTCACTGATGCCAAACTTGCTATTGGAGTGTATTGTAATGTATAAGAGCTAAGCATTTCTGAAAGGAGCCAGCCTCGCAAACATTTAGCAAATTAAAGGCAGCCGAATCCGCCATCATTTGCGTTTTTGTGCTTTACAAGAGCATTTTACCCTCTTAAAATAATAGATCTGATTACACCTTCCATCTGCCAGGCGAGACCGCCGCTGAGAGAGACAATCTGCAAAATTATAGAGGATCCAAAGTCACTTTCCACTCTGAGAATTAAACATAAATCTTTCGCTTTAGACGGTGGCGTTCATGAAGTGGTGTTTTATGGGTTCATTAGCATAGATGGGAATGAAAAGGAAGCGGAGGCTAAAAATAAGGGCAAAATAAATAGCAATATTTAAAGGGGATGTCCAGGAACCGGAGCTGCCGGTGAGGCGTACATTCCCCTGGCCGTCCCATGCTCCTGTACAACCCTTTCAGTATTGCAGGATGTTGTACAGGGATGGAGATCATTTTTTGGGAGATCCTAAAAATGTAAATTTTCCTAAAATTGCCAAATCATAAGCAAAAACGGATGGAAACCTTAACCAAAAACTCTACAAACAGTCCATAAAAATTGGGAATAAAAAATCTGTAGGTGTCCTTGGGTTATGGGCCAGATGGAAGCTGCAAGGCTCCTGGGGAACCCTCTGCACCCACTCAAGTTACAACCCTGCTTCAATGGTCTCGTACAGGTAGATCTCAGGACCCTTTAGACCGGGGCCCCACGGACCGGAAACACCGTGATGTGCCCGAAGCGGAGACGCTGCGGAAAAAATTGCGGCGTTGTACAGTGCAGGTAAAGTGGATGGGATTCCACTACTCCATGGGGGCACTTTCAGGCCTAAAGAGAAATGTAAATCCCATCGATATTTGGTGTGACCTTTGCTCTTTGGAGGAGGAGTCCTGGAAGTGATGACATGGCCCCCACAGATATAGCCCTCATCTCAACATCATCCAGTCTGTCTGGGATGACAAGAGGAGACAGATGGATTAGAGCAAGCCTACCTCCACAGAAGATCTGTGCTTAGTTCTCCAAGATGGCGGCAGGAACAACCTCCCTGCCCGGTTCTGCCAAAAACCATAAGTACCGAGAAGAACTGATGAAAGTCAAAGGGAAAAGGTCACACCGGATATTGCTGGGATTTACATTTCACAAAAATAAACTATTAACCCTTCTATTACTGAAAACATTTTCACTGCGCTGAAAGAAGACCAAAGGATAGGCGCCATTCTGGAGAAGAGTCAAAACCAATTTGAAGGTGTAGAGATTCAGTTTGGCTTCTCCAACATTTGGGCAAGGATTCAGTTCTAAATACTTTGGCCAATGAAGAGTGTGGTGACACCTCCCAGGCACTCAGGACTTGGACAATGGCCCGCCAGAAGAAGACGGTTTTTATAAAGTTTCTCCACATTGTTCGGAGATGATATCTAGAGGTAAAACAGTATTAAGAGGTGACCTTTAAACACAAAGGATTGATCCTTTAGTTCTTTAGTCTACTCACCCTCGGTGAGATTATGGTACCTGTGTTTGATGTATAAGTGCGCCTTGCATGGGCGTAATCTTCAATGTTTTCTTATCATTTAGAAGTTCTGTCTCTCAGATGTTTCGGACCCAGGAGAGGATCTGGAGAGCCTCTTCAGCTGATCCCATAACCTTCACTGAATGCACGAAGAACGGAGATGAGCAGCAAAAGTTACAGACTGAATCCCCTTTAAATCCTTCAGGCTTGAAGTTTACAGTTCAATAGAATTGGGAGATTTGTTCCCACTTTGAAAGTTAAAGAAGGAAAGTAAATAAAGATTCGCTCGAAAAAGTTTAGAAGGAGAATTCACAGAGGTGGGAAAACGCGCTTCGTCTAGAAAGTGAGGTGACATTGTGGGGATTGGGAACGGATGTGAAATTTGTCTAGGAACGATTCACGTGTTAGGGTTCTCAGCAAAGAACTGGATCCTTATAGAGTGCTGTGCAAAAAATCTAGGCAGGTGTGGAAAAAATCCTAAATGTTTTCAGAGATAGAAGGGTTAATTAAAGGGTTTATTTTTGTCAATGAACAAAATTAAGTAAATGAGGACAAATATTTGGTGTGGCCTTCGTCCTTTTGCCTTCCATCAGTTCTTCTAGGTACTTGCAGTCAGTTTTTGGCAGAAGTGGGCAGGGAGGGTGTTCCCGCCGCCATCTTGGAAAACTAAGCACAGATCTTCTGATGATGGATAGATAGATAGATAGATAGATAGATAGAGTAGATAGATAGGAGATAGATAGATAGATAGATAGATAGAGTAGATAGATAGGAGATAGATAGATAGATAGATAGATAGATAGATAGATAGATAGATAGATAGATGATAGATAGATAGATAGATAGATAGGAGATAGAGAGAGAGAGATAGAGAGAGATAGATAGATAGATAGATAGATAGATAGATATGAGATAGATAGATAGATAGATAGATAGGAGATAGATAGATGATAGATAGATAGATAGATAGATAGGAGATAGATAGATAGATAGATAGATAGATAGATAGATAGATAGATAGATAGAAGATAGATAGATAGATAGATAGATAGATAGGAGATAGAGAGAGAGAGATAGAGAGAGAGAGATAGATAGATAGATAGATAGATAGATATGAGATAGATAGATAGATAGATAGATAGATAGATAGATAGATAGGAGATAGATAGATGATAGATAGATAGATAGATAGATAGATAGATAGATAGGAGATAGATAGATAGATAGATAGATAGATAGATAGATAGTGCAGATTAGAGATGAGCGAGTAGGTATTCGATCAAATACTACGGTATTCGAAATACTCGTACTCGATCGAGTACCACTCGCTATTCGAATGTAAAAGTTCGATGCAGAACCAGCATTGATTGGCCGAATGCTATACAGTCTGGTTCTTCTCCTACCTTTAGAAGTCTTCTCCGTGCAGCTTCCCCGCGGCATCTTCCGGCTCTTCATTCACTCTGCCAGGCATCAGGCTTGTAGTGCGGGCATGCACAGTCGGCTCTGCCCAGGCCCGATGCCTGGCAGAGTGAATTCAGAGCTGGAAGATGCCGCGGGGACGCTGCACGGAGAAGACTTCTCGGAGGATCCAGCCCGACCCTCACTCGTGGACTTGGTAAGTATAATTTGATCGAACGTTGCCTACCTCTGAAACGAGCATTTTCCCCCCATAGACTATAATAGGGTTCAATATTCGATTCGAGTGGTCGAATATTGAGGGAATACTCGAAACAAATATTGAACCTCGAACATTTTAGGTCGGGTTCACACGGAGTATTTTGGTTCGTAATATGGAACGTAGATGCCGCGTACCGTATACGCGGCGCTATTTTGCGGCCGCCGCAAAATCACGGCCGCAAAATAGCGCCGCGTATACGGTACCGGCTCCCATTGAAAACAATGGGAGCGTATACGGCCCGCAAAAGCTCCCGCGGCGTCTACGTTCCACATTACGAACCAAAATACTCTGTGTGAACCCGGCCTTACTGTTCGCTCATCTCTAGTGCAGATAAATCCCCAGTGATGACTCAAAAAAGCTAAAAATTTCAGGAAATGACTCCTCCAAACTCCCCACAGACAAAACTGAAAACAGAAACTGAAAACCTTACATGATCATACCCTATAAAATTCCCCATCTAAAGTCGTAGACTGAGAAGTAATGTGTATAACATATAACAGTGCAGTTATTGAAGGGCGAATCCTTGCCCAAACTGTTGAGAAGCCAAATGAAACCTCGACACCCTCAACTTGAATTTGAGGCCGTATTGACTGGCTGTCATGGCTAGACTTCTCCTCTGTGTCACATCCTGACCTTACATGGTTCCTCTCCCCTGAATGAATCACCAGACCACCCAGAAGCAACAACAACCTTATGGAGATAAATAGGAAGTTTCTATCTCATCCTAAGTGCTTCGTTCACATCTGTACAGGTTCCTCTCCCCTGACTTTCGGTTCCTCTGACTACTCTCATCTCTGTTCTGCCTGTTCTTGACCTCCATTACCTGACTCTCAGCGTATCTGATGACTCCTACTCCACGGTACTGTATCCCTGGTTTTATCTTGGATATCAACCATTGGCCTGTCTATATTCCAGAATCTCAGGCTCCACATCCGATCCTCCCTGGTGCGTTTAAAGGGTTTTTCCAGCCCCCTAAATTTTTTTTGATTTAAAGCTTAAAATGGTCTAAAATGGCAAATTGAGTAATACTCACCTCACCAATCCTCCTCTATTCTTGTGCTACTGCTTTCTGGGCCCCCAGCCAGTCTCTGTATCCTGGATTCCAATCTTATTGTTGCAACATCAACATGGGACACCATCCAATCACTCATTCCATTGGTCACATGGCCAGGGTACAGAAGACGGCAGAGGACTTGGAAAGTAGTGGCATGGAAACAATGGGGGATTGTTGCTATTTGTTATTTTAGACCATTCTAAGCTTTTTTTTCAAACATTTTACATGGTGGACAACCCCTTTAAGGACATTCCTCTTTGCTTGGTGAACAACCTGAAATCCTATTGTGTGTGGTCTTACTTTAGTGAGAAGATATCCAGGGAATGAATCATTATACCACCTAAAGGAAACAACAGCCTAAGGGAGCAAAATAGGAAGTTTCTATCTCACCCTAAGTGCTTCAGTCACATCAGTACAGGTCAGTACAATGTCCTATATAATCCTCCTGCTGCTTAAGGATGTGGCCTTGACATCAAGCAAAATCATAGGAAAGGGAATTCTATAGGTGAACATCTGTCTATTTGCCTTGGATACGGCAGGAACCAGACCAACGCGTCCTCCAACTACAGCTAGACAGCCATTGCTTGGCCTTATGCCAATTCTCTGGGTCTCTTCTCTGGAGGACCTCAGCTAGCTAATAAAACTAATGGCCTCTCAATGTACGCTGAACCCCCTGCCTGCCCTCCATTCTCATCATGATCTCTCAGTAAGACCATAAATGAGAATCTGCAGTTGCATCCCCCTCCTCTCCCCTCCATCTTGTCTTCCACTTACTATATGACTCTATAAGTCCTTTTTGGATGATTGAGGAGGGTTGTGAACATGTACTACAGCGTTATAAGACAATATTGTAACAATAGCTACGCTTTAACTTTCACAAGAATTTGCATCAACCTTACATTTAACACTGAACAAACTTGAGCATCCGACATGTTGTTGTTAAATAAATATCCAGACGTCTTAACAAACTCTTATCTCAGCGAAAAACATCCCGAGCTCTTGTGTCCCTCTGATCCCATGAACAAGTCTTACAAGCTGCTCATTACTGATAGACGGAGCGGAAGTCGATGTTAATGAGAATTCAATTTGCGAATATAATTCATGTATTTCAGTTCATGATACAGAATTTGGTATTTAAGATTGGAAAAAAACCTCTGATATGGAGGATTTTAAAGTAAAAATAAATAATTAGAGACTAAAATAATTAGAAACCTAAAAGAAATACCAAGAAACGTTATTATAATAAGCCATAGATATATTGGCTTAACCCTTTCCTAACCACAGCTGTATCGCTGTAGCCAATAGAGACGAGTGATTAGTTTTGTGTCTATCTGAATTTTGAGTCAGTTGCCTCCATTGATTTCCTGTACTGATCCTGAGTTATACTACAGAGCTGCGCTCACTATTCTGCTGGTGCAGTCACTGTGTACATACATTACATTACTTATCCTGTACTGATCCTGAGTTACATCCTGTATTATACTCCAGAGCTGCGCTCACTATTCTGCTGGTACAGTCACTGTGTACATACATTACATTACTTATCCTGTACTGATCCTGAGTTACATCCTATATTGTACTCCAGAGCTGCGCTCACTATTCTGCTGGTGCAGTCACTGTGTACATACATTACATTACTTGTCCTGTATTATACTCCAGAGCTGTGCTCACTTTTCTGCTGGTACAGTCACTGTGTACATACATTACATTACTTATCCTGTATTATACTCCAGAGCTGCGCTCACTATTCTGCTGGTACAGTCACTGTGTACATACATTACATTACTTATCCTGTATTATACTCCAGAGCTGCGCTCACTATTCTGCTGGTGCAGTCATTGTGTACATACATTACATTACTTATCCTGTACTGATCCTGAGTTACATCCTGTATTATACTCCAGAGCTGCACTCACTATTCTGCTGGTACAGTCACTGTGTACATACATTACATTACTTATCCTGTACTGATCCTGAGTTACATCCTGTATTATACTCCAGAGCTGCACTCACTATTCTGCTGGTACAGTCACTGTGTACATACATTACATTACTTATCCTGTACTGATCCTGAGTTACATCCTATATTATACTCCAGAGCTGCACTCACTATTCTGCTGGTACAGTCACTGTGTACATACATTACATTACTTATCCTGTACTGATCCTGAGTTATATCCTGTATTATACTCCAGAGCTGCGCTCACTATTCTGTTGGTACAATCACTGTGTACATACATTACATTACTTATCCTGTACTCATCCTGAGTTACATCCTGTATTATACTCCAGAGCTGCGCTCACTATTCTGTTGGTACAGTCACTGTGTACATACATTACATTACTTATCCTGTACTGATCCTGAGTTACATCCTGTATTATACTCCAGAGCTGCGCTCACTATTCTGCTGGTGCAGTCACTGTGTAGATACATTACATTACTTATCCTGTACTGATCCTGAGTTACATCCTGTATTATACTCCAGAGCTGCGCTCACTATTCTGCTGGTACAGTCACTGTGTACATACATTACATTACTTATCCTGTACTGATCCTGAGTTACATCCTGTATTATACTCCAGAGCTGCGCTCACTATTCTGCTGGTACAGTCACTGTGTACATACATTACATTACTTATCCTGTATTATACTCCAGAGCTGCACTCACTATTCTGCTGGTACAGTCACTGTGTACATACATTACATTACTTATCCTGTACTGATCCTGAATTATATCCTGTATTATACTCCTGAGCTGCGCTCACTATTCTGCTGGTGCAGTCACTGTGTACATACATTACATTACTTATCCTGTACTGATCCTGAGTTACATCCTGTATTATACTCCAGAGCTGCTCTCACTATTCTGCTGGTACAGTCACTGTGTACATACATTACATTACTTATCCTGTACTGATCCTGAGTTACATCCTGTATTATACTCCATAGTATGAGATCTCATGTGGCGCTCAGCAGATCACCATGAATCTGACACACTCTACAGTGGCCTCTACAGGAGAAATTAAGAATTACATGCTGCCATTATGGCTCATAGAGGGGTCTTAAGTGAGGTGACCCTCCTCTATAATGTGCATATGTTGTAATAGGGCACACAGGGAAAGCTTGTTGAGCTGACACCTTCCCATTACCTGACGAACATAAAATGTATGACATATGATAAATCCTTTCCCGTGACCTGACAGATAGCTTCATCCGCGCCAGCGGCATTTTTAGGTTGTGCTCTATCCATGTCTTCTGCATTGTAGAGAAATGTCAGATTTTGACGCCTCGTTGGTTTTATAACTTAGTTTAACATCATTTATCTGACATTTGTCATTTTGTTAACAGCCAGAAATGCAAATTTAACATTTTATAATTAGTCATCACAAATACCATAAAATCTGGACCATCAAATATTGTGATGTACGAGGGAAATAATATGTAATTACAATAAAACACACAGTATTATGTCCCATAGTGGCCCCTGCACACAGTGTTATGTCCCATAGTGGCCCCTGCACACAGTATTATGTCCCATAGTGGCCCCTGCACACAGTATTATACTCCATAGTGGCCTCTGCACACAGTATTATCCCCCATAGTGGCCCCTGCACACAGTATTATACTCCATAGTGGCCTCTGCACACAGTATTATCCCCCATAGTGGCCCCTGCACACAGTATTATACCCCACAGTGGCCCCTGCACACAGTATTATACTCCATAGTGGCCTCTGCACACAGTATTATACACCATAGTGACCCCTGCACACAGTATTATGTCCCATAGTGGCCCCTGCACACAGTATTATCCTCCATAGTGGCCCCTGCACACAGTATTATACACCATAGTGACCCCTGCACACAGTATTATGCCCCATAGTGGCCCCTGCACACAGTATTATCCCCCATAGTGGCCCCTGCACACAGTATTATCCCCCATAGTGGCCCCTGCACACAGTATTATCTTCATAGTGGCCCCTGCACACAGTATTATACGCCACAGTGGCCCCTGCACACAGTATTATTCCCCACAGTGGCCCCTGCACACAGTATTATGTCCCATAGTGGCCCCTGCACACAGTATTATCCCCCATAGTGGCCCCTGCACACAGTATTATACCCCACAGTGGCCCCTGCACACAGTATTATACCCCACAGTAGCCCCTGCACACAGTATTATGCCCCATAGTGGCCCCTGCACACAGTATTATGCCCCATAGTGGCCCCTGCACACAGTATTATGCCCCATAGTGGCCCCTGCACACAGTATTATCCCCCATAGTTGCCCCTGCACATAGTATTATACCCCATAGTGGCCCCTTAAAACAGTATTATCCCCCATAGTGGCCCCTGCACACAGTATTATACTCCATAGTGGCACCTGTACACAGTATTATACACCATAGTGACCCCTGCACACAGTATTATGCTCCACAGTGGCCCCTGCACACAGTATTATACACCATAGTGACCCCTGCACACAGTATTATGCCCCATAGTGGCCCCTGCACACAGTATTATCCCCCATAGTGGCCCCTGCACACAGTATTATCCCCCATAGTGGCCCCTGCACACAGTATTATCTTCATAGTGGCCCCTGCACACAGTATTATACGCCACAGTGGCCCCTGCACACAGTATTATTCCCCACAGTGGCCCCTGCACACAGTATTATGTCCCATAGTGGCCCCTGCACACAGTATTATCCCCCATAGTGGCCCCTGCACACAGTATTATACCCCACAGTGGCCCCTGCACACAGTATTATACCCCACAGTAGCCCCTGCACACAGTATTATGCCCCATAGTGGCCCCTGCACACAGTATTATGCCCCATAGTGGCCCCTGCACACAGTATTATGCCCCATAGTGGCCCCTGCACACAGTATTATCCCCCATAGTTGCCCCTGCACATAGTATTATACCCCATAGTGGCCCCTTAAAACAGTATTATCCCCCATAGTGGCCCCTGCACACAGTATTATACTCCATAGTGGCACCTGTACACAGTATTATACACCATAGTGACCCCTGTACACAGTATTATGCTCCACAGTGGCCCCTGCACACAGTATTATGCCCCATAGTGGCCCCTGCACACAGTATTATGCCCCATAGTGGCCCCTGCACACAGTATTATACCCCATAGTGGCTCCTGCACACAGTATTATGCCCCATAGTGGCCCCTGCACACAGTATTATGCCCCATAGTGGCCCCTGCACACAGTATTATGCCCCATAGTGGCCCCTGCACACAGTATTATGCCCCATAGTGGCCCCTGCACACAGTATTATGCCCCATAGTGGCCCCTACACACAGTATTATCCCCCATAGTGGCCCCTTAACACAGTATTATCCCCATAGTGGCCCCTGCACACAGTATTATGCCCCATAGTGGCCCCTGCACACAGTATTATCCCCCATAGTGGCCCCTGCACACAGTATTATACCCCATAGTGGCCCCTTAACACAGTATTGTACCCCATAGTGGCCACTGCGCACAGTATTATGCCCCATTGTGGACACCCATGAACAATTATTATACTCTGGCGTCTTTTCAGACCCCCGAGTATAATAATCGGAGACCCAGGAGGAGAAAAACATAAAAAACACTGCTACTTACCTCTCCTGGGCTCCGACACACTCCCTGCTGATGTTGGCCATCTTCAATGATGGAAGTGACGTTACTTGAGTCGGGGTTTACGTCGCAACACATAAGGACACAAACCCCAGCCCACGTTATGTCTGGGATGTCAACAAGTGTCACGGGGTGACTAATGCTATACAGTCTCAGAACACTTCTCACTGACAAGTGTGTGATGTGATAATAGCAGTGGTAAAAGGAGATGTTTCTGTAATGAAAAATTCTATTGTAGTAATTCTTTTTGACCACAAGATGCCGCTGTGTTAGGTAAAGGAAAAACCAGGAAGTGACGAGTTCAGGAAGTGGACTGCTGTAGTGGGGGAGAAGAAGCTGGCTGTGAGCAGTGAGAGATCTGAGGGACAATCCATTGCCATCCGCTGCCCTGCAACGCTTGTTTCAGGCCAGGGCCAGCTCTGGAGAAGTCCGAACCTGTTGCTGGTTCCCATGTCAGGAGAGTTGGAGACGATTGCTGTGCAGACGCCGCGGAGCGGATGACAAGAAGGACCAGCCCTTGTGACACCGTGTTCCAGTTGCCTGGAGGCAAAGAAATTCCTGTTTCCTTCGGAAAGTCCATCTGACTGTTCGCCCCCTTGCTAACCCGGGTAAGCGGAGCTCCGATTCACCTTTCATAAGGGTGAATAGTGTATACACGCAGTAAATAGTTTTTTTTTTTTTGGCGCCAAAAACCTAGCATAGACTGGTTCCAGCCATTTTGCTTTAAAGCGAGTTCTATCCAAACGGAGATACAGCACGTGTTGTCCTGCTATTCAAAAGAGACACTATATCCTGGATTATAGTACCAGAAGTATGTCATAAGAGGAGTTATTTGTTTCACTAAGACTTGTGCAGCTAAGCACCAACTTCTGATAAAACAAAACCGGTTGCTGAAGTCTTCCCTGCAGGGTTGGGGTAGTGTGTTGAAATGTGGATATTGGGGAGTGGGTAAGTTAAATAGTAAACTGTGATATTGTTAACCCCAGTGTGACACCGCAGGTGATCTTCCTCTGCATACTTACATTGTTTTGTTAGCTTGGTATTAATAGGTAAATTGCAGCTGCTATATATATGTAGCCGCTAGTTAAAGGCATAGTTCACTAGTTCTGACATATTAGGTCACGGTGCAGTGTCACTCAGGGGTCTCAGCCCTCGGCTGAGTGTCTTGTAATTATTGATTTCATCAGGCCTGTTAGCCTGGAGTTCACCCCAAAAGGGTATAGAGTAAAATTTATATTTCTTACTTCGTGTCTGGTGTGGTTGTGCCTGTCCGTGGAACCGCTGTATCCTAAAAGTTCCTGCAAGAGCCCCGGTAGCCAGTCGGCTGCCGTGTCTTTCCCTTCCTCCTCCCCCCTTACATTTTTGGCGTAGTCGGCAGGATACGGTGCCACCATGGACATGGACAACGCATCTGGGGACGCGCCCTTGGTGGACGCGGACCGTGTGCCTAATGGCGGGGTGGCTGTAGGTGCTGTCCTCCCGCCTGTTGCACCTACCCTTGCACCGACAGCCCCAGTCAGGTGTTTACCAGCAGGTGCCATCTTAAACCAACTGACTAAATTTGACGGACATAACATGTTGCTGACCGATTGGACTGAACGACTGAGGAGTGCGATTAAACTGTGTAATCTAGCCCCCGAACTCCAACCGGAGGTAGCGATAAATGCTCTGGAAGGGAATGCCCGACGGACAATCACATTACTGCCAGAGTCCCAGAGGAGTACGGTGACAGACATAGTAAACAGGTTGGAGAAGGTTTACGGGAACCGTGCCCCGTCAGTTGATTTACTTGCCCGGTTTGTTAATCGGAGACAGGGGGAGGGGGAGACCGTCCCTGAGTATGCTAATGAACTACAGGGGTTGTTAGCTGATGTCCGGAGGGCCGAATCCCACGCCCAGCGTGCCCCTGAGGAAGATGACGAGCTGTTGAGGGACTATTTTATTCGGGGATTATGTTTGAGTACGGTGAGGCGGGAACTACAGAACCGCGTGCTGGCGGACAAGACCCTGACCTTTGTCCAGATTCTGGAGGAGACCATCGCCAGGACTCAAATGGAGGAGCCAGAGGTGGGTCAGGTCGCCATGCAGAGAGCTGGAAGGGTGATGACCAATGCTGTAGGGGGTGAGACAGAGGCCCAGATGAGAGAAATGCAGCGTACTATAGATGCGCTAACCCAACAATTGAGCCAGGTGCAGAGTAGGGTACAGACTCCTGCTGCTGGGAACCCGTTACCAACTCCCTCAGACGGGCCCCCATGTCAATGCTCAGCAAGACCCCCCATGTGGCAAACAGAGGAACCACAGGGAAGGCCATCTCCATCACGGCCGTGGTATCGCTCTCCTCCTGACCCCCAACTGCGACAAAGGCCACCACCTCGGGAGTGGGACTATAGCAATGTTCAATGTTGGCAATGTCAAGAGTTCGGGCATATCTCAAGGAACTGCCCAGGACCGAGAAGGGCCAGGCCCAGCAACTCACCGCCGTTAAACGGGAGACCTCCGCGATAAGAGGGCGCACCGCGGGGGTATCAGGGGGCCCAAGTGCTCCAAAAAGCCCACATGATTTGATCGCAAAAAGCCCCGTGCTGGAAGTGAGTTTTGAGGGAAAGAAGGTCCCCTGCCTAGTGGATACGGGTTCTGAAGTGACAACAATGCCCTTAGACTATTTTGAACGGCATCATGGCCACCTTATGCGACCAAACACCGGAATGGTTATCCGACTGAGAGCGGCAGATAATGGAACTATCCCTGTACATGGGGTAGTCTGGATGCGGCTTCGGGCCTGTGGCCAAGAATTAGGAGTCAAGGGAGTTATCCTTGTCAAGTCTACCTACTTGCCGGAGGTCCCGGTGATTCTAGGCATGAATGTGTTGCGAGACCTGAACCACGTGCTTTTCACCAAGAAAGGACCGGAGTACTGGAAGCGGACTACGGCACATAGGCCAACACAGCAAGTTTTCCGGCAAATTGTCCAGACTTGCCGAATCCAGAAGGGACTCCCTGAAAACCACCGGCTGGGGGCGGTGTATACCCCGAATGGTGCGCCCGTAAAAATACCTCCCCGGCAGGAACGGACATTGATGTTGCCTGTGGGGACCAATCTGAATGTGGACGGATTGGATGTCGAGCTGGAACCGGTAGAGCGGTGTGAAGAAATAACTGGTGTGATGTTTGGGCGAGTGGTGGCCACAGTCCGAAACGGGCGAGTGCCGGTGCGGTGCGTGAATCTACAGGATCATGAAGTGACCCTACCAAGGAGAGTCAAGGTCGCCAGAGTCTTCCTACACCAGGGTGAGACAGCCCGGAGAAGACCCTTTACTCTTAGGGAAGAGAGAGGGGACGTTTGGACCTTGGCGGTACAGATGGATCAACCTGAAAAACCCACGCCCGAGTGGAATGGGAGGAAGATCCTGGAAATGATGGGAATAAACCGTCCCTCTTTGAGTCCAGACCAAGTACGGCTAGTGGAAGAGACCCTATGGGAGTTCCAAGCTGCATTTTCTAGGCATGACGAAGACTTTGGCTGTACGTCTGCTATCGAGCACCGAATACCGACCGGGAACACGGCCCCAATCCGTGAAAGGTATCGACAGATCCCACCAAACATGTACCAAGAAGTGAAGGAGATGTTACATCAAATGTTGGATAATGGCGTGGTACAACCAAGTCAGAGTCCGTGGGCTGCCCCGGTGGTGCTGGTCCGAAAAAAAGACGGCACCTTACGCTTCTGTGTCGACTACCGGAAGCTGAACGCAAAGACAGTGAGAGACTCTTATCCCTTGCCGCGGATCGAGGAATCCTTATCCGCATTGGGAAAGGCGAAATACTTCTCATCCCTAGACCTGGCGAGCGGATACTGGCAAGTGCCAATGGCAGCAGAAGACAGACAGAAAACAGCGTTCATCTTGCCGATGGGCTTGTATGAGTTCAGAAGGATGCCCTTTGGATTGTCCAATGCCCCCGGCACGTTCCAAAGACTCATGGAGTATTGTCTTGGTGACCTAAACTTTGAGTCAGTGCTCATCTATCTGGACGATATTGTGGTCTTCGGATCGTCCTTCGAACAACATCTTCAGAGGCTGAGACAAGTCCTGAAGCGCCTGATGGAGCATGGGCTCAAGGTCAAGCCCAAGAAGTGCCAGCTGTTCCAGACACAGATTGAGTACCTGGGGCATATTGTCTCTGCTGAGGGGGTGCAACCGGCAAGCAGCAAGGTGGAAGCGGTACAACGCTGGCCTGTCCCAAGAACCCTCAGGGAACTTCGCGCATTCTTGGGCCTAGCTGGATATTACCGGCGCTTCATAAGAAATTTTTCAAAGAAGGCAGGACCGCTGAACGAATTGCTGAGGTGGACTTCCCGGGGGCCAAAGAACCAGCCCATTCCATGGGGAGAGAAACAACAACAGGCGTTCGAGGAGTTGAAGGAAGCCCTGACGAGTGCACCAATACTCGCCTATGCGCAGTTTGACAAGCCCTTCATGTTATACACAGATGGGAGTCTCCATGGCCTAGGTGCGGTGCTCGCCCAAGAACAAGATGGCCGTGAGAGGGTCATAGCCTATGGAAGCCGGTCCCTGAGGGAGACAGAGAGGAACTTTGACAACTATAGTTCATTCAAGCTGGAACTACTGGCCCTAGTGTGGGCCATGACGGAGAAATTCTCAGAATACTTGACAGGAGCGGAAGTGACTGTTATGACCGACAACAATCCCTTGGCGCACCTAGACAATGCAAAGTTGGGTGCTTTGGAGCAGCGATGGATGGCCAGGTTGTCCAGGTACAAGTACAAGATCAAGTACCGATCCGGTAGAGAAAATGCAAATGCGGATGCCCTGTCTCGAGTGACGCCGGATGACTCCGGACGAGATAAGGATGGAGAGTTGGAAGACTCAGAGGTTCCCCACTTGGGTAGAATACCCTTGTTTGTGATACTGGCACGGACAAGTGGGGTGGTGACAGACCGACCAGTGTTGCTTGGGAAAACCCATGGAGATTGGGTATATGCTCAGAATGATGACGTGACCCTAAGAAAGATCAAGCAGTGGGTGATGGCAAAGGAGTGGCCTACCCCGATGGAGCGCAAACGCTTGCCACCTATGGGGGCAAGAGTAATGCAACAGTGGGATAGACTGAAGTGTGAGAATGGGTTACTGTACCGTAAAGTATATTTAGAGACTGAGTTGGAGGTGAGATGGCAACTAGTAATACCAAGTACCAGTGCCAGGGAAGTTGCCCGTGAGGCTCATGTGAGAGGGGCCCACTTTGGTCCTGATAAAACGTTCAAGTGGCTCCAGCGATTTGTCTATTGTCCTGGTCTTGAGCAGACAGTGCAGGACGTGTGCCAAGCCTGCAGGGCCTGTGAGCTCGCTAAACCCCCAGAACAAAGGGCCCCCACTCAGACGATTAGGACCACTGCGCCGTTGGAGGTGCTGATGATTGATTATGTCCTGATAGGACACTCCAACAGCGGACATCAGTACTGTTTGGTAATGACCGATCACTTTACCAAGTTTGCAGTAGCAGTAGCTACGAAAGATCAGACTGCCGAATCTGCCGCCAGGGCTGTGTGTAAGCACTTCATCCAAGTGTATGGGTGCCCCACTCGTATTCACTCAGATCAGGGGGCATGTTTTCAGGGGCGGCTCATGTCGGAGTTGTATCGGGTGTATGGTATCCACAGATCCCGGACGACTCCTTATCACCCAGAGGGGAATGGGGCCTGTGAGCGATTCAATCGCACCCTCCTTCAGATGTTGCGAACGTTGGAGAAAGATCAAAAAGCTCGGTGGCCAGAGAGCTTAGCTGAGTTGCTCTGGGCCTATAATAATCGGGTCCATAGTACCACCGGCTACACGCCATACCTGATGCTGTTTGGGCATCCCGGACGGGAGATTGAAGAATTGAACTTGACAAATCCTGAGAGGGAGGGCGCTCGCTCGCCCGATGACTGGGTAGAACTACACCGTCGAAAACTGCAGACCATACACCGATTGGTGATTGACAAAACCCGACTGTCCAGTCACCCAGACAAGACCCCGGTTCAACATGAACCCTTCCAACCTGGGGACAGGGTGTTAGTAAGGGCCAAGAGACCCTCGGGAAAGTTGGATGATCGGTGGGAGGCAATGCCATATCGAGTAAAACGAAGGGTCATCCCTGACGGACCAGTGTATGAGATAGAGCCTGAAAGGGGTGAAGGAGTTACCCGGACTCTTCACCGTAATATGCTCAGACCTTGTAATTCAGAGACTCCCACAACGGAGACTGAGGTGCATCGGTTGAATCCGACAGCCCCAACCTTCACACCTGCTGCACAAATTGATCCCGATGAGTGGTGGGATGTACCAGTTCCCATGTCTGAAACGGTTCCAGCCGTGGTGATCTTACCTCCACGGGAGGGGACGACACTAATGGCTGCTCCTGTACAGGAACCTGAGCCGACCTGTGGGAATGAAGTGACTGATGCCCCGACTTTACGCAGAACGCCAAGGTCTAATGCTGGGGTTCCCCCACAGCGATACGCCCAGGATGAGTTTGTCTGGGGAGGTCTGTCGAGGACGCCGACCTCTAGTGGGGTGGTGTGTCACGGGGTGACTAATGCTATACAGTCTCAGAACACTTCTCACTGACAAGTGTGTGATGTGATAATAGCAGTGGTAAAAGGAGATGTTTCTGTAATGAAAAATTCTATTGTAGTAATTCTTTTTGACCACAAGATGCCGCTGTGTTAGGTAAAGGAAAAACCAGGAAGTGACGAGTTCAGGAAGTGGACTGCTGTAGTGGGGGAGAAGAAGCTGGCTGTGAGCAGTGAGAGATCTGAGGGACAATCCATTGCCATCCGCTGCCCTGCAACGCTTGTTTCAGGCCAGGGCCAGCTCTGGAGAAGCCCGAACCTGTTGCTGGTTCCCATGTCAGGAGAGTTGGAGACGATTGCTGTGCAGACGCCGCGGAGCGGATGACAAGAAGGACCAGCCCTTGTGACACCGTGTTCCAGTTGCCTGGAGGCAAAGAAATTCCTGTTTCCTTCGGAAAGTCCATCTGACTGTTCGCCCCCTTGCTAACCCGGGTAAGCGGAGCTCCGATTCACCTTTCATAAGGGTGAATAGTGTATACACGCAGTAAATAGTTTTTTTTTTTTTGGCGCCAAAAACCTAGCATAGACTGGTTCCAGCCATTTTGCTTTAAAGCGAGTTCTATCCAAACGGAGATACAGCACGTGTTGTCCTGCTATTCAAAAGAGACACTATATCCTGGATTATAGTACCAGAAGTATGTCATAAGAGGAGTTATTTGTTTCACTAAGACTTGTGCAGCTAAGCACCAACTTCTGATAAAACAAAACCGGTTGCTGAAGTCTTCCCTGCAGGGTTGGGGTAGTGTGTTGAAATGTGGATATTGGGGAGTGGGTAAGTTAAATAGTAAACTGTGATATTGTTAACCCCAGTGTGACACCGCAGGTGATCTTCCTCTGCATACTTACATTGTTTTGTTAGCTTGGTATTAATAGGTAAATTGCAGCTGCTATATATATGTAGCCGCTAGTTAAAGGCATAGTTCACTAGTTCTGACATATTAGGTCACGGTGCAGTGTCACTCAGGGGTCTCAGCCCTCGGCTGAGTGTCTTGTAATTATTGATTTCATCAGGCCTGTTAGCCTGGAGTTCACCCCAAAAGGGTATAGAGTAAAATTTATATTTCTTACTTCGTGTCTGGTGTGGTTGTGCCTGTCCGTGGAACCGCTGTATCCTAAAAGTTCCTGCAAGAGCCCCGGTAGCCAGTCGGCTGCCGTGTCTTTCCCTTCCTCCTCCCCCCTTACACAAGTAGTCCCGAAGCCTTCTGGAGCCACCTCCCCATGGCCTCCGATCATTATACTCGGGGGTCTGCAAAGACCCCCGAGTATAATAATAGTGGAGTTTGTGGGGTTCTCGGACCCACTGCCTTACTTACCAATCCCGGCTCGTTCTCATAGCCTCTGCAGAAGGGGAAGTGTAGGTGCCGTGAGCAGGAGCGAGGAGCGGTAAGTAAATAGGGCTCGCTACCTGCTGGAGTTACACAAAACAAAATAATCTGCAGCGGTTGCGACTTCTGCTGGGCCCCCCTAGTGTCCCGGGCCTGTGGCACCTGCTACCCCTATAGTTACAGTCCTGCACCTGCGTGTGAGCCGTATACACAAAACGGAAGAAGCTTTTTAATAGGGACTATTTAGAAGGTGGCTACTATTCTTGACTCCATTGGAGTAATATATAGGGTTGCATAAGTCGCCATACCCTGTCACCATGCACTTGCTTTGCCTTTTCTCTCCAGATCTCATGACTTTTATTTACAGAAAAAAAAAGTGAAGATCTTAATAACTTGGCTCCGAGCGGCCAATTACCTATTCTCTACCCTTGTGACTTAGATCAACACGATGTGATCATTCTTCTATATATAGGACTTGATGTTCCGCCAGCGTTTGTCAGGATCCTGTCAGGTAGTCGTAGAACATCGGTATTCTTGGCGTCAATTTCATCATATCTGGAATGTTTGCTTTCAACATCAGGTCAATGAAGACCTAATTCCTGGTTACAATATACTCTCTCTTTTAATAAAACTATGGGAGATTTTGAGCCTGGGCCAATGTACATCAAGGAGGGAGAAGAACAATGAGTGATTACACAATGACATCATCGAGCGCTCGGCAGCCAACTCATCCGCTGAGACATATGCCTTGGCCGTCCACATAATACACTGCTGTAACCAAGATGTGATGCGGCTCAACCTTACAGATTCGGTCATCACCAAGAAGTCTTGGACGAGACCTGTGGGGATTTAAGGGTTAAAGGTAAGTATATACAAAGCCTCTTAAATATCCCCAAATATTCCAGGTTTTTATTTGTGCAGCTGTGCAGTGCACCCCGGGGACATCTGTTTCTTATATGCTACGGTAAGGGCTTCATCGCTAGAGTTTGACAAAATCAAATAAAAATATATTTAAAAAAGCAGAATTTTTTGTGTTAATACTGATGTATGAAAATGTTGGGGTTTGTCTCTCGAGCGCACACAAGAGGCCGAAATTTCATTGTTTTGGCAGCTATTTTGCCGTTTAGACTGGGGTTGGTTCAGCAGAGTCATCTCATTTAGAGGACAAGAAATAAAAGGGTTTTCCCAAGATTGCAACTTATCATCTATCTACTAGATAAGGAATAAGTAAGTGCCTGATGTGAGGTCAACACTGCGACTCTCATAAGAAGGGGGGATTTATGGGACCTATCTCGCCTACTGCCATCCATTTTTCCCTTCAGTGCCGCAGTGTTCATAGCCGTTTTAAAGATTGCCATGCCTACCAGTAAAACTCAGGATGGGTCTGCTCAGCCAGTCAGAGCTTTGAGCCAATCAGAGTGCTGCCTCATTGTCCAATCCTGAGCTGAGGTGGGGTATTTATTTAGCATTGAGACTTATCACCAGCCTGTGATTACATTACTTTTCTGGCTCTGTGCTCTCAGAAATTATCCGGTTTCTTACACATTCACTAGATACTGACTTTGGCTATATTTTTCTGGTTATCTGATCTCTTGCTGATTTGGCTTTATCTGGGACCTCCTGGACTTGACCCTCTGCTATTGTTTTAGCTATTCTCGTGGTCTCCTGGGCTTGACCTCTGCTTGTGCACTTCTCCTTTTGTCTGCATTAGGTTTCCTGGTTTGGTTCTTAGTCTGCAAGTGCATCTGTAATCTGTAACATTGTTCTACATTTGCAACCTGGGTCCTAAGCAGCCAAGTCCATGTTGCCTTCCAGTGGGCAGTGGGGAAGCCTTAGGCTAAGTTCACATGGGGGGCGGTATGGCGGGTTTTGGCACCGAGAGTGATGCGGGGAGCCGTGTCACTCTCGGGTCAGAACCCGCCTGCCACGACTGTCACGGTCGTGGTTTCCTCCCCCCAGAGTCGGCTCAATTGAATGGGTTGCTACCACCAGGCGGACGCTGTGATTCGGAGAGCCGCGGAATCCACCTGAAGAAAGGGCAGCCCGCCTCTCTCACGAAAAAAAGCAGCTTGGCAGTCTCCATAGACCACCATTGTGAGGGGGCGGATTATGATGTGGATTACGCGCCACGATCCGCCCCCTCTGTGCCCATGTGAACGGACCCTCAGACTCTGTGAGACGGAGCGTTGTAGGATTATAGGTAGTTGTTACCGCCTGCATATTAGGAAATTGCTTTAACAGTAATTCCATCACCTTGGTCATTGCTTATGTGGCAATTCCATAACAATACACTTGACAGCTGCTCTCTCCAAAAAGAGGACATGAGATCCCAATTTTTTCCCTTTTTCCAGTGTCCTGTGTAATAAAATAATTTAATCCTTGAAGCCTTTTAAGGACTCTGTTTTCATGGCGTCTTGGAGAGGAGGATAGAAGATTGTTCAGCTACACGAGGCCTACGGGGAAGTGACGTCATGTAGTTGTGCTCATCAAGTCCTTGGCCTGTGATTACAAGGCCATCTATGTGGTCACCAGGGACCGTGAAAAACCAGAACGGCTAGATCTTACGGGACACAGATGCGTTCTCTTTGAATTTTGTAAAAAAGCCAAAGCCATTGTAATAGTCATTGTACATGAGATCAAGGTAAGGGATACAATTGTAAAACAAAAGGTCAATCCGTTTCTAATGTATAAATGTCCAAACCTGTACTAGTACTCTACGGTATTCTGTGTTTTAGCATCTTTGTATCCCATAAAGAAAAATACAAGGACTATATTCTGAAGGAGGGGGCAGGTTTGCGAAGAAGTAGGTTCGGAGATGTCTCAGCGGGAGCCTTTAATCTGTATTTATATTGCCAGCCCTTTCAATAAGTGGCTGTCACTTATAGGAGTTTTTAGGTTATGGGTTCCAGGTCTTTGCAGTAGGTGTATCAATCTAATAAAAAAAAAAAAAACATGTGCATTTGCTTTTATAATAGTAAAGAATTTCAACCCACTCCAGATTGCAGCGTGAAGCCTTGAAAAACCGGCCATCGACAATGTGCAAATTCTGTATGTAACCCTGTCATTTGTATGGCTACCCATGTGGTATGACATTTATGAACAAAGCCGCGTTATAACATAATGGAAGTAACTCATGCCGCTATAACATGGGCTTAATGGATCACATTGCCTTTCCTGTCTGGTTATTTATGAAATATTTTTCTTACTTTTACCTTTCGCTCCTTTGCCATACTATAATATACTGCAATGTTCTACTAATATATACTGTTATGCTGCACTAAGGTGTACAGATATGATCTAGACCAGGGGTGCTCACACTTTTTCAGCATGTGAGCTACTTTATATACTGACCAAGGGATAAGATCTACTACCCACTTCCAGTGGGCGGGCGGGGCGTGGTCTGTGGGCAGGGCCGGGGCGGGGCCTGTGGGCGGGGTGGAGCGTGAGAGCAGGAGACAGCTCTCCGGTGTCTGTTTGTTCACAGCGCAGGCTGAGAATCATCTCTGGACACTGGCAGGCCGGGGCCTTGCACTCGTTCGCAGTCAGGGCTGCGGCAGCCCCGCCTGCCAGTGTCCGGAGATGACTCTCAGTCTGCGCTGTGAACAAGCAGCACCCCGGCTCCCTTCATCCCTAAGAGCGGGGAGCGAGTCATTCCCTGGAGCTGCTGCCCGGCCTGCAAGTGTCCGGAGTGCTTGTTCACAGCACAGGCTGAGAGTCATCTCCGGACACTTGCAGGGGGGGCCTGCAGACACCGGGGATCCCTGGCTGCATCCCTCAATCGAGCCATACGTCCTTCGCGATCGACCGGTAGATCGAGATCGACGTATTGGGCAGCCCTGATCTAGACAGATGTGATCTTTTTATTAAAAATTGGCAAACATATTTTTCTTCCTGGAGTTTTTGGCTTGCGCGTGCTCCAAATCTTCCCAGGAAAGTGGATCCTGGTCCTTCGACTGATGGGGTGTTGGCTAGAGATGAACAAACTGGTTTGTAAAGAGCTGGACTTGTTGAAAAATTTTGAACATGAAACTTTTGGGGTTTGCCACCTATAAATCACTATTAAATTTTGGGATCTCTTTAGACCTCAGAGTGAAATAAGTGAAGGCCCAGGGGAAGAGCAGAAACGTGAAAGACACCGATACTCACCTTCCCACACCTTCCTGGACTCACTTGTGGTCCTCTTCAGTTTTCTTCTTGCCTCTTCCAGCTTCTTGGGTGATATCAGTGGTTGCATAATATTGTTCCATGAGACCTTTGAAATTCAGTGATGGATCTAAGCTGTCCCCATGACATCATACAGGAGGCCAGAGAATGACCAAAGAGAGCACTAGGTGCTGTGATGGAGCCCAGGAGAAGTTAGGGAAGGTGACTATCAGTGTTTATATTCCTGCACTTCTCCTGAGTCTAAATAAAACAGGTGGACGACCTCAAAACAAATTTAACAAGGTTCTCCCAACTCTAGGGCCCATCATGGTCTTAGCTCTCAAGTGAAAAAACATGTCCTCCCTTTCCTGTGTACGTGTGCGCATCCTACTTGCTTTGTCAATAGTTACTTGAAGGCCTCTTCTAGTAACATGTAGACATCCTACCTATAGTCACTTGAAGGTCTCTTCTGGTCAGGTCTCCTTCAGGGATTGCTTGAACACCAAGGCTGATGAGATCGCCATCCTGGAGTGGACCGAAGCTGAGTTCTCCACCTTAAATGATTCCTTGGACCTGCCATCATCAGAATGGGCCACTTGACGTGATGCAAGAACACATGAATGAGGTCCAGCTGCCAGAAGTGTGACATCACCTGTCAGCAGTGATGTAATGATGGCTCAGTGGTGTTATCTATAGAAGTGTTAACTTCTAGTCTAATCCTGTCTATGATGTAAATGAGATGCTGCAATGAAAATCCCTAGAGAATTGTCAAGTGTCAATCTATCAGTCTTAGTGGCCAAATTGAAAATTGTGGGATATGGCAAAAAATTCTTAATATTTTTCATGTAAAAACTTTATTTAAAAATAGGCCATTTTTGGTGACACATTCCCTTTAAGTTCTTACAAAAATCTTGAGCTCCACTTCTTTCATGCTAAACCCTGCCCCCTGATTGGACAAGACACATGTAGATGTCAAAACTTAGAATAATGTATGTCTGTTTTTCTGCAAAAATTGCAATAGAATTCTGGCAAGTCTGTAACAGTTGGTGCCCTGTTCCTTAGCCCAGAAATACCATTTGCTCAGGAGGACTTAAGTTGTCCACTTATTAGTTAGGCAGTTTATTGATTTCAGTAAACATCATGTAATACCTGATTCTACCAGCAGTGGTGCTGCAGAGAAACTGAACACTTACTGCCAGGTGTCGTATAATAGAAAGAGAATCATTGGCGGGCACTAGTGTACATTGTACTAAGGGACCATCAGTATACTGATTTTGCCTTTAATTTTAAAGGGATTCTACCATTAAAAATCTTTTTTCTGTGGCTAACACGTCGGAATAGCCTTTAGAAAGGCTATTCGTCTCCTACCTTTAGATGGGATCTCCGCCGTGCCGTTCCTTAGTAATACCGGTTTTTACCGGTATGTAAATTAGTTCTCTGGCAGCGATATGGGCGAGACCCAGCACTGAAAATGTGATGAGGGCGTCCCCACCGCTGCACGAGAACAGGATCCTGTGCCGCCTTTATCTTCTGCTGGATCCTCCCCTTTTTTCTTCGTCTTTCTTCGGCGGCTTCACCTCTGTCGGCCCTGACACTAGTAGAGCCGAATGTGCATGCGCGCTATTGCGGCCTCGGAACTATGGCCGCGCATGCGCATTCGGCTCTACTAGTGTCAGAGCCAACAGAAGTGAAGCCGCCAAAGAAAGAAGGGGAGGATCCATCAGAAGATAGAGGCGGCGCAGGATCCTGTTCTCGGGCAGCATTTTCAGTGCTGGGGCCCGCCCCCATCGCTGCCAGAGAACTAATTTACATACCGGTAAAAAACGGTATTACTAAGCAACGGCGTGGCGGAGATCCCATCTAAAGGTAAGAGACGAATAGCCTTTCTAAAGGCTATTCCGACATGTTAGCCATAGAAAAAATATTTTTAATGGTAGAATCCCTTTAAAGGTTCAGTCCAATATTGCTCTTCTTAATTAAAGGGAGTGTGTCTCCAGACTCAAGCATACCAGCCCAGCACCGCAGATCGATAGGTTAGTATCACCTGAATCAAAAGGTGTTTCCTCCTCGTGAATGGTTGCTTCCACTGCCGAGATATTGCTGTTTTTGCCAATATGCAAATTAGCGCTATAAAAATGGCGGCACCCTTGTTGCTCCACAAATGGCAATATCTTGGCAACAGAGTCACCGATTCACAAGGGGAAAACACCGTTGCATTCAGGAGACGCCAACCTTTCTATCTGTGGGGCTAGATTGATATGCCGAATTGTGGGGTTACACTCCCTTTAAGGCGCATATGTTTGTTTAGAAAGCTGAATAGATTCCAATTGCAAAACCCACTTTCAACCCTTACATTGTCTCCTCTCTATTCCTACAATGAACTTCATCGGATTTACACGAATCAAACAAATTTCTAAGTCCGATGACTCATATCACAATGTGATGACATTCAGGGTATTTTACATTCTTCCCCTGAGTTTCTTGGCTCGCAGCCTCAGACATTTCTATCTTGAATGATGAGCATGAGAATATTTTTAACAAAGGAAAAGATAATACTTCTTAAGAGCAAATGGTAAAAGTTTAAGCAAACATATGCTGTACATCTGAAAAGGAGATATAAATTATGGAGAGATGTGTTGAAGAGCGAAGCGGCTCAGGGCTGGAAGTCAAGAGATGGAATGAACTACATTCTAACCTCTCGGGATCAAAGTGACTGAGAAGAGCAGAGACGTGTCCCCGTTCTCCCACTATAAATGGAGCAAGCTTTGTAGCAGAGCAGTCAAATGCTTCGCTTATTCTACATTTTGCCTGATATTTGCAAAAATAGGCGACTGCTGGTGTTAAGGCGACATACACGATCGATACCGAACAATCCTACAATCATAATTCCTGCCGGTGGTAGATTATAATACAGTTTTTTTTCTGTGGCTGCGATGGGGGCCAACGGTTGTCTAAGTCTCTCAACAACCTTAAGACAGTAAGGGGTGGCCACTAGGGTTGAGACGATCTTGACTTTTCAGGATCGATTTTAAAATCCGATTTCCGATCATTTTTCGTTCGAACCCGATCTCGATCCCAATTCCGATCCCAATGCAAGTCAATGGGATTTTTTTTATTAACCCCTTCCCGACATGCGCCGTAATAGTACGGCGCGTGTCGGGTCTGTAACTATGGCGACCGCCCGGGAGCCGGGCGGCCGTCATAGCCACCGGGTGTCTACTGCTTTAAGCAGTAGACAACCGGCTCTAATGCCTCCGATCGGTCCCCGGACTGATCGGAGGCATTAACCCCTCCGGCGCTGCTGTCAAAGGCGCCGGAGGCGCCATTTTCCCGGCGGCGCATGGGCGCCGCCATTTTGGCAGGGATCGCCGGCTCCTGGAGCATGCTCCAGGGCCGACGTCATGTTGCCATGACAGCCGGGAGCCTTGTTAAAGGCTCCCAGCCGGTCTGCAAATTCTCTCTTTTGCAGGCTGGTGTATGCAGCCTGCAAAAGAGATGATGATTTTTTGCAATGCATTGCAATGCATTAGCATTGTAATGCATTGCATTAGTGATCAGACCCCCTGGGGTTCAACACCCCTAGGGGGTCTAATAAATGCAAAAATAAAAAATAAAAAAAAAGTAAAAAAAAATATAAAAAAATATAAAAAGTATTAAAAGTTCAAATCACCCCCCTTTCCCTAGAACAAATATAAAAGTAGTTAAAAACTGTGAAACCTATACATGTTAGGTATCCCCGCGTCTGAAATCGCCCGCTCTACAAATCTATAAAAATATTTTTCCTGTTCGGTAAACGCCGTAGCAGGAAAAATAGTCAAAAGTGCCAAACCGCCGTTTTTTCACTGTTTTGATTCTGATAAAAATTTGAATAAAAAGTGATCAAAGCAATAACATTTCCCGAAAATGGTAGAACTAAAAAGTACACCTGGCCCCGCAAAAAAAGACGCCCTATGCATCCCTGTACACCTATGTATAAAAAAGTTACGGCCGTCGGAATATGGCGACTTTTAGAAAAAAAATTTTTTAACACCGTTTTGGAATTTTTTTTAGGGGTCAAAATGTAAATAAAACCTTATAAATTTGGTATCCCTGGAACTGTACCGAAACACAGAATATAGGGGACATGTCATTTTGGCTGCACAGTGAACGCCGTAAAACCAAAGCCCGTAAGAAAGTCGCAGAAATGCATTTTTTCTTCAAATCCACCCCATTCTGAATTTTTTTCCTGCTTCCCAGTACATTATATAGAATAATTAATGGTAGCATCATCAAGAAAAATTTGTCCCGCAAAAATTAAGACCTCATATGGCTCTGGGAGCGGAGAAATAAAAAAGTTATGGGGTTTAGAAGGAAGGGAGTCAAAAACGAAAAACGAAAATCAAAAAATGCCATCGGCGGGAAGGGGTTAATCGGAGATCGGATTTTAAAAGCAATCCTATTCACTATAGAGCATGGAATCTAACAATTGAACGCTTTGTTAGAATCCACACTGTGTAGTGAATCACTAAGGATTAAAAAAAAATCCTCTGGCTACTTAGTCCCCCCTGGTGTCCACTTACCTCCAGAGATGGCTGCTCCGCTGCTTCTCCTTCTTCTTCGCCTCGCTGCCGCTCCGCGCTGCTCTTCTCGCCTCGCTGCCCCCGCCTCCCAGGTTAGGAGACTGTGGGCGGGTTAGGAGAGTGTGGGCGTCACGTCTCCCCGCCCTGTACCCGCCCACACTCTCCTAAGCCACAAGCCCCACCTTCCTAGCTCTTTAAACACTAACCTGGGAGCCGGGGCAGTGAGGCGAGAAGACTGCAGCGTGGAGCGGCAGCGAGGCGAAGAAGAACACCGGAGCAGCGGAGCAGCCATCTCTGGAGGTAAGTAGCTACTAGAGATGTCATGTTTGTCTCCCATTAGAATGAATGGAGGCAGCCGGCGCGCAGGGGGTTAAGGCTGTCTGCCGGCTGCTTCCATTCATTCCTATGGAACCGCAGCGGAGCCTTCACACTGAGTATACACTATATACTCAGTGTGAAGGCTAAGCCGATCTCGATCCGACCTAAAAAAATCGTGCTCGGAATTCCTATCGTGATCGTGAAATTTTCTCAATCTCCGATCGGAATCCGATTTTTTCCGAACACGATCGCTCAACCCTAGTGGCCACTTGAGGTAAAAGAATGATACATGTACTGTGCCTATAAATACATATAAGGCTGCAAGTAGCCTTCACATAAGTAAGGTGGCAGCATCATAGTATGGGTAGTTCTTGCCAATATGGTGAGGCTCCTGTTGAGAGTGAAGTACCCCATGGCCATTAAGAATAAAATCGCCTTTATCCAGTCCCTGGGGTCGGCACTGTCCGCAGTGCGTGTTGTATAAGCAATGTATAAATCCAGTCTGTCACTGTGAACTGATGGAGAATGAACTTTCTCTGGCCATTCAGCTGATAACCAACCCATTTAAAAACCTCCCAAAAATTCAGCAAGATGGGGTGGCCACAGTCTTCATTCCCAGGTGTTCCGGTGCTTTGTTCCGTTCCTTTACAATATACCGTATATACTCGAGTATAAGCCGACCCGAATATAAGCCGAGGCCCCTAATTTTACCACAAAAAAACTGGGAAAACTTATTGACTCGAGTATAAGCCGAGGGGGGAAATGCAGCAGCTACTGGAAAATTTCAAAAATTAAAATGGTCGGAGTTTTTGGGTGCAGTAGTTGCTGGGAAAGGAGAAGCGGAGGGGGTGTTTTGGTTGTCTGTCTGCCCCTTCCCTGAGCTTGAGGACTGTTTTTTTTCCCCCACTTGGAATTCAGCCTGGCTGACTATAGGATATCTGCAGTGCTCCTATTAACCCCTTTTCAACGGTACCTGCTCTACAAATGTCAAAATGGATAATTGGAACAGAGCATCCCCTCGGCCCATCTGAATGGCTGGGAAAGAATGGCAAGGCCATTGAATAGTTGTGACTATTCAAATAGCTATTCCATCTATCACCTCCAAAAACACTCTCCTTAAAGTCGAAAATATATTATGAGTTCTGGGGCAAAATGATTTATTGTCTGATAAAAAAATGTGGATAAACCTGTGAGAGGTGTGAAAATCTGAGTTCTTGAAATACTCATCATTTATTGATCTAAATTTAGTAAACCTCTCTATTACATATTCTCTACTTCATCTTACATGAGATACGCTAGAGCTGTCTGTAGCAGAGTCCTACTTGCTGGTGCAAATTTTTCAAAAAATATATATTGCATTTAAATATGGGGTTTGGTTTATCCCCATTGCGGTACCTTTTTTTTTTTTTCCTAACCAAAATTTGGGATTTGCTGCTCACATTTTTATAATTTGACCTTTAATCACCCTTAATTTTCCAAGTTGATGGAATATTCTACCTCTACAAGACGAAAGAGGGGCCGTCACCACCAATGAACACTAGGCCGTTGTGCTGGGTATGGAAAAACACCAAAGTTACAACATACGATTAGTCGGTAGAGAAGATGCTGGTTACATAGAAAACTTTTCTCCTTATCCCTTTGAAATGTAACACCTTAAAATGACCAGAGCATAGCTATATGGATTGTAGAGGTAACCATAATGTACCAGTAAAATGCTATGGTGCTCTATTTCTGTTGGCTTGTCCTGTTACTGGCCTCGGTAGTCCTCTTTCTACTTACCTGTCCACTGTCTGCGCTGATCATCTGCATGTTCACCATATTCCCTGCACTCTATGCACACATGTCACCATCAACACACTAAGCCTGATAAAACTTATTTGATCTCTCTGATTTCCATTGGTGATTGGCAGTCTTTGCATTATAAATGTATTCCTTCTGCCCTCTGGTGCACTGGAGTGATAAGATTTATGATACACAGCCTTCCACTGTCAGAAAGGAGGAAATTAAAGCTTTAATGCTATAAGTAGAAATTGGTTAGCAGCATATAGTCAAGGAGGGATTCTGTTCAGAGAGGCTGTTGGACAAAAGGGGGTGAGATTAACTATGGGGGGGGGGGACACCATCATAGCATGAGAATGATGGGAAGTTGTTGTGAAGAAGTCTTCATGGTGGTCTGGGCCAGATAGAGAAGGAAATGGTGTTAAAATGCACAGATGGGACATGGCTGATGGTTGTAAGGAGTAGCTGTGCAATGGGACCCAAGCTGAGCTTCTGCATCAGGGCCCATGAGCCTTTACCCCCCTGCATACAGGGTTAAGGGGTAAATACCAGGGAATCCTTTAGGCTCCACTCCCAGATTTAGCTCTAACCCAATTTTACTGCACTTCACTCCCATGACATCGAAACAGTGGCCCAAATATGTTTAGCCTACTGCTTTGTGAAAACCAAAAGATGTGACAGAGATAGAAATGCTCAGATATAATAGTCATATATAATCCTAGATGAAGGGCTGATGGTAGAAAACTCCAAGGAGCCGAGTCATTCACTGGCAATGAATACATAAGTCAGTGTAGGATACATTGGTAGGTCAGTATAGGTTATATTACATCAATATTTTGTGTGGCCCTTTACCGTTTGGAGGAAGAGTCCTGAAGGTGATGATCCAGCCCCTACAGGTATAGCCCTGATCTCATCATCCAGTCTGTCTGGGATGACATGAAGAGACAGATGGATTGGAGCAAGCCTACATCCATAGAACATCTGTGTTTAGTTCTCCAAGATGGCGGCAGGAACAACCTCCCAGCCCAGTTCTGCCAAAAACTGTCTGCAAGTACCGAGAAGAACTGATGGAAGGCAAAGGGCAAAGGTCACACCAAATATTGATGGAATTTACATTTCTCTTTTCAAGAAATAAACTATTAACCCTTCTATTTCAGGTAAAAAAAAAAATGCAAATCTATTCTCCAGGATGTAATTAGGAGAACAGTGCACTCTGTACGCCGCCCTCTACAGGGCAGCATCCTTAACATCATGCATGACTCAGTTAAAAAGTCTATTTAATCATGATGTGGATTTAATTGCCAAATTAGTATTTCTATTCCAAAAGGAACAGATTCCCAGCTATGGACAGCGCTGTTTCGGCCTATTGGGCCTCCTCAGCATAGCGCAGGGATACTGATTTGGCAGAGTGAGAGACTATAGACCAAGGTCAGAAAGCGTTCTTACTTTGCAATATCTTTTCCACATCTGTGTAAACTTTTGTGGTCAGTAATGTTTTTCCAATTCTGGACATCCCCTTTAAATCCTAGCTGGATGTGATGATACGTTGCCTGTTTTTCTAGCCTGATCCTTCCACTTAGGATCACGTCTCGGCACACGCAGCACTTTCTCTCCTCTGTATCCGCAGGCAGACACATGGGACTACAGATTGTTGCTACATCTCTGGTGTTATGTAGCACAACATTAGCATTGTGTATTCACAGACATGTGCGGTTACTCATCACTTGGAGAAGTCTCCGCTGAATATTTTCCAGCACGATAGTGAGGACGATCTCCTTATAGAGACAGGAAATTAAGGGAATTATTTCTGCTCATCCGTTGCGCTCAAGAATATCTAAAAATAGACAAAAATAGACTTTTTCCATAATATTTTTTTAAAAAACTTTTATATTTTAAAATTTTCTTGGTAGAATTTATGGGTTTTTCCAAGACTTACATATTGGTGACTTTTTCTTAGGATAGATGTTGGGGGAGTGTTTGACTCTCGGGATCCAGATGTCTGTAGAGGCCACGGGGCTCACCCACCTACTTGGGGTCCTCTTCATGGAACAGTCTAGTTGGGAGAAACGTGAAGATTTAGGTGACTTCTCCTCCTTACTATCACCAGTTGGACACATCGCCTGGAGCCCCTTTGGCTCCAACAGCAATCGGTAGGCTCCTCAATGTCCATGCATCATGTATAATACTGGTGTTTTTTATGTCGTCGAGGGGCCTTTGGACCTCTTTGGACACCAGGTCAGAGCAACAACTGCTACATTTGCACCCCTCTAAACCAGATCGAGCCATAATACAACCCACACAATTGGATGAGGTTCCAGGGATCAGGGGCCTAACTCTGCGTTGGCTCCAAGTGCCGGCTATACAGTAGGTCCAGCTCCCTAAAGTACCTAACAATAACAGACTGACCTGGACAGGAGCAGGGATCATGGGTATTAGATATTGTCTGCTGGAATAATCCAATAGGTAGCAACCTAATATGTCACTGTGGGAGTCAATATATGGGCTAATATATCGTATATAGTATACAGTATACTGTGAGAGCTTATGAACAGGACGATACGTTACTTAGGGTCCAATATATTGAACAATATACTGTGTAGGGGTCAGTACGGGTAGTGCAATACTGTGTGAGGGTGCTTAAAGGGACAATGAAAGAGGCATTATACTACGCGGGGTCCAGTAAGGGGGACATTATACTGTGTAGGGTCCAGTACAATGTGAGGGCCTATAAAGGAGGTAATGTGCTGTGTAAAGGGAATAATATACTGTGCGGGGGACAGTAATGGAGGGTTATACTATGTGGGCGTCAGTAAAGGGGTCATATACTGTATGGCGGGATCAGTAAAGGAGACAATAGGCTGTGAGAGGGTCATTAAAGGGGCAATATACCATATGGGGGTCAGTAAAGGAGGTGTTATACTGTCTGGAAGTCAGTATAGGGGTCATATTCCATATGGGGACAGTAAAGGAGACAATAGACTGTGTGGGGGTCAGTAAAGGAGGCATCATACAGTATGGAGGTCAATAAAGGGGACATTAAACTCTGCGGGGGATCAGAAAAGGGGCAATATACCATATGGGGGTCAGTAAAGGAAGCATTATACCCTGGGTGAAATATGGAGGGGTGCAGAATAGACAACCTGGCATCTTCCTGAACAAGATAGCACATCATGCAGCACTATTTTGTCCAGATTTTTGCAAATGGGGCAGTTCCGGTAGAAGGGGCATGAACTAAAATTTTGCCAAAATACCCAATTTGTCCCAGCCTGTAACAATGCCATGTCCTACTTATACAAACCACAGAATGAACACACAACAAGAACCCCCTACAGACATGGAACGTACCCACTTCTGTAGCCAAACTATCCAGTACTAGGAGACCCTAGGGGGCGCAATGTCTCCTATGTCTTATCAGCACACACATCTGCCGCTGTATCAGTACTTACATCTTATAGGAAATAAGTCATCTGAAAATAGGAAGTTGACATTGAGTCTGTGAGTTTTACTTTTGCTGCTCGCTCGCCCCCCTAATAGTGAGTGTGTGGGTGAGGTCTCTGCGAGTCTCCGGCAGGTGATGTCATACAGAATTACAACTTCCTTCATTGCACATTAGCAGCTGGAGGTCGCCTGAAAGTGGCAGAAACCACATGATAATTAGCAACTTAATCACCCAAAGTGCCTACGCCTGATCCCAGCCATGCCAGGGCGGAATAGAAAGCGCCACACACTTGTGATGTCTAAAGGAACAAAGACGACAAATGTAAATTTACTGCGGGGTCTGATCCTGCGGAGAAGTACAGTATATACTATATATTACCTATTATAGATTAGCAGAAATTACTAATGTACTTACACTGTGACTCATACTGTAAACTTAGCTGCAGTAACTTACATGAAATCCCCTAAATTCTTGGGCACTTTTATAGCTGCTGCTCTGCAGGGGCGGGACTTGTAGAGTGCGTGACCTAATGCAAATTCTCTAGTAGGGCCCTCAAGCGCCATGTGCCATTCATAAGGCTGGGATTGTAGGGGTAAAACAATTCCAGCCTTATGAATGGCGCATGACGCTTGAGGGCCCTACTAGAGAATTTGCATTAGGTCACACTCTACAAGTCCCGCCCCTGCAGAGCAGTAGCTATAAAAGTGCCCAAGAATTTTGGGGATTTCATGTATATAAGAAGTAAGTTACTGTAGGGGTTTTTAGGCATCATGGGTTGACCATGTTTTACTACTAGCTGAGGAGATGAGTTTAGGTGAGATGAAGTTGTGCCTTGCAGGAGGCCAACTTGTAGTTGGGGGAGGAATCAATGGCATAAGCCTTGTAAGCTAGGGCAGCCATATAGTGTCAGCCTGGAGGACCCACCCTCCAACAACCCCAAGGAAATAGACCCTATAAACCTCAACATTGAGTTGTCTTATGCTGGACCCGAGAGGCCTGGGCCCACCTAAGGATTATCTGGTACTCTGGAGGGCCAGTCCCACTTTGGCATGTTATGATCTGCTCACAATAAGGAGAAGGACACTTAGGCTTAAGATGTCGGTCTGTTTGATGAATCGACATACCTTCACGAGCACCGGGTTAGCGGGAGCCTGGGCCCTGAGGTGGTGGATGGTGTTATGTCAGTCCAAGTAGCTGCAACGGGGCTAAGGGATTGCAGTAGGGAATCTCGCCCTGCACTACTCCCACTAACTAACCCGGTCCCTGCCTCACGGGTGTAGGTCGGCTGTTCTCAGGCTAAACCTGACCCCGACAGCTCCTCTCTCACTGACACCGTAGGCCTAGAGGGAAGTGGGAGAAGGAATGCCCTATTAGATCTCTAGGGACTGGAGACTAAAGGGGGTCACCCCTAACGAACAAGTGAAGCTGCTACTGACAGGGACTGACAAGGGTGTGCGCTGACTAACAACACAAGCAGCACACAGGATAAATGTGGGAAAGGATTCCCCCAAACCAATATGGGAAGGAACCTTACACTAGGAAACAAACACAGGGAAACTGAGTAGAAATCAAAGGATAAGGCAATTCACTCACACAGTCAATTATACACTGAGGGAGGATTGGTGAACACAGAAGGGAAAACACACAAACCAACTTGTTCACCCAAAACCTCCCAAAAACCAACCACGGAACTTCCTCTATCCAAGATAACCACCTACTCCTCCTGCTAAGGCCTAGCTCTGTAAAAGCGACACTCAGCACAGAACCATGGGAGGCATGGGTTTAAATACAGAGTAGAGACCACTCCTCCCAGGTGCAAATGGGAGGACAGACTAATGAACCAGGAAATCAAGCTGCCTACCAACAGTGCGTGCGAGCAAGTCAGAAGGTGTGCACCAATACCCACGACACAAAATACTCCTAACAGATGGAGCATCGCTTTCAGCAATGGGACCCTGCAGCCCAAAAGATGGGAAAAGTTACTCTGCTACACCCCTTTGAGAGTGGTCCTTATGTAACATCTATGGTACATACCATCTGTAGTAAAGAGGAGTCCGTGTAAACCCCCGGTGTCCTATGTATGTCCATTCTTCATCCGTGGGAACAAAATATCTTGGCAATAGCTCAAACCCTGATTCATCCCTCAGTCAGGTAGAAAATCTTGATTCATTACTCCAGAGAACACATTTCCATTGCTCCGACGTGCAGTGATGACCTGCTTTACACCGCTCTAGCTGACACTTGGCATTGGGCTTGTCTGCAGCTGCTCAACCATAGAAACCCATTTCACGAAGCTCCAGACACAGTTCTTGTGTTGATGTCAATTCTAGATCCGGCTGAGGACTGATGTTTCATGGTATTAAAGATTTATACATGCCACGTGCTTCAATATTCAGGACTTCTCATTGCCCTTGACTAGTAATAGCACTTACCGGTGACTGGGAGGGTCACATACTTTTGGTCATAGGGTGTATACAGCTTTACAGCAATAACTAACGATCCACTGTTTGGCTAGAGGACCATCATATATCTCCACCGCACAGTTCCCGGTGCAAAAAAGCACCAGGGTAGGTGGGAGGGGCATCAAATTTTTACTGCCCCTCCCACCTTCCACGGCGCCCCTCCACACCAAGAACTACACGGCGTAGGCACTTGATCGAGTATACTCGCTCATCTCTAATCTTCGATGCAATGATCAATAATGATCACAGCATCTGGTTGGTTAGGGGTGAGAGTGCCCCCTCTTTCATCCCTGTGCGTGCCCCTATGCTGAGATTTCAGGGTTCTGAGGGGTTGACATGGCACCCGACCCGGGGACCCGTCAATGGACTCCTGGCTGTCTGTCTCTATTACACATGGGGAGTCTATGTACAATCTATGTACAATATACTGCAATGCTTCTGCATTGCAGTATATTGTACAGGAGATCAAGCAATCCCAGGTTCACGTCCATTTAAAAAAGAAAGATTTAAAATTAAAGTGAAAAATGTATAAAACATAAATAAAGAAATAATACAAGGTTTAAGAAAACCCAATCCCATTCCAGAAATCAATAAGGTAACCTATATATAAATAAATATATAAATATTCCATATTTATTTATCCCGTACGGTGAACACTGTATGAAAATATATCGTAATGTACATATTAATGTATTTTGGTCACCCTTCCACCCCCAAAAAAGCAACAAAAAGTGGTTAAAAAGTTACATATCATAAAGTGGTACCAATGAAAAGTGCAATTTATCCCACAAAAAAATTGCCCTCTGTCAACAAAAACATGAAAAAGTTATGGACATCAAAATACGGTGACCCCTGGCGAATCCTACAATAGTGAAGTTATGAATTTTGGGAGGCGGAGACGGAAAATACTAAAAAAACCAAAGTCGCTGAGCCTTAACGCCCAAACTCCCCCGCGTCCTTAAAGGGTTTTATACCGCCTCTTGCGATCCTACAGATTAGTCTATAAAGCCCTGAAACAAATGAAGTCAATGACTATTCTAAATCTGAAATTGGAAATGCCAACATGTTGTGATATTACGTGAGAAGCCACAGCCAAAAGACTGGCTGCAGAGTGAGCAATGTAATGAAAGAGCGTCTACCGGGGCCTTGGCTTGTCTGACTCGAACGCTGGGTGTTTTTGACTCACATTTCGTGACAGATGTTCTCTGTAGGAGATGAAAACCTTGAGATGCTCATATAAATCCGATTGACGCACAGCACACCAGTCATTTTGATTCTTTCCTTTTCAGCAGATATGACTACAGTGCCAACAGCGGGTTTAAAGGAGAACGGCCACCATATTCCCCTAGAAATAAACATCTAAAAATGTACAGCATAGACAAGGCCGGAGGCTACTAACATGGGCCGTTACTGATCTGTATCTATGTGACATGGGTTACCTGTACATATAGGATAATACATTACGGGATTTTATTCCATTTGTAATGTTGCCAAGGATTAGACATAGTATGGCCAAGTCACTGTCTCAGCAAAATCAGTACACTCATCCTCTGCTGCTGTCTTTATTTCCATAATCTGACATGGTACAGAATATGTGTTCTATCCCCCATAGAGTCAATAACACTGGCCATGGTAAAGTTACTAAAATATTCATACAGATATTTAGGTTAAGAATATAACTACTATAATACTGCTCCTATGTACAAGAATATAACTACTATAATACTGCTCTTATGTACAAGAATATAACTACTATAATACTGCCTCCTATGTACAAGAATATAACTACTATAATACTACTCCTATGTACAAGAATATAACTACTATAATACTGCCCCCTATGTACAAGAATATAACTACTATAATACTGCCCCCTATGTACAAGAATATAACTACTATAATACTGCTCCTATGTACAAGAATATAACTACTATAATACTGCCCCCTATGTACAAGAATATAACTACTATAATACTGCCCCCTATGTACAAGAATATAACTACTATAATACTGCTCCTATGTACAAGAATATAACTACTATAATACTACTCCTATGTACAAGAATATAACTACTATAATACTGCCTCCTATGTACAAGAATATAACTACTATAATACTGCTCCTATGTACAAGAATATAACTACTATAATACTGCCCCTATGTACAAGAATATAACTACTATAATACTACCTCCTATATACAAGAATATAACTACTATAATACTACTCCTATGTACAAGAATATAACTACTATAATACTACTCCTATGTACAAGAATATAACTACTATAATACTGCTCCTATGTACAAGAATATAACTACTATAATACTACTCCTATGTACAAGAATATAACTACTATAATACTGCCTCCTATGTACAAGAATATAACTACTATAATACTGCTCCTATGTACAAGAATATAACTACTATAATACTGCTCCTAAGTACAAGAATATAACTCCTATAATACTGCTCCTATGTAGAAATAAATACTACTTTATATTACTGCCCTATATTCCCCTGCCGGTCTCTTTATACTTGCAGAATTCTCCTGTTATTATTTTTCTGTGCACTATGTCTCGGGTGACATTACTATAATATGCTGTTCTATCCTCAGCGGTTTTCCATTATTTTACATCAAAGAATATTTCACCCAGATAAGGCGACTGCTTCTCTTTTCTTCGGAATAGAAATGTAAAATAACTTCACTTGTGTGTAAATTCTCCTTCTACGTATCTAGACCGCGTGCGTCACTAATGAATAGAATAGACGCGCTGCTCTCCCTCCGTGCTTGGCCTTTACAGAAATAATCGTATTCCAGGGATCAGATGAGGATACGCTGTCATATTAAAATGTGTTCCAAAATTCTTGTATGAATCCTCTTGTGGGGTCACTATGGCGTAGATCTGGAGAATGGGCAGGACAGTTAAAGGAGCCGCGTATGGCTGACACCATGCTGTTTTGTTGACAATACTGAGGAAAGCAATGAGTGCCTGGTGCTACTAAAGGGGGGTCATTACTTCTGTTTTAAAGAATTATTCCCATCTCAGCAAATTGCTGCCAAAATGGGAACACTACTGTTCTGCGCTGCTTCCATATCTCTCATGAGGGTGTTGGTCACTGTATCATGTTCATAGAACAGCCACGTTTGACTCTTTTATTACAACTCTTGGCTGCCCAGGGGGCAGGAGAAAGAGCACTGTATTTCCAGGGAATTCCCCTTTAAGCAATTTAAAGGAGACCTCTCACCACCTCCATCAACTCCTACCCTTTGCATCCCTCAGTAAGTGTCGCTCCCACTGATCTTGTCACAGCTGGAATTTTTTCTCTACCCCCCACTGTTCCTGAACAATCAGTCCATGTATTAGCATTTTTGCAACTGAAACCAACTGCACTGATTGCTCAGGAACGGTGGGAGCTAGAGAATAGATTCCAACTGTGCCAGAATCAGTGAAGCAGAGCCTGGTGACACTAACCTATCTATCTGCAGGGCTGGGGTGATATGCTGATTCTGGTGACAGTAACCTATCTATCTGCAGGGCTGGGGTGATATGCTGATTCTGGTGACAGTAACCTATCTATCTGCAGGGCTGGGCTGATATGTTGGATTTTGGTGACATTCTTTTTAAGTTCATGGTGAGGTTAATTCTTTGTTCTGATGAAACACTCCCTTTAAGAATAGGACTTTTCACGGGGTTGAGCGAGGAGAAGGAAGTTTTTAAGTTCATAGGGTTATCAGAGTCGGTTGGACCCTCTAGGGATGGAGGTCATGGACAATTGCATAGTTTGCCCCTTCAACATCAGTCTTGTTTCTGCAACAAGTTGACCTTAAATATCTGTCCTCATTCAATATGGCCGCCTATATCCAAGATCTACAGTAATCATTCAATGTCTGGTCTTTAAAATGTATACAAAACTATCAGGAGGGTACGAATATGCATAGTGACAAAAATAAGTCAGAAGAAGACATGAAAGTATAGAGGTCACGAGGGAAGGAGAAAGCGTCGCGTCTGGAGACATCAAGTAGACGTGTGGTTGAGAGTCAACGTGATCTCTCGCTACGTTTTCAGACCTGAATGAGTCTCGTCTGCACTTACTCATAGACAGGGTGGAAGATTTTTTTTTATTTCCAGAAGGCGCTGATCAGATCTTAGATAGAAGGTAACCCAGATGGCAGCCCACTACGTCTCTGGTGACATTTCATAGAGGAAGTGGCTTTCAACGTTCAAAAATACCTTTTGTCATTTCGGTAAAACCCCAAATAAAACTGAAATCTCACATTCGATCTGAACAGACAAAAACCTGAAGTCATCGGAGGGGGATTTCTGAGACATTGAGACGCATCATTTAATACATACAGATAGATCACTGTCATTTATAGATTTTATTTCCTGTGTTACATAAGAGGGTGCACAAACTTTAAGAACACAGGATGCCTCTTTGGACGTCTACGCCGGGGCTGTGGAGGCCGTAAGCCAGACCACCAACTCCTTTATTTTCCCACATACCGACTCCAACTCCTTCATAAATATCCTTAGGATAAGTCATCAATTTCAACTAGGTAAGTGTCCGACACAGTGAGGTAGACAACTCCAGAGGAAAGGGGCAGCACAAGAGAAGACATGTTACAATATTTTTTACATTGCTTTGAATCTATTTTCTACCGTTCTAATCCGACTGATCTCAGTCCTTGATTCTTTCCGCTCTAGGATACGTCTTCATAGGAAAGGCCGGCTCCGATAAGATTCTATTTTACATTATAGTAAGAGGGATACTACGGAGGACAATCCCGTGTCATCATTTTATATCTTCTAGCAGTTCATTTCCTGTTTTTCTACAATTCCCTTTGTGTCTGATGGAAATGAAGCAGCAGATTCTGAATGGCCGCACGGTTGCGCCCGGTTATGGCTTCTTATAAAAATGTCACTGTTTTTTATTAGTGTTTGCAGGTAAAGTGCCGCCTTGGGACGTTGACATTTATGGCTTCAGCTCCGAGTGCGCGTCTGAGCAGTTCAAGCATCCGTAATCCAGTTTCGCAGCAGAATTCTTGTTACTAGGCCGGTATCTGTGGGAAGAGAACAGGCAAGGGCGGAGGCTCATCAGTGCACTTGCTTGTTTTTGTCTCATTGTGTATTGCTTGACCATCACCATCTATGCTCTAAGTGTGTAAGTGACCCCCAAATCTGGTCCAGTGAGACGGAGTCACAGGTTATACACATAACCATAGGGGACCCAACTCTTTCTTACTCCATGGTGACCTGAATTCAAGATGGCCCCTTCATTCCTGCTGACCAATATGGCATCTTGGCATGGCTTTCTTCTCGTTCCTAGTCACCAGCACAATATTCCTTTACATCTTGGTCCTCAACAAGGCTAACATGGCTTGCCATCATGGTGCTTTAACATAAGCACCTGCAATTGGGCCTTAGTTGTCTCCTTGGACCCAGGAGCCTGGAAGACGACCGAAAAGGACGTTGAGGGATCTCAGGAGAGAAGACATAAGGTGAGTATCAATGTTTATGGGCTTCTGCTTATTATACTCTGGGGTGATGGGTGATGAACTTCAAAAGTTAGCCAATCCAGATTCTTTTCTATATGGAAGATATAGCTACCTCCAATAGGTGCCACTATATACTATGGAAACTGTAGAAGAACTCTATGTTAGTATGTTAGTCTTTCAGCCTTACTTTAAGGCACGTTCCTAGAACCTGGTTTGGCTAAAAACCTATGAAAAATAATATAATACACCTCAGACAGAACACTACACAATGAATGGCGCTACTCTGAAGTCCAGAAGAGTCTTCAATCAGATGATTGGTGGGTATGTTAGGAGACAAACCCCAACGATCTGATATTGATGACGTATTCTAAGTATAAGTCATCAAGAACCCTGTAAGAAACCTTTAAGGAATGAACAGTAGTGTCAGATGTCGGATATATATCTACAACATAGACGGAATTGTGACAAGCAAACTTATAACTTGTTGAACATCTCAGTCACACAACAATAGTTGACCCCTGGGAACCCTAGTGCTTATGTCAGCCTGGCCTAAGCATGTTTTTAGGAGTGTGAACGGAAACCACACGTGCAGAGTACATGTAAGTGTGGCCTTGGTTTTGATCGCACCCACAATACCAGCGCTACAGAGCAAATCCTGATATTACTCATCATCACGTCAGATACTCTGTATACTTCTATGATTTAGTGGTACAGACTAGTCAGATCTTTCCTCACATATCTAATTTTTATTGCCCTAAGGCGTCTACGACATAAAATAAAGCAACTTTGCCAAAAGTCTAAAAAATCTCCTACCATTGAGAACATTCTAATTCCCACCATTACCAGAGGTTTGCCTCTGCTGAACATGCAAGTTAAAGGGGCTATCAAGGATATGGAGCCTACTCAGGAGTGGGGGTAAATCTCAGACAACCCCTTTAAACCTCATAGACCTGGGAGGGGTAAATAGACCAAGCACTTCCATTCCCAAATTACTTCTAACAAAATCAATATAAAATTGTCCAAAGACATCCAAACCAATATATCCAACATCGATTAGTTGGGCGCGTAAAATAGAATGGTCCTCAAGACATCAGGTCCTGGTCTTCATTTCGCACTTCACTTTCTGTCCATTCCTTGGCCCAGTTCCCTTCTTCTTCACTATCAATGTACACTCACCGGCCACTTTATTAGGTACACCTGTCCAACTGCTCGTTAACACTTAATTTCTAATCAGCCAATCACATGGCGGCAACTCAGTGCATTTAGGCATGTAGACATGGTCAAGACAATCTCCTGCAGTTCAAACCGAGCATCAGTATGGGGGAGAAAGGTGATTTGAGTGCCTTTGAACGTGGCATGGTTGTTGGTGCCAGAAGGGCTGGTCTGAGTATTTCAGAAACTGCTGATCTACTGGGATTTTCACGCACAACCATCTCTAGGGTTTACAGAGAATGGTCCGAAAAAGAAAAAACATCCAGTGAGCGGCAGTTCTGTGGGCGAAAATGCGTTGTTGATGCCAGAGGTCAGAGGAGAATGGCCAGACTGGTTCGAGCTGATAGAAAGGCAACAGTGACTCAAATAGCCACCCGTTACAACCAAGGTAGCCAGAAGAGCATCTCTGAACGCCGCACAGTACGTCGAACTTTGAGGCAGATGGGCTACAGCAGCAGAAGACCACACCGGGTGCCACTCCTTTCAGCTAAGAACAGGAAACTGAGGCTACAATTTGCACAAGCTCATCGAAATTGGACAATTGAAGATTGGAAAAACGTTGCCTGGTCTGATGAGTCTCGATTTCTGCTGCGACATTCGGATGGTAGGGTCAGAATTTGGCGTCAACAACATGAAAGCATGGATCCATCCTGCCTTGTATCAATGGTTCAGGCTGGTGGTGGTGGTGTCATGGTGTGGGGAATATTTTCTTGGCACTCTTTGGGCCCCTTGGTACCAATTGAGCATCGTTGCAACGCCAAAGCCTACCTGAGTATTGTTGCTGACCATGTCCATCCCTTTATGACCACAATGTACCCAACATCTGATGGCTACTTTCAGCAGGATAATGCAATGCCATGTCATAAAGCTGGAATCATCTCAGACTGGTTTCTTGAACATGACAATGAGTTCACTGTACTCCAATGGCCTCCACAGTCACCAGATCTCAATCCAATAGAGGAGCATCTTTGGGATGTGGTGGAACGGGAGATTCGCATCATGGATGTGCAGCCGACAAATCTGCGGCAACTGTGTGATGCCATCATGTCAATATGGACCAAAATCTCTGAGGAATGCTTCCAGCACCTTGTTGTATCTATGCCACGAAGAATTGAGGCAGTTCTGAAGGCAAAAGGGGGGGTCCAACCCGTTACTAGCATGGTGTACCTAATAAAGTGGCCGGTGAGTGTAGTTCCTCTGGGGAGGGATCTCCAGGTTCATGAGATTCCCCGCCCCTGAGGAGTTACATTGATAATAAAAAGGCAGGGGAATTGTCCAGTTGCCATGGAAAGGAGGAGGATTGGCCCATGAATATCAGGATCTTCTTTCCTAGGTGCCCAGTTTAATATTTGTGATGAGGCACAATGTTTTTTGGATACCCCACTGATCAGAATAGCGACAGATCTGAAACCAAGAGGTTTTGACTATTACTTATGAGTTGTGGTCAGAGGCTTCATGACCTTTAGAATCTAAGACTAGAATGAAGAAAATTACAAGTTCCTTCAAAAACATACTGTGATTGTCCCTCGGGATTTCTTGAAGACCCGGAACTGTATTAACTATAGGAGATACAATGGTCGTAACTGCAACTGGGCCCATAATCCAGGTGGGCCCACAGGTCACCCTCACCACACTAAGGCTGGATAAACGTCTTTGATCTCCTCTGATGGCTGACAGTCTGTGCATTGTACATTTATCTCCCCTGCCCTCTGGTGCACTAGAGTGAGATTTATGATACACAGCCTTCCACTGTCAGAAAGGAGAACATTAACCTTTTAATGCCAAAAGTTGCAGTTGCTCACTACCAGATAGTCAAAGAGGGATTCTGTGGCACAAACTGGGCACCATGATGGAGGCGAGTATGTGGAGCACAGACCCATTAAAATATCAGAAAAGGAAGGAATAAAATAGGACAGAGCTGAAGTTGTACGCTTCGTAGAGAGGCAGAAAAGTTTTTTTTGTGAGGTGTCTGATGTAATTACTGCGGCCTTTTATAATGTATTCTGCTCTGGTCGGAGGCGTTCTTCTTCTATGTACGCCATCTCGGAGTGTCCCAGTTAGAACCATTTGATATAATTCTCAGACGTGCGGAGTTTAGCTCTGTTCTCCCGGCACATTCCCCCCCAGGCTGCGCCCCAGGCAGTGCACAAAATGACTTCTACTTCTCAATATCTAAATTTGTTCTTTCCACATTCCTTTAATGTCCGCGATTGACATTTCTCAAGCTACTGCCTTTGTCTATTATAATTACAACCATCCACCCTATAGGGCTTTCCGAAATATGACACAGACATCTGGTTGCAAGAATCGGGTTTAGCTGTAGCTTAAATTATACATATATATATATATATATATATATATATATATATATATATATACTTATATAGCGCCATCTTATGCCGCAGTGCTTTAAAGAGATATCATCAACACTGTCTCAAGCAGGTCTCACAAGCTAAATATCTATCTATCTATCTATCTATCTATCTATCTATCTCCTATCTATCTATCTATCTATCTATCTATCTATCTATCTATCTATCTCCTATCTATCTATCTATCTATCTATCTATCTATCTATCTATCTATCTCTCCTATCTATCTATCTATCTATCTATCTATCTATCTATCTATCTATCTATCTATCTATCTATCTATCTCCTATCTATCTATCTATCTATCTATCTATCTATCTATCTATCTCTCATATCTATCTATCTATCTATCTATCTATCTATCTATCTATCTATCTATCTATCTATCTATCTATCTATCTCCTATCTATCAATCTCCTATCTATCTATCTATCTATCTATCTATCTATCTATCTATCTCCTATCTATCTATCTATCTATCTATCTATCTATCTATCTCCTATCTATCTATCTATCTATCTATCTATCTATCTCCTATCTACCTATCTATCTATCTATCTATCTATCTATCTATCTCCTATCTATCTATCTATCTATCTATCTATCTATCTATCTACACAAAACATATATATGACCGCACCAGTCTAGGCATAGGTCCCAGTTACATGGGGCATAGAACGTCAGCCAGAGGCCAGAAGAGGACATTGGGGGGCATAAGGATGCCCAGTAGTGTATAACTTTTATTTATGGGTTGCACCTCTCCTAGGCTTCTGGGGTGAATTGGGCCTTAGTTACTGGTTAACCATCCAGGACCTTTTTCTCTAAGCCCCAATGACTCGTTTGAGCCTCGGTTGCCGCACCTGACCTTAGTCGGAGCCACTCGGTCTAAAAGATGGATTTTCGTCTACACCTCAATACAATGATAAAGATCTCATGATATTAATGGCAGATTCCTGCCGGCAGAGCTGAGCATTAGGTTAACTCTTGTGTACTCAACACTCTGCGAGTCTTCCCTCTAAATACACAGACTTGGCATTCGGTGCCAGTAATTTCGCTAAAGATTCAGGTTAAACCAGTGTCTGGGCTGACTGCTCTCCGCTCTGCACGCTCGCTGGTCTGGAAATAACGCGCTCCCATCCACTGCAAACCATGTGGAACTACCATGTGACTGTGATTGTAATAAATAGTGGCAAGCAGCAGCAAAAACTACTTGGGCAAAAATATAGCAGACGTTCTACCCAGATTGTCGGTAATATTCTTGTAGGGAGCCGAGATCATTTATAATTACACATGCGGCATTAACGTCAACCTTTTCAATATCACAGGCTCAACAAACAGCAGTCTAGAACTCAGCTACCTGGAAGAGAGGTATTATAGATCCATGGATATGGCATGCTGGCATGATACAGAATATGGCTCACATACCATTGCTGCAATATACTGCTGCTAAATCTTAAATTTTGGAATTTTATTTTTTGGAAGTTTGGTCTTTAAGGTTTAATTTTGGCAAAAGCATCAAACACCATGGCTAAAATGTGGAGCAGAAATCTATCCCAGAGCTCAATACTGAGCCTAACAACCTATAACCACTCACCAAGAGATCCTGAACAGAAGACCCTGTACAGTTTTGAGAATGACACAAATATTATATTGTCACATGATCTGCTCCCTCTGGTTTTTCTGTGTGTTTGTCAGATGTTTTTATCACATACAGAAATAGAATTGCAATCATATTATGAGTAATAAAAGCTTATATTGAGAGTTAGAATGAGTTAATGCAGCGTTGCAATATTTGCAGTGTTGACCCTTCTTCTTCAGGACCTCTGCAATTCTCCCTGGCATGCTCTCAATCAACTTCTGGACCAAATCCTGACTGATAGCAGTCCATTCTTGCACAATCAATGCTTGCATTTTGTCAGAATTTGTAGGTTTTTGTTTGTCCACCCGTCTCTTGATGATTGACCACAAGTTCTCAATGGGATTAAGATCTGGGGAGTTTCCAGGCCATGGACCCAAAATCTCTATGTTTTGTTCCCTGAGCCATTTAGTTATCACCTTTGCTTTATGGCAAGGGGCTCCATCATGCTGGAAAAGGCATTGTTGATGGCCAAACTGCTCTTGGACGGTTGGGAGAAGTTGATCTTGGAGGACATTCTGGTACCATTCTTTATTCATGGCTGTGTTTTTAGACAAGACTGTGAGAGAGCCGATTCCCTTGGCTGAGAAGCAACCCCACACATGAATGGTTTCAGGATGCTTTACAGTTGGCATGAGACAAGACTGGTGGTAGCGCTCACCTCGTCTTCTCCGAATAAGCTGTTTTCCAGATGTCCCAAACAATCGAAAAGAGGATTCATCAGAGAAAATGACTTTACCCCAGTCCTCAGCAGTCCACTCCCTGTACCTTTTGCAGAATATCAGTCTGTCCCTGATGTTTTTTCTGGAGAGAAGTGGCTTCTTTGCTGCCCTGCTTGACACCAGGCCTTGCTCCAAGAGTCTCCGCCTCACAGTGCGTGCAAATGCACTCACACCTGCTTGCTGCCATTCCTCAGCAAGCTCTGCACTGCTGGTAGCCCCATCCCGCAGCTGAAACACTTTTAAGAGACGGTCCTGGTGCTTGCTGGTGTTTCTTGGGCGCCCTGGAGCCTTTTTGCCAACAATGGAACCTCTCTCCTTGAAGTTCTTGATGATGCGATAGATTGTTGACTGAGGTGCAATCTTTCTAGCTGTGATACTCTTCCCTGTTAGGCCATTTTTGTGCAGTGCAATGATGACTGCACGTGTTTCTTTAGAGATAACCATGGTTAACAGAAGAGAAACAATGATGCCAAGCACCAGCCTCCTTTTAAAGTGTCCAGTGGTGTCATTCTTACTTAATCACGACAGATTGATCTCCAGATCTGTCCTCATCAACACCCACACCTGTGTTAATGGAGCAATCACTGAAACGATGTTAGCTGGTCCTTTTAAAGCAGGGCTGCAATGATGTTGAAATGTGTTTTGGGGATAAAGTTCATTTTCTAGGCAAATATTGACTTTGCAAGTAATTGCTGTTAAGCTGATCACTCTTTATAACATTCTGGAGTATATGCAAATTGCTATTAGGAAAACTGAAGCAGTAGACTTTGTAAAAATTAATATTTGTATCATTCTCAAAACTTTTGGCCATACTGTAGAGGATCTGTCCTGTGCGGTGCAGTATATAGAGGATCTCTCCTGTGCGGTGTAGTATATAGAGGATCTGTCCTCTCTCCTGTGTGGTGTAGTATATAGAGGATCTGTCCTGTGTGGTGTAGTATATAGAGGATCTGTCCTGTGTGGTGTAGTATATAGAGGATCTGTCCTGTGTGGTGTAGTATATAGAGGATCTGTCCTGTGTGGTGTAGTATATAGAGGATCTGTCCTGTGTGGTGTAGTATATAGAGGACCTGTCCTGTGTGGTGTAGTATACAGAGGATCTCTCCTGTGTGGTGTAGTATATAGAGGATCTGTCCTGTGTGGTGTAGTATATAGAGGTTCTGTCCTGTGTGGTGTAGTATATAGAAGATCTGTCCTCTCCCCTGTGTGGTGTAGTATATAGAGGTTCTGTCCTGTGTGGTGTAGTATATAGAAGATCTGTCCTGTGTGGTGTAGTATATAGAAGATCTGTCCTGTGTGGTGTAGTATATAGAGGATCTGTCCTGTGCGGTGTAGTATATAGAGGATCTGTCCTCTCTCCTGTGCGGTGTACCCTCCTCAGTCACCCGGGTATACATGCTAATATAATTTGACTTTTTGGATCTGATCAATTTACATCAACATTTGAGTCTATGATCTTCAGTGTGAGGTCTGCCGGTCTTCTCTTGCACCATCTAAGGTTACTGTTCATATGTGGAAATATCTCTGACATTTGATAAAATTAGAAATCACAAATGACAGATCTTGAGTTTCCTTCCTCATCGCTTCCATACAAGAACAGCGACCACTTAGACACTGTATTCCTTCAGCTTGTTACAATGTATCAGGCGACCTACACTATATGTATTTATAGTCTTGTATTCACCCACATTACAGAGAGATCTGACCTGGGGGGCTTCACTTTACTCACTAAATGTTCTCGAAATGAGAATCGTACTAAAGAGTAGGAGACGTGCAAAGAGTCAAGTCTGACAACAAGGTGTCATGTGACCTCACCGGACTACGCCAAATACACTCACTGACAAAATAAATCCTGCTCCAATAATTCATTGTTATCATGGTGAGATTTCCTCAGTGTGATGTAATAATGGTCTATGGAAGGGATGACAATGTGACCGCCAAAGGAGAAGGGTATTGGGAGAACTGGACAATTGGGCGCAGGCTCTAGCCTGGATACAAGATGAGATACGGCAGGACATGGAGGTATATACAGGATCTATATGGTATATAGCAGTACATTTACCACAGATGTTACAGCCGGGCCTGTAGTCTGGATACAAGATGAGATACGGCAGGACATGGAGGTATATACAGGATCTGTATGGTATATAGCAGTACATTTACCACAGATGTTACACCTGAAGTCTGGATACAAGATGAGATACGGCAGGACATGGAGGTATATACAGGATCTGTATGGTATATAGCAGTACATTTACCACAGATGTTACACCTGTAGTCTGGATACAAGATGAGATACGGCAGGACATGGAGGTATATACAGGATCTGTATGGTATATAGCAGTACATTTACCACAGATGTTACAGCCGGGCCTGTAGTCTGGATACAAGATGAGATACGGCAGGACATGGAGGTATATACAGGATCTGTATGGTATATAGCAGTACATTTACCACAGATATTACACCTGTAGTCTGGATACAAGATGAGATACGGTAGGACATGGAGGTATATACAGGATCTGTATGGTATATAGCAGTACATTTACCACAGATGTTACACCTGTAGTCTGGATACAAGATGAGATACGGCAGGACATGGAGGTATATACAGGATCTTTATGGTATATAGCAGTACATTTACCACAGATGTTACAGCCGGGCCTGTAGTCTGGATACAAGATGAGATACGGCAGGACATGGAGGTATATACAGGATCTGTATGGTATATAGCAGTACATTTACCACAGATGTTACACCTGAAGTCTGGATACAAGATGAGATACGGCAGGACATGGAGGTATATACAGGATCTGTATGGTATATAGCAGTACATTTACCACAGATGTTACACCTGTAGCCTGGATACAAGATGAGATACGGCAGGACATGGAGGTATATACAGGATCTATATGGTATATAGCAGTACATTTACCACAGATGTTACAGCCGGGCCTGTAGTCTGGATACAAGATGAGATACGGCAGGACATGGAGGTATATACAGGATCTGTATGGTATATAGCAGTACATTTACCACAGATGTTACACCTGAAGTCTGGATACAAGATGAGATACGGCAGGACATGGAGGTATATACAGGATCTGTATGGTATATAGCAGTACATTTACCACAGATGTTACACCTGTAGTCTGGATACAAGATGAGATACGGCAGGACATGGAGGTATATACAGGATCTGTATGGTATATAGCAGTACATTTACCACAGATGTTACACCTGTAGCCTGGATACAAGATGAGATACGGCAGGACATGGAGGTATATACAGTATCTATATGGTATATAGCAGTACATTTACCACAGATGTTACAGCCGGGCCTGTAGTCTGGATACAAGATGAGATACGGCAGGACATGGAGGTATATACAGGATCTGTATGGTATATAGCAGTACATTTACCACAGATATTACACCTGTAGTCTGGATACAAGATGAGATACGGCAGGACATGGAGGTATATACAGGATCTGTATGGTATATAGCAGTACATTTACCACAGATGTTACACCTGTAGCCTGGATACAAGATGAGATACGGCAGGACATGGAGGTATATACAGGATCTATATGGTATATAGCAGTACATTTACCACAGATGTTACAGCCGGGCCTGTAGTCTGGATACAAGATGAGATACGGCAGGACATGGAGGTATATACAGGATCTGTATGGTATATAGCAGTACATTTACCACAGATATTACACCTGTAGTCTGGATACAAGATGAGATACGGCAGGACATGGAGGTATATACAGGATCTATATGGTATATAGCAGTACATTTACCACAGATGTTACAGCCGGGCCTGTAGTCTGGATACAAGATGAGATACGGCAGGACATGGAGGTATATACAGGATCTGTATGGTATATAGCAGTACATTTACCACAGATATTACACCTGTAGTCTGGATACAAGATGAGATACGGCAGGACATGGAGGTATATACAGGATCTATATGGTATATAGCAGTACATTTACCACAGATGTTACAGCCGGGCCTGTAGTCTGGATACAAGATGAGATACGGCAGGACATGGAGGTATATACAGGATCTGTATGGTATATAGCAGTACATTTACCACAGATGTTACACCTGTAGCCTGGATACAAGATGAGATACGGCAGGACATGGAGGTATATACAGGATCTATATGGTATATAGCAGTACATTTACCACAGATGTTACAGCCGGGCCTGTAGTCTGGATACAAGATGAGATACGGCAGGACATGGAGGTATATACAGGATCTATATGGTATATAGCAGTACATTTACCACAGATGTTACAGCCGGGCCTGTAGTCTGGATACAAGATGAGATACGGCAGGACATGGAGGTATATACAGGCTCTGTATGGTATATAGCAGTACATTTACCACAGATATTACACCTGTAGTCTGGATACAAGATGAGATACGGCAGGACATGGAGGTATATACAGGATCTGTATGGTATATAGCAGTACATTTACCACAGATGTTACACCTGTAGTCTGGATACAAGATGAGATACGGCAGGACATGGAGGTATATACAGGATCTGTACGGTATAAAGCAGTACATTTAGCACAGATGTTACACCTGTAGTCTGGATACAAGATGAGATACGGCAGGACATGGAGGTATATACAGGATCTGTATGGTATATAGCAGTACATTTACCACAGATGTTACACCTGTAGTCTGGATACAAGATGAGATACAGCAGGACATGGAGGTATATACAGGATCTGTATGGTATATAGCAGTACATTTACCACAGATGTTACACCTGTAGTCTGGATACAAGATGGGATACGGCAGGACATGGAGGTATATACAGGCTCTGTATGGTATATAGCAGTACATTTACCACAGATGTTACACCTGTAGTCTGGATACAAGATGGGATACGGCAGGACATAGAGGTATATACAGACTCTGTATGGTATATAGCAGTACATTTACCACAGATGTTACACCTGTAGTCTGGATACAAGATGAGATACGGCAGGACATGGAGGTATATACAGGCTCTGTATGGTATATAGCAGTACATTTACCACAGATGTTACACCTGTAGTCTGGATACAAGATGAGATACGGCAGGACATGGAGGTATATACAGGCTCTGTATGGTATATAGCAGTACATTTACCACAGATATTACACCTGTAGTCTGGATACAAGATGAGATACAGCAGGACATGGAGGTATATACAGGATCTGTATGGTATATAGCAGTACATTTACCACAGATGTTACACCTGTAGTCTGGATACAAGATGAGATACGGCAGGACATGGAGGTATATACAGGATCTATATGGTATATAGCAGTACATTTACCACAGATGTTACAGCCGGGCCTGTAGTCTGGATACAAGATGAGATACGGCAGGACATGGAGGTATATACAGGATCTGTATGGTATATAGCAGTACATTTACCACAGATGTTACACCTGTAGCCTGGATACAAGATGAGATATGGCAGGACATGGAGGTATATACAGGATCTGTATGGTATATAGCAGTACATTTACCACAGATGTTACACCTGTAGTCTGGATACAAGATGAGATACGGCAGGACATGGAGGTATATACAGGCTCTGTATGGTATATAGCAGTACATTTACCCCAGATGTTACAGCTGTAGTCTGGATACAAGATGAGATATGGCAGGACATGAAGGTATATACAGGTTCTGTATGGTATATAGCAGTACATTTACCACAGATGTTACAGCTGTAGTCTGGATACAAGATGAGATACGGCAGGACATGGAGGTATATACAGGCTCTGTATGGTATATAGCAGTACATTTACCACAGATGTTACACCTGTAGTCTGGATACAAGATGAGATACAGCAGGACATGGAGGTATATACAGACTCTGTATGGTATATAGCAGTACATTTACCACAGATATTACACCTGTAGTCTGGATACAAGATGAGATACGGCAGGACATGGAGGTATATACAGGATCTGTATGGTATATAGCAGTACATTTACCACAGATGTTACAGCTGTAGCCTGGATACAAGATGAGATATGGCAGGACATGGAGGTATATACAGGCTGTGTATGGTATATAGCAGTACATTTACCACAGATGTTATACCTGTAGTCTGGATACAAGATGAGATACAGCAGGACATGGAGGTATATACAGGCTCTGTATGGTATATAGCAGTACATTTACCACAGATGTTACAGCTGTAGTCTGGATACAAGATGAGATACGGCAGGACATGGAGGTATATACAGGCTCTGTATGGTATATAGCAGTACATTTACCACAGATGTTACACCTGTAGTCTGGATACAAGATGAGATACGGCAGGACATGGAGGTATATACAGGCTCTCTATGGTATATAGCAGTACATTTACTACAGATGTTACACCTGTAGTCTGGATACAAGATGAGATACAGCAGGACATGGAGGTATATACAGGATCTGTATGGTATATAGCAGTACATTTACCACAGATGTTACAGCCGGGCCTGTAGTCTGGATACAGGTTTGATGGAAACAATCACAATGATGTCTGGATGTCAATGGCAGGACAAGTAATGGGCGCCGTGATACCAATTTCTTTGTGCTAAGCAAGTTGGAACGGTGCAGGCAGAGACAGAAGTGTAATGGAGGCGTCCCCTGTGTCTGGATGGTGGATGAGAGAGACTATGGCAGCTGCTTGGGCTTTTCAGCAGATCAAACGATCCTTTCTATGATGGTCTGTCTGGGCCGTCCTGTTTACCATGTGTGTGTAGGATGTGTACAGAATGGCCTAGATGGTGGCAAACACATAAAAATGACCATCCTGCTCCTCTCAGTCCAATGAATCTACCAAGTACCACCTATCACTATATATGACCACTTCCCCTTTTTGGCCCTTCTGAGGATTGGTAGTCACAGTTGCATGCCATAGTAATATTTTCATATTATAGCAGTCTCCAATATAAAGCCTATATGCTCCCCTGTTATGTGGGAAAAACAGAAAAATAACATGGCACAAGTCACCCATGTAATAAACACGCGATAATACCGCACTGGAATGAGAACCATGTATATTTTCATTTTTGTCTTTCCTTTACCCTTCCCCTAGAAAGTAATGGTTGTGAGCAAAATCTCCGTGATCATATCTGTCAGCACACACTTAATACTGCTATGAGGAATTACTAGTTCAGTGACATTTCTATCAGATCAGTGACTGGATCCGACCTCTTTGTATCCAGCTCACGTGAATCTCCTGTAAGTGCACAAATCCTGGAAGCAGTGGCGGATCCAGGGTTTGCGGGGCCCTGGGCAATTGACTTTGGCGGGGCCCTACGCGCAGCGCGCCGCAGCAAATTAGGCCCAGCCCACTTTTATGTTGACTCCGCCCATTCTCATTCATTTTTCATGTGATTCCACACAGTATAATCCTCCTACAGTCCCCCCTCCATCTCTCCCCCATTTTCATATACACCCTTCATCTACCCCTAGTTTCATGTCCCCCCCCTCTATCTATGTCCCCAGTTTAATGCCATTCTACTCCTTTATCTGCCCACAGTTTCATGTCCCCCCCCCCGTCTCTGCCCCAGTGTCATGCCGTTCTCCCCCCTTCATCTGTCCCAATGTCATGCCATTCTCCCCCCCTTCATCTGCCCCAATGTCATGCCATTCTCCCCACCTTCATCTGCCCCAGTGTCATGCCATCCCCCCCTTCAGCTGCCCCAGTATCATGCCGTTCTCCCCCCCTTCATTTGCCCCAGTGTCATGCCGTTCTCTCCCCCTTCATTTGCCCCAGTGTCATGCCGTTCTCGCCCCTTCATCTGCCCCAGTGTCATGCTGTTCTCCCCCCTCCATCCACCCCAGTGTCATGCTGTTCTCCCCCTCCATCTGCCCCAGTGTCATGCTGTTCTCTTCCCCTTCATTTGCCCCAGTGTCATGCCGTTCTCCCCCCTTCATCTGCCCCAGTGTCATGCTGTTCTCTCCCCCTCCATCTGCCCCAGTGTCATGCTGTTCTCTCTCACACACACACACACACACACACACACACGCGCGCGCTCACCTTTCCTCGTTCCCCCGCAGCTCTCTCCCTCATACACATATTGTAGGCGCGATGTGACGTCATCACATCGCGACTACAAATGCCGGAGCTCAGCGTTAAAACAGGAGCTGAGCTGTGACAGCTTCTGCTTTAAACGCCTATGTATTCAGCTCATCAGCGTCCCTGCTGACCCAGGGCCGGCTCCAGGTTTTTATGGGCCCTTGGGCGACAGAGCCTCAGTGGGCCCCCTTGTAAAGGAGGCGGGGGAGTCGAGACACTGTGCGTCGCAGATGAAGCGAGTGACGTCATGCAGGAGTGTGGCGTCACCAACGCCATACCTCCCAATTTTTAAAGAGTAGAAAGAGGGGTAAAATGTGCGGCGCGCTCTGCGTGCCGCAGCAAATTTGGCTCCACCCACTTTTATGTTGATTCCACCCATTCTCATTCATTTATCATGTGCTCCCACACAGTATAATCCTCCTACAGTCACCCGTAAATTATATGGCCCCCCTCCAGCTCTCCCCCAGTTTCATATACACCCTTCCTCTGCCCCCAGTTTCATGTCCCCCCCTCCATCTCTGTCCCCAGTTTCATCACGTTCTCCCCCTTCATCTGCCCACAGTTTAATGTCCCCCGTCTCTGCCCCAGTGTCATGCCGTTCCCCCCTCCCCTTCATTTGCCCCCAGTTTCATTGGGCCCCCTCCATCTCTGTCCCCAGTTTCATGCCGTTCTCTCCCCACCCCCTTCATCTTCCCCAGTGTCATGCCGTTCCCCCCTCCCCTTCATTTGCCCCCAGTTTCATTGGGCCCCCTCCATCTCTGTCCCCAGTTTCATGCCGTTCTCTCCCCACCCCCTTCATCTTCCCCAGTGTCATGCCGTTCCCCCCTCCCCTTCATTTGCCCCCAGTTTCATTGGGCCCCCTCCATCTCTGTCCCCAGTTTCATGCCGTTCTCTCCCCACCCCCTTCATCTTCCCCAGTGTCATGCCGTTCCCCCCTCCCCTTCATTTGCCCCCAGTTTCATTGGGCCCCCTCCATCTCTGTCCCCAGTTTCATGCCGTTCTCTCCCCACCCCCTTCATCTTCCCCAGTGTCATGCCGTTCCCCCCTCCCCTTCATTTGCCCCCCAGTTTCATTGGGCCCCCTATATCTCTGTCCCCAGTTTCATGCCGTTCTCTCCCCACCCCCTTCATCTTCCCCAGTGTCATGCCGTTCCCCCCTCCCATTCATTTGCCCCCCAGTTTCATGGGCCCCCTTCATTATGTTCCACCTTAATATTTAATACAAAACAAACACTTATACTCACCTTCTATCACTCACCTTCCATCGTTCCCCCGACGCTCCTCTCTCCAGTCACATACGCGATTAAAGCAGGAGCTGTGACCTCAGCTCCTGCTTAGCTGCGGCCCGGCTTGCGTGTGTAAGTGTGATGTGATGACGTCATCGCGCCTACACACGCAAGCCGGGCCGGAGCTTTAAAACAGGAGCTGATCTCACAGCTCCTGCTTTAATCGCGTATGTATTCAGCTCATCGGCGGACGGACGCCGATGAGCTGAAATCGTGACAGGCAAGTGCCGGGGGGCCCCCAGAGGCTCTGTGGGCCCCAGCACTTGCCCGACTATGCCGAGCTGACCGGGACCATTTTGTTAGGGCCGGGACGCGGGGCCCCGGGCGGTTGCCCGGCTCGCCCGGCCCTGGATCCGCCCCTGCCTGGAAGTAGAGTAATACAAGTATTTGTCCAATACTGTCCTAACTGCTGGTACGTATATGGTATATACTGTATGACCATACTGAGCAACCTAGGGAAACCAGGCATTGGCGGTATTCTAGGAAGCATCTCGGGTAATACATGGATGGGTCTTCTTTCTTGAATGTAGACATTACTGGCATCTAGAAAAGATTTAATGGTGGGAAATGTAAGAAACAGACAAATAAATATTATCCAGATTCTGCCTATATAATGACCTAAATAACCATTATCTGACACTACTAGGATTAATCCTAATAATCAGTTGTGTTACACAATATATCTACTAGAATACTGTCTCCTATGTACAAGAATATAACTACTATAATACTACTCCTATGTACAAGAATATAACTACTAGAATACTGTCTCCTATGTACAAGAATATAACTACTATAATACTACTCCTATGTACAAGAATATAACTACTATAATACTGCTCTTATGTACAAGAATATAACTACTATAATACTGCTCCTATGTACAAGAATATAACTACTATAATACTACTCCTATGTACAAGAATATAACTACTATAATACTGCTCCTATGTACAAGAACATAACTACTATAATACTACTCCTATGTACAAGAATATAACTACTATAATACTGCTCCTATGTGCAAGAATATAACTACTATAATACTGCTCCTATATACAAGAATATAACTACTATAATACTGCTCCTATGTACAAGAATATAACTACTATAATACTGCTTCTATGTACAAGAATATAACTACTATAATACTACTCCTATGTACAAGAATATAACTACTATAATACTACTATGTACAAGAATATAACTACTATAATACTGCTCCTATGTGCAAGAATATAACTACTATAATACTGCTCCTATATACAAGAATATAACTACTATAATACTGCTCCTATGTACAAGAATATAACTACTATAATACTACTCCTATGTACAAGAATATAACTACTATAATACTACTCCTATGTACAAGAATATAACAACTATAATACTGCTCCTATGTACAAGAACATAACTACTATAATACTACTCCTATGTACAAGAATATAACTACTATAATACTGCTCCTATGTGCAAGAATATAACTACTATAATACTGCTCCTATATACAAGAATATAACTACTATAATACTGCTCCTATGTACAAGAATATAACTACTATAATACTGCTTCTATGTACAAGAATATAACTACTATAATACTACTCCTATGTACAAGAATATACCTACTATAATACTACCTCCTATGTATTAGTTACTAATTCTGCTGGAATGTAATGTATTTCTGTTTTGTTTTTACTAATAAAAATTACCTCCTATGTACAAAAACATAACTACTATAATACTCCTATGTACAAGAATATAACTACTATAATACTGCTCCTATGTACAAGAATATACCTACTATAATACTACCTCCTATGTACAAAAACATAACTACTATAATACTCCTATGTACAAGAATATAACTACTATAATACTGCTCCTATGTACGAGAATATAACTACTATAATACTGCTCCTATGTACAAGAATATAACTACTATAATACTGCCACCTGTATACAAGAATAGAACTACTATAATACTACCTCCTATGTACAAGAATATAACTACTATAATACTGCTCCTATGTACAAGAATATAACTACTATAATACTACTCCTATGTACAAAAACATAACTACTATACTACTCCTATGTACAAGAATATAACTACTATAATACTGCCCCTATGTACAAGAATATAACTACTATAATACTACTCCTATGTACAAGAATATAACTACTATAATACTGCCCCTATGTACAAGAATATGCCTACTATAATACTGCCCCTATGTACAAGAATATAACTACTATAATACTACTCCTATGTACAAGAATATAACTACTATAATACTACTCCTATATACAAGAATATAACTACTATAATACTGCCCCCTATGTACAAGAATATAACTACTATAATACTACTCCTATGTACAACAATATAACTACTATAATACTGCTCCTATGTACAAGAATATAACTACTATAATACTGCTCCTATGTACAAGAATATAACTACTATTATACTACCTCCTATGTACAAGAATATAACTACTATAATACTGCCCATATGTACAAGAATATAACTACTATAATACTGCTCCTATGTACAAGAATATAACTACTATAATACTGCTCCTATGTACAAGAATATAACTACTATAATACTACTCCTATGTACAAGAATATAACTACTATAATACTGCCCATATGTACAAGAATATAACTACTATAATACTGCTCCTATGTACAAGAATATAACTACTATAATACTACTCCTATGTACAAGAATATAACTACTATAATACTGCCCATATGTACAAGAATATAACTACTATAATACTGCTCCTATGTACAAGAATATAACTACTATAATACGGCTCCTATGTACAAGAATATAACTACTATAATACTGCCCCCTATGTACAAGAATATAACTACTATAATACTGCCTCCTATGTACAAGAATATAACTACTATAATACTACTCCTATATACAAGAATATAACTACTATAATACTGCTCTTATGTACAAGAATATAACTACTATAATACTGCTCCTATGTACAAGAATATAACTACTATAATACTGCTCCTATATACAAGAATATAACTACTATAATACTGCTCCTATGTACAAGAATATAACTACTATAATACTGCTTCTATGTACAAGAATATAACTACTATAATACTACTCCTATGTACAAGAATATAACTACTATAATACTACTATGTACAAGAATATAACTACTATAATACTGCTCCTATGTGCAAGAATATAACTACTATAATACTGCTCCTATATACAAGAATATAACTACTATAATACTGCTCCTATGTACAAGAATATAACTACTATAATACTGCTCCTATGTACAAGAATATAACTACTATAATACTACTCCTATGTACAAGAATATAACTACTATAATACTGCTCCTATGTACAAGAACATAACTACTATAATACTACTCCTATGTACAAGAATATAACTACTATAATACTGCTCCTATGTGCAAGAATATAACTACTATAATACTGCTCCTATATACAAGAATATAACTACTATAATACTGCTCCTATGTACAAGAATATAACTACTATAATACTGCTTCTATGTACAAGAATATAACTACTATAATACTACTCCTATGTACAAGAATATACCTACTATAATACTACCTCCTATGTATTAGTTACTAATTCTGCTGGAATGTAATGTATTTCTGTTTTGTTTTTACTAATAAAAATTACCTCCTATGTACAAAAACATAACTACTATAATACTCCTATGTACAAGAATATAACTACTATAATACTGCTCCTATGTACAAGAATATACCTACTATAATACTACCTCCTATGTACAAAAACATAACTACTATAATACTCCTATGTACAAGAATATAACTACTATAATACTGCTCCTATGTACGAGAATATAACTACTATAATACTGCTCCTATGTACAAGAATATAACTACTATAATACTGCCACCTGTATACAAGAATAGAACTACTATAATACTACCTCCTATGTACAAGACTATAACTACTATAATACTACTCCTATATACAAGAATATAACTACTATAATACTGCTCTTATGTACAAGAATATAACTACTATAATACTGCCCCCTATGTACAAGAATATAACTACTATAATACTGCCTCCTATGTACAAGAATATAACTACTATAATACTACTCCTATATACAAGAATATAACTACTATAATACTGCTCTTATGTACAAGAATATAACTACTATAATACTGCTCCTATATACAAGAATATAACTACTATAATACTGCTCCTATGTACAAGAATATAACTACTATAATACTGCTTCTATGTACAAGAATATAACTACTATAATACTACTCCTATGTACAAGAATATAACTACTATAATACTACTATGTACAAGAATATAACTACTATAATACTGCTCCTATGTGCAAGAATATAACTACTATAATACTGCTCCTATATACAAGAATATAACTACTATAATACTGCTCCTATGTACAAGAATATAACTACTATAATACTGCTCCTATGTACAAGAATATAACTACTATAATACTACTCCTATGTACAAGAATATAACTACTATAATACTGCTCCTATGTACAAGAACATAACTACTATAATACTACTCCTATGTACAAGAATATAACTACTATAATACTGCTCCTATGTGCAAGAATATAACTACTATAATACTGCTCCTATATACAAGAATATAACTACTATAATACTGCTCCTATGTACAAGAATATAACTACTATAATACTGCTTCTATGTACAAGAATATAACTACTATAATACTACTCCTATGTACAAGAATATACCTACTATAATACTACCTCCTATGTATTAGTTACTAATTCTGCTGGAATGTAATGTATTTCTGTTTTGTTTTTACTAATAAAAATTACCTCCTATGTACAAAAACATAACTACTATAATACTCCTATGTACAAGAATATAACTACTATAATACTGCTCCTATGTACAAGAATATACCTACTATAATACTACCTCCTATGTACAAAAACATAACTACTATAATACTCCTATGTACAAGAATATAACTACTATAATACTGCTCCTATGTACGAGAATATAACTACTATAATACTGCTCCTATGTACAAGAATATAACTACTATAATACTGCCACCTGTATACAAGAATAGAACTACTATAATACTACCTCCTATGTACAAGAATATAACTACTATAATACTGCTCCTATGTACAAGAATATAACTACTATAATACTACTCCTATGTACAAAAACATAACTACTATACTACTCCTATGTACAAGAATATAACTACTATAATACTGCCCCTATGTACAAGAATATAACTACTATAATACTACTCCTATGTACAAGAATATAACTACTATAATACTGCCCCTATGTACAAGAATATGCCTACTATAATACTGCCCCTATGTACAAGAATATAACTACTATAATACTACTCCTATGTACAAGAATATAACTACTATAATACTACTCCTATATACAAGAATATAACTACTATAATACTGCCCCCTATGTACAAGAATATAACTACTATAATACTACTCCTATGTACAACAATATAACTACTATAATACTGCTCCTATGTACAAGAATATAACTACTATAATACTGCTCCTATGTACAAGAATATAACTACTATTATACTACCTCCTATGTACAAGAATATAACTACTATAATACTGCCCATATGTACAAGAATATAACTACTATAATACTGCTCCTATGTACAAGAATATAACTACTATAATACTGCTCCTATGTACAAGAATATAACTACTATAATACTACTCCTATGTACAAGAATATAACTACTATAATACTGCCCATATGTACAAGAATATAACTACTATAATACTGCTCCTATGTACAAGAATATAACTACTATAATACTACTCCTATGTACAAGAATATAACTACTATAATACTGCCCATATGTACAAGAATATAACTACTATAATACTGCTCCTATGTACAAGAATATAACTACTATAATACGGCTCCTATGTACAAGAATATAACTACTATAATACTGCCCCCTATGTACAAGAATATAACTACTATAATACTGCCTCCTATGTACAAGAATATAACTACTATAATACTACTCCTATATACAAGAATATAACTACTATAATACTGCTCTTATGTACAAGAATATAACTACTATAATACTGCTCCTATGTACAAGAATATAACTACTATAATACTGCTCCTATATACAAGAATATAACTACTATAATACTGCTCCTATGTACAAGAATATAACTACTATAATACTGCTTCTATGTACAAGAATATAACTACTATAATACTACTCCTATGTACAAGAATATAACTACTATAATACTACTATGTACAAGAATATAACTACTATAATACTGCTCCTATGTGCAAGAATATAACTACTATAATACTGCTCCTATATACAAGAATATAACTACTATAATACTGCTCCTATGTACAAGAATATAACTACTATAATACTGCTCCTATGTACAAGAATATAACTACTATAATACTACTCCTATGTACAAGAATATAACTACTATAATACTGCTCCTATGTACAAGAACATAACTACTATAATACTACTCCTATGTACAAGAATATAACTACTATAATACTGCTCCTATGTGCAAGAATATAACTACTATAATACTGCTCCTATATACAAGAATATAACTACTATAATACTGCTCCTATGTACAAGAATATAACTACTATAATACTGCTTCTATGTACAAGAATATAACTACTATAATACTACTCCTATGTACAAGAATATACCTACTATAATACTACCTCCTATGTATTAGTTACTAATTCTGCTGGAATGTAATGTATTTCTGTTTTGTTTTTACTAATAAAAATTACCTCCTATGTACAAAAACATAACTACTATAATACTCCTATGTACAAGAATATAACTACTATAATACTGCTCCTATGTACAAGAATATACCTACTATAATACTACCTCCTATGTACAAAAACATAACTACTATAATACTCCTATGTACAAGAATATAACTACTATAATACTGCTCCTATGTACGAGAATATAACTACTATAATACTGCTCCTATGTACAAGAATATAACTACTATAATACTGCCACCTGTATACAAGAATAGAACTACTATAATACTACCTCCTATGTACAAGACTATAACTACTATAATACTACTCCTATATACAAGAATATAACTACTATAATACTGCTCTTATGTACAAGAATATAACTACTATAATACTGCCCCCTATGTACAAGAATATAACTACTATAATACTGCCTCCTATGTACAAGAATATAACTACTATAATACTACTCCTATATACAAGAATATAACTACTATAATACTGCTCTTATGTACAAGAATATAACTACTATAATACTGCTCCTATATACAAGAATATAACTACTATAATACTGCTCCTATGTACAAGAATATAACTACTATAATACTGCTTCTATGTACAAGAATATAACTACTATAATACTACTCCTATGTACAAGAATATAACTACTATAATACTACTATGTACAAGAATATAACTACTATAATACTGCTCCTATGTGCAAGAATATAACTACTATAATACTGCTCCTATATACAAGAATATAACTACTATAATACTGCTCCTATGTACAAGAATATAACTACTATAATACTGCTCCTATGTACAAGAATATAACTACTATAATACTACTCCTATGTACAAGAATATAACTACTATAATACTGCTCCTATGTACAAGAACATAACTACTATAATACTACTCCTATGTACAAGAATATAACTACTATAATACTGCTCCTATGTGCAAGAATATAACTACTATAATACTGCTCCTATATACAAGAATATAACTACTATAATACTGCTCCTATGTACAAGAATATAACTACTATAATACTGCTTCTATGTACAAGAATATAACTACTATAATACTACTCCTATGTACAAGAATATACCTACTATAATACTACCTCCTATGTATTAGTTACTAATTCTGCTGGAATGTAATGTATTTCTGTTTTGTTTTTACTAATAAAAATTACCTCCTATGTACAAAAACATAACTACTATAATACTCCTATGTACAAGAATATAACTACTATAATACTGCTCCTATGTACAAGAATATACCTACTATAATACTACCTCCTATGTACAAAAACATAACTACTATAATACTCCTATGTACAAGAATATAACTACTATTATACTACCTCCTATGTACAAGAATATAACTACTATAATACTGCTCCTATGTACAAGAATATAACTACTATAATACTGCTCCTATGTACAAGAATATAACTACTATAATACTGCTCCTATGTACAAGAATATAACTACTATTATACTACCTCCTATGTACAAGAATATAACTACTATAATACTGCCCATATGTACAAGAATATAACTACTATAATACTGCTCCTATGTACAAGAATATAACTACTATAATACTGCCCATATGTACAAGAATATAACTACTATAATACTGCTCCTATGTACAAGAATATAACTACTATAATACGGCTCCTATGTACAAGAATATAACTACTATAATACTGCCCCCTATGTACAAGAATATAACTACTATAATACTGCCTCCTATGTACAAGAATATAACTACTATAATACTACTCCTATATACAAGAATATAACTACTATAATACTGCTCTTATGTACAAGAATATAACTACTATAATACTGCTCCTATGTACAAGAATATAACTGCTATAATACTGCTTCTATGTACAAGAATATAACTACTATATTACTGCTCCTATGTACAAGAATATAACTACTATAATACTGCTCCTATGTACAAGAATATAACTACTATAATACGGCTCCTATGTACAAGAATATAACTACTATAATACGGCTCCTATGTACAAGAATATAACTACTATAATACTACTCCTATGTACAAGAATATAACTACTATAATACTACTCCTATGTACAAGAATATAACTACTATAATACTGCCCCCTATGTACAAGAATATAACTATCATTATGCTGAATGCTTAAGAATATCAAAAATAATATAATCTGCTATAATATGCTCGCTATAGAGTAGACTGATGTGGAGTTCCTCCCTGAGATATAAACATATTGTGAACATGCTAAATATTCATTGTAAAGGTCATATGTAAGTATGTTGTTCTGCAGCATGTCACCGTAATGATAATACGCTTTTACTCATATAAATGTCACATGTCAGTATTTATTGTATTTTGCTTCCGTCTAGGACATCGATCTTATGGCATTCTTTTGAGATCTAGATGTTTTTGAGACTGCAGGGCCTTTCCTCATTCCTCACCTGTCACTACGGTTTTTACTAGCACGGTAGTATATAATATACCGTAATTTGGTCCAATCTCCTGATTAAAATCAAACACAATTGTAGGACCATCATGAAGCCTATGGTTAGAAATACAACACAATAAAGCACAGACTGCAATGAAAGAAGCACAGAACACACGGTGACATCATCACAATAAAACAAGGCCTAGGAAGAAAGTGAAATACTAATGTGACATCATCGTTATCAAACAAAGCTTATATGTGACGTCACAGTCTATTGTGATGTCATAAGACGCATCTGACCATACGATTCCTCTGCAGTGGCCTCTTCAGGGCAAGTGGAGTATTACATGGTGACTATTCAAATGGACAAGTACCCATGTGATCTATGGCAGGGCTGAGTTCACCAGAGTGGGTGGGGCTTACACGCCGGCTCTCTCCTCTGGACCCCGCACTATGATATGGGGTTGTAATTGGGATATGGTCCCTTTAAGTCTCTTTCTGTGTCATTTTCTCGCCACTTCTCCTGCTGCTCACTTATCTGCCAGGTTTGGATTTTAAGATTTAAGGGATTAAACAAAGAGTGATGAATATTTTATAAGTATCCTGGTAATTCTCAGAGGAGATTGAAGCGGTGCTCCTGTAGAAGACTCAGCGGTCAATGTTTGATGAGCCGCTCTTATTTCCCATAGATTGCAGTGACATCATTGCCTCCATCTTTTCTCTCTCCTCCCATGATCCTGTGTGCGCAACACTCTATCTGGACACGGCCTATTGTACTCTATATCCTATTCCGAATTAATGAATAAAATACCAGAACTACAGTAAAGACTGACACATAGGCAGAACCAAAAGAGGAAAGGAGTAGAAAAGAATAAGTCTACATAGAGATGTAGATTTATAGAGCGTACAATTTTTGATCTGAGCAAAGTGGAGAACATTCTCTAAGCATTGTCTACTTATATTGTCTATATTTATATTCTTGTATATAAAGTAACATTGTATCTTGTGCCAATTAACCCTGTATACACAGTAGTGGAGGATATAATACCTGACACTCACTGTAGTACATTATACAATGACGTTCTCTGTAATCTCTCTGCCTTTTACATGCCTGTCTATTATCTTAGTAAGTTGATTGCCTCATCATTAAGAAGTTATATCAATCTCATGACATAAAGTTATTTTATACCATTTCCAACCAGCAGATGGCGGTAAAGAACATTATTTATTATTAAAGGCTTATTCAGGCCAAAACGGAATATTTTTGTGTACAAATATTTGTGTCCCCTTAACCCCTATTGCTTCTCTCTACTGCTTTGATATAATGAGCTGACTGAATCCATTGTGTCGTGCTCTGTCCCCTCTTTATATTTGTTATGTTGAGCTGTTCAGTGATGGGGTGGTGGGGGGTGGGTTGTACCTGGTGCTGTAAATACTCTATTAGAGAACTTTGAGAATACGGAGGAGATTCCATCATTCAGAACCATCATCAATGAACTAATTCAGAATGAGATGCAAGCCTCTGTTTATCAGGAGGACCCAACAAAAATTCGTCATCACAAGTACAGTTATGAGGTAGATATACAAACTGGCTATTGTGTCATTTGGTGTCGGCTACATGTTCTACAATGACATCATCACTGAAACTAATGACTGGCTGCCACCATAGTAACTGTACTGTGACATCACTGTGTGTATTATCCTGTACTGTGACATCACTGTGTGTATTATCCTGTACTGTGACATCACTGTGTGTATTATCTCTGTACTGTGACATCACTGTGTGTATTATCTCTGTACTGTGACATCACTGTGTGTATTATCCTGTACTGTGACATCACTGTGTGTATTATCCTGTACTGTGACATCACTGTGTGTATTATCCTGTACTGTGACATCACTGTGTGTATTATCCTGTACTGTGACATCACTGTGTGTATTATCTCTGTACTGTGACATCACTGTGTGTATTATCTCTGTACTGTGACATCACTGTGTGTATTATCCTGTACTGTGACATCACTGTGTGTATTATCCCTGTACTGTGACATCACTGTGTGTATTATCCCTGTACTGTGACATCACTGTGTGTATTATCCTATACTGTGACATCACTGTGTGTATTATCCTGTACTGTGACATCACTGTGTGTATTATCCTGTACTGTGACATCACTGTGTGTATTATCCTATACTGTGACATCACTGTGTGTATTATCTCTGTACTGTGACATCACTGTGTGTATTATCCTGTACTGTGACATCACTGTGTGTATTATCCCTGTACTGTGACATCACTGTGTGTATTATCCTATACTGTGACATCACTGTGTGTATTATCCCTGTACTGTGACATCACTGTGTGTATTATCCTATACTGTGACATCACTGTGTGTATTATCCTATACTGTGACATCACTGTGTGTATTATCTCTGTACTGTGACATCACTGTGTGTATTATCCCTGTACTGTGACATCACTGTGTGTATTATCTCTGTACTGTGACATCACTGTGTGTATTATCCTATACTGTGACATCACTGTGTGTATTATCCTATACTGTGACATCACTGTGTGTATTATCTCTGTACTGTGACATCACTGTGTGTATTATCCTGTACTGTGACATCACTGTGTGTATTATCCCTATAGTGTGACATCACTGTGTGTATTATCCCTGTACTGTGACATCACTGTGTGTATTATCCTGTACTGTGACATCACTGTGTGTATTATCTCTGTACTGTGACATCACTGTGTGTATTATCCCTACAGTGTGACATCACTGTGTGTATTATCCCTGTACTGTGACATCACTGTGTGTATTATTTCTGTACTGTGACATCACTGTGTGTATTATCCCTGTACTGTGACATCACTGTGTGTATTATCTCTGTACTGTGACATCACTGTGTGTATTATCCCTGTACTGTGACATCACTGTGTGTATTATCTCTGTACTGTGACATCACTGTGTGTATTATCTCTGTACTGTGACATCACTGTGTGTATTATCTCTGTACTGTGACATCACTGCGTGTATTATCCTGTACTGTGACATCACTGTGTGTATTATCCCTATAGTGTGACATCACTGTGTGTATTATCCCTGTACTGTGACATCACTGCGTGTATTATCCTGTACTGTGACATCACTGTGTGTATTATCTCTGTACTGTGACATCACTGTGTGTATTATCCCTGTACTGTGACATCACTGTGTGTATTATCCCTGTACTGTGACATCACTGTGTGTATTATCCCTGTACTGTGACATCACTGTGTGTATTATCCTGTACTGTGACATCACTGTGTGTATTATCTCTGTACTGTGACATCACTGTGTGTATTATCCCTACAGTGTGACATCACTGTGTGTATTATCCCTGTACTGTGACATCACTGTGTGTATTATCTCTGTACTGTGACATCACTGTGTGTATTATCCTGTACTGTGACATCACTGTGTGTATTATCTCTGTACTGTGACATCACTGTGTGTATTATCTCTGTACTGTGACATCACTGTGTGTATTATCTCTGTACTGTGACATCACTGTGTGTATTATCCCTGTACTGTGACATCACTGTGTGTATTATCCCTGTACTGTGACATCACTGTGTGTATTATCTCTGTACTGTGACATCACTGTGTGTATTATCCCTATAGTGTGACATCACTGTGTGTATTATCCCTGTACTGTGACATCACTGTGTGTATTATCTCTGTACTGTGACATCACTGTGTGTATTATCCCTGTACTGTGACATCACTGTGTGTATTATCCCTGTACTGTGACATCACTGTGTGTATTATCCCTGTACTGTGACATCACTGTGTGTATTATCTCTGTACTGTGACATCACTGTGTGTATTATCCCTGTACTGTGACATCACTGTGTGTATTATCCCTGTACTGTGACATCACTGTGTGTATTATCCCTGTACTGTGACATCACTGTGTGTATTATCCCTGTACTGTGACATCACTGTGTGTATTATCCCTGTACTGTGACATCACTGTGTGTATTATCTCTGTACTGTGACATCACTGTGTGTATTATCCTGTACTGTGACATCACTGTGTGTATTATCCCTGTACTGTGACATCACTGTGTGTATTATCCTGTACTGTGACATCACTGTGTATATTATCTCTGTACTGTGACATCACTGTGTGTATTATCTCTGTACTGTGACATCACTGTGTGTATTATCTCTGTACTGTGACATCACTGTGTGTATTATCCCTGTACTGTGACATCACTGTGTGTATTATCTGTGTACTGTGACATCACTGTGTGTATTATCTCTGTACTGTGACATCACTGTGTGTATTATCTCTGTACTGTGACATCACTGTGTGTATTATCTCTGTACTGTGACATCACTGTGTGTATTATCTCTGTACTGTGACATCACTGTGTGTATTATCCCTGTACTGTGACATCACTGTGTGTATTATCTGTGTACTGTGACATCACTGTGTGTATTATCTCTGTACTGTGACATCACTGTGTGTATTATCTCTGTACTGTGACATCACTGTGTGTATTATCTCTGTACTGTGACATCACTGTGTGTATTATCTCTGTACTGTGACATCACTGTGTGTATTATCCTGTACTGTGACATCACTGTGTGTATTATCCCTATAGTGTGACATCACTGTTTGTACTAATACAAGTTGTACGTCTAGTGCTGTATCTTACTGTGGTATATATTACTATATTCTATAGCAGTGTGGAGATAAGCGGCTCCCTGACCTCCTTCACCATATAACACTTGATCGCCTCAATCTAAATCTGAGGGTTTCGATTCCAATCTAGATTGAGCTCCGATCTGTTCTACTGAGCAGACTGTAACCAACACGTCAGGTCTGTCTCCCGATGATGATCGCTCAGGTGCAGAGCAGTGGCGGGGCTCCGCGCTCAGGCTGTACACACATCTCCAGCGCTCAGGGAATACTGTCACCGCTATTTAGACCAGACGTCAATCCCGCGTCACCGCAGCACGGGGCGATCCTTCACATCCTGCATGTAAATCCGTCCACAGCAGCTGCCGCTCTCCGGCTCGGTCTGGCTGACGGACGCCTCTGATTGGCTGACAATGACATCAGCCGCGCCGCTAGAACACACAGGAGTCAATGAGTCCCGCCTCGTGGCCGCGCCCACACGATTCCTCAGCCTATGGCTGCGCGGGGGCGTGGTCAGACCTCCGCCTACTCCGCTCTCAGTGAAGTGTCCGTCACTCGCAGGCCACGCCCATTCCGAATGTTTCATTACTCTGTGGTAAAAAGAAAGTAACATTGTTGCACATCAATGGAAGCGAGTGAATGGAAGCGGAATAGATAAATGAGCAGGAGCAGGGGCAGGAGCGGAGCCAGAGGCAGGGGGGACATGCTGAGAGGCGCAAGTGACTGCATGGAGAATTACTGCAAGTCTGTATAGGTGCACAAGTGGTCGCCTGTCATTCCAGTGCTGCATCTGATACAGGAGATCTTCCACCCTGCTGCATGACTCCAGCATGCTGCTGCTGAGCTCTGGGATCCTGCTGCAGTGGCACTGAGGTGAGTCCCTGTCTGCATTGTCTTCTATTGTATGGTGTGATGTAGTCTATGTATATAGGGAGGTATATACCAGCTGCATTATTCTGATCACCGCCGGCCCCAGGAACCGTCTCGGCTGCTACTGCAGGGATGCGGATGTTTTTATGTCTACTTTTGACAGGGGTTGGCTGGGAACTTAACCGCTGCCTGCCAGGATCCTATAGCAACATGCTAATAAGCGCAGCCCCCTGGGTCACCTATAGAGGATTTATCACATACAGTCTTCTGGGACTGTCAGCGACTTGAGGGATGATGTCTGGGCGAATGGAATCCGTAACTTTAAGTAAACAATAGGAATGCCCCCTCCTTGCCGTCTGCAGTCCATTCATTTTGGGTATTATTGGGGTTTACGTTCTATGGGGTGCTGCAGCCTCCTAGACGACCACTGCAGCTGTATACAGACACACATCCATCCTGCTGGTCACTGTGTATATACAAGTCCCCACAACAGACATAGGAAGGTTCATAAAGGGTCGTTTAATTTCGGCTCCCGTCACTGGGCTGCACGTCCACAGGCAATATTTTTAGCAGCTCTGTATACTTACCATAAAAAACCTCAGGTCATTAGTTATCTACTGTATGGACTACGCCGGGGCTGTCGGAAAGACTCGAGTGAAATTAACCAGAAGGAAACTTTGCTTTATTTGACATTGTTTCAGTGGATGTAGCAGAGTTGAGTTGGTTGCTGAAGCCTTCTGTGTTGGGGGACAGCTCTGTGGGTCAAGACAATGTGGTAGGTTGACCTAAAGCCCTATAGAAAGCCACAGGTACTGTATATAACCTACGTGACTAGCTCAGCTCTGCTACATCGTATACTTGTAGGATGTCGTAGCCTGATGTGATGTCTACTCTGCTTTGCAGCCCACGAGTTGTACTTGAACTGTCGGTGCTGTGAGATTCCCAATGCCTCCATCTCCTCTGGACGACACGGTTATTGTGGCACTATCCAGACCCGTGCGACCACAAGAGCTTAACCTCTGCCTTGACTCTTCCCACTGTGACACGGCCTCGGTGAGTGGCAGCTGCAGGTCTTTACTCAGCACAAGTGTAGTGTCCCTCACCGCTGCCAATCTGACGTATATGCCCTCTTCCAACGGCTCTGCACGCTCTCTGGGTTGTGGATGTAGCAGTGCCAGCTGTTGCAGTGTGGCAGCTTACGAAAAAGACACTCAGAGCCAGACTATCAGCAGTACCACAATCACCAGCAGTGCCGCCGGACCCTCCACCTCGACTGGTCCTCCCAACCCAATGGTCAACAACAATGAGAACAGTGGCGCGCTAAGTCCATCTGGTGGGGTTGGCAGCCCCCTGACTACGACCACCAAACAGTTCGCCAACATCAAAATCATTTACCCCAATGACCTGGCCAAGAAGATAGCGAAATGCAGCAAGACCCACCTCCCCAACCAAGGGCCGGTCATCATAGACTGCAGACCCTTCATGGAGTATAACAAAAGCCATATCCAGGGGGCCGTTCACATTAATTGCTCAGATAAGATCAGCAGGCGGCGGCTTCAGCAGGGGAAGATCACAGTCTTGGATTTAATATCATGCAGGGAAGGTAAAGACTCCTTCAAGAGGATATTTTCCAAAGAGATCATCGTCTACGATGATAATACCAACGAGCCCAGCCGGGTCGTACCGTCTCAGCCGCTCCATACTGTGCTAGAATCGCTGAAACGGGAAGGGAAGGAACCATTGGTGCTCAAAGGTAATACAAAGAGTTAATGGTCTGAGGTGGGAGGGGCATGCTTGGAGAGCCACAGGTTCCATTCTACCGTGTAGATACGAGCATTGTGTAGCCTATATTATATAGATGTATACAGTATATATACAAGCTATATTTCATATCAATGAATATTTTAGTCATGCGCTAATTTTATCTGTACCTGGGAAAGTTGGGTAACCACCATCGAGGGCTTTTGCTATCCAGGGCAAGACAGCCTAGTTGTGCTGCCGTTAAAGGGATATTCCGGACACGTGAAGTTAACCCCTATACTTTGGATACTCTCTGCAGTCGGAATACCCCTTTAAGCTTGTTGTCCTAGCGGTGCATCTAAATGCCCCAGTTAATCAGACTGGTTTGCTGACTCCTCCCCCAGTACCCTGGACATATACTCTGCCAAATCACAACTAACCACATCCCCATTTGTATGGTGAGAAAGTGACAAGTGGGCGGAGTTCACTGGGAGAGGGTGGGGCCTATCACAACCTGACAGGTTTCTATATTGGTTATCAGCATAACCCTATTAGATGCATTTGGGGACCTATTCCTTGTGGCTGTCCTTGTACTGTGAGCAGAGCAGAGGGGCTGTTACAGTGTTGCATGTAGTAATCTCACAAGTGTCAACTATAATGTGTATCGCCCCTGCTCAGTTATCATATAGCATTATTTTAGGGAATTACCTGATTGTAATTGTATGCTACCATAGGTATATGTGTTACTATGTCTTCAGTCACATGGTGAAGATTCTCCATAACTTAAAGGGGATTTCCAGTACTTATATATTGATGACCAATCCTTAGGAAAGATCATCAGTATGTGATCGGTGGAGGTCTAATACCGGGGGCTCCCATCGATAAGCTGGTTTAAGAGTTTGCAGCATTCGGGTGACTGCTTTGGCCCCTTTACTGAGCGCCCCAACCACAGTGCGGTACATTGTATAGTGGCCGTGCTTGGTAATACAACTCAGCCCCATTCACTTGAACATGACTGAGCCGCTGCTGTGCATGCGACCAACAAACGTGACACAGGGAAGAGGCCGCAGTGATTCTGAATGCCGTGCCTCTGCAAAGAACTGATTGGTGAGGGTCCTGAGTGTTCAACCCACCAGTTATATATTGATGACCTATCCAAATATATAAGTCCAGAAAAACTTCTTTAAAGGGAACCCAACATATCATCCAAGCCCTGTGGTTAGATAGGTTAGGGTCACCTGAATCAGACAGTATTTTCGCCTTGTGAATTGCTGCGTCTGTTATAGAGATATCACAGTATATGGTCAATATGTAAATAAGTTATTTGGAGCAATGAGGGCGTTGCCATTTCCCTTGTTGGAGCTTATTTGCATATTGACAAAATCATCAGTGATTCACAAGAGAAAAACAACATATGATACAGGTGACACTAACCTATCTATCTGCAGGGCTGGGGTGATATGCTGGGGTCTGCTGACACTAACCTATCTATCTGCAGGGCTGGGGTGATATGCTGGGGTCTGCTGACACTAACCTATCTATCTGTAGGGCTGGGGTGATATACTGGTTCTGGTGACACTAACCTATCTGCAGGGCTGGGGTGATATACTGGTTCTGGTGACACTAACCTATCTGCAGGGCTGGGGTGATATGCTGGTTCTGGTGACACTAACCTATCTATCTGCAGGGCTGGGGTGATATGCTGGTTCTGGTGACACTAACCTATCTATCTGCAGGGCTGGGGTGATATACTGGTTCTGGTGATGTAACCTATCTATCTGTAGGGCTGGGGTGATATACTGGTTCTGGTGACAGTAACCTATCTATCTGCAGGACTGGGGTGATATGCTGGTTCTGGTGACAGTAACCTATCTATCTGCAGGGCTGGGGTGATATGCTGGTTCTGGTGACACTAACCTATCTATCTGCAGGACTGGGGTGATATGCTGGTCTGGTGACAGTAACCTATCTATCTGCAGGGCTGGGGTGATATGCTGGTTCTGGTGACAGTAACCTATCTATCTGCAGGGCTGGGGTGATATGCTGGTTCTGGTGACACTAACCTATCTATCTGCAGGGCTGGGGTGATATGCTGGTTCTGGTGACAGTAACCTATCTATCTGCAGGACTGGGGTGATATGCTGGTTCTGGTGACAGTAACCTATCTATCTGCAGGGCTGGGGTGATATGCTGGTTCTGGTGACACTAACCTATCTATCTGCAGGACTGGGGTGATATGCTGGTCTGGTGACAGTAACCTATCTATCTGCAGGGCTGGGGTGATATGCTGGTTCTGGTGACAGTAACCTATCTATCTGCAGGGCTGGGGTGATATGCTGGTTCTGGTGACACTAACCTATCTATCTGCAGGACTGGGGTGATATGCTGGTCTGGTGACAGTAACCTATCTATCTGCAGGGCTGGGGTGATATGCTGGTCTGGTGACAGTAACCTATCTATCTGCAGGGCTGGGGTGATATACTGGTTCTGGTGACACTCCCATTTATATTGTGTTGACATCACTACGTGGAGTTAGATATCATTCTATGAATAGACTTCTGTTCCCTTGTTTAACTCAATGTTTATAGAAAATAAGTGAACCCTGTAAGGGAATCGGCAGGGTATGACAAGGTCAGGTTGTCAGTGGGGGTGGGGGACTGGGGAATTGTACTGTTGTTATTGTTGACTATATGGGGACTTGTTGCTGTTACTGTATTATATACCGTAGGTGCTTATAGAAAAGGTTCATATAGCTCTCCAGATAGTTGAGGTTTGGGTCGGCTGATCTAATGACATCCCTAGGGATGAGCGGGCCGGAGGTCTCTGGCAGCTGCTCCTTCCCCCTCCTATAGAAACAACATACACATGTTTTTAATAGGGGAACTGATGGGAGCCGTGTGTCAGCTCCTGTATATAATACCTGCGGACAGCTCTGCGCCTGCCTAGGATCAAGTGTAACTAAAGGCCCTTGAGATATTTTTGCTCTTTTCTGAGACGTTCCTTGACTTTTTGTCTCAGAATATCCAGTGTAGGAAGAAAATATAATAGGCTAGTAATTTAACCCATTGTGTGCTGTGTTACTGTAAAAAGCGGTTCTGTTAAGCTCCTTGAGCTCTACCACACAGCTGTATCTAAATAGTCATGCTATACTGGGCCTAAATAATACTATTTATAAATAATACTGCTATACTGGGCCTAAATAATACCATTATACTATGTCTAAATAATACTGCTATACTCTGCCTAAATAATACCATTATACTATGTCTAAATAATACTGCTATACTGGGCCTGAATAATACCATTACACTATGTCTAAATAATGCTGCTATACTGTGTTTCAAGTACACCGCTATACTATGCCTAAACAATACTGCTATACTGTTTCTAAATAATACCAGTATACTGTGTATAAAAATATCATTATACTATGCCTAAATAATATTGCTGTGCTCAATAATACCACTATACTGCACCTAAACAATACTGCTATACAGTTTCTAAATAATATCGCTAGACTGTGCCTGAATAATACCACTATACTGCGTCTAAATACTTCTTCTATGCTGTGTCTAATCAATATTATAATATTTCAAAATAATAACGCTACAATGTGCCTAGCTAGTACTGCTATACTGTGTCTATATGATAGTGCTATACTGTGTTTAGATAATACTGCTATATTGTGCCTAAATAATACCACTATACTGTGTATAAATACTGCTCTACTGTGCCTAAATAATACTTCTATATTGTGCCTCAGTATTACCACTATACTATGTCTACATAATCCAGCTGTATTTTGTCTAAATAATACCGCTAGACTCTGTCACAATAGTACCGCCACTGATGCTATGTGGAAATGCTCACCCTGAGTCACCTCATTACATGGAATATTATATCCCTGTGGCTGTCTAGCTATTGCAGAACTAAACCCTCAGAATTTCATGCCGCGCAACAGTTGCACGGTCACAGATTACAGACCATTCCCTCAAGAATCTGCAATCCCACCGGATCCACAAAGCCAAGGCTTTAGGCCTATAACAGAAAGCATTGTTACCATGTAACAATCATAATTGTTATGAAACCTTCTATCCGGCTCCATTTCCTGCTATTCTTTATGTGTGTCAGTCTTTACTGTCATCTTAGAATTCTATTCCAGAACTTAATAGAGTGCTTTGTGTTTTTCATAGGTAATACCACATACAAATGCTAACATAGCATCTCCGCCTGTAGTTTTTGGGGGCATTTATCTAGTTGTTGCGGTATTCTGTGACTGTGTACTGTATAAGTAGCGGCGTCTTCAAGTTCAGATCAGAAGGTGATTAAGACGTGAACGTTAAATATTGTTATTCCCACGCTTGGTTTGCGGGGTGTGAGCCGTCGACACCTTTCTTCTTCATCCTTACATACGTGTACACCCATGTGTCCCGCGCTACTGTAATGACACACACAGGACGGAGGGAACACGGAATTGCCAATTACCGGGGATGTTCAGATGTGGCGGGATAATAATCCATATTAGTCATGAGTAAGGAAATGCCGATCAGGAGGACTTGTAACCAGGATTAAAGGGGTTAACGGAGATCCTCGCTACAATACACAATGATGGGTGTCAGCAAGACTGGAACCTTAATGTCAGGGCTGCTTAAAGGCAAGGTGTCACCTACATTGTTCTACTAAGTATAAACTTCCTTTTTCTTAATCTGTTTAGATTTTTTTTTAAATATATTTTCTGTACATTTTTGGGGGGCGGCCATCTTGCCAGAGCTGATTAGAGCAGCATTAAGAGATTTACTTTACAGCAGTCACATGGACCAAAAGACCCTGAAGTCTGGAGATGACACATTGGCTTCTATAGGGTAGTATGCAGAGAGGGGGACGAGGGGAGCAGAGACTGTCACCAGAGACATCAGGGGTCACAGTGCTGTCACTAATGTAATATAGCAGTGGGTGGGGGGGTCCAAGCGCTCAGACTTCTTGAATACACCATCACGTGCCTTGGATGAGATACCCCTGTAATGTATGTCATCTGTAACTATATGGGGATGAGTAATCCTATGTATTATAGTAATCCAGATATGTGAAAGGAAAACTTCATCCATTATACAATGTTACATCCATAACCTCTATATGGGACGTTAGTGATGATCAGGCGGAAATATTCTGTAATAGAAAGTTATAAACTTATATTATTGTATTACTTGTAGATGCTAATTTAGTAGTTTGTTTTACCTAGATAGATAGATAGATAGATAGATAGATAGATAGATAGGAGATACGGTAGATACATGGATAGATAGATATATAGATAGAAGGATAGATAGATAGATAGATAGATAGATAGATAGATAGATAGATAGATAGATGGATACTGTAGATAAAGAAAGGAAAGAAAGACATTTAGATAGATATAAGATAATTGGATACAGTAAATGGAAGGAAAGAAAGAAAGAAAGAAAGAAAGAAAGAAAGAAAGAAAGAAAGAAAGAAAGAAAGAAAGAAAGAAAGAAGAAAAAACAAAGAAATGTAAGTTGATATGAGTAGATAGATGATAGATAGATAGATAGATAGATAGATAGATAGATAGATAGATGATAGATAGATGGATGATAGATAGATAGATAGATAGATAGATAGATAGGAGATAGATAGATAGATAGATAGATAGGAGATAGATAGATAGATAGATAGATAGATAGATAGATAGATAGATAGGAGATAGATAGATAGATAGATAGATAGATAGGAGATAGATAGACAGACAGACAGACAGATAGATAGATAGATAGATAGATAGATAGATAGATAGGAGATAGATAGATAGATAGATAGATAGATAGATAGATAGGAGATAGATAGATAGATAGATAGATAGATAGGAGATAGATAGATAGATAGATAGATAGGAGATAGATAGATAGATAGATAGATAGATAGATAGATAGATAGATAGATAGATAGGAGAGAGATAGGAGATAGATAGATAGATAGATAGATAGATAGATAGATAGATAGATAGGAGATAGATAGATATGAGAGAGATAGGAGATAGATAGATAGATAGATAGATAGGAGATAGATAGATAGATAGATAGATAGATAGATAGATAGATAGATAGATAGGAGATAGATAGATAGATATGAGAGAGATAGGAGATAGATAGATAGATAGATAGATAGATAGATAGATAGGAGATAGATAGATAGATAGATAGATAGATAGGAGATAGATAGATAGATAGATAGGAGATAGATAGATAGATAGATAGATAGATAGATAGATAGATAGATAGATATGAGAGAGATAGGAGATAGATAGATTAGATGACATAGATATGACGGTGATAAATAATGTGATATTGTCAGAACAGTCTTCGGCTTACTGACACAGGTTAGGACGGTGTGAAGCTCTTTTGACTGACATGGGACTTGGGCCAAGTTTACCCTGTTGACCGACATTAATGCGCGTCCTTTATGCTCTGCTTGGGATTTTGCTCCTCCTTGGCATGTTGTCTACTTTTCAAGCAAATGCCACTTAAGCCGCCCTCGGCAATGAGACCGTCCTTCTGCACAGTGTCACAGCTGCAAGTTTGGATGAAGCTGGAGATATTGAAGGCAGAAGCCAAAGGTCGTAATGTGCGATTGTTTAGAGGACCCAGAACACTGTAAGCGCCATTAAACGGCCATAAATAGATGATGAGGGCCAGGGATCACATTGAAATGAGTTTGTGTCAGGTTTATCTGCCACTATCCATTCTCCTGCCATGTTCTTATCTCACAAGGCATTTGAATGGCAAAAAACAAAGCGTTTTCGTAGCCGCACTGTAAACACGGATGTCACTTTCTAGGGGTCATGAACTTCACTTGAGACTTGGGCCACACAGGCTAAATATAACCGAGCCTGCTTTAGTTTCAGCCACCAAGTCAACTACGTCCTGTCACAGGGCTGACATATCCTGGTCTGGACAGCTGGAAAACCACAGGTTGAAGACCCCTGACCCAAAATGTTGTTAGAACCACAAACCTAAAGATATGGACCATAAATGATAGCAACAAGTACCACAAATACGTACAGTAGCCCAAGTCTTACTTATTTGTACAGGCTTAGCTTGTGCTTGGTGATGGTGGGCACCAAACTGGTTATATTCCAGTAGATCAATGGGAAACCAGGACACCAGGAACACTATGACATCTAAGAGTAGACATCTGGTCGCAGATACTTATCTATAGGTTTACTAGACTAAGAGTCAGCATGATTTTTATGGATCTAGAGGATATATCTCCAAAAAGTTGGTCTAGGCCTCATTCTCAATTTCTGTTGGTTGCCTAAAATTTTAGTAGAAATCATAACCCAAATCATAATTCTTCCTATGGATTTACAATGTTTTTAATAGTAGACACCACTAGACCATCGGGAACTAAGTCACTAGGACACCAGGAACACTTGGCCACCAAAGAGTAGACATGAGGTTGTGGATTCTTATCTACTGGGTCACTAGTCAAGGAGTCAGCATAATCTTTATGGATCTAGGGCGTATGTACATGTCTCCAAAAAATTAGGGGCTAGGACTCATTCTCAAGTTCTGATGGTTGCAGAAAGTTTTAGTAAATCAATCCTTCTTTTCTAAGGATTTCAGAGATATTTAGTGAACTCCAGATTGGTTATTCACTAGACCGGAAGGAAACTATGGCATTAAGGACACCAGGAACAAGAAGTCAGTAGGACACCAGGAACAAGAACTTAGTAGGATATGAGGAGCAAGAAGTCAGTAGGACACAAGGAATAAAAGTCAGTAGAACACCAAGATCAAGAAGTCAGTAGGACACGAGGAGCAAGAAGTCAGTAGGACACGAGGAGCAAGAACTTAGTAGGACACGAGGAGCGAGAAGTCAGTAGGACACGAGGAGCGAGAAGTCAGTAGGACACAAGGAATAAAAGTCAGTAGAACACCAAGATCAAGAAGTCAGTAGGACACGAGGAGCAAGAAGTCAGTAGGACACGAGGAGCAAGAACTTAGTAGGACACGAGGAGCGAGAAGTCAGTAGGACACGAGGAGCGAGAAGTCAGTAGGACACAAGGAATAAAAGTCAGTAGGACACCAGGATCAAGAAGTCAGTAGGACACCAGGCACAAGAACTCAGTAGGACACCAGGAACAAGAACTTAGTAGGACACGAGGAGCAAGAAGTCAGTAGGACACCAGCTACACTATGCCAACAGAGACTAGACATGAGGTTGTGGATACTTACCTATTGGGTTACTAATATCGGAACCAGCATAATTTTTAAGGATCTAGACTAAGAGTTAGCATAATTTTTATGGTTCTAGAGGACATGTATGTATCTCTTAAAAGTTTGGGTCTACCACTCGTTCTTTAGGCCTATTGGTTGCAGAAACTTTCAGTATGAATCTAGACTGCGAGTTAAAGTTTATTCTGGTCATAAGTCCAAACCACAATCAACTATAGTTTTTGATGGTGGAAAACAAGAGATTGGTCATAATTCACTAGACCAGAAAGTATAGAAGCCTGAACCACTGGGACATCAGGGACACTGTGCAACCATCAATGTATTTGATGGTGGACACCAGACTCTAGGTTACTAGGACACTGGGAACACTGTGGTGTCTGAGAGTAGACACCAATTTGCGGATTCTTATCTACAGGGTTACTAGCCCCGGAGCCATCATATCTTTATGGACCTAGGGAACATTTACATGTCTCCAAAACGTGTCATTCTATGACTCATTCTTTAGGCCTGTCGGTTGTACCAAGTTTCAGTAGTAATCTAGTCTGTGACTTGAAGCTTGTTATGGTCATCAAGTCCAAACCACAACCCACTACAGTTTTAGAATGTATTTGATGGTGGAAAGAAGAGACTGAGGATAATCCACTAGACCACAAAGTACTGGGGACTAAGCCACTGGGACATCAGGGACACCGTATTACAAGGCAGTAGGGAGTAGATTAGATTGAGAATGCTTGTCTAACTGGTTTAGTAGCCCAAAAGTCATGCCATTTAAGGGGTCCAAACCTCAACTCAACTTTTTCTTCTTTCATTGGATTAAGAACTAGATTGTTATTCATCCACTAGAACATCACGTTCAGGGTACTAAGTGACTGGGTCACTGTGCCACCGAAGAGAAGTGAAAAGCATGTGGCCTTAAGATTGTTCTGGTCAAAAAGTCCAAATAATAATCCAACCCTTATTTCTTTCTATGGATTTAGAGAGATGGTAGACATAAGATTGGTTAAGTAGCTGGAACTACTGAGACACCAGGGAGACTGTGTCACCAGAGAGTAGATCAGACTGAAGATGTTTATCTTCATGATGATTACTATCCCAAGATCATAATCTTCTACAGAGCTAGGCCGCATGATCCTGACTTAGAGTCCGGGTAAGTCAGACATTCTTATGACTGACTGACCCGCACTTGAAGTCCAACTTTTATTCCAAACATTGGTGGTGCAAACAAAAGACAGGTCAAAATCCCTTTGATTCGAAGGCCACAGGGACACCGGGGACACTATACCACCAAGGAGTAGACACTTCCAGATTCCAGCATTAGGTTACAGATGGTTATGAACTTCTGGCTTAGAAGTTGAAGAGTCTTAGTAATCTTTATGGCCAAAGAAGGCATGGATGTATCCAGAAATTCGTTGTATATTGGTTGCACGAAGCTTTAGTGGAAATCAAAATCTGTAACTTGAAGATTGATCCAACTTCTGGTAATGGAGTCGAAACCAGACTTGTCATTATCAAATAGATTTGCAGGTTCTGTAGGTCTAGACACTAGGACACTGTCACCAGGGACTAGTGGAGAAAGGATTGACAAGTATTGATGAGGCCTGCAGTATGGGTGGTGGCAGTAGTGTCCCCTGGGGCAACTTCCTGTAACCTTCCCTGAGCCTGATGGTGGTTGGGATGCCATTAATGGCATTAAGGACTTAGGAGACAAGGATGAAGGGGGTTAAAATGTAGCAGATGAACATCAAATAACAATGTTCCATATAATGGAGCTGCGGCTTGGTTCTCCATTGGGTAAGTCATTGTGTCTCCATTGCTAAGAAATCACTTGTCTTATCAAAATGAAAATGAGCTCTTTGGAGCAATGAGGGTGTTGCTACTCACTTCTTTGGAGCAATGGCAACACCCTTGTTGTTCCAAAGAGTTAATTTGCATATTGACATAAAACGGCAATTTAAAGGGGACTACCTTTTCCCATTGTCTGATAGAATGTCTTATAGATGCAGCGAGTCCATCTCTGGGATCGGCACCTTTCACTGTGAATAGACCTTGTACAACCTCAGGTGCTGAGCCCTCGTTCCTCTGTTATAGGATCAGATTCTCCAGACCCGCTTTGCTGTAATACTGGGTCATTCTCCATCATGGCTGCTGCCACTGTGGGTCGGGGACATTGTGGAGAGGAAATGAAACATTTAGTCAGTCTATTAAGTAATTAATCTTCTGTTAAGGACGACCATCTGGATCAGGTCCTTGCTGCAGAGTCCCGGCGTCTACGTCTATGACCAGAATGTTCTTGTCCCTGATAGATGCTGCGGTGATGAGGATGGTCCTATAGACTCCAGCCATACCTCCTCCAGTACGCTCACTGAGGGGCGATTAATTCACCGACTTGTCATAAGTTACTACATTACACTATATATATTACGGACCTGTATACCATGCTGACTAATGGGGTTCATATTATACTATATAGAGGACGTGTAAGATGTTATATATACGACTATCCCGGATCTGTATACCATGCTGACTAATGGGGCTCATACTCATATTATACTATATAGAGGTCATGTGTAAGATATTATACTGTATATACGACTATCCCGGATCTGTATACCATGCTGACTAATGGGGCTCATACTCATATTACACTATATAGAGGTCATGTGTAAGATGTTATATATACGACTATCCCGGACCTGTATACCATGCTGACTAATGGGGCTCATACTCATATTACACTATATAGAGGTCATGTGTAAGATGTTATATATACGACTATCCCGGACCTGTATACCATGCTGACTAATGGGGCTCATACTCATATTACACTATATAGAGGTCATGTGTAAGATGTTATATATACGACTATCCCGGACCTGTATACCATGCTGACTAATGGGGCTCATACTCATATTACACTATATAGAGGTCATGTGTAAGATGTTATATATACGACTATCCCGGACCTGTATACCATGCTGACTAATGGGGCTCATACTCATATTGGCCATAGGTAATTTTATATACAATGAGCATGGTGTCCTGTACTATATACAGGTCATGGCATTCTTTACTATATATAGGTCATTGGGTTCTGTACTATTTATAGATCAAGTAATTGTGTAGTATATACAGGTCCTGGTGTTTTGTACTATATACAGCTCATGGGATTCTTTGTTATTTATAGGTCATGGTATTCTGTGCTATATATATGTCATGTGGTTCTGTGCCGTATACTGTATGCTATATTTACGTGATGGTCTTCTGTACCTGTATACACCTCATAGGCTTCCGTATTATATACAGGTCATGGAGTCGTGTACTATCATTGTTGACCACTCAGATAAGGGGGCGCTGGTGAGATATATATTTTATGGTGAAACCTTGTGTGTTAATGGTCGGCCATTTTGAAAATGAAAATACACGTCTATATCTGTGTCTTTGGAGAGTGAATCTGTATACTATGTCTGGAAATTTTCCCTTCTTTACATGGGTCGTGTAACAGTCAAGCACAGACGTAGCAGAGCTGAGTTTGTCATTTGGCACCAGGATTGTCGGTGAAGGCACCACAAATGGGGCAAAATGAAAACAGCCTTAGACGTCCCTAGCGACCAATCACAGCGCAGCTCTCATGTTTTAAACTGCTACTGAGAAATGAAAGCCGCATTGTGATTGGACGCTATGGGTGACTAAGACAGGCCTGCTCCATTGTAATAAATCCGGGTCTGCTACATCTGGACTTTGCAGACACCTTCTCCCTCAAAGTGTCACCAGGTTTCCGTCCTGCCCTGAGCTTGACCCGCCGCTGTACATCCAAACACGACACAAGGCATATAGAAGTTTTCTAGAAGAAAGTGCGGCCTGCGTGCTTCTGTGTCGTCGCCCTGCTTTATTTTTGGGAGATGTATTTTTGCACTCTGCAATTCAGTCATAATTTATTGCCGGGACAACTGATCCCCGTGTTTTTGTGTTTATAAACACTGGTTGCTAGCCCGGCAGGCCAAGATTAACCCCCCCTCCCCCACCTGCTTCCACACAAGCCATTTTTGGTCCGACATTTCAGGCAGGCGGTCTGGCCGCGGTTCAGTACTACAACATCACATAGGAGGGAAATTGATCAGAGACTCCCTAAGCCACTGGGATATAATTACTGCTGCGGTTCTGAGCACCGACACTGCGGCATTATGGGTATAGTCCAAGATTTAGTGCGTCTAGGTAGGAGATACATGTTATACTAGGAATAGAGGGGTTCAGATAGATAGATAGATAGATAGATAGGAGATAGATAGGAGATAGATAGATAGATAGTAGATAGATAGATATTAGATAAATAGATAGCAGATAGATAGATAGATAGATAGATAGGAGATAGATAGATAGATAGATAGATAGATAGATAGATAGATAGATAGGAGATAGATAGGAGATAGATAGATGGTTAGATAGATACATAGATAGATAGATCGATCGATAGATAGAGAGATAGATAGATAGATAGATAGATATTAGATAAATAGATAGCAGATAGATAGATAGATAGATAGATAGATAGGAGATAGATAGATAGATAGATAGATAGATAGATAGGAGATAGATAGATGGTTAGATAGATACATAGATAGATAGATAGATAGATAGATCGATAGATAGATAGATAGGAGATAGATAGATAGATAGATAGATAGATAGGAGATAGATAGATGGTTAGATAGATACATAGATAGATAGATCGATCGATAGATAGATAGATAGATAGATAGATAGGAGATAGATAGATAGATATATAGATAGGAGATAGGTAGATAGGAGATAGATAGATAGATAGATAGATAGATAGATAGATAGGAGATAGATAGTTGGATAGATAGATAGATAGGAGATAGATAGATAGATAGACAGACAGACAGACAGACAGACAGACAGACAGACAGACAGACAGATAGATAGATAGATAGATAGATAGATAGATAGATAGATAGGAGATAGATAGGAGATAGATAGATAGGAGATATATAGTTGGATAGATAGATAGATAGATAGATAGATAGATAGATAGGAGATAGATAGACAGACAGACAGATAGATAGATAGATAGATAGATAGATAGATAGAAGATAGATAGATAGATAGGGGATAGATAGATAGGAGATAGATAGATAGATAGTTGGATAGATAGATAGATAGATAGATAGATAGATAGATAGATAGATGTATTCAATAGTTGTCAACAAGTTGTGTTGTCCAGAGGTTATAGACAGATTCTTGTTTTGTACATGAAGGGCAGTGATGTCATCGTCTATAGTAGGACAGTTGTGACGTTATCGGTGTATATTCGGGCTGTATTATTATTATTAACAACACTCCACACAGAGAACTAAATGATCCTGCAGTGTGTCTTTGTTTCTTTCCTTTTTAGTTGCTCTGATTCCTAGGATTTCTTTATCTGCCATGAGCTTGTATGTGTTTTTTCTCTCTTGTTATATACTACTGTACCATCTATGAAACTGTATCACTGAAATTTCCCCATTGTGGGACTATTAAAGGATTATCTTATCTTATCTTATTACCGGCTCTGGCTTTATAAGGAATACAATGTTTGACTTCTGCTAGGGAGCGGAATACAGATATAGGAAGCATGGCAGTCTGGATGGTTTAGCATGTTGTAAACAATGCCAACCTCATGAGCCAAAGTACAATAGTATTAGGAGCAAGATCTATCTATCTATCTATCTATCTATCTATCTATCTATCCATCTCATATCTATCTATCCAACTATCTATCTATCTATCTCCTATCTATCTATCTATCTATCTATCTATCTCCTATCTATCTATCTATCTATCTATCTATCTATCTATCTATCTATCCATCTCATATCTATCTATCCAACTATCTATCTATCTCCTATCTATCTATCTATCTATCTATCTATCTATCCAACTATCTATCTATCTCCTATCTATCTATCTATCTATCTATCTATCTCCTATCTATCTATCCAACTATCTATCTATCTATCTCCTATCTATCTATCTATCTATCTATCTATCTATCTATCCATCTCATATCTATCTATCCAACTATCTATCTCCTATCTATCTATCTATCTATCTATCCAACTATCTATCTATCTATCTATCTATCTCCTATCTATCTATCTATCTATCTATTTATCTATCTATCTCCTATCTATCTATCTATCTATCCAACTATCTATCTATCTATCTATCTCCTATCTATCTATCTATCTATCTATCCTCTATCTATCTATCTATCTATCTATCCAACTATCTATCTATCTATCTATCTATCTATCTATCTATCTATCCTCTATCTATCTATCTGTCTATCTATCTATCCAACTATCTATCTCCTATCTATCTATCTATCTATCTATCTATCTATCTATCTATCTATCCTCTATCTATCTATCTATCTATCTATCTATCTCCTATCTATCTATCTATCTATCTATCTATCTATCATCTATCTATCTATCTATCTATCTATCTATCTATCTGTCTATCTATCTATCCAACTATCTATCTATCTATCTATCTATCTATCTATCTATCTATCTATCTATCCTCTATCTATCTATCTGTCTATCTATCTATCCAACTATCTATCTCCTATCTATCTATCTATCTATCTATCTATCTATCTATCTATCTATCTATCATCTATCTATCTATCTATCTATCTATCTATCTATCTATCACACCACTGATTATAGCTTCTGCCCTGGCTCTGAGATTATAAGATGTTCTGCTTTATGTTCTGTCACTTTTGTTATTCTTTTGTTACCTCAGTCTGAACTTATACCAGAGCAGTTTGTATAAGGTGATCTCGTATCCAGATCTTCACTAACATGTATACATTCCATTATAGAACAATTTTCCATTGAGTCACAATTATCATCCCCGCTCCATAGATATCTAGATACTGTTAAGACTGTACGGAGCTGCGTTGTGTCTCAGGAGCTGTTTTTCTGACATTCGTGAGATTGTGAAATAGAGGCAAATATATATATTTTTTGCCCTTCGCAATGTATATTGCCTCCTTTTTGGCCCTCTACACAGTAAATTGCACCCTTTGTAGCCCCTACACTGTTTAGTGCCTAATTCTTGTCTCCCACACTGTATATTGCCTCTTTTTACCTCCACACTATATATTGCCATCCTGTTTTGCCCTTCCCTCTGTATATTACCCTTTTTTTGCCCATCACACTGTATATTGCCTCCTTTTTGGCCCTCTACACAGCATATTACACCCTTTGTAGCCCCTACTGTTGCCTCTTTTTTGGCCCCCCCACTGTATATTGCCCCCTCTTTTAGCCCCTGTAGGGTTACACAGTCTTTACTACTCACCAGTCCCGGCTCCGGCCCAGTCCTGTGCCACTTTGGCTCCAGGGGGCGCTGCACACTATATCCAGATTCGGATATATCAATACGACACGTCCAGATGTTCTTTGGCGGATATAACGTGCAGTGCCTGTAAATGATAACAAGAGATAAGATCCCAGAATCTTTTGTAGAATTTTATGTCCCAGTCCCAGTTCCTCTATGACCATCACAGTAGGACAGTGGTGACACCTAGCGCGGCCCGTCCGGTGTCTATACAGTATATCATATAGAATACATATTTTCCATTGTACTCTCTCAGCCGGCGCAGTGACAGTGACGAGACGCAGCGAGGCGGTGGAATTTTTCGCTTTCCTTAGCTGAAAGTGTGAATGAATTATTGATCACTCCCTGCCAGTAAGATCATGAGGAACACCATATACAGTATGTCTATCCACGAATAAATACACAGAGCATCACAGGGGCAGACGGTATTCGCTGTAACCGCCGCTGTCACATCACGTCTCCGCACCTCCTGGGTATCGTACAAGAAAACGCAATCTTTCCTTACTTTTTATCTCAATCTGAAGATTTTACTTTTTATCAATGATCAAATAGTTCCGGAACAGTCTACAGTAAACCCATCAAACAGCGCCGTGGACCTCAGCTTCCTGGACCCATCTGTTTGTAGCTTAGAGCGCTTAAGAATTGTTCTCATCCAAGTTTTTTGGATTTTAATGAGACATAAAAAAAAAAAAAAGTTCCACCAATTTTTTTTCTTTAATTATTTTTGATAGTGTTATCTATAGAGGTGTTATCTTCTATTGTAGTCTTGTCTGTGATGTAAATCAGGTGACTGCTGCAAAGAAAACCCCTACAGAAATGGCAAATGTCAGTTTATTATTAGGCTTAGTGGGTGGAGTGAGAGTTGCAGGGTTTGTTACTTTTTTTGAAATATAGATAAAAATATGTAAAAATTCTAAAACATTATGCTTAATTTGGTTTTAAAGTAAGTCATGTACAGGTGACACATTCCCGCCCCTCTACTTATTCCACTATAGTCGGAATTATTTTCCGTAGCCCCCCACCGTTATAATTTTCTAATGTCAAGTGAACGGGGTCAGGCAGGACCAGGCAAGAGAGCGTATCCCAGAGCTTTAAACAGAGGGAGACAATGTAACAGCTCTGAGTCACTCCCCGTTGTCTGCTCCTGCCTGACTCCACCCACTTGCCATTAGGGAGTCTAGTTAGCGTTTCAGACACCAAAACTATCTGCAGCGATTGCTCAGGAATGGTGGGGGCTAGAAAAAAAAATCCAACTGTGTCGGAATCAGTGCAGGGGCGGCTATTAAAGGGTGCAGAGAACTGGAGGAACTATTTAAGTGATAATATAAGGTGCTTATCCAATCTGATCGGATCCCCGTGTCTGTATGGTGCAGAAAAGCCTTTGAAATTGTGACATTTTAGGAGGTATCGGACGGGACTCAGCTCTTGGGACACCTGGCTGTGTTTTCCGCACATGTGGTTACACCATTAGCGCCATTAGCTACAATTATCAGAAGCCTAAATACAGTTTCATCATTGTCTTCAGATTCAGTGTCGGCCGCGCAGGATAACCCTCAATTAGCCGCTGATTAATTCCCATTCACCTTAATGGATATTGATGTGTTCCTCCTACTTAGTGTAACCCTTGCCTTGCTTTCATGTGATACCGAGCCGGCTTTCAACGCCAAAGAAAGAGACCCACGGTCCAGTGCAAAAGTTTTAGACAGAGGTGGAAAAAATGTGACACAGAGAGAATTATTTCAGAAATAGAAGGGTTAATAGTTTATTTTATGAAGTGAATGGAGAAAAGATAAAATGTAAATCCCATCAATATTCGCTGTGATCTTTTTCCTTTGGAGGAAGAGTCTTGGATGTGATATAGCCACGATCTCAACATCATCCAGTCTGTCTGGGATGACATGAGGAGAAAGACGGATTGGAGCAAGCCTACATCCACAGAAGATCTGAGCTTAGTTCTTCAAGATGGCGGCGGGAACAACTTACCTGCCCAGTTCTGCCAAAAACTGTCTGCAAGTACCGAGAAGAAGGGCAAAGGTCACACCGAATATTGATGCAGTTTACAACTATTAACCCTTCTATTTCTGAAAGATTTTTTACATTGCAGCAATTTTTCCATGCCTGCCTAAAACCTTTGCACATGGCCCCTTGGTCTTCTTCTTTGGTGGTCTTAAGGCTCAAACCTTAGACACCACCTGCTATGGGGAACCATCATGTTCCTATATAGTAGGAAAAAAACATACATTACATGAAAATGCTGGGTGTCTATGGCATAAGGGTATAATGCTCTTTTCCCTTATTGTGGCCCCCATTCACTACAATGACCCTTATTATGACTCCCATGCTATCAAAGTACGAGTAATACTCACCTCGCCCCATTCTCCCATGTATGTATATTAGGGTTGAGCGATCAGGATCGGAATAGATCGGATTCCGATCGGCGATCGATCAAATTTCACAATCGCGATCGGCTGGAAAATGATCGGAAATCGGATTTTGAAATCTCAAGATCGGCTCAACCCTAAAAGTGACTTTTCCCATAGAGAAGCATTGACTAGGGTTGAGTGATTGGGATTGGAAAAGATCAGATCCCGATCGGCGATCGAGTAAATTTCACGATCGGGATTGCCTGAAAATGATCAGAAATCGGATTTTACAATCGATCTTGAAATCTCAAGATCGGCTCGACCCTAATGTGTGTGTTTCTATATGTGTGTGTTGCGTGGATTAGCGCATCTTTGTATGTATGTATGTGTTCTGTGTGTACGCCTAAGCGTTGCCCCTTTAAGAACGTACAATCCCTGAGATGTCATCTACATAACAATTCACTTTTCCAGGTTGGTCTTGTGCGCTGGGCTCTGGCCTGGTATTGGATTTACAGAGCGATTCTAGATTTTAGAATTGAGGAAAGTGATTACTCCGGATGAGTCAGCGCTGTGATTCGCGGCCCGGCGCCGCGGCGGCTGCCCGAGATTTCCTTTAATCATCTGTTCAAAAATAAACTTATTTGAGGATGGAATTAGAAGCCGGTTCGGTGTCAGTCAAATCGATGGCTCAACAACTCGCGAAGGATGAAATGATTGTCTGATGAGAACTCGGAATGACCCTCGAGACTCCCGGAGAGCGGCAGAACTTACCAAATTATGTAAGAGTCTCATAAATCCTGAAGAGTGTGAGGAGCAGAAAAGGAAGAAGGAACTTGGAAGGTCCATGGCTCATCCAGATCTCTCCTTCTCCTCAATGGAGTCCAGAAAGCTGAGATTCCCATTCCATTGTCTTAACCCTACTTGGGCAGCCATCTTGCCTGAACAATAGTTAAAAGATTTGTTTTACAGAATGTACCTAGATAGAAGCAAACTAGATAATTCATTCACTTCTATGGGGTAGTGTTGTGGGCATGCTCTGTGCCTATGTGCAGAGAACAGGAAGGAGGAGGAGCTAAGGTGGATCCTGTGTTATCCATACTGTCATTGTAATCCTGCCCATGCTGATAATGAGATACTGTCCTCAGTACATGCTAAGTAAAGAAAATTAAAAAAATATCTATCTATCTATCTATCTATCTATCTATCTCCTATCTAATCTATCTATCTCCTATCTATCTATCTATCTATCTATCTATTATCTATCTATCTATCTATCTATCTATCTCCTATCTATCTATCTATCTATCTATCTATCTATATCCTATCTATCTATCTATCTATCTATCTATCTATCTATCGATCTCCTATCTATCTATCTATCTATCTATCTATCTATCTATCTATCTCTTATCTATCTATCTATCTATCTATCTCCTATCTATCTATCTATCTATCTATCTATCTATCTATCTATCGATCTCTTATCTATCTATCTATCTATCTATCTATCTATCATCTATCTATCTATCTATCTATCTATCTATCTATCTATCATCTATCTATCATCTATCTATCTATCTATCATCTATCTATCTATCTATCTATCTATCTATCTATCTATCATCTATCTATCTATCTATCTATCTATCTATCATCTATCTATCTATCTATCATCTATCTATTTATCACATATCTATCTAATCTCATATCTATCTCATCTATCTCCTATCTATCTATCTATCTATCTATCTATCTATCTATCTATCTCCTATCTATCTATCTATCTATCTATCTATCTATCTATCTATCTATCTATCTATCTCTTTGTCCATTTATCTATGTGGTAGATCATTGCAGTAACCTTTAATAAGCAAATAACACATAGTATAGTATTGCCTATATGGCAATGTTTTACTGTCTTTCCAGCGCCACATAAAGTGCCACATAATGCCCAAGCAAATATCACCCTACAGTGCTTTACAACATAAAGTGCTATAGAGTATCTGAATTATATCACTATATACAATTTTAGGATATCTGGTGGTCACAAATATCACTATACAATCGGTATTCAGATCTCTGCTGGTTGCAGTCCTCTGCTCCCATGTTATCTGTGACGCCCTCTTCAGCAGGGGGAGGCTGATATGTCGTGAGTGACTACACGTGTCGCTCCCCCTTACAGCCGGCCACCACTAGACATCCGCACATGGCTGGGCATTGCGGTTATATAACCCGATCTCCATACAGTAGTGATTTTACGCAGATTCTGTGGTTAAACCTGCGTGAACTTATTGCTTACACACACGTGAGATTTCTAGGTCACGTTGAGGAACAAAAAAAATTGCAAATTCACTTTTTTCCTGTGCTCTTTGTTTGGAGGGCGATAATATGAAGTGAATTTTTGCTAGTTTGTCACTTGCGCTCCGGTCTGTTCATTTTCTCCAGCAGCGGCCGAGATGTTTCTGGGTGATTCTTAACGGTCAGAGGCTTTTTACAGGGCACCAATAACCTTAAGGCAAACTTGCTAGCAATGCATGAAAATTGGACGTGAATGCTCTGCGGCTCACAACTATCGCTGTTGCCACCTGTCACATGTTATTTGTCAGCCGAGCCAGGTTAAAAATAAAAAGCCCCGGCACATCTATTACCTGCTTTATTTAACATTATTTCGGCATGGTTGGACGCCGTCGCAGCACGGTCATGTATTATATATATATATCTATGGAATGTGTGTCTGTGGAAATTTCCAGAAGATCTGCCTAAGAAGGAATAATCCAGAGATGATTAAGTTCTGAGAAGGTTCTTTATGGTTTGGAACAACTTATAGGATCCATTAGGGAATTTCTTAAACAGAGAGTGTCAGCAGATCTCAGCATATCACCCCAGCCCTGCAGATAGATAGGTTACTGTCACCAGACCCAGCATATCACCCCAGCCCTGCAGATAGATAGGTTAGTGTCACCAGAACCAGCATATCACCCCAGCCCTGCAGATAGATAGGTTAGTGTCACCAGAACCAGCATATCACCCCAGCCCTGCAGATAGATAGGTTAGTGTCACCAGGACCAGCATATCACCCCAGTCCTGCAGATAGATAGGTTACTGTCACCAGACCCAGCATATCACCTCAGCCCTGCAGATAGATAGGTTAGTGTCACCAGAACCAGCATATCACCCCAGTCCTGCAGATAGATAGGTTACTGTCACCAGACCCAGCATATCACCCCAGCCCTGCAGATAGATAGGTTAGTGTCACCAGAACCAGCATATCACCCCAGTCCTGCTGATAGATAGGTTACTGTCACCAGAACCAGCATATCACCCCAGCCCTGCAGATAGATAGGTTAGTATTATCAGACCCAGCATATCACCCCAGCCCTGCAGATAGATAGGTTAGTATTATCAGACCCAGCATATCACCCCAGCCCTGCAGATATATATATTAGTGTCACCAGAACCAGCACAGTGACTGTACCAGCAGGATAGTGAGTGCTGCTCTGGAGTATAATACAGGATGTAACTCAGGATCAGTACAGGATAAGTAATGTAATGGATGTACACAGTGACTGCACCAGCAGAATAGTGAGCGCAGCTCTGGAGTATAATACAGGATAAGTAATGTAATGTATGTACACAGTGACTGTCCCAGCAGAATAGTGAGCACAGCTCTGGAGTATAACACAGGATGTAACTCAGGATCAGTACAGGATAAGTAATGTATGTACACAGAGAATTGTGAGTACAGCTCTGGGGTATAATACATATGACTATTTTATGGTGGTATTTCATGGAGGGATTGTTTCTAGATTGCGTAGAGCTCTATCATATGTCACCATAGGAACCTTGTGTGTCGCCATATGTTCTCCGTATCCAGGATTTTATCATATACCTACAGATTGTGGTCAAAGGTCAACGCGCTCATTCTCTCCTGACATATATGTGATATCTCACAGCTGGATATAGATTGCGGCTTTTATAATACCCAGGACCACACGTATAAGTAAATGATCTGTATCTGGACAATAATGTTGTTGTGCCCATAAATCCAAACATAATAGCGAATACATTTTCTCTTCTCTTTGCACACCCGTATAGGTGGGTCACATGGTATGGGCCAGTATATGTACACACAGTGAATAATGTACAGTGCGGTGCGTATTATAAGACCTGAATACAGTTTATATCCGTGTATACAGCAGGTGGGCACCTCAGGGTATGCGGTTATTATCTAGACCGTTGGAGCTGCCTATATACTTGGTGTCTGTCCAGGTACATTTGCCTGTGGATGAACCCGTGCCAACATGTGGAGGAATCAGGATGTGTACTGAGCACACATTGGCGGTGGTTTTGTGCACTGTTTGCCTTATGTAATTTACTTGAATTTCAGGTTCTGTGTGACAATGACGAGGGCGCTGTACAAACGGGCAGGATCAACATGAATGGATGATGTCATGGTTATTCGCTTGTCTGAATTAAAGGGGAACTCCGCTGAAGTTTATAATTGTTAATATTGACTAGGGCGTTATTTGTTAACCCCTTCCTGTCACAGCCATTTTTCCATTTTGGTTTTTTACTCCCCGCTTTCTTAATCTGTTATATTTGTCCATTCCTTGTACTTTGTGAGGGCTCATGTTTTGCAGAACAGATTGTACTTTATAATGGTAACATTTCCGAATGGGGTGGAATTAGAAAAAAAACTAAATTTGCGCCACTTTCCTCATTGTACAGCCAGAATTAGCCATATTTTTAAACCCATTCACTTCTATTACAGACGTCTACTAATGACAGGCTTGTGAGTCTTCAATAAGCCCCTGGCATTGATGGAGACAGATTGCCGATCCTGGATCTTGCTCGGGAGGGCGAAGATCCCATAGAACATGGCAGTTGAAGGGATGATGCCTGCGATCAGAGAGGCCTATGATCACGGGCATTGCTGCTGGGTCTCCCGCAGGCTATGGTGCCCGCTAAACCCCTGACCGGGCACTGTATTGGATGTCGGCAAGGGGTTAAGCTCCGTAATGTGGTTTTTCTAGGCTACAGTGTGGACCAGTGTAGATCTGTAATCGGAATGCACTACTTGTCCAACAAGAAGGCGGGGTCAATGGGGAAAGGGGTGTGGCTTATCGTAAAAGGTCCACAGTAGGGGTTGACTTATTGTGGAAGGGACACTTTCCCTAGATAGGTTTGGGCCCCTAAATATCACCGCACAGTGATTTTACTAGAAGTGAATTATAGTTTTATACAGAATGATGATGAAGGCATTATATCTGTTACCTCCTGATATTTGGGGCACATATGTGATCTGAATATGACGGCATTATCTAGGCACTGTATGGCGGTGTACTATTGTCTGAAGTGAGTTCCTGGTGTGCACGTTGCAAGAAAGTAAGAATATCTTCTCTATGTAGTCAGCTGCCTCAGGCCTGTCAGAGCGGACTATTTGTAACCTTGGATGTTTCTAGACATAGCAGCGAGGAGGAGCATCAACTCCTATGGCAAGGACATCAGTACGGCCATTGCAAGCAGAAATGAACTGTTGTAAATAAAGTGAGAGGTTATCAGCCAGCACTACAGATACCAGCAGAGTAATCATAAGTATGGCTGACAGTTATCTGAGCAACCCCGTCTACTGTCCTGGTAGAGAAGTTATCAGTGTAGTCCACACATGTATATGAGTAGTCATAGAGTTATCTCTGATCTGTGAATAATGTCAGTCTGATGTAAGAATGCCCCTGCCTAGCAAGAACCATAATATTGTACATAAGGGGGTCAGTATTATAGTAGTTATATTCTTGTACATAGGAACAGTATTATAGTAGTTATATTCTTGTACATAGCAGTATTATAGTAGTTACATTCTTGTACATAGGAGCAGTATTATAGTAGTTATATCCTTGTACATAGGAGCAGTATTATAGAAGTTATATTCTTGTACATAGGAGCAGTATTATAGTAGTTATATTCTTGTACATAGGAGCAGTATTATAGAAGTTATATTCTTGTACATAGGAGCAGTATTATAGAAGTTATATTCTTGTACATAGGAGCAGTATTATAGTAGTTATATTCTTGTACATAGGAGCAGTATTATAGTAGTTATATTCTTGTACATAGGGGCAGTATTATAGTAGTTATATTCTTGTACATAGGAGCAGTATTATAGTAGTTATATTCTTGTACATAGGAGCAGTATTATAGTAGTTATATTCTTGTATATAGGTAGTATTATAGTAGTTATATTCTTGTACATAGGTAGTATTATAGTAGTTATATTCTTGTACATAGGTAGTATTATAGTAGTTATATTCTTGTACATTGGAGCAGTATTATAGTAGTTATATTCTTGTACATAGGAGCAGTATTATAGTAGTTATATTCTTGTACATAAGAGCAGTATTATAGTAGTTATATTCTTGTACATAGGAGCAGTATTATAGTAGTTATATTCTTGTACATAGGAGGTAGTATTATAGTAGTTATATTCTTGTACATAGGTAGTATTATAGTAGTTATATTCTTGTACATTGGAGCAGTATTATAGTAGTTATATTCTTGTACATAGGAGCAGTATTATAGTAGTTATATTCTTGTACATAAGAGCAGTATTATAGTAGTTATATTCTTGTACATAGGAGCAGTATTATAGTAGTTATATTCTTGTACATAGGAGGTAGTATTATAGTAGTTATATTCTTATACATAGGTAGTATTATAGTAGTTATATTCTTGTACATTGGAGCAGTATTATAGTAGTTATATTCTTGTACATAGGGGCAGTATTATAGTAGTTATATTCTTGTACATAGGAGCAGTATTATAGTAGTTATATTCTTATACATAGGAGGTAGTATTATAGTAGTTATATTCTTGTACATAGGAGGTAGTATTATAGTAGTTATATTCTTGTACATAGGAGTAGTATTATAGTAGTTATATTCTTGTATATAGGTAGTATTATAGTAGTTATATTCTTGTACATAGGTAGTATTATAGTAGTTATATTCTTGTACATAGGAGGTAGTATTATAGTAGTTATATTCTTGTACATAGGAGTAGTATTATAGTAGTTATATTCTTGTACATAGGTAGTATTATAGTAGTTATATTCTTGTACATAGGTAGTATTATAGTAGTTATATTCTTGTACATAGGGGCAGTATTATAGTAGTTATATTCTTGTACATAGGAGCAGTATTATAGTAGTTATATTCTTGTACATAGGAGCAGTATTATAGTAGTTATAGTCTTGTACATAGGAGTAGTATTATAGTAGTTATATTCTTGTACATAGGAGGTAGTATTATAGTAGTTATATTCTTGTACATAGGGAGCAGTATCATAGTAGTTATATTCTTGTACATAGAAGCAGTATTATAGTAGTTATATTCTTGTACATAGGAGCAGTATTATAGTAGTTATATTCTTATACATAGGAGCAGTATTATAGTGGTTATATTCTTGTACATAGGAGGTAGTATTATAGTAGTTATATTCTTGTACATAGGAGGTAGTATTATAGTAGTTATATTCTTGTGCATAGGAGTAGTATTATAGTAGTTATATTCTTGTATATAGGTAGTATTGTAGTAGTTATATTCTTGTACATAGGTAGTATTATAGTAGTTATATTCTTGTACATTGGAGCAGTATTATATTAGTTATATTTTTGTGCATAGGAGCAGTATTATAGTAGTTATATTCTTGTACATTGGAGCAGTATTATAGTAGTTATATTCTTGTACATTGGAGCAGTATTATAGTAGTTATATTCTTGTGCATAGGAGCAGTATTATAGTAGTTATATTCTTGTACATAGGAGTAGTGTTATAGTAGTTATATTCTTGTACATAGGAGCAGTATTATAGTAGTTATATTCTTGTACATAGGAGTAGTATTATAGCAGTTATATTCTTGTACATTGGAGCAGTATTAGAGTAGTTATATTCTTGTACATAGGAGCAGTATTATAGTAGTTATATCCTTCTACATTGGAGCAGTATTATAGTAGTTATATTCTTGTACATAGGAGTAGTATTATAGTAGTTATATTCTTGTACATAGGAGTAGTATTATAGTAGTTATATTCTTGTACATAGGAGCAGTATTATAGTAGTTATATTCTTGTACATAGGAGCAGTATTATAGTAGTTATATTCTTGTACATAGTCAGTATTATAGTAGTTATATTATATATTACTGACAGTTGTATGGGTTTGAGTCTGTAAACTTCCTGAATAAATAACTTAGTGAGCTGTGTGACCTTGTTTTCGGTCATGGATTAATGTCTGTCGCTCTGTACATGTACATAACATTTTGCATACTCTTCAATGTTAGTTTAGTGTTATACAGGTCAGTTAATTTGTATTCTTCTCCTCCATGCATCTCATTTCTCCCGTGAAGAAAGATAACCTGAAACACTGTTAAAATGGATTTGTTTATGCTTCTAAGAAAGTTAATGTCTCGTAAAAAATATTTGCATTGATTTCTGGGTCACTTAATAGATATGTGGTATAATAAAGTATTGTGTTTACTAAGGCCACATCACCAGCACACAAGCTATGTATATGATGTATGGAGGATGATGGTTTTTAAGAGATAGATAGATATGCCCACTACCCCCATATATACACCCTCGTTATAGGATTGTTATGTATACACCAGGTTGCCCGCTCCTGGTCGTGTATCTAGGTAGTCCCATGTTTAGGGTTTTTCTTTCTTGCCTGTGTTTGCTTTGTATTGTTTTCTCATAGTGAAGTGTACACTGACTGCAGGACATTGTGTGCACAGAGCTCAACAGCCAACAGCAATCCCCCACAGGACAATACAAACAGATGCATCATAATGGAGGACCTACCTGTTGTGTCACAGCATGAAGGTTTATAGGATTTTCCTTAAAGGGAAATGTCCAGTAATGGGGTCAAACTTTTGGCTTTCAAAAGTCATCTAAATCTTATAAACTTACATATGAATCTTCTCACATCTGGTATGCTGGTGATATGCTGGGTCTGGTGACAGTAACCTATCTATCTGCAGGGCTGGGGGGGATATGCTGGTTCTGGTGACGCTAACCTATGTATCTGCAGGGGTGGGGTGATATGCTGGATCTGGTGACAGTAACCTATCTATCTGCAGGGCTGGGGTGATATGCTGGTTCTGGTGACACTAACCTATCTATCTGCAGGACTGGGGTGATATGCTGGTTCTGGTGACAGTAACCTATCTATCTGCAGGACTGGGGTGATATGCTGGTTGTGGTGACACTAACCTATCTATCTGCAGGGCTGGGGTGATATGCTGGGTCTGGTGACACTAACCTATCTATCTGCAGGGCTGGGGTGATATGCTGGATCTGGTGACAGTAACCTATCTATCTGCAGGGCTGGGGTGATATGCTGGTTCTGGTGACACTAACCTATCTATCTGCAGGGCTGGGGTGATATGCTGGTTCTGGTGACACTAACCTATCTATCTGCAGGACTGGGGTGATATGCTGGGTCTGGTGACATTAACCTAAACTAACTTTTTTGCTGTTCAAGACTGTAGGAAAGAAGGATGACAATCTGCATGTCTACAGTAATGGTTTCCACTAGTCATGGTCAAGTATGCGATGGCTGAAACAGACTTTTTAACAAATTCTCAAGATGTTTATGGATTTAGATGCCATATAAGATACACATCATCTTGCAGAAATTTTTACAATTGCGGCCTTTCCTTCCTCGTGACCCTCTGTATCCGCCATCTGTCAGGAGCGGCGTGTAACACAGTAGCATTTCTTCTTCTTTCCAGGGTGTTCTGTTTCTATATAAATAAATGATCTAACCGTATCAGAAGGAATTAATGCCGTGTACACAAAACCACTGCAGAGACTTTGTTTTCATTCTTGTGTCGGAGCATAGCCTGATCTGTGGCTGTTCAGCTGTAAAGGGCTTTATAGAAGGACGGGGTCCTCTTTTATCACTCAGGACTTGTCTTCATTAAAGCGTACCTGTATTATACATAAATCTTGGATTCCAGAAATGTTATTACATGAATTATTTACATATCCTCCTCCAGGTTGTAATTCTCTTTGTTCAGAAACCTCCACAAAAAGAACAGTTGACAATTTAGAGGGGATAAGAGGGGGATGCAACTGCAGCTTCTCTAGAAGATCACATGCTGTGAGAGGGGAGGAGGAGGTGCAAGAGGAGATTACCATATATCCAAAATGGCAGGTCTTTTAGGTTTAATAACTACCAAAACTTGTACATAGGGGTATGTAGAGGTTAATACCTACCAAAAGTGGTCCAGGCAGTGAACAAGGTCTTCAACTAAGGCCGATTTGTGAAGATCCCACTTCACCAACTAAGGGATCTAAAGAAATTGCTTCCGGCATCTTGGGGACCTACTTGTCTTGTGCTCCAGAAATCTAGCATACAAGCCAGAAAAAATTTGCAATTTTCAGCAGAAGTCCAAATGTTTGCACAATAATTGTGACTTTTTAAGTTTTGTGCCTGCAGTACAGTTTCCTCAAAAGGACCATGTCTGGGGGTGGGGAGGGGGGCAGAACCATCAGCCCCATCAGATTTATCATAATCTACACCAGTTTTCTATGTCAACAAGGATGGTGGGAGGGACTTGCTCTGGACACAGATGAGGTGAATCGTCCCGGCTTCATCATGCGTCCCCTGTCTATGCTCCTCTGTAGGGACCTTATTAAGAGGGACATTATATATTGGGGGTCATATTATGGGGGTATTATAGAATGAGGGCCTATTAAGGGGAACGTTTTATAGTGGGAGTCATTATGGGAGACATTATACTGTGGGACCATATTAAGGGGGACATTATATAGTTGGGGGACATATTAAGGGGGACATTATATAGTGGGGAACATATTATGGGATACATTATACTGTGGGACCATATTAAGGGGGACATTATATAGTTGGGGGACATATTAAGGGGAACATTTTATAGTGGGGGACATATTATGGGAGACATTATACTGTGGGACCATATTAAGGGGGACATTATATAGTGGGGGACATATTATGGGGAACATTATACTAGGGGGGCTATTAATGGAGACATTACATAGTTGGGGCCACATTATGGTGGAATTATACAGGGGGCCTATTAAGGGGTACATGATACTGTGGGGCCATATTAAGGGGACATTATATAGTTTTGGCCATATTATGGGGGACATTATACTATGGCAAAATATTAAGGGGACATTATATACTGGGAGCTATATTATGGGGAACATTATACTAGGGGGGGGGATATTAATGGAGACATTATACAGTGGGGACCATATTTTGGTGGAATTATACAGTGAGGGCCTATTAAGGGGGACATTATACTTTGGGGCCATATTAAGGGGACATTATATAGTTTTGGCCATATTATGGGGGACATTATACTATGAAGCAATATTAAGGGGGAATTATATAATGGGAGCTCTATTATGGAGGACATTATACTAAGGGGACCATATTATACGGGGCATTATATAGTGAGGGTCTATTGAAAGGGACATTATATTATGCAGACCTCCTTGAGGGGGCATTATACTTTAGGAGCTACAAGAGGACATTATACTTTTTTGGGTACCACAAGGGGACATGATATCATGGATGGGAATGGGCTGAACCAAAGTGGAAGTGGGGGGAGCCAGAGGTGGAGCTTTGGTACCAGATTGCAGAGGTCAGAGGTCGTATCAGGGCTTTTTTGGGCCTACAAAGTATTAGGTTTTAATGTTCTGGCTGGTCGGTGTGAGGTTACTTTGCGGATCACGGCTATTTTTTTTATTGGCCTTGGGTCTCACGCTCCATATGGCGCCATAAAACCATACAGTTGAGAGTTACCATCGGCCAGACGCGTTATCAGTCTCAGTTCCCCATTTTTTTTCCCCTCACTTGGACAAATAAAATCCCCTGCACCTGTTCACATTACATCATCCGTTCCCGGGAAGTGAACTGCACGACAAGCATTACACAGAGCCGCTGTTCTGTATTGTCTGCACCCGAAGGGCTGATGTCATTGTGTGCTCTTGTATGGTTGCCATAGAGGCCGGGCAGGTGGGGATCCTGACAATGATGTCATTATGAAGAAGACACAAGATGAAGGCGAACCGTGTCATAAATCAATAGGGGTAACACGTGGACAGTCCGCGCTTTATATCCCATGGTCTAAGGGAAGGATCATGGAGATCGAAAACGTGTAGCAGTTTAGTTTTTCAAGCCCTATAGAGAATCCCATTGATAAAATGGCAGAAAAAATGCCACGTGCCAGAATGCTGAATTTGAAAAAACACCAAAAACTCATTAAAAACACTACAGAAATAGCAAAAACACCGCATAGGTAAAACACCGCGTAGGTAGTGTGCTTTATGGTTTTATAGTTCTCTATAGACTAGCGATGAGCCAACAGAATGAACTGGATTTGCCCTGAATGTTCCAAAATGTTTGGGTTCAACCCAAACCCGAAATTTTTGTGGTTCGATCCCCACTAAACACTGTTATACTGTGAGATCTCGTCATAATAAGGCCAGAAGACCAAAGCGAAACATAATAAGCACTGATACTCACTTTGCCCCACATCTCCTGGGTATGCTAGTGGCATCCAGTGGTCCCTGACATCACGCGCCCTGGAGTCACCACTGGGCTTCTAGTGTCACGTGGGGCGTGCCGACTTCATAACACTTTTTTGAGCATTTTGGTATTTTGTTTATCCAAATCTGTTTAGCTATTCAACAGATATAAGCCCTGTTAGTGTTAAGGTCTACAAGCCAATTGAACGGTAACACTGTGGTTTTCCTGGGGGCGGAGGTTCTGTGCTGTATGTCATACAGTGCTACCACCCACTTATACCCTAAACTTCATCAACACTCACAGGGCTTATATCTTTGGAATTTCTGAACAGTTTTGGATCCACAAAACACCAAAAAGCTCAGGGTGATCAGGGCGATTAGATGATGATGTCATTAAGGTTTAGTGTTGGGTCCTCTAGTCCAGGATTGAAAAAAATGGCAAAAAAACAATACATAGCGTAAAAAAAAAAATCTTGTTGAATTCCCACTGTCATTGTGTTGCCATTCCATTGGTCCCTACTGGAGCACTGGAGGAAAAAACTGGTATTTTTGTCTTTTAAAGTCAGTATAGCAGCTTCGCACTCCATTCAGACTTTGGAATAGCCAACCAATTTTCATGATCTGGTTCCTAGTGTGTCTATTGTTTATTATTATTATTATTATTATTATTATTATTATTATTATTATTTTATTTTTATTACTATTATTGTTTGTTTTTATTATTATTATTATTATTATTTTTTTTTTATTATTATTATTATTTTTATTCTTTTATTTTTATTACTATGATTGTTTTATTATTATTATTATTATTATTATTATTATGTTATTTTTATTACTATTATTGTTTGTTATTATTATTATTATTATTATTATTATTATTATTACTTTTATTTTTTATGCTTTTTAGTAATATTATATTTCTAGTTTCCTGTTCCCAGGGGAGTGCTGTGTATAGCAATGCTTCCTCATATTTTCGGTACACCGCCCTCATGTCACACCGTACACAGAGGTCGCTTTCTCATGTCTGGGCGTTTGCGTGCCTGACAATACACCGTAAATCCCATCGTGTCTGTTTATTATTATGACGCTTGTGATTTACTTCTCTTTACCTTGGCCCGTCCCCTTTCTGTTCTCTGATAATATTTCGGTTTCTCATGGACTCCGTCACAGACGCTAAAAATAACAGGGAACCATTGTCTTGTGTATAAACTGTTGTGCGGTATGTTATGTATGCACAATACGCGGTATTCATTGGTCATAGGAGTGTGTTGACTTTGTAGGAGGAAGTGACCAGTCTAATTACATTACGGGGACGGGACCGCACTTCATATAGTACAGCATCTCTCTTTCCTTCCCTTTCCATTTGGACCAAGATAACCCAAGATAACCACCTACAAAAACAAAAAAACAACCGTTTTCTTTTCAAACCGCTCATCTTGAGATATCGGGAGTCGAAATTAAACATAAGGATGGGCACATCTGTACTGACATGATGAAATAGGGGGCAGAATACCGTGTAGCCAATGAGATCTGTGTAACAGTGATGGCAGCAGGAGAGGAATGTCTTGATCTTGATGGAGCGAGTGACCTGTCCACTTAAAGGAGTTATCCACGATTGGGAAAACATGGCGGATTTCTTCTTCCTCTTATGAAATGACATCACATTTGTTGGTCACATGTCGATGCTAATCTGCAAAATGGACATGTGACCAAAAGATGCTCAGAAGAAGAAAGCAGCCATGTTTTCTAATCTTGGATGACCCCTTTAAAAGTAGTCTATGCCTATGGACTTAATCATATGACTGGATCAGTAATGGGCTTTTCACTTCTGTAGGACTGAGGGGGTTACTTGACTATAACGCCCCATCCATCCCATAGACGTGAATAGAGTGGTAGTCACACATGCTCCTCACTAGGACTCCACTGACTCAAAGTTGGCGAAATCTGTTTATATAATCGATGGGACCCTCACTTGTTGTTTGAGTTGAAATAGCTTTTAATATACTATATATCATAGGGGCAGTGTGAGCCCGGGGACTGCAGTGTAGAAGCAGTTATAGAATGGAAAGCAGAACCTTAACTGGAGTGCGTCACCAGAACCGAACACATCACTCCGAGCTCACAGATAGATAGGTTACTGTAACCAGAACCAGCATATCACCCCAGCCCTGCAGATAGATAGGTTACTGTAACCAGAACCAGCATATCACCCCAGCCCTGCAGATAGATAGGTTACTGTCACCAGAACCAGCATATCACCCCAGCCCTGCAGATAGATAGGTTAGTGTCACCAGACCCAGCATATCCCCCCAGTCCTGCAGATAGATAGGTTAGTGTCACCAGAACCAGCATATCACCCCAGCCCTGCAGATAGATAGGTTAGTGTCACCAGACCCAGCATATCACCCCAGCCCTGCAGATAGATAGGTTAGTGTCACCAGACCCAGCATATCCCCCCAGTCCTGCAGATAGATAGGTTACTGTCACCAGAACCAGCATATCACCCCAGTCCTGCAGATAGATAGGTTACTGTCACCAGACCCAGCATATCACCCCAGTCCTGCAGATAGATAGGTTAGTGTCACCAGAACCAGCATATCACCCCAGTCCTGCAGATAGATAGGTTAGTGTCACCAGAACCAGCATATCACCCCAGTCCTGCAGATAGATAGGTTAGTGTCACCAGAACCAGCATATCACCCCAGCCCTGCAGATAGATAGGTTAGTGTCACCAGAACCAGCATATCACTCCAGCCCTGCAGATAGATAGGTTACTGTCACCAGAACCAGCATATCATCCCAGCCCTGCAGATAGATAGGTTAGTGTCACCAGAACCAGCATATCACCCCAGCCCTGCAGATAGATAGATAGGTTAGTGTCACCAGACCCAGCATATCACCCCAGCATATCACCCCAGCCTGTAGATAGATAGGTTAGTGTCACCAGAACCAGCATATCACCCCAGCCCTGCAGATAGATAGGTTAGTGTCCCCAGAACCAGCATATCACCCCAGCCCTGCAGATAGATAGGTTACTGTAACCAGAACCAGCATATCACTCCAGCCCTGCAGATAGATAGGTTACTGTCACCAGAACCAGCATATCACCCCAGCCCTGCAGATAGATAGGTTAGTGTCACCAGAACCAGCATATCACCCCAGCCCTGCAGATAGATAGGTTAGTGTCACCAGAACCAGCATATCACCCCAGTCCTGCAGATAGATAGGTTAGTGTCACCAGAACCAGCATATCACCCCAGCCCTGCAGATAGATAGGTTACTATCACCAGACCCAGCATATCACCCCAGCCCTGGAGATAGATAGGTTAGTGTCACCAGACCCAGCATATCACCCCAGCCCTGCAGATAGATAGGTTACTATCACCAGACCCAGCATATCACCCCAGCCCTGCAGATAGATAGGTTAGTATCACCAGAACCAGCATATCACCCCAGCCCTGCAGATAGATAGGTTACTATCACCAGACCCAGCATATCACCCCAGCCCTGCAGATAGATAGGTTAGTATCACCAGAACCAGCATATCACCCCAGTCCTGCAGATAGATAGGTTAGTATCACCAGAACCAGCATATCACCCCAGCCCTGCAGATAGATAGGTTAGTATCACCAGAACCAGCATATCACCCCAGTCCTGCAGATAGATAGGTTAGTGTCACCAGAACCAGCATATCACCCCAGTCCTGCAGATAGATAGGTTACTATCACCAGACCCAGCATATCACCCCAGCCCTGCAGATAGATAGGTTACTGTCACCAGAACCAGCATATCACCCCAGCCCTGCAGATAGATAGGTTAGTGTCACCAGAACCAGCATATCACCCCAGCCCTGCAGATAGATAGGTTAGTGTCACCTGAATCAAATAATATGAATTGTTGTTTCTGTTGCTGAGATCTTTTTTTGTTCAATATTCAAATTAGCTCCTTGGAGCAACAACGGCGTTGTCATTTACCTCTTTGGAGCAATGACACTCATTGTCCCAAAGAGTTCATTTGCATATTGACCAAAACAGCAATATCTTGTCAATAAAGGCACCGATCTGCAAGAGGAAATCCCCATTTGATTCATGTCACCTTAACCTCTATCTGCCGGTAAGGGATCTGGGGACACACTCCCTTTAAGGTGCACTATATGTCAGGGTCCAGCACCATTCAGCACTCCCGCTGTTGTGCACACATGCTTGTCTATTTTCAGAACTCTCAAAGTTGAGCAACAACTGGAGTGCTGCAGGTGTCTGACCTCTGATATACTTGTATGTAGTCTGTTACCATGGAGACACATAGCTCTGCTTATGAACTGTAAACACATCACTTTTAAATGAAGCTTAGATACACTTAGATACACTTAGATACTGCAGAATGTCTCTTTTTTGGCAAATTAGCTGTCAGTTTTCCCAGCGATGTCCCTGCACTCCGTAGTCTGGTCTCTATAGAGTGTAGCACAGTTTTTTCACACTTAACTGTATTTTGATACTTTTTGGTCTTGGCAATGATTGTAGTTTATCTAAAGCCGGAAACTTCTATTCGCCATCCGCCCTTTAAGTGAACTATACTAATGTGCGTGAGCTTTCCCAGACTGGACCTCGCTCACCTCTCATTTATATGCTGCCTGGTTATAATGAGGACGGACACAAGGTCGCTCTCCGCTCACAACTTTGAGATGCCGAGAACTAGCGGAAGGTGAATATGTATAATGTATCGAGGTCCATGACCGGAATTCATCCAAAGAGAAACAAAATTTCCTCTATAATTTCTAAAATAACTTAATAAATTCCTGCAGTACCGAAACCGTTTTAGTTCAAGTAGAAGTCCACCAAGAGGCGTGGCCTAAGAAGTCTCTATCGAAGGGGTGGGGCTTGAAGTGTCCTACAAGGTGGATCCATTTGTTAGGAGGTAAATCCCATCAATATTTGGTGTGACCTTTTCCCTTTGGATGAGGAGTCCTGAAAGTGATGATATGGCCCCCACAAGTCTGTCTGGGATGGCATGAAGAGACAGACGGATTGGAGCAAGCCTATATCCAATGAAGATCTGTGCTTGGTTCTCCAAGATGGTGGTGGGAATAACCCCCCTGCCCAATTCTGCCAAAAACTGTTTGCCAGTACCAGGAAGAACTGATGGAAGGCAAAGGGTAAAGGTCACACCGAATATCGATGGGGTTTACATTTCCCCACCTAGAGCTCACAATGTACATTTTTCCCTATCAGTATGTCTTTTTTGGAATATGGGATGGAAATCCATGCAAACACGGGGAGAACATACAAACTCCTTGCAGATGGTTTTTTGCCCTTGGCGGGATTTGAACACCAGAACTCCAGCGCTGCAAGGCTAACCACTGAGCCACCGTGTGGCCCCCCCATGGCTCCAGACTATTAATACCTACAGCCATGACTGTGCTGTAAAGCAGATCACTAAATGCTGTTAACAGAGAGGAGGAAAAGCTCAGACAAGATGGCCGCCCCCATAATCATGTACAGAAAATAGAATAAAAATCGACAATCAGACAATAAAAACAGATGAGAAAAAGTGATACATTTCACTATCCTGAATTTAGGGAAAAAATTGGCAAGTCCGTGGGGGTTGTAATGTCACTAGACAGTGTATAGGTACTGAGGAGTAGCCATCTTTATCTTGGTGATGCCATTGGTGTTGTCTTGTCTGTTACTTGGGTATTTTATGTTGTTTTTTGTGACAATGGAGATCAAACGTTCTTAAGATGGGACCAGGTGATCCTTCTGAGGTCCAGATCAGAAGTTGTCTCAAACCCATTCAGTCCCAGGCCCTGTAAATATACAAAGATGATGGAATATTTTTTTTTATTTTTTAATTGGGTTATTTTTAGTCTTCAGGTCAAAGTTTTTTGTTCTCACCCTCTCATAGGGTAACCTGGAACATAGGAAATAATGTTGTGGTCTTCTTTTCCAGGTGGCCTCAGCAGTTTTAAACAAAACCATGAAAACCTGTGTGACAATTCCCTCCAACTCCAAGACTGCCCAGATGGAGGCGGGGCATCAGCCGTGACAATAACACTACCTCAGTCCGTCCCCAGCACCCCGGACATTGAGAATGCAGAACTCACCCCCATTCTACCCTTCCTCTTTCTCGGAAACGAACACGATGCCCAGGATTTGGAAAAGATGCAGAGAATGAACATTGGATACGTCGTCAATGTAACCACGCACCTGCCCCTCTACCATTACGAGAAAGGGATCTTCAACTACAAACGTCTACCAGCAACAGACAGCAACAAGCAGAATCTCAGGCAGTACTTCGAAGAGGCGTTTGAATTCATAGGTACATTTTTTTAATCTTTTTTATTCCCTGATACAGTGCCACTCTAGTTTATGTGGTTGTGTCTGGTACTGCAGCTTAGCCCCCTTTATATGAATATACCTCATGGACAGGAGTAGCAATGCACACTGGTAGACAGCACAGCAATAGATACTGTCCAAATAAAAATTTGGTGTAGTCTTGGGGATTTGGCTCTGTATAAAATATAAAAAGACTTATTTTGCTCACATTAATAGCAGATGGGGTACTTGATTAGGACTTTTTTGTAATTGGGGGTACTTTGCTCAAAAAGGTTGAAAAACATTGATCTAGAGCAGTAACATCACCGGTGGTGAAAGGTACGGTAGAGGTTAATTTTGACGTCAAGGAGCTCAGACGCAACAGCAGCAATGTGCGATCAAAATATATGGCAAAAGGGAACCCCATTGATAAGCAACAACACCATAGTGCCACTTCTGGTACAGTAGGCTTTGTCGCGGTCTGGTGCTAAAGCTCACCCACATTCATGTACCCTCTTTTTAGAAGTTGGGCTCCTAAAAGTCACACACCAATGGCTTATCATGAGAATCAATCAATAAATCCCCTTCAAGAAAAAATATTTTATCATGCAGTACCATGCCTATCCTCATGGTGCGCTGTTTAGAAGAATCATGTCTGTTAGCTGCATTGATCATCAAGTGTCTTCATTCCAGCATGTTTAGTTGACTATTCTTAAGTGGTGGATCCAAAAATTATGGTCCAACCTTCCAAATGACTCTCTGTTTTGTTTTCCAGAGGAAGCTCATCAATGCGGGAAAGCCCTTCTTATCCATTGCCAAGCGGGCGTCTCTCGCTCTGCCACCATAGTGATTGCCTACCTAATGAAGCACACACGGATGACTATGACCGATGCTTACAAGTTTGTCAAAGGAAAGCGACCAATCATATCTCCCAATCTGAACTTCATGGGACAATTACTGGAGTTTGAGGAAGACTTAAATAATGGGATAACACCAAGGATTCTTACACCAAAGCTAATCGGAGTAGAGACTGTCGTGTAGCAAAGATTTTATGAATAGCTAAGAAATATTTTTCAAAAACATCAACCAGAAAAAAAAAATAAAATTCTGAAGAAGGATGCTAACATTTTTGGTAAATTTTTGAGGACAGAGAAATGACGATCATCCGTAGTCTGTGCAGGTTCATAGACTGAGGAAAGCAATGTTGTCAGGCATTCACCTACTGTGTAAAAAAATAAATAAAAAGTGACACGAGACTATAGCTCCAAAGACAGCGAGGACGAAGTGGTTAAAAAAAACAAAAAAGTTGAGGCTGAAATCGGCCATAATCCAAAAACATGCATATGGCTGGGGTAGAAAGGGTTCATTTTGGGTGTGTTATGTTCTATTTTTGTATTTGGGTTGATACGGTTTCATCAACAAAGACCTTGACCATTACTTGCCCTCAGTGGCTTAATGTGCAATAATTTTTGTTTTGAGCGTGAAAAATTGTTAGAGTTGATTGAATGTTTTAAGTGTGAATTTATACATAGTGGTGGCGGCCATTTTGTTGGATCGTACCATTGTTTGTTGAGAGGGGTACTTTTAGAATCCACGAGACATGCTTCATGGATGTCACCATACCTCCCAATAGCCCCATTTTGTAAAGGACTGTCCCATAAAAAGGGGGTGGGGTTTATACAGTTGTGGGAAGCTTTAAAGGAAGCTCAGGGGCGGAGCTTAACAATGTTCTTTGAAACGTTGGGAGGTGTGGTGTCACTTGTCCGGCTTATAAAAATGGTGCTGTCCACTATGTGTATGAGACAGGTCCACTTAAAGTAGTGAAAAGCGCCAGCACTAAGACAGAGGTATAGAAAAAAAAGCAATTATTATTCAATATATTTTTGTTTTCATTTGAATCTGGTTACGGTGCCATAAACCTTGTTAAATATGTATATCAGAATGTAAAAATAAGAGGTTTTATTTTAACTATTTTTTGCACAAAAATATAGGCGTGTTCCTGTTGTCTGTGTAAAATGTCATTTTGACTATAAAACCGGCAAAAAACTTATTTTGACCTTGTGTCTGTTTCCTTGATTTCTTTAACATACAGTTACATGTGGGTTGGGCTTATACCTGTGTCATACACAGTTTGTGGCCCCATAACAAGAATGAAAAGGGAGCCCCCCTATCATTTTGTTAGATTTTATCACTCAGGTAGGGCCTTATGATCCTTTTTCCTCCCCCTCCACAACCCTTGGATCAATCCCTTGTTTATAAATAACACAGTTCCTCAGGGGAGGGGTTATCTGGGTCAGGGTATTGCCAGCCAATAACAAAGATAATAGGCCCAACCAGGCCCCAGAGGAGCTTCATGAGCTTTCTCTATGGTACCATTACAAGATTTGGGCCTTGATGTTTTGGATTGGATGGGTTCAACTCAAATTTTCTAAATGTTTTGGGTTCAAAACCCACAATTCACTATTATACTCTGGAGTCTGAGTAATTGAAGGCCCTGGCACCTCTCCTGAGCAACCTTGAGTCGACACTAGTTGTGATTCTTAGCGGTCATCTTCCGGCCTCTTGGGTGACATCATGGGCCCCGGATGACTGTTCAGGCCTATGATCGCGCCTAAACGTTCATGTGAGCTGTGCCAAAGTCAGGACACTCATGGTACAACTTCATGACATCGACCCACCCCACGTGACTGTTGAGACCCAATCACAGGCCTCATCGATACCCCAGCACCATTGATGTGACCCAAGAGAGGAAGAGTCCAGAAGATGACTAAAGAGGACCTTCGAGGGAGACCAGGAAGAAACCCCGGAGTATAATAATAAGACTTCCAGTTGACAAAGTTGGCATATGAACCTCGTGAAATTTCGTGAAACGATTCTCATGAGCTTCTCCAATCTCAGATAGGAACATAAATGATGTAACATAATGCAGCAGCAAGAGGAAGTACGTAAAGAAAGACAAGAGTCAGTGCAACGGCGCCACCTACTGTCCCTCTTATTATAATTCCTCCAGCAAAATCTGCACCTGAGATATTCAAACACAAACCCAGCAGAGACTCACAGGAGGACGACTCTTCAAGTACTGGTTTCCATTACATCAAGAACAGGATTTGGTACGGTTGACAGGATTATCCGAAAATTACTGCACTCACTCCATAAGGTTACCTATTAACTCTTACCAGCCAAACCAGAGACCCTCTATCTGTAGACAGATGTTTTGGAGATTTGCCTCTCAGCAGTACAGAAACAGTTTATTGCTTATGATGATACTAATATAGACCTGAAATGTGCTGCATTTAAAGAGCTTTTATCTCATGGCCCCAGGGGTGTATAGGCGGGTCCTATCACAAAATGTAATTGGGCACCTGTAAAGGGAGTGTGACAAGAGTCAGCACATCAACGAGCAGAAGGATAGGTTAGGGTCACCTGAATCATATAGTGTTATCACCTTATGAATCATTGCCTCCGTCGCCGAGATGGCGCTGTTTTTGTCAATGTGCAGATTAACTATTTGGAGCCACAAGGGCACTGCCATTACCTTTTGCAGCTCATTTGCATATTGACAAAAAGAGCATATTGTGACAATGGAAGCAGCAATTCACAAGGGGACACATCATTGCATTCAGAAGACACTAACCTATCTATCTGTGGGGCTGTGGTAATATGTTGGGGTCTGTTGATAATAACCTACTGAATCTATCTGCAGGGCTGGGGTGATATGCTGGGGTCTGGTGACAGTAACCTATCTATCTGCAGGACTGGGGTGAAATACTGATTCTGGTGACAGTATGACCTATCTATCTGCAGGGCTGGAATTATATGCTGGGGTCTGGTGACACTAACCTATCTATCTGCAGGACTGGGGTGATATGCTGGGTCTGGTGACAGTAACCTATCTATCTGCAGGACTGGGGTGATATGCTGGTTCTGGTGTCACTAACCTATCTGCAGGACTGGGGTGATATGCTTGTTCTGGTGACACTAACCTATCTATCTGCAGGGCTGGGGTGATATGCTGGGTCTGGTGACTGTAACCTATCTATCTGCAGGGCTGGGGTGATATGCTGAGTCTGGTGACAGTAACCTATCTATCTGCAGGGCTGGGGTGATATGCTGAGTCTGGTGACAGTAACCTATCTATCTGCAGGGCTGGGGGGATATGCTGAGTCTGGTGACAGTAACCTATATATCTGCAGGGCTGGGGTGATATGCTGGTTCTGGTGACACTAACCTATCTATCTGCAGGGCTGGGGTGATATGCTGAGTCTGGTGACAGTAACCTATCTATCTGCAGGGCTGGGGTGATATGCTGAGTCTGGTGACAGTAACCTATCTATCTGCAGGGCTGGGGGGATATGCTGAGTCTGGTGACAGTAACCTATATATCTGCAGGGCTGGGGTGATATGCTGGTTCTGGTGACACTAACCTATCTATCTGCAGGGCTGGGGTGATATGCTGGTTCTGGTGACACTAACCTATCTATCTGCAGAGCTGGGGTGATGTGCTGGTTCTGGTGACAGTAACCTATCTATCTGCAGAGCTGGGGTGATGTGCTGGGTCTGGTGACACTAACCTATCTATCTGCAGAGCTGGGGTGATGTGCTGGTTCTGGTGACAGTAACCTATCTATCTGCAGGGCTGGGGTGATATGCTGGGTCTGGTGACAGTAACCTATCTATCTGCAGGGCTGGGGTGATATGCTGGGTCTGGTAACACTAACCTATCTATCTGCAGAGCTGGGGTGATGTGCTGGTTCTGGTGACAGTAACCTATCTATCTGCAGAGCTGGGGTGATGTGCTGGGTCTGGTGACAGACTGCCCTTAAAGGGAACCTTTCAGGTTCATTTGGACACTAATTTGCTCTGTTTTGATAAGTGTCATCGGACTCATCTCTGATGTGCCCAGCACCTGCGCAGTTCTTCTTTGAAGCCACAGATGTACACACTGATATTCACCTTTTTTGGGTGTTCCTCAGAGTCTTCTTCGGTCCTTTTCCAGACTCATAGATGTTGTTCTAAACCCCAGGGGTCTGCAAAGGCCTGTCTTTGAGTCTAAGTTGTCATATGGAGTGTATCAACATTAGGGTTGAGCCAATCTTGAGATTTCAAGATCGATTTTAAAATCCGATTTCCGATCATTTTCCAGCCGATCTCGATCCCGATCTCGATCGTGAAATTTACTCGATCGCCGATCGGAATCCGATCTTTTCCGATCCCGATCCTCAACCCTAGTCATTGCTTTTCTATGGGAAAAGTCACTTTTGGGGTTGAGCTGATCTTGAGATAACCTCCGATCTCGATCCTGCTGGAAAAGATCGGGTCGAAATTCCGATCGCGATCGTGAAATTTACTCGATCGCCGATCGGAATCCGATCTTTTCTGATCCCGATCGCTCAACCCTAATCAACATCCAACATGATGGTGCTTTAATGCAAGTCTCACAACGTTGGCACACCCCACCTGACCACTGAGCCCCAAATACAGGACTCAGCTGGTTCCCAGGGCCCTGACGTCACTCAGAAGGCCAGAAGACAACAAAAGGGACCCCAGATGACTTGAGGGAAGGTGACACCAGTGTTTAATATGTTAGGTTTAAGTTGAAGCCAAGACTTTTTGAAAATTTGGGTCACTTCTGGTTCATTCCGAACTAATTTGCTCATCTTTAGGGATCATGGTGGACTGGGGTCTGTTTAAAGTTTCTGTACACAATTGACAGGGCTGGTGTCAGAATTTTACAGTGCCAACTTGGCCTGTGACCCACCTGGACATAAAGATTTCCTGGATTTATGACATCATCAGTTCCAATGGGAATTATGAGGCTTTGAAGGTATCATCTGATGGGTTGCAGGAGAGGCCGAGTACACGAGATAAATAAACAGTGGCTGGCCTTGTTGGGCAGTGAATGACATTGTTTTTGAGGATGGAACAATATGGCTGACATTGCCTAAGTTGTATGACCTGGTGCATACCTACCAGTCTTCTCATTTTTACAGGATGGACCAGTCATAGGGACCTCAAAGTGGACAATCTGACTCCATAGTGAGGATAATGTTTGGGTCAAGATGGGCTTAGCAGTTTCCCTCAAATGGAGATTCAGATATTGGCGATATGTTTGGTCAGAATCTAGCAAGATTGAACGTTGGACATAATCTCCGAGGGGTCACCAAATCAGGGATGTGGCTAAATGTAAGAGAGGCGACTCTATGGGAGGATCCTAAAGTCTACAGTGGACAGGAGGACAACATAAAGTTGGAGCCAACCCTGACAGTCCTCGACTATTTTTGCAGCTGGAGAATTTGCACTTCGATTGACTAACGGTTTAGGTTCCTTCTGAAAGCCAAGCTGAACCTTATACTCTACCCCGAAAGACGAAACATGATAGACTCACCAGAACTATATTTACTGCTGCCTATACGGATTATACATCGCTCGGCTTATGTCATCCTATCAAAAATAGCAAAAATATCAGCTGTCGGGCGCTTTGCAGGTTATGTCGCGCTGATATATTTAACCGCAAAGGTCTTCTCAGACCTGCAAATAGCAGGCGCAGATCCTCACCCGCTCTTCTTACAGCTAAAATTATTCCCGGCTACACCCAAATATTGCTGCCTGTCGCCCCGTGTGGGCTTTATATAGGTTCGGGAGATGACCCTGCAGGTTACAGCACAGGCCAGACTGAAGTGCTTGAGAACGGCATTGTGTAAGATATACCGGCCTTTCCATAGCCAGAAATGGCTGATAACAGAGAGTAGACTGCAGGCAAGTACGTAGTAAATGAAGACTGGCCCTCAAGTGAGCAGTTCTGACCATTGTTTTAGTAATTGGTGGAGATCTCACCGTAAAAGTGTGTACAAATGGTAAGTACAGACAGTAGGAGAGGAAACACCAATGTATGACTGAATCAGACTACACAGGGTCCATTGTAGTCTGTTACCATGTAGACACATATATCTGCATAGAAGCTGTAGACATATAACTAAAGGAGACCAATGAACTTGACCATATGTTCTGAAAACGGACATGTTGTATTTGTATCTTTTGCAAATCTTAGGTGCAGAAACGGCAGAGTCAATGGGATATTCGTGCCAGGCCCCTGTGATGAAATCTACGCCACCTAGACAATCTACGACATTTCTATTCCCATTGTAAATTAATAATAAATGCCACCCAAAATATTCTGCTCCTATGTCCTATCAGAGGATCCTCTGAAGGGTCCAATCTCTAACCCACAAAATTGTCCCTCAGCAGGCACCCAAAAGTGAAGGGTATTATAGTCCATTTCCAAAGGGTTGTTGGGGAGTGGGGTCAAGGAACCTCTGTCTTACACTGCCACCCATAGACTATAATGGATATCTGAGTGATCCTGCACTACTGTATCTGTGACCAGTGGCGTAACTACCACAGTAGCAGTGGTAGTTACCAGGGCCCCAGGGCCCGACACCTTAGGGGGCTTGGGCCCCCTCACTAGTTATTATGACAAAAAAAAGGAAATAAAAAATAAGTATTACTTTTTGAGACCTGAGTCCCCCTAAGGTGTCGGGTTCCAGGTGGGGAAGGGCCTCAGTGTGCAACCTGACAATGTGGGAGGGGCGGATACATCCTACAGGAAGAAGATAGAGCGCAGCAGCGCTGAGTTCTTTTGGAGAGTGAAGACTGGTGAGGTTAATCCATGCATGCAGGGCAGGTTGTACAGCACACAGTACAGTGCTGGCAGTCGCCTGCTGCAATTTCTCCTTTCCAACAATTATAAGTTCACTGCCTGGGGAAGAAGTGCCGCAGTCAATGTCTGTGAAGAGTGTTTTATGTGAGAACTGTGAGAACACTCTTCACTAACACTGAATGTGGCACTTGTAACCCCTTCTTCCCCAGGCAGCAAACTTATTACAGTATTATACAGTATTACATAATACTGTGTGCAGGAGCCACTATGGGGTATAATACTGTGTACTGGAGCCACTATGGGGCATAATAGTGCATACAGGGATGCAGGGTGGAAGGGGCAGTCGATCGGGGTCTTTGGGGGGGCCCCATGTCAAAAGTTCGCTACGGGCCCCGACATTCCTAGTTATGCCACTGTCACTCTTATAGACTATATGTTATGTCAGTCCAGGTAGCTGCAACGGGGCTAAGGGATAGCAGTAGGGAATCTCGCCCTGCACTACTCCCACTAGCTATCCCGGTCCCTGCCTCACGGGTGTGGGTCGGCTGTTCTCAGGCTAAGCCTGACCCCGACAGCTCCTCTCTCACTGATACCGTAGGCCTAGAGGGAAGTGGGAGAAGGAATGCCCTATAAGACCTCTAGGGACTGGAGACTAAAGGGGGTCACCCCTAACGAACAAGTGAAGCTGCTACTGACAGGGACTGACAAGGGTGTGCGCTGACTAACAACACAAGCAGCACACAGGAAAAATGTGGGAAAGGATTCCCCCAAACCAATATGGGAAGGAACCATACACTAGGAAACAAACACAGGGAAACTGAGTAGAAATCAAAGGATAAGGCAATTCACTCACACAGTCAATTATACACTGAGGGAGGATTGGTGAACACAGAAGGGAAAACACACAAACCAACTCGTTCACCCAAACCTCCCAAAAATCAACCACGGAACTTCCTCTATCCCAGAACACCACCTACTCCTCCTGCTAAGGCCTAGCTCTGTAAAAGCGACACTCAGCACAGAACCATGGGAGGCATGGGTTTAAATACAGAGTAGAGACCACTCCTCCCAGGTGCCAATGGGAGGACAGACTAATCAACCAGGAGATAAAGCTGCCTACCATCAGTGCGCACGTGCAAGTCAGAAGGTGTGCACCAATACTCACGACAGGACAACCCCGCAGCGCCAGGATGCCACCCCAGACACTGCGCAGCCAAAAACTCCCCAGGTAAGAAAAATAGAAAGTAAAGAACCTAAATACTCCTAACAGGATCCTCCCCTCAAGGAGAAGACTCCGGATTCTCTAGGAGCATCCTTCTTCGGGAACTCCTTGTGGAATTTCTCCACGAGTCTGGGAGCTGACACATCCGACTCCAGGACCCAAGAATTATCCTCAGGACCGTATCCCTTCCATGCCACCAGATACCATAGCTTCCCCCGAACATATTTGCTATCCAGAACTCGGGATATCTCATACTCCCCGGACTCAGAAACTGGTGGAACCTTAACTGGAGACGTTCCCTTCTTGGCCTTCTTTAACAAGGAGACATGGAAGACCCGGTTTATCTTCCACCTTTTAGGTAGTTGCAGCTGCGCCGCCACTTCATTTACCATCTTGATGATCTTAAAAGGACCCACAAACCTGGGACCCAGCTTCTTGCTAGGAACCTTCAACCTGATATTCTTGGTGGACAACCAAACCATCTCACCAGGGAAGAACTGCAACTCTCCTCTCTTCCGATCCGCCTGGACCTTAGCCTGGTGCGACGCCCGCACCAGATTCTCTCGGATACGGGACCATACCCCTTGCAGCTTTTTAGAAAATAGCTCCTCCTCCGGAACTGGGGAAGAAATGGAAGAAAATACTCCGAAAACAGGATGTCTACCACCGGAGCAAAAAAAAGGTGTGGTACCTGTGGCATTGGAATCATGGTTGTTTAGGGAAAATTCTGCCAGGGGGAGAAAGGCAGCCCAATTATTCTGGTTCTCTCGAACAAAACACCTCAAAAACTGTTCCACATCCTGATTCTTCCTCTCTGTTTGTCCGTTAGACTCCGGGTGAAACCCGGAGGAAAACGACAGTGTAACTCCCAACCTGCTGCAAAAAGCCCGCCAGAATTTAGCCACAAATTGCGGTCCCCTGTCCGAAACGATCTCCTCAGGAAGACCATGCAACCTTACAATTTCTTTAATAAACGCCTCAGATAGTGTCTTGGCACATGGCAGCCTGGAAAACGGGATCAAATGGCACATTTTCGTGAAGCGGTCAACGACTACCCAAATGACCGTGAAACCCTTAGACACCGGAAGGCCCGTGATGAAATCCATAGACAGATGAGTCCAAGGTGCCTTAGGAGGTTCCAATGGATGTAGAAGACCGTGGGGACGGGTATGCGACGCCTTGGCTCTTGCACAGACCGAACAATTTTGAACAAACTGCAAGACCTCCTTACTCCACCCTGGCCACCAAAAATTCCTAGACACCAATCTCATGGTCTCTGAAACCCCCGGGTGACCGGCAAGAACCGACTCGTGACACTCCCTCAGGAGACTTTGTCGGAGAGTAGTTGGGACAAAAAGCTTGTTTCTAGGTATCTTGGAAGGTGCAGCGTGTTGCGCTTCGATCAAGGCCTTCTCCAGTAGCCCAATACTGCTACCACCACTCCATCCCCAAGAATAGTGGCGGGCGCCTCTCGTTCCTCCTCAGTCGACATATACCGGGATAAAGCATCAGCCTTAACATTCTTTGAACCCGGCACATAAGTCACGTTAAAATGGAACCGCGCAAAAAATAGAGCCCATCTGGCCTGCCGTGCATTTAATCTCTTCGCCGACCCAAGATAAATCAAATTCTTGTGGTCAGTAAATACCTGGACTGGCCTTCTGGCCCCCTCCAGGAAATGACGCCAATGTTCGAACGCTAGTTTTATTGCTAGTAGTTCCCTATCTCCGATGTCATAATTCCGTTCAGAGGCAGAGAATTTCTTAGAAAAGAAGGCACAGGGATGCGTACCCTCCTCGAACTCCTGAGAAAGTACTGCTCCCACCCCCACCGAGGAGGCATCCACCTCCACTCGGAAGGCCAACCTCTCATCCGGCTGTCTCAAAATGGGAGCGGACGAGAATCGCTTCTTCAGTTCTTCAAACGCAGCTAGCGCCTCTGGCGACCACTTAGCACAGTCAGCCCCCTTCTTAGTCAAGTCCGAGATAGGTTTCACAACCTCAGAAAATCCCTTGATAAACTGGCGATAATAGTTGGAGAACCCCAAGAACCGTTGGACCGCCTTTAGGTTCTCGGGTCGCGGCCACTCCAAGACTGCCCTGACCTTCTCAGGGTCCATCTCGAACCCCTTGTCCGATAGGATATAGCCAAGGAAACATAATTTATTGACCGCGAACACACATTTCTCCAGCTTAGCACTTAATTGGTTAACCCTCAGGAGATCTAAAACCTCTCTCACTCTCCCCCAATGAGTCTCCAAATCCGGGGTGTAAATGAGTATATCGTCCAGATAGACCACAACCCCCCTCCCTATGATGGCACTTAGTACATCATTAATAAAATTCTGAAAAAACGCAGGCGCATTGGTTAGACCGAAAGGCATCACAAGATTCTCAAAGTGTCCTAGGGGTGTGTTAAACGCTGTTTTCCACTCATCCCCCTTCTTGATTCTCAGCAAGTTATACGCCCCACGTAAATCTATTATACTAAACCAGCGGGCTCCCGTAATCTGGCTGAATAGATCCGAGATCAACGGAATGGGATAGGGGTTCCGCACCGTGATTTTGTTAATCTCCCTAAAATCCAAACAAGGGCGCAACCCTCCATCTTTCTTCTTTACAAAGAAAAACCCCACTGCTACTGGGGACTTAGATGGGCGAATATGCCCCACCTCTAGACTCCCCTCAATATACTCTTTAAGCGCCTCCCTCTCCGGAATAGTGAGATTGTTCAACCTTGTCTTGGGTAACACTGCATTTGGTATAAATTTAATCGAGCAATCATAGGTGCGATGTGGTGGTAATGTCTTGGCTGCCCTTTCCTCAAAGACCTCCCTGAACTCACATATTTCTTGAGGCAAATTGTCTATAGACAAAGACATAACGGATATGGGCAGACATCGACCATTACACCCCTGCCCCCAAGAAACTACTGACTCGGTCTCCCAGTTGATAATAGGGTTATGCTGCTTCAGCCAGGGCCACCCCAACACTACTTGTGCTGGTAATTTAGACAATAAGAACAAGTTAATCTCTTCCCTGTGACCACCCACAATAAACTCCAGACCCTCCACCTGTTTGGAGATGACAGCTTGCTGTAGAGGGGTCTTATCAATAGCCCACACTGGTATCTGAGACTCCAAGACCAAAGGACTCACCCTTAATTGCTCACAAAACTCTGAGTCAATAAGGTTGACTGCCGAACCACAATCAACCAAAATCCGGCACTTCTGCCCATTTACCCATCCTTCAAGGGTCAACCCGGCAGTCTGAGTACAGGAAATATGCACACCTCCCTCCTTAGTAGGTTTTCTCCCTTTACCCTCAATAGACCTGGGGTTATTACTCTCCTTGGCGAACCATTCTCTGGAGGGGCACACCCTTGCTAAATGTCCCATCCCTCCACACACAAAACAGCGTACTGTGCGGGACCCTTCACTCTTGGGTCTTGCACTTCGCACAGTGGCCCCAATCTGCATGGGTTGGTCCCCTGGGTCCTCTCTAAAAACAGAGAATTGAGGAGGGCTAAGCCCCCCAGGACTCTTGTCTCCACGCTCCCGGAGGCGCCGTCCAACTCTAATTGCCAGCTGCATGGCCTCATCTAGATCTCCCGGAACAGGGTGAGAAACTAGATGGTCTTTAACCTGGTCCGAGAGCCCTGTCTCAAACTGACTAAGTAGAGCGGGGTCATTCCAATGTACTTCTGCTGCCCACCTACGAAACTCTGTGCAATATTTCTCTATAGCGTGATCCCCTTGCACCACACGTCGTAGGTTATACTCAGCCGTGCGTACCCTGTCTGGGTCGTCATACAGTAACCCCATTGTGGAGAAAAACGCCTCTACAGTTAGTAAGCAAGCTGAGTCGGCTGGTAACGAATGTGCCCAGATGAGGGGATCATCTCTCAATAAAGTAATAATAATCCCAACTCTCTGTACCTCAGAACCGGAGGAAAACGGCCGTAGCCGGAAATACAAAAGACAGTCCTTTTGAAATCGGAAAAAATCTGACCTCTTACCTCGGAAGGGTTCAGGTAAGCTGACTTTTGGCTCCAGAGGGGCGCTACTCACCTGCCTCTGTATGCCCTCCACCTGAGAGGCTGTGTGTTGAGCCAACTGCTGTACTTGAGATACGCCAGAAGCTTGGATGGCATCCATTCGTAGCTTGATCCCCTCCATCTCAGTGGAAATCTGCTGCACCGCCTGGTACAACTGTTTCAGGTCCGTCATAATGCAAACGAACCTTTTTTTTTTTTTTTTTTTTTACCGGCTGAGTGTACTGTTATGTCAGTCCAGGTAGCTGCAACGGGGCTAAGGGATAGCAGTAGGGAATCTCGCCCTGCACTACTCCCACTAGCTAACCCGGTCCCTGCCTCACGGGTGTGGGTCGGCTGTACTCAGGCTAAGCCTCACCCCGACAGCTCCTCTCTCACTGATACCGTAGGCCTAGAGGGAAGTGGGAGAAGGAATGCCCTATAAGACCTCTAGGGACTGGAGACTAAAGGGGTCACCCCTAACGAACAAGTGAAGCTGCTACTGACAGGGACTGACAAGGGTGTGCGCTGACTAACAACACAAGCAGCACACAGGAAAAATGTGGGAAAGGATTCCCCCAAACCAATATAGGAAGGAACCTTACACTAGGAAACAAACACAGGGAAACTGAGTAGAAATCAAAGGATAAGGCAATTCACTCACACAGTCAATTATACACAGAGGGAGGATTGGTGAACACAGAAGGGAAAACACACAAACCAACTCGTTCACCCAAACCTCCCAAAAAACCAACCACGGAACTTCCTCTATCCCAGAACACCACCTACTCCTCCTGCTAAGGCCTAGCTCTGTAAAAGAGACACTCAGCACAGAACCATGGGAGGCATGGGTTTAAATACAGAGTAGAGACCACTCCTCCCAGGTGCAAATGGGAGGACAGACTAATCAACCAGGAGATAAAGCTGCCTACCATCAGTGCGCGCGTGCAAGTCAGAAGGTGTGCACCAATACTCACGACAGGACAACCCCGCAGTGCCAGGATGCCACCCCAGACACTGCGCAGCCAAAAACTCCCCAGGTAAGAAAAATAGAAAGCAATGAACCTAAATACTCCTAACACTATATAGTAGATCTGAGTGATCCTGCTCCACTGTATCAGTGACTTATAGACTATATAGTAGATCTGAGTGATTCTGCCCACTGTGTCTTTGACTCCTATAGACTATATAGTAGATCTCAGTGATCCTTGACCACTGTGTCTGACTCCTATAGACTATACACTGTCTAACAATAAGTATTTGGACACCCATGCCAATGAAGACGTCTGCGGTCGTGATGTAAGTCACGCCTTCCGCTGTTAAATAGGAAACAGCATTGGCATTAATCGCATGTAAGATGCCACGAAGTGCAGGGTTGTCTCATTTCGAGAAAGGGGTAATTGTGGGGTACCACAGAAATGGTCGATTTTTAAGGGACATAGCAAGTGAACTGAATTACCCAAAATCGACAGTGGCCTATGTGATTAGAAAGTGGAAGGTGAACAGTGATTGTCGGACTGTGCCCCGAGTCGGCAGACGCCCGAAACTGGGAGATAGAGACCGACGGGTGCTGGCCAGAGAAACCGCACCCAACCGATGGCTCACACACCAGGAGTGTCACCAGGCATCCGAGAGTATTGTGTCCATCAATCCCATCCATAAGGAAGCAACTGCTGGGGTCTACTTATTGGTAGACAGTGTATAGTAGATCTGACTGATCCTGCTCACTGTGTCTGACTCTTATGGACTATATAGTAGATCTGACTGATCCTGCTCCACTGTGTCTGTGGCTCTTATAGACTGTAGAGCTATTCCATAAGACTAGATGAAGAGCCTCCTCCATTGTCCGCCAATATTGGCTCGCAGATTTCGATACTTCCATTTCCATTCCCTTTTTGTAAAGATCTGATGGCCGGGGGTCAACAATCACTGGATTCTATATTATAATTTTATATTCATTGCTAGAACATTGTAACAAAAAGGAAATGGAGGCAGCCGTGAAATGGAGGAAGCCTATGCATTGTCTGCACTTTACAGGGCTTGTGGGTGCTGAAAGATCGGCGCGGCCCAGGTGCGCGCTCAGTGGCCCTTGATCCTCGCTTTCTAGGCCGTCTTTAACTCTCGCACTTTAAGCCATTCGTGTTAATAGTATAAGATTTCACCGGTCATCTGTGAACTAATTGGAAATGAAGCGGTGGAAGAGAGTTTTAGGCACCTCCTGTGCCTGCGCTATTTTTGGTAGCCTGCACTTTCATCTGTCATCAGAAGATTCCTAGCACATATCTTGTGTATAATGCTCCACTTTGACACATAAGCTAAAGCCAAGATGAAGGTCACGTCTTTTGTAATAACTTCTACAGCAGCGTTTGGCGGTGGTATGTTCAAAAAGTCTCAAAAACTTAGAGGTAATCTCCTAAATATAAAACAACCGGTAATAATAATACATTTTTCAGTCGACTTGACCCCTTGGCCCATCAGGTCGTACATGAACATTCTGGGTTTGGAAAGGAAATATGGCGCCTCCTCCAATAAATAAAAATTGTGTCGTAATGGAAAAAAAATATAAATTTATAACTCTCCAAAAAATGTTACAAAAAACTGAACAAAAACATTCCCTCAAAATAGTATGAACAAAAGCTACAACTTATCCCGTGATGAGCTCTAACCCAGTTGCGTCTGGAGTCTATGCTTAGACTCCGACTCTACCTGCCCCGACCTTTGCTACCTTTCTTGACCTGTGCCTGGACTTCAACTCAGAAGCTCTGCCACCTGCCCTGATCCTGGGCTGTCCTCTGACCTATCCTTGCACCATTGTCTATAAATCCACCTGAGTCGTCCGTCACCGAACAGAGACTACTTCAAGAGGCAGCAGCCTGGTGGCTTCCCTGATGTGAAGACCAGATCTCCATGCAAGGGTTAAATTACAAAAACCAGGGGAGCTACTTAGAGTACCCCCAAACCGAATCTCTTCAGTGACACAGTGAGTCCACACCTATTGCTCCACACCATCAGTTTTTAGAGCCTGGCTCTCATCCATGTATTCAAAAAGTTATGTCGGAAAATTTAGGACCAAAAATTCATTGAACTTCTCTTAACCATAATGGCTGTGGAGTTGGTAAGCTGAACCACCCACTCCAACTCTTCTATTTTTCCACAGTCCAACTCAAACTCCTGCTCCAACTCCTTCATAAATGGTCAGCCAGAACTAAGACTTCTCTAATTCAGTGATTGAGTCCTACGAAAGTAACTATGTAACAAATATGTATCTAATAATTATACAATATCCATCATTTTGTTTAGAAGCAACTTTTTCCTACCCCAACTCCAAAGCTGTCCCCAATTCCAATTCCAACTTTACATCTCAGTCTCCCATGGTAAACTTACACTTGAGCCAGACAATGCATTGTACACAGTCCAGTCCCATTAATGTGACCACCTGTCAAAATCCAGAATAACCCCCTTTGGCAGAGCGGACTGCTGCGAGACGTGCAGGAAGAGAGGGGATGTTGTGATGATATCACTGGGATGTTAAGCCATGCCGACTCCAGTGCCGTGGTCAGCTGTGCTAGGTTACGCGGTTGAGCATCCATGGCGTGAAAAACCCGATCGAGGTGGTCCCACAGATTCTCCATTGGGTTCAAGTATGGGGTATTTCTAGCCAAGGGAGTCCAGTAAACTCATCCTGGTGCTCCTCGAACCACGCACGTACACTGCGAGCTTTATGACACGTCGCATTGTCCTGCTGGTAGATGCCATCATCCTGAGGAAAAACATTTCGCATGTAGGGGTGAACATGGTCTGCAAGGATAGATGCATACTTGTGTTGATCCATCGTGCCTTCCACAATGATGAGTGCACCCAGATGGCTGATGACAGACGCTTTCTGCGATTGGTTATTTAACGCTGACGTCAAAAGTAGGCGGCGGTCACATTAATAGGACTGGACTGTGTAATTTAATGGACAGTCCACCCCGATATATTCAGATGTGACGGCCGTACTGAATGGAAATTGCACAGGATTATCTGGATTGTTAGTGGCCAGGCTTGCATAGACCACAATGACTAGTCTATAATTTGTAGAATCTGGTTTTCAATACAAAATTGGTAAAAGGCCCCCCACCTGCCATGGGTAACATACAATATGGCTGACGTATTATGTGACAGGGAGACCCCAGGGCTCGGGTGACTTCTCCACCCCCATATAACTACACCCTTGGTAGAGGCTCTTCGGTGTTTTTCGTGAATGATTTCACATATGATCAACTTTTGCAGCTCTAGAATTACATCTAATTTTTTTTTTACCCAGCAGTAATTAATTCAGTTTACAAATTAAATCTTGTTTTGCTCTAGGTTTTAATTAGGCAACCTCTGGCAGGAGCACACTCAGCGCCTCTAATCTGGGAGCCTCAGTCCTCAGACATGATGATTACCTTCCTTAGATTCTTCATAGGGTTCTTATGGGCGATGAGATAGCTACTTGTCATTGCCTATCATTTCTTTGCATTTTTTGTTGGGGTTGGGGGGGGGGGAGAGTGGTGGGAATGAGGGTTGGGGTTGGTGATTTGGGGTATAACAGTCCGTGGGGTCTCATCTTCCTCTTAGTTGGTGACGGCTGTATCCAGAAGAACTGCTATTGAGCAGTTACAAGGTGGACATGTAACTATAAGACCCATTCGTTGGTAGACTGGAAGGATAAACCCAATGCTGAGGAGTTCTCTAAGAAGGTGAGTCAGTTTTGGACTTTGGTTCCAATGGTTCTCCAGAAAAGATGATTCCAAGGGTTTGCCAGAGGAGACGATTCTGAGGGCCACCCTACATTTATACAGAACATTTGACTAACCAGATACACGCAGATATGAGATGAACATGTAACCATAAGACCCGATGGCTAGTAGACTGGTAGGATGAACATACGGCCAGATTCCCAACCAACACAATGCTGAGGTGTCCTCTAAGCAATTGAGCAAGTTTTGGGCTTTGGTTCTATGGCTTTGCCAGTGGAGATGCTTCCAAAGGTTCACCAGAAGATATGATTCTGAGGGCTACTAAGCATCTATACACACCATGTGACATCCAGATGTGCACAGATACCACGTGAACATGTAACCATAAGACCCATTGGTTAGTAGACTATTAGGATAAACATACAGTCAGATTCCCAACCAACACAATTCTGAGGAGTCCTCTAATCAGGTGTCAGTTTTGGATTTGGTTTCCACGACTTGGTCAGTAGAGATGATTCCAAGGGTTCACCAGAGCAGATTATTATGAGGGCTACCCTACATCTACACAGAACACGTGGTTATCATTTTTAATTACATGTGACTATCAATTTACATGTAGGGCAGGCCATCAAAAAGTCAAACATATTCGTTAAGAGTTGCCCTATGGGAACTAGACTCTATTGGCGAGTCATTGGCTCCAAAGAGGCAATCGCAGTCCTCAGTGGTCCTTCAGGGTCCACAACATCCCACAGGAGGCCAGAAGAAGACCTTGAGGGAGCTCAGGAGCGTTGGGCCAGAGTTCCACAAAGCAAAATGTCATTGAACAAGTTTATCCCAAACTGTATAAAAAAATGATGGCTAAAACTGGCCACAAAGCCTCTCCTTATGGGTCATCTCTTGTCTTCAGGCTTAAGGTCTTTGCTTTCATCCATTACTTTCGAGGATCGAGCGATTTACATTTGTGTGGACAGAAGATTCTTTTTGTTTTTTTTTTTATATCTCTGGCAACTATTTTTAACTGCACGCTGGAGATAATCTTTCTTTGTGACTCAGGCCTGGCAGCCCATTCGTCATTGTGTTCTCTCGTACAACAGCTTTACAACCTTTCCTCCAGCGAGATGTACTTAATGTCTTCACCACCATCCACCATGATGATTACTTTGTGTCTGACTACACTATTAGTTTCTGACCTCTCTGGATCTCACCTACTTTGCTGATCTTCTTCAATTCTTGTTTTGATTTATTTATTTGTTCCCCCTTGAGTAGCATTTGGGTGCTGAATTTCTACGTTCCCACTTTTTGACTATGTATAACCTTTGGCTTTGCACTTGACTAATTTATCTTGACATAGCTTGATGACTTTGAGACTTCTATTGCAATGGGCGACCATTCACTCCATTATGTTTTTGTGTCTTGGTTCCACCAACGTTACTAAGAACACTCTCATACACCAAGAGGCTGTCTCACTTTGGACATGGGTATGACCCCCAAGATACCATATCATTTTTGTCTGTTGCTGTTTTTTTTTTGTCAAAAGTAGGTGGCCGGTCTATCCCCTTAAGTTTCTTATTTCCTATTCATTGAAAGCCTAAGTAAAGTTGACCGTATGTGTTTTTTATAACAAAAAAGCCAAGCATGGTGGAATATATTGACTAGAATGTTGAGGAAAGCCAATTTAGTAAAGACGTAGAAACCCTCAAGTCTAATCAAAATGTCTTCTTTATATGACCCTGTGGACTCATGTTGACCACAAAACAAAGAAGCCATATGTGGTGGAAATATTGACTAAACTTCTGATGAAAGTCAATATTGTAGAGATGGAGAACCTCTCGAGTCCAACCAAAATGTCTTCTTTATATGACCTTCTGGACTCATATGTTGACTACAAGAAAAGAAGTGATGTGCAGAGGAAATATTGACAAAGTTTCTGATGAAAGCCAATTTTGTAGAGCTGTAGAAACCGTCAAGTCTAATCAAAATGTCTTCTTTTTATGACCTTCTGGACTGATATGTTGACCACAAAACAAAAGAAGCCATATGTGGTGGAAATATTGACTAAATGTCTGAAGAAAGTCAATGTCGTAGAGATGGAGAACCCCTGAAATCTAATTAAAATGTCTTCCTTATATGACCTTCTGGACTGATATGTTGACTACCAAACAAAGGAGCCATGAATGGAGGAATTATTGACTATATTTTGCATAAAAGTCAGTTTGTGGAGCTGGAGAACCCCTCATGTCTAATCAAAACGTGTAATGTCCAGCTTAAAATCTACCCCAAAATATAAAGACCTCGGGAACTGCTCTGAGGGACAATTGTTTCAATTACCGGCAATAATATATCGAAATGTTGGCTGTATTCATATATAAGGCTATGATCCATGGCAAGATCGTGCAGTACTACCATCTCTACCTCCCATTCAATACAATGAGAGGCAAAAGCAGGGCAAAATCTGCGGTTCTAGACACCTCAAAATCAGCCACGTGAACAGGCCCTAAATGGATTGCAATGCTTAAAGCAAATCAAAAATTTACACCAAATTCCAAGACCATTTGAAAGGCCATTTATAAAGGAGCTCTTTCCTCCTCTCTCCCAGCGGGAAGTCTCAGCAAAATCTCAAAAATGTACTTGTATTTTATTTATATGCAGCTAATTTTTTTCGGACACTCCTTTGGTCTAATCTTCATGAAACAATAGGGGCAAAAAATATATTTGAAGGAAAGTTATTGTTCAGCTTGCCTCCGAGTATACAAAAAGTTAACTCGTGTCCTTTTATGACTGTTCATCGCCCACAGTGTCCTAATGTGAAACAAGTTTAATCTCACCTTCAACTTGTACTTCAAATAGAAGCAATTTTTCCAAAATAATACAAAATGGACCTTCACGGACTATTCGCTATAATTATAGCCGCTGAAGAAAACAGGTATTTTCAGATGTCTTTAATCCAAAAATAATGATAGACTTGCTAAGCCCACTTGCTTGGATGATAAAACCCGGGTACGCAGCATTAACGCAGCTAAAATCTTGGAGACTCGGCTTTGAATCGCGGCCAAACAAGCGATGAAATAAAGCCCGGGTGTAATCGGAGCCACTGACAGTGACAAATTGAGAGGGATAATCTACGGCTGAATTAAAACATTCTTATAACGGGGATTTATAATTAAATGGTAACAAAATAAGTCAGGTGGTTTGCGCTGTTAGAGTGTTATGCATATGGAATCAGGCGCAGGCGGTGGCCTTGTATGGAGGCGACGCCACAACCTCGGCTCTTTCTCATAAGCTTTTAGTTATGAATTATTGAGACATCTCCAAAAATAAGAATAGAAACCTGAGACATTGGTACCAATTTTTTGTCTAGGGCTTTTTGTCATTATGCAAATGAGAAAGAGATTGCCATGTGACCAATGGACAGGATGTTACAAGCAACGGAGCTCCTCAGATAGGGGAGGGGGGAGGTGAGAGCTCCGGGAATACTATGCTGTCTATCTTCAGCTTTTCCACTTATCAGACAGTTTAATTGAATTTGGCTGATAAGTGCTGAGATAAGGAGTCCATTACCTCTGTATGTAATGCAAGCTGACTCAAATCCAGCTCTGCTACATCAGTTTCCACATCAGCTTTGTACTGTGGTAATGCATTTACCACCAATCCCTCATTACTGACTGCAAACATAGCAGATAGCAGAGCAAATGAAACCCGTCCACCAATGTGCCAAGAAATCCAGGAAGTGAAGAGAGCTCAGAGCCCTGCAGGCTGCAGAACAAGAGTTATGGGAATACCCCTTTAAATAAAGATCAAACCTTGGCCATACCTCAGGCAAGAATACCTAGATAGAGATACAGATCGGCCCTCCTTAATAAATTTGCAGACCCTAAACCAAACCACCTAAGTAAATTGAAATTTCAGACCTTAGACCAGAATCCCTACACATACACAGATGCTCAAACACTCTCCTCCTCTCCCTTATGCTTTAGAACCTGCATAGGTATGGTCATGTGACACTATCTATGCAGGTTTTTCAATAGTTACAGGACCTGTACATATATGGTCATGTGACCTTTTTGTGTGCAGGTCCTGCAGCTCACTGCATAGAACACTTTGTCACTTTTTTGCAGAGATCTGCTGCAAAAATTCAACAAAACTGGAACGTGCAAGAAATCTTTAGGCACATAAAGGGGTATTCCCATAACTCTTGTTCTGCAGCCTGGAGGCTCTGTTCTCTCTTCACTTCCTGGATTTCTCGGCACATTGGTGGGCAGGGTTTCACTTGCTCTGCTATCTGCTATGTTTGCAGTCAGTAATGAGGGATTGGTTGTAAATGCATTACCTCAGTATGAAACTGATGTAGAAGCTGATGTAGCAGAGCTGGATTTGAGTCAGCTTGCATTACATACAGAGGTAACGGACTCCTTATCTCAGCCCTTATCAGCCAAATTCAATTAAACCAGAATCAGAAATGCCGAAGCTCTCACCTCCCCCCATCTGAGGAGCTCCGTTATTTGTCAGACATACACAGCTCAGAGCTGCTGGCAGCAATTAGCCCCTCCCTTCCCCCCTGAGAGCAGGCAGCTACTTCACTTGGGAACTGGCAGTTAAGCCCAGTGGCCATAGAAACACAGTGTCAACAATGAAGTGAATAAATTAAGATAGCGGCCAAACAAAGCAGTCTTGAAAAAGCAATGTATTTAGGAAAAGTCTTAAATCCACATAAACTAGCAGTATAGATAGGATGTTTTTCATGGGACAACCCCTTTAAGGTGCCCCCCTTCTAAGCCCAAGGGAGGGGGCTGCCTAAACCAGACAGCTACTGAGTGCTATATCTCATTGATGGTGCAGGCCCTGAAGATGTGCCCTAGTCATCACCAGGAGGGGCATTCTGAAGCCAAAAGCTCACTTCGATCCTGGTCAATAACGCTCCCCCTGTGATGTGAAATAGTGGTGCCTAAAGGGTTACCGTCCCGACCTGAGCCCTGGTTTGACAATATGCTTTCTTATTAAACAGGTCAGTTATATAAAATAATTTGTGGTTTTTGCAACATTTTTTTACATAATGAATCAATATTGTATTGCACGGAAATTCTTCTATCAATTCTCCCCATTAAATCTGTCAGAAATCAAGAGATTTCAGACAGAAGGGAAAGGTTGCAGCAGCGGCCGCGTTCCAGCGACCGGGGCCTGATGGAGTCCAGTATGATAAATTATTGATATTTTACCTGCCTTGTCAGACTGAAGACATCTGTAAAAGGTCAACATCTCCGACAAATACCAAAAGTGTTTCATTAAAGGGTAAAACTCATCCAAACGTTACGAATCCCATAACTGTAACATGTCCATGTTGTAAAGTCTGCTACATGATGGCGGATCATAGAAAGTTACATAGGACAACATGCTGATGTAGTGTACAATAGGTAGGAGCTTGGTCTGTGACATACTGGTATAACCTGGGTATCTCCTGTATATAATTACTAGCATATGCCCGCGACTTCGTCTGCGGGTTGGCGGTGGCGCTGAGCCGCTTATATGTACGCAATCGCTGGCGCTTCTGAGTGGCGGTGCGTACACGTGCCAACCCCTGCGCGCCCCAGGCCCCCATTGCCTGCTGTATTCATATTTATAACATTAGTAGTATAGGATATGTACAGCTGGTATATAGTGATATGGACCATGCTGGTATAACCTGGGTATCTCCTGTATATAATTATATATGTACAGCTGGTATAAGTTATATATCTACTTGTATATAGTGATATGGACCATGCCGGTATAACTTGAGTATCTCCTGTGTATAATTATATATATACAGCTAGTATATAGTGATATGAACTATGCTGGTATAACCTGGGTATCTCCTGTATATAATTATATATGTACAGCTGGTATATATTATACATCCTCTTGCATACGGGGACATTATACAGGAGCTGTCAGTATAATCTGCATGCAGCAGGGTTGTTCTGGGCTTTAGTTATTAGGCAGCTGGATAAGGTTTGGGATTTGCAGGCCGCTCTCCTCCATGTCTGTTCTGTACTTGAATTTATTAAGATTTTATGTTAATAAAAGGTTTACTGTCCTATCATTATTAGCAGCTGCTGGAGATTAGACAGGGCCGGCAGGTGGAAGGATTCCCATTGGTGACTGCGTAAAGCAGCTGGCACAACTGTACCTAGTGCACAGAGCGGGCACACAGGGGGGCGCTGTGCCCGGCCGCAGATAGCAATTCTCATTTTATATACTTATATTCTTCTTCCATTACATCTATAGTCCATCCAATAGATACATGATACAATTCTAGGGAAGCGACTTTGTAAGGGTTCAGTATATGATCTTGACTCCAGTGAGAAATAGACTATATAGTATATACTACACATGACCCAGCCGACCGATCACTAGTGGTCAGAGATTCTTCTAAAAGGAAGATCAACCCCAAACTCCTGGTCATGTATCCTAAATATCATTGGTGGGAAACCGGATTCAAAGCCGATGTTACATTTATATGACAAACAAACTGTAAAAAACTAATAATCTCCCCCCAAAGTAGTGTGAGGAACCAAAGAGTGTAGGCAAAATACACCAGAAGAATACAGGCAACATTACATTAGATGTATACAGTAGAAGGAAGCATTATAGTAGTTATATATAGGAGCAGTATTATAGTAGTTATATTCTTGTACATAGGAGCAGTATTATAGTAGTTATATTCTTGTACATAGGAGTAGTATTATAGTAGTTATATTCTTGTACATAGGAGTCAGTATTATAGTAGTTATATTCTTGTACATAGGGGTAGTATTATAGTAGTTATATTCTTGTACATAGGAGGCAGTATTATAGTAGTTATATTCTTGTACATAGGAGGCAGTATTATAATAGTTATATTCTTGTACATAGGAGTAGTATTATAGTAGTTATATTCTTGTACATAGGAGTAGTATTATAGTAGTTATATTCTTGTACATAGGAGTAGTATTATAGTAGTTATATTCTTGTACATAGGAGTCAGTATTATAGTAGTTATATTCTTGTACATAGGGGTAGTATTATAGTAGTTATATTCTTGTACATAGGAGGCAGTATTATAGTAGTTATATTCTTGTACATAGGAGGCAGTATTATAATAGTTATATTCTTGTACATAGGAGTAGTATTATAGTAGTTATATTCTTGTACATAGGAGTAGTATTATAGTAGTTATATTCTGGTACATAGGAGCAGTATTATAATAGTTATATTCTTGTACATAGGGGGCAGTATTATAGTAGTTATATTCTTGTACATAGGGGGCAGTATTGTAGTAGTTATATTCTTGTACATGGAGCAGTATTATAGTAGTTATATTCTTGTACATAGGAGGCAGTATTATAGTAGTTATATTCTTGTACATAGGAGCAGTATTATAGAAGTTATATTCTTGTACATAGGAGCAGTATTATAATAGTTATATTCTTGTACATAGGGGGCAGTATTATAGTAGTTATATTCTTGTACATAGGGGGCAGTATTGTAGTAGTTATATTCTTGTACATGGAGCAGTATTATAGTAGTTATAGTCTTGTACATAGGAGCAGTATTATAGTAGTTATATTCTTGTACATAGGAGCAGTATTATAGAAGTTATATTCTTGTACATAGGAGTAGTATTATAGTAGTTATATTCTTGTACATAGGGGGCAGTATTGTAGTAGTTATATTCTTGTACATGGAGCAGTATTATAGTAGTTATATTCTTGTACATAGGAGGCAGTATTATAGAAGTTATATTCTTGTACATAGGGGGCAGTATTATAGTAGTTATATTCTTGTACATAGGAGCAGTATTATAGTAGTTATATTCTTGTACATACGAGGTAATATTATAGTAGTTATTTTCTTGTACATAGGAGCAGTATTATAGTAGTTATATTCTTGTACATAGGAGGTAGTATTATAGTAGTTATATTCTTGTACATAGGAGCAGTATTATAGTAGTTATATTCTTGTACATAGGAGTAGTATTATAGTAGTTATATTGTTGTACATAGGAGCAGTATTATAGCAGTTATATTCTTGTACATAGGAGCAGTATTATAGTAATTATATTCTTGTACATAGGAGCAGTATTATAGTAGTTATATTCTTGTACATAGGAGCAGTATTATAGTAGTTATATTCTTATACATAGGTGTAGTATTATAGTAGTTATATTCTTGTACATAGGAGTAGTATTATAGTAGTTATATTCTTGTACATAGGAGTAGTATTATAGTAGTTATATTGTTGTACATAGGAGCAGTATTATAGCAGTTATATTGTTGTACATAGGAGCAGTATTATAGTAATTATATTCTTGTACATAGGAGCAGTATTATAGTAATTATATTCTTGTACATAGGAGTAGTATTATAGTAGTTATATTCTTGTACATAGGAGGCAGTATTATAGTAGTTATATTCTTGTACATAGGAGCAGTATTATAGTAGTTATATTCTTGTACATAGGAGCAGTATTATAATAGTTATATTCTTGTACATAGGGGGCAGTATTATAGTAGTTATATTCTTGTACATAGGGGGCAGTATTGTAGTAGTTATATTCTTGTACATGGAGCAGTATTATAGTAGTTATAGTCTTGTACATAGGAGCAGTATTATAGTAGTTATATTCTTGTACATAGGAGCCGTATTATAGAAGTTATATTCTTGTACATAGGAGCAGTATTATAGTAGTTATATTCTTGTACATAGGGGGCAGTATTGTAGTAGTTATATTCTTGTACATGGAGCAGTATTATAGTAGTTATATTCTTGTACATAGGAGGCAGTATTATAGAAGTTATATTCTTGTACATAGGGGGCAGTATTATAGTAGTTATATTCTTGTACATAGGAGCAGTATTATAGTAGTTATATTCTTGTACATACGAGGTAATATTATAGTAGTTATTTTCTTGTACATAGGAGCAGTATTATAGTAGTTATATTCTTGTACATAGGAGGTAGTATTATAGTAGTTATATTCTTGTACATAGGAGCAGTATTATAGTAGTTATATTCTTGTACATAGGAGTAGTATTATAGTAGTTATATTGTTGTACGTAGGAGCAGTATTATAGCAGTTATATTCTTGTACATAGGAGCAGTATTATAGTAGTTATATTCTTGTACATAGGAGGTAGTATTATATATATATATATATATATATATATATATATATATATATATATATTAGTATTATAGTCATTCTATTCTTGTAGATAGGAGCAGTATTATAGTAGTTATATAGTAGGCAGTATTATAGTAGTTACATTTTTGTACTTAGGTGGCAGTATTATTGTTGTTTTATGGATGCAATAAGTATAAGGGTTATTCAGTTTCAAAGTCTCATAGCTGTCTGCCCTAGTCTTGGGGGCAGGCTACAATTGTCAGGCTTCCCGCTGTTTGGCTTCTTATAATCCTGGTCACGGACAGACACATCATCTGTAGTGAAAAATTGGCCTGGTCGATAATTATATTTTGTAAATGACTAATCTCTCTCATGCTGGGGGGTCTGCTGGGATCCAGCATTAAGCGATGCCTCCTTGCTCTAAATCTCTATCCTGGAGTAAGATATCAGCGTATAGTGTAACGTAACATTGTGCAAATCACACGCCGCCAAGTCTTCCTGTTGACATATAAAATTATATATTATTTTTCTCGGCGGGGTCTCTGCATTGTAATGACAAGCCTGCTGTGTGCGGGTTTTGCTTGGGAAATACCATTCACCATACTGAACAAATTTTAATTTTTGATGAGTTCGGGTCATGGGGGACTTGGATACATCATATTTTATGCATACAATCCACAGGGGGTTTACCAGTAGATTTATTGTCCCTGGCGCATTCGGGGAAAAAAATTAGCTTTTATTCAGGGTTGTATTCTTTTCTTGCCAACTACGTACGTTTTTGTATACATACAGTATTGTATGTCAGTTATGTGATACATAGAGGTACAAGAGTTTATCCTCAAAGGTTTCATAGAATTTTCCAAAATAATATTACCATGTGTAACTTTTTTTTGTTGATGTAGTTGTATTAGGGCTTGTGTTTTGCAGGAGTTTTGCTTTTTAAATTACTTATTGATTATTAAATAACTTTTATTCATTTTTAACCCCTTCCCGACATCCACTGTACTAGTACGGGTGGCTAAATATGGTGGCCGCTTGGGAGCCAGGAGGTTGCCATTGCCGGCGGGTGTCTGCTGTTTTATACAGCAGACACCCAGTACTAATGTCTGTGATCATTAAAGGGGTATTCCCACCTGGCTTGTTCAGCAACCTGCATGCTGTGTGCATGTGTCTGTTCACTTCCTGGTTTTCTTGGTACATTGGTGGGCAGGGTTTAACTTACTCTGCTATCTCTCTTCGTAGCAGGACATGTTTGCAGTCAGTCATGAGTGATGGTTGTACATAAATTAGCATAGTATCACTGGAAGATGCATAATATGAAGCTGATGTAGCAGAGCTGAATTTGAAAGCTGGATGAAAATCCCAAATTTACATGCTACAGCACCAAGAGTCAGCTTGCAATAAATCCCTTTTTAGGTCTGTGCTTACATACAGCAGTAACAGACTCCCTGTCTCAGCCCTTATCAGCAAAATTCAATTAACCGACTGATAACTGGAAGAACAGGAGATAAACAGCTCAGAAATACAAGCTGCTCCGAGCACTCACCGTCCCCCCTCCCCCATCTGAGAGCAGAGAGCTACGTCATTTGTCTGGGGCATAGAGATAAACAGCTAAGAAATACAAGCACGGAGCGCTCAGCTCCCCCTCCCCTCCTGGAGAAGGGACCTATGTCACTTGTCATCCCCAGGCCCATGGTTATGGAAACACAGTGTAAACAATGAAGTTAATAAATCAAGATAACAGCTAAACAAAGCAGTTTTGCTGAAGCAATGTATATAGGAAAAGTCTTAACTCCACATAAGCTAGCAGTATATATAGGATCCTTGAGATGGGACAACCCCTTTAACCCTTCTGGCACCTAGGTCGAAGCTGACCGAGGTGCCATTTTACTGGCGGCACATGGACGCTGCCATTTTGCTGGTGATAACTAACATTTGTCAGAATAACCAAGTGTGGCTACTTCAGAACTCAGGTTGCAACTGCAAAAGAAGGTACCAGAAAATAGGTGCACTTGCAAGCTAAGGACCAAACCAGAAACCTTTTAGCGGCAGAGAGAGCAAAACACAAGCCGAGGTCTAATGTATGGGAATATCTAAAATAACAGTGGAGGAATCCCAGAGTCTAAGCCAGGGCTGAAGGCAGAAATTTATGGATAAGGCCAAATCAGTAACCAGGGAATCAGCAGAGAACAGGATCAGTTCTGAGAAGACAGAGCCAGAAAACTAATGGAATCACAGGCAGGAGATAAGTCACAATGCTAGGTGTATATACCTCGCCTCAGCTCAGGATTGGACAATGAAGCTGCGCTCTGATCGGCTCTGCATCTCAAAGGTCTGACTGGGTGAGCAGACCCAACCAGAATTTTAGAAGTAGGAATCGTAACCTTATAGCAATGGCTGTGAGTAATGCTGAATTTTAGCATATAATTATAGACCTGGTGATCGAGTTCCCAGCGATTGGACACTTATTCCTTGTCCTGTGGATAGGGAATAAGTGTCCATAATGGGGCGACTGCAAATGGGAGCTCATATGCTGAGATTCCAGACACAAGAGATGGGAGGGAGATTGGAAATTGAGACCCATTAGGGTTCACAAAGAGTTTTTTGGATCGGAACCTGAGCCGGGTCGCCGCAACTGAAAGCGAAGCCGGAAGAAACGGCTCCTGGAAAAAACTCCTGAACAGCTCCCATTGATTCAATGGGAGCCGTCTTTTTGGTGAGGGTTTGGAGGCGATTATGGCCTCCAAACCCTGACCAAAAAACTCCATGTGAACTTCACCTCAAAGAGTTAATCAGAGAGGAAGCCTTGTGGTGATGGCACCTGCACAGTTTCTAAGCAGGAGCCATATTGAAAGACCCAAGATCCCTTGTCCTATTATGTAAGGGATAAAAGTTGTCACAAAAAACTGTGGTATAGTTTTGTAAATGGAAAAATTAAAAAAATGATGACTTTTGGAGGGCAAAACCGGAATTGCGATCAACTCTACCGCTAATGTATGTCTATGGGGACTCCATGACTGTGTGCTGCTACATCTGTAGCTAGCAATGAGTGTAGTGTAGGCTTCAGCCCTCTATCGTGAGGGTTCACATACTTTTGGCCATGTACCAGCCGTATTAAAGCTCCATTTGCCTTGTGTTGCTATCAGTAAATTTGGTTTTGTCAGTAAATACGTATGTAATGTGCTGTAACCCGGGCAGATAATCGTATTCTGCATATTGCTGCCATGGCGGATAATCTCATTTCTTCTCAGATAAAACAAAAATTCCCTTGAAAACTATTGACAATTCTATTCATCAAGATTTGATTTTCGGCGCTCAATACATCATCCTGACAGGGCGCCTTACAATCTGCCGCTTCCATTTGAAATCTGATTTATAATTTATTTTGTGCGCCTGCCTTTGTGTAGTCACAGGACGGGCAGCGTCGCCTCTATCGTATTCTCACGTAATAGAATTTCGTTTCCAAAAAAAAATAAAAAATTTAATTTGTTCATTGTCTATGTCGGTCTCGAAGGCTGTGACTCTCCGGTTTAGGTGCGACTACAACTCCCAGCATACCCCAAGATCTGCTAACCCTATATTAGTTGAACACTAAACCCCAACTCTCTAAAAATCAGCTGCTCTCCGCTTTTTGGGAGTAAAATTTTTTTTCTTTTTAGTAAATTCATTGCCGTTGACGGTGTCAGATCATCACTTTCTCATGTTGTCAGATCTGCAGGTTTTAGTTTTTCAAGGTTTTGTTCCCATTTAATGAAATACTTCAGACCACCGGAATTTTTTTGAAATCTGTAAAAAAAAATAAAATAAAAAAAATTAGGTAATATCGCCATCTAGTGGTCACTTGCCAAACAAGCAGGGTTAAAACAAAAACTTTAGTAAAAAGGATAAATTAAAGGGGTTGTCTGACTCATATTTTTATTATTCACTAGAGCTCCTGAGGGGCGCATAAAAAAACAAACAAAAAAAACACCTTTTTTTTTTTCTACTCAGCTCTCCCGAATCTCTGTTTCCAGTGGTGACAGCTCTGGTCTTCTGTATACAGGTTCCGGGCTGTCACCACCAATGATGTCCTGTTTGTGCAGCCAATCACAGGCCTCAGTGGTGACCTTTTTGACAACAGAATGTGGCTCTTGAAGACCATATCTGCCACTGAAGGAAATGGAGGTCAGGGGAGAGATGAGTAAAATGGGTTTTTTTAAGCATGGCTGCTTTAGTTTGGAAACAGCACCACCCTGTGCCCAGGTTCTGTCTGGTATTGCAGCTCGGGCCCGTTTACTTCAAAGGACCTGCAATACCTGGCATAACGCACAGACAGGTATGGCGCTGTGTCTGGACAAAAAAAAAGTCATGTTATAAATAAAAATAACAACTTTATGTACAGTATATAGCGCCAACATAATCTGTAGCAGTGTAAAAATCGGAGAACACATTAACAGATTGAATGAAAGGGGACCTTTTATGTCCTTGGGCACATGTGGTTTTATATACCGCTAGAAAGCCGACGGTGCGCTGAAGCCGTCGGCTGTCAGAAGGGTGTTCCTGACAGTCTAGCTGGGGTGTGAGGAGCCCAGCCATGGCGCTAAGCTTTGAGGAACAACCCCCAGTACTAGTGTATGGACGAATACAGGGGGAGCGGTCCTCACAGCTCAACTAGACTGACAGTGAAGAGATATCGGTAACGGCACCAATATTTCCATCCCTGGGGCACTGATGTGATATGCTGGGTCTGGTGATACTAACCTATCTATCTGCAGGGCTGGGGTGATATGCTGGGTCTGGTGATACTAACCTATCTATCTGCAGGGCTGGGGTGATATGCTGGGTCTGGTGACACTAACCTATCTATCTGCAGGGCTGGGGTGATATGCTGGGTCTGGTGATACTAACCTATCTATCTGCAGGGCTGGGTGATATGCTGGGTCTGGTGACAGTAACCTATCTATCTGCAGGGCTGGGGTGATATGCTGGGTCTGGTGACATTAACCTATCTATCTGCAGGGCTGGGGTTATATGCTGGTTCTGGTGACACTAACCTATCTATCTGCAGGGTGGGGTGATATGCTGGTTCTGGTGACAGTAACCTATCTATCTGCAGGACTGGGGTGATATGCTGGGTCTGGTGACACTAACCTATCTATCTGCAGGGCTGGGGTGATATGCTGGGTCTGGTGACACTAACCTATCTATCTGCAGGGCTGGGGTGATATGCTGGTTCTGGTGATACTAACCTATCTATCTGCAGGGCTGGGGTGATATGCTGGTTCTGGTGACAGTAACCTATCTATCTGCAGGACTGGGGTGATATGCTGGTTCTGGTGACAGTAACCTATCTATCTGCAGGACTGGGGTGATATGCTTGTTTTGGTGATACTAACCTATCTATCTGCAGGGCTGGGGTGATATGCTTGTTCTGGTGACAGTAACCTATCTATCTTCAGGGCTGGGGTGATATGCTGGGTCTGGTGACAGTAACCTATCTATCTGCAGGGCTGGGGTGATATACTGGTTCTGGTGACAGTAACCTATCTATCTGCAGGGCTGGGGTGATATGCTGGGTCTGGTGACACTAACCTATCTATCTGCAGAGCTGGGGTGATATACTGGTTCTGGTGACACTAACCTATCTATCTGCAGGGCTGGGGTGATATGCTGGGTCTGGTGACACTAACCTATCTATCTGCAGGACTGGGGTGATATGCTGGTACTGGTGACAGTAACCTATCTATCTGCAGGGCTGGGGTGATATGCTTGTTCTGGTGACAGTAACCTATCTATCTTCAGGGCTGGGGTGATATGCTGGGTCTGATGACAGTAACCTATCTATCTGCAGGGCTGGGGTGATATACTGGTTCTGGTGACAGTAACCTATCTATCTGCAGGGCTGGGGTGATATGCTGGGTCTGGTGACACTAACCTATCTATCTGCAGAGCTGGGGTGATATACTGGTTCTGGTGACACTAACCTATCTATCTGCAGGGCTGGGGTGATATGCTGGGTCTGGTGACACTAACCTATCTATCTGCAGGGCTGGGGTGATATACTGGTTCTGGTGACAGTAACCTATCTATCTGCAGGGCTGGGGTGATATGCTGGGTCTGGTGACACTAACCTATCTATCTGCAGAGCTGGGGTGATATACTGGTTCTGGTGACACTAACCTATCTATCTGCAGGGCTGGGGTGATATGCTGGGTCTGGTGACACTAACCTATCTATCTGCAGGGCTGGGGTGATATGCTGGGTCTGGTGACACTAACCTATCTATCTGCAGGGCTCATATTCTGAGTTTTGGTAACACTCCCTTTAAATCCATCCCTTGCTTGTCCAGTCACAGTACGGGCCATGTTTGCAGACATGCCATGTAAGTAGCCTATTACTTTCGCTTCATGCGTGCATCACGATGTCCTGGGATGAGCTCTTTTATATTAGTAGTAGTGCCGTGTGATGAGTATACGGGATCTATCTGTGCGCTGGATATACAGGAAGCTGTCACACTGCCAGGCAATTCGCTGCCGCTCCCATTAGACGCACAATTAAGACATTTCCCAGACACGCAGTAAATCACGTTCCGGCTCCAGCAGTTCTTAGTGAAGGGAGTCATTTAACAAGTACAGTCCCATGTGGATCCCCCAATACCTTCACACATCGATTACCAAAAATTTTCCCATGTTCGGCAATGAACTTTACTCAGTAGAACTGAAAGGCTCCCAGTAAATAAATTATTTAGCGAGGACAACAAATACATGAATCCCTACAAGGAACGTATTCTGTAGAGCAATTGTCTGTACAACCAATCGGATGGCTTCTTCTGTTTTCAAAATGGCGGCTGCCTGTTATCTGAATGCCCTATGGCCCTTACTTGTGATTTGTGAACCTTGCAAGCAGAGATGAGCGAACCACTTCTGATTGAAGCAGATTTGACACAAATTTTCCAAAAGTTTCCATATCATCTAATTGCAAAACTTTTGGGGTTCGTCACCCGCAAACTGAAAGTGGATTATACTCTGTGACCTCTTCATACCCCAAGTATAAGACATGCAGGCCCAGGGTAGGTGTAAAAGATAACAAGCAGTTATACTCATTTTCCCTCACATCCTCTGGTTCTCCTTGTAGCATATGGCTCTCTATCTGGGTCCTCTTTCGGCCTCCTGGGTGACATCATGCACTCCTCTCTGTGTGCCCCATGTAACCGCTCAAACATAATCACAGGCCTCAGAGTATAATAATTGTTTATGGGTGTCCACTATGGGACATAATACTGTGTGCAGGGGACACTATGGGACATAATACTGTGTGCAGGGGCCACTATGGGACATAATACTGTGTGCAGGGGCCACTATGGGACATAATACTGTGTGCAGGGGCCACTATGGGGTATAATACTGTGTGCAGGGGCCACTATGGGGCATAATACTGTGTGGAGGGGCCACTATGGGGCATAATACTGTGTGCAGGGGCCACTATGGGGTATAATACTGTGTGCAGGGGACACTATGGGACATAATACTGTGTGCAGGGGCCACTATGGGGTATAATACTGTGTGCAGGGGCCACTATGGGGCATAATACTGTGTGGAGGGGCCACTATGGGGCATAATACTGTGTGCAGGAGCCACTATGGGGTATAATACTGTGTGCAGGGGACACTATGGGACATAATACTGTGTGCAGGGGCCACTATGGGGTATAATACTGTGTGCAGGGGCCACTATGGGGCATAATACTGTGTGGAGGGGCCACTATGGGGTATAATACTGTGTGCAGGGGCCACTATGGGACATAATACTGTGTGCAGGGGCCACTATGGGGTATAATACTGTGTGCAGGGGCCACTATGGGGCATAATACTGTGTGGAGGGGCCACTATGGGGCATAATACTGTGTGCAGGAGCCACTATGGGGTATAATACTGTGTGCAGGGGCCACTATGGGGCATAATACTGTGTGCAGGGGACACTATGGGACATAATACTGTGTGCAGGGGCCACTATGGGGTATAATACTGTGTGCAGGGGCCACTATGGGGCATAATACTGTGTGGAGGGGCCACTATGGGGCATAATACTGTGTGTAGGAGCCACTATGGGGTATAATACTGTGTGCAGAGGCCAGTATGGGGCATAATACTGTGTGCAGGGGCCACTATGGGGGATAATACTGTGTGCAGGAGCCACTATAGGGGATAATACTGTGTGCAGGGGCCACTATGGGGGATAATACTGTGTACAGGGGCCACTATGGGACATAATACTGTGTGCAGGGGCCACTATGGGATATAATACTGTGTGCAGGGGCCACTATGGGGGATAATACTGTGTGCAGGGGACACTATGGGGGATAATACTGTGTGCAGGGGCCACTATAGGGGATAATACTGTGTACAGGGGCCACTATGGGGGATAATACTGTGTGCAGGGGCCACTATGGGGGATAATACTGTGTACAGGGGCCACTATGGGACATAATACTGTGTACAGGGGCCACTATGGGGGATAATACTGTGTGCAGGGGCCACTATGGGGTATAATACTGTGTGCAGGGGCCACTATGGGGGATAATACTGTGTGCAGGGGTCACTATGGGGCATAATACTGTGTGCAGGGGCCACTATGGGGTATAATACTGTGTGCAGGGGCCACTATGGGACATAATACTGTGTACAGGGGCCACTATGGGGGATAATACTGTGTGCAGGGGCCACTATGGGGTATAATACTGTGTGCAGGGGCTACTATGGGGGATAATACTGTGTGCAGGGGCCACTATGGGGTATAATACTGTGTGCAGGGGCCACTATGGGGGATAATACTGTGTGCAGGGGCCACTATGGGGCATAATACTATGTGCAGGGGCCACTATAGGGGATAATACTGTGTACAGGGGCCACTATGGGGGATAATACTGTGTGCAGGAGCCACTGAGGGACATAATAGAGCACGCAGGAATGCAGAGGAGGGGGTCGGTTGAGGTCTTCAGCGTCGGTGGTGGTGGTGGGGGGCATGTCAAAAGCTCGCCACGGGGCCCCGCCATTCCTAGTTACACCACTGCTCAGAGGATCTCCTTATAACCAATGTTAGGATCACATCCTCCATCTTGTATTTTGTCAGCCATCTTGTAACCTTTTTCTTATATAAGCTTTATAAGGATGTCTGTTTAGAGTCTAAGAGACCCCTTTAGGGGATAAGGCATGTGGAATGTTGATGGTTGGGTTATAACTCCTTATCTCTTTGTGGTAAGGGTCTCATCTTTGAAGGTGTGTGTAGAAACAGGTTCTATAACCTATTGATCGTTAGCCCAAGGCCGGAGCGGACCAGCATGTGATCATTATCTCTCTTGCTGTGATATATACATCTAGAATTAGTGTAAGATGTTCGTTTACACATAAATATTTTAAATTCTTCTTTATTTCATGAGGTCATCCCAGTTTGGAAGGGAATAATGAGATGCAGATTACATTAGGCCTTATCCAATAGTCATGTGCCACACCTTATGTTATAACTCTATAACCAATCATGTCATTAGAATAGTCCAACCTGCATTTGTCTGTATTGTATTTAAACTACCTTTTTGCACCATTAAAATCAGAACTCACTTGATACACTATCAGCTGTGTGTGTGTGACTTCTCCAGGCCTAAAGGATGGGTATAGCTTATCCAGGCCTGTTATTTAATTTGGAACTCTGCAACATACTCTATTATGAGGACCCCTTGATGTCCCTAACACCAAGGTGTCATAAGCAGAGGCCCATGGAAGGTGCAAACAAAATATAAACACCTAATGTTCACCTTTCATCAGCTCTCCTGGGTAACTGGTCTTCTTTACCATTGTCTGGTCTTCAGCGAGGCCTCATTCAATGTCTTCTCCAACGTCATGAGCCCTGGGTCACAACTGAAGGCTATGGTTGGGCTTCATAATATTGGGCCAAAGCATCATGACAATGTGAGTGAGCCTCATCTGTGACCCCAGGACACGTGACACTGAAGAAGATACTGGAAAAGACCGCAAGAGCCCGTAGGTGAAGACCAGACACTGGGATAGCAGACCAGACACCAAGGAGAGGTAAGTAGAGCTAAGGAGAGGTGAGTATCTGTGTTTTTTATTTTGTCCGCACCTCCCCTGGGGCAGAATATAATATTAGCACTTCAGCAAATTATTCCGAAATGAATCTTATGCGGTTTGTCCATCTCTATTGAGGATCATCGTCATGTTCAAGATTTTCAACCCCTGGAAAAGAAGTTTTATATTCAGTGACTACAAGCAGAGATCTTATATAATATGTAATATTTCGGTGTCTCTTACGCCTTGTTCTAGGTTTGTAGAGAACCTTCCACCTGGATATAAGGCTATCATCTGACGTGTCATGCTATGAATGTAGTGCACCATGTTGCGTCATCCTACACCAATAGTGGGAACCCATGTCTGTTATCTATTTATGAGATTTATGGTGTGGCACAATTTTAACTCTGGCCACTAAGCCACTGACAATTGCCAATTCTATAGGAGTTTTCTTTGCAGCAGTCACCTCATTTACATCACAGGCATAGCTACAATAGACGATAACACCGCTATAGATAACACTACTGACTTCTCAATACTACTAATAATAGAGGAGGTCACAGCTTATCTCCTCCCCCTCTAGAAAACTCTCCCATAGACCTCAATGAGTCGGCTCCAGATTATTGCTGTCTATGGCCATGACTGTGCTGGAAAGCAGATCACTAAATGCCGTCATCCAATAACCACAGACAAAATGGCCACCCCCATAATCAGGTACAGAAAATAGAGTAAAAAAGTACAATCAGAAAATAGAGACAAATTAGTATAAACTGATTGATTTTCATGTGTAATAAATAAAAAAAAAGGTACAGAAAATAGAGTAAAAAAGTACAATCAGAAAATAGAGACAAATTAGTATAAACTGATTGATTTTCATGTGTAATAAATAAAAAAAAAGGTACTATTCCGTTATCGGGCCAGCAGCAGCGCAGTTCAGCAGCAGCTTTCGGGACAGCAGTTCAGCAGCGGGAATTACAATGACATCCGAGGACTGCTGGCCCGATGCTTGTGCCCAGTAACCAGTACATCGATGACCCCCCTCCCCCATCCTTCTCCTCCTGCCAGTGCTGCCCCCCAGCTCTCCTTACATCTTCCCCGTACCCTCTCCCCGCCACACGACTAGGCCTCACCTCAGCGCTAGTACCGAGACCGAAAGGAAAGACACCGGGGCTCAATCCAGGCCCTGACAAGAAACACGCCGACTATAGGAACGGTGAGCTACAGCGAGCCGGAGGGACAAACTTTCTGCAGCGTCCGGCGGCTATCTAGTAGCATTCATTGCTCAAGATTTACGGTGAGGCCTATTACAGGGAGAGGGTACGGGGCAGATGTAAGAAGAGCTGGGGGGCAGCACTGGAAGGAAGAGGAGGATGAGGGCATCGATCGATGTACTGCCTACTACACACAAGCACGGCCTCTATCATCGGGCCAGCATCGGCTTAGTCATGTGGCGGGGAGAGGGTACGGGGTAGATGTAAGGAGAGCTGGGGGGCAGCACTGGAAGGAGGAGGAGATGGAGGGGGGGTCATTGATGTACTGGCTACTGGGCACAAGCATCGGGCCAGCAGTCCTCGGATGTCATTGTAATTCCCGCTGCTGAACTGAACTGCTGTCCCGAAAGCTGGTGCTGAAATGCGCTGCTGCTGGCCCGATAACGGAATAGTACCAAAAAAAAAAACAAACAGGTGATACATTCCTTTAAGACAGGGGTCGGCAACCCCTGGCACGCGTGCCAAGACTGGCACACGAGGCATATTTTGCTGGCACGGCAGCCAGCCTGAGACTTCACACTAAAATTGAGAGAGAGAGCGTCCTTCAGTGCTCTGGTAGAGCTGCGGTGTAGGACACGCCCCCTTCTCTCACTGCCCACCAATCAGAGGTGAGCCTCTCACTGCACAGGATAAGGGCTCCCTGGACCTGCTGCTACATGTGAGGAGGAGCTCCTGCCGTCTGCAGCCTGAGGAGGAGAGGAAGCTCCGGGAGCAAAGTGAAAGTAAAAACACCAGGTACGTGTGTTACTAACTATTCTTATTACTGTCAGGCATTTGGGGTTATTAATTTAGTTTTAGTAACTCCATGTGCCTCACATTAATAGCAGTTAACCCCATCATGTTCCTCACATTAACCCTGTGTGGCTCACATAAGGGTTACTGATGTGTGAGACATATGGAGGTACTAATAAAGGACCTATATAATGAAGATATTCACTTATTACCTCCATATGTCTCACATATCAGTGTCCCTTATGTAAAGCACACAGGGGGTTAATGTGAGGGACATGATGGGGTTAACTGCTATTAATATGAGGCACATTGAGTTGTAACCTGCAATATACATGACCAGACTCTATCTACAACTGTGGATAAAGTACAGACCTATATATTTCAATTGACCCATATATACAGCCATTCTTTTTGTTGCTGTGTATCTGGGCCAAATTGAAGAGCTGAAAACTATTGAGCAGGTCCTATATCTGTCCTATACATCTCCTATATCTGTCCTATACATCCCCTATATCTGTCCTATACATCCCCTATATCTGTCCTATACGTCCCCTATATCTGCCCTATACATCCCCTATATCTGTCCTATACATCCCCTATATCTGCCCTATACATCCCCTATATCTGCCCTATACATCCCCTATATCTGTCCTATACATCCCCTATATCTGTCCTATACATCCCCTATATCTGCCCTATACAGCCCCTATATCTGTCCTATACGTACCCTATATCTGTCCTATACATCCCCTATATCTGTCCTATACATCCCCTATATCTGTCTGCATTTGCAGCCCTGTCAATTCATTTCTAATGTATAGGTCAGTGAAAACCACATCCGTGCCATTTGTATGCAGGAGGCCTAAGGCTGAGGCCCCACATTGCAGAAACGCAACGTTTTTGTTGCAGATTTTGATGCGATTTATTTCAACCAAAGCTAAAAATGGCTACAGAAGGAATGGGAAATATATAGGAAGCTTCTTATACGTCTCCCTTCTGCTCAATCCACTCCTGGCTTAGGCTCAGAAAAACACAGCAAAATATGTAACAAAAAAAGCTGTGTTCCAACAACGTGGGGGCCTTAGGCTAAAGCCCCACGTTGCAGAAACAGCTTTTTTTCGTTGCAGATTTTGCTGGGTTTTTTGAGCCGAAGCCAGGAGTAGATTGAGCAGGAGGGAGACATATAAGAAGCTTCCTATATATTTCCCATTTGTTTTCTAGCCATTCTTGGCTTTGACGGAAAGAAAAACGCAGCCAAATCTGCAATAAAAAAGCTGCATTTTTGTAATGTGGGGCCTCAGCCTTAGTGTGATTCTATTGGGTGGTGACACTGTAACTAGATGCAATTATAGCCAAATCCAGTTCCTGGGCACCAGTGCATTCTCTTTGTTGTAAGTGTGACACCCATTAATTCCTGGCTGGGGTTTTGCTGTTACTGCACCGCCAGGAACTAAAAGTGACTGAAATCAATCTGCGTTTCACTTAGGGAGCGTTCACACTACCGTCTGTGTCCGACAGCTAATGTCCACTGCTAATGTCTGTTCAAAATCTTGTGCGTACATTAGCAGCGGGCACTAGCTGTGTCTGTGACATTTTGCATTGATTTAAATGGGCATCGGGTGGGTTCGTTTACTGTTCGTGGGTGTCCTTAAGTGTCCGTTCCCAAAGATGTCTGACTTTTCAAGCTTGAAAAGTCGGACATCTTTGTGAACGGACACTTAAGGACAGACACGGACTGTAAAAGAACGCACCCGGTTTCCGTACAGAACACTGAAGTTACTAACAGCCAAGGACTGGATGGAGCATACAGGTACATTGTGTGTCGCCCTCTACAGGTCTGACCTTACACTGCTCCCAGTCACATACATTACCACTATTTGTGTGTTACACATGTACTTACATTGCTTCTAAAGGAAAAGAACATGTGTATCCAGGCAAATAGTGGTAAGCGCATGTGGCTGGGAGCGCAGTATGACAGCACCCCTATGTTGTGGTTTGTGCTATATGACTTTAGTGTAGGTGTCGTCAGCTTTACAATTATTGACCGGCACTCCGAGGACCTCATCTTTGATTTTTTAATTTAAATCGGCATGCCGAACAGAAAAGGTTGCCTACCCCTGCTTTAAGATATGTCTATTGTAATGATAGAATATAGCCACTAGGTGGCAGAAAAGCCTTTGTTTTGGAGAATGAAGTCGCACAATCAGCAGATTTTTCATTGTGTTACATCCTATCTACTATACTGTGATAATAATAATAATAATAATAATAATAATAATATAAATAATATGTGAAAGTTTGGATGTTTGTTCCTCAATCACGCAAATACGGCAGAATGGATTTGAATGAAATTTGGCACATAGATAGATTGTAACCTCCATTAAAATATATGCTACTTTTTATCCCGTTAAATGACATGGTTTCACGACGGTTATGAATTTATCGTCACATACTATACTACACTGTTCTTATCTGAGCGTCTGAGAAAGCCAGGGCTGTTATCTGTCTGTTAAACACACACTAACCCTCCAGGTACTGCACACACACTGACATGGGCAAACACCTTCAATCCAAATCGGCAATTTGCCAATTTTAAACATGCCTGGAAAAAGAAAATCTAATTTGTCACAAACAACAAGAGCTATGAAGGAAACCAGAAGTAACAGAGTTCTCCTCAAGCAGACCTTACAGAGATCATCGACCCCAACAACACATGCATTATATGCCATGAGCTGCTGAGATGCCGGAACAATTACAGGCACAGTGCGAAGAACAACTTCAGTGCCAGGCCAGCTTGACACTTGCCGAAACGCCGGAGCATGCCGATCATCAACGCTAACAACACCCTCATTATATGGCGTCGCAGCGAGCTGCTGAGATGCCGCAACAATCACGGGCACTGCGCAAGGAACGCGTTCAGCAACAGGCCAGATTGACAGCTGTTGAAACGCCGGAGCAGGCAAATCATCAACACCAACAACACGCTCATTATATGGCGTCCCAGTGACCTGCTGAGATGCCCGAAAAATCACTGCCACAGTGTGAGGAACAAGTTCAGCAGCAGGACAGCTTAACAGCTGCCAAAACGCCGGAGCAAGCAAACCATCGACGGCAGCAATTTGCTGAATATAGGCGGATCATCAACTCCAACAACCCGCAGAGGAAGTCGCGGGCTGAGGCTAGTATGAAATATTTGATGGATCGTTTAAAGAACTGTAGTAATTATTCCAAGTTATTGTAATATAATGACACAAGGTCTAATGTATTATCATGCAAAAAAAAAAAAAATCCCTAAAAATTTCACCCAAAAATTCTCCGCACATTAAAGTAACATCAATGAAGAGAGTGAACCTCAGAGAAATCATTATTAACCGTGTCCTTCTATGTTTCTAATTCTAGAAATGAGGATTTATTCATTTTATAGTCAGGATTTTCCAAAACTCTACATTTCAGCACCAAAAAAATTGCATCTAACCATGACCCTACTAGACCCGGGGTCGGCCATGTTTGTGTCTGTGGGAGAGTTTGTGTAAGGAGGTGGAGGAAATAAACTGTGACATTATCTATTGTGAACTGTGATGTAATGATGGCTCCGGGGTGTTATCTATAGAGGTGTTATCTTCTATTGTGCTTAATTTCTTATTTTTTTGCAAAAAAATTATTTTCAAATAATGAAAATTCAGAAGATTTTTAAAAAACAGAATAAAAAAATTGATGAAAAAACAAAAGTGAAAAAGTTATACTGTTACAAAATCAACAAATATTATAGGATACAACATATTCCCCCCCGCTCCCCGGACTACCCACACCAGGGTACCAGGGCTTTCTGATGAATGGAGGGGCAGCAGTAGTCTCAAGCTGTAGAATCCCCAGCAAGATCCAGCAAGACACTTGTTTTTTCAGCATCCTGCTGCAATCTCTGCCTCTTATTGAAAACAATGGAAGGCAGAATCAGGGGCGGAATCTACCATGGAATCAGGGGCGGAATTTGACCCCAAATTTAATGCAGATTTCCCCGTATGAAGTTACCTTTCTATGGCCAGTATGCATTTATCATTCAATGGAAACCAATGAAGACAACGAAACTCCCGAGGCTGTAATGTCGCCATCTAGTGGTGACTAAGTGTATGACATTCATTCCTGCTAAATAATTTACACTGAGTGGCCAAAAGTTACGGGAAGGTGCTGTCCAGTGGCCTAACTACCGGGGTAGCAGCTGCCACAATGCCCGGGACATTAGGGGCCCGGCGACAACTGCTACCGCCGCAATTTTTTTTCTTAATAGGCTGTTACCGGCCGATAAAGGGCCCTATTTTACTTACCAATCCTGGCAGTGGCCGAGATCTTTTCAGACACCCGAGTATAATGATCGAAGGTCCAGCAGAGGTAAGGGAACAAAAAACATTTTTACTTACCTCTCCACGCCTCAGACAGGCTTCGGGCCTAGTTGTGTGACATCCCTGACCTCACATGACCCTGCGTCCAAGGTCATGTGACATCCGAACGTCATTGAAGATGGCCAACACCACCAAGGACTAGTAAGTGACAGTGTTTTTTATGTTTGTGCCCCCCCCCCTCCCCCGAGTCTTCAATTATTATAACCTGGGATCTGAAAAGACCCCAGAGTATAATAATTGTTCATGGGTGTCCACAGTGGGACATAGTACTGTGTGCAGGGGCCACTATGGGGGATAATACTGTGTGCAGGGGTCACTATGGGGGATAATACTGTGTGCAGGGGGCACTATGGGGGATAATACTGTGTGCAGGGGCCACTATGGGGCATAATACTGTGTGCAGGGGCCATTATGGGACATAATACTGTGTGCAGGGGCCACTATGGAGCATAATACTGTCTACAGGGGCCACTATGGGGCATAATACTGTGTGCAGGGACCACTATGGGGCATAATACTGTGTGCAGGGGCCACTATGGGGGATAATACTGTGTGCAGGGGGCACTATGGGGCATAATACTGTGGGCAGGGGCCACTATGGGGCATAATACTGCGTGCAGGGGCCACTATGGGGCATAATACTGTGTGCAGGGGCCACTATGGGGGATAATACTGTGTGCAGGGGCCATTATGGGACATAATACTGTGTGCAGGGGCCACTATGGGGGATAATACTGTGTGCAGGGGGCACTATGGGGCATAATACTGTGTGCAGGGGCCACTATGGGGCATAATACTGTGTGCAGGGGCCACTATGGGGGATAATACTGTGTGCAGGGGCCATTATGGGACATAATACTGTGTGCAGGGGCCACTATGGGGGATAATACTGTGTGCAGGGGGCACTATGGGGCATAATACTGTGTGCAGGGGCCACTATGGGGCATAATACTGTGTGCAGGGGCCATTATGGGACATAATACTGTGTGCAGGGGCCACTATGGAGCATAATACTGTCTACAGGGGCCACTATGGGACATAATACTGTGGGCAGGAGCCACTATGGGGCATAATACTGCGTGCAGGGGCCACTATGGGGCATAATACTGTGTGCAGGTGCCACTATGGGGCATAATACTGTGTGCAGGGGCCACTATGGGGACATAATACTGTGTGAATATAACAAGAAAACCGCTCAAACCCCCTTTAGGTAAAAAGGAATGGAAACATACTTGGTTTAAGGCTGCTCTGGATAAATCCCCGACTGAAGAGGATGCAATGCACAATATTAAAACCGAAGAAAATAAAATATCCAGCACCAGAAATGTAAAATTAAAACTTCACCTTTACTTCATCCAAAAAATAAAACAATTACAAAAATGGATCCACTCAGTAATACAAAATAGTAGCTACTATTTTGTATTACTGAGTGGATCCATTTTTGTAATTGTTTTATTTTTTGGATGAAGTAAAGGTGAAGTTTTAATTTTACATTTCTGGCGCTGGATATTTTATTTTCTTTGGTTTCAACATAATACTGTGTGTAGGGGTCACTAGGGGGCATAATACTGTGTGCAGGGGCCACTATGGGACATAATAGAGCGCGCAGGGATGCGAGGAGGGGGGGGGGTCGATTGAGGTTTTCAGCATCGGGGGGAGCTCCATGTCAAAAGTTCGCCATGGGGCCCCACCATTCCTAGTTACGCCACTGGCGCTGTCCCAGTGCCGGTTGTGTCGGATATGACGCACAAACAGTGTAACGCGATGCGGCCTATGGCGCTAGTGTTGTCAGGATATCTGAGCAGTCTGATGCAGACAGGTGTTTTGTGAACATGGCAGCACGTCGTGAGTTAAGTGGCTTTGAACATGGAATGATAATCAGTGCAAGACACATGGGGAATAGCATTTTAGAGATTACCCGGGAATTTGGGTTTCTGAGGTCAACAGTGTCTTGGGTGGACCTGTAACATTGCAGAGACAACGTTGGCAGCCACATAAACCAGCAAACCGGTGTTTCATGAACGGATGTTCTATCTGGCTTGCTCTCTGTGAATTACATGGACACACTGACCCACATCACGGTCGTCTGCAACCGGCCTTACAATGTAAGATAGGAATACCCCTTAATACCAATTGATTAAAAAAATAAAGTTTATAAAGCACAATAAAAAACTCATATAAAATACTTTTTCCCAAAATTTTTTAAAATAAAATAAAAACATGAAGTTCATTGCTAACAATTAGTAATAGTAATAATTGAATTAAAATTAAATTTAACAAATTAAATAAAAAAAAATATATCCCGCCCAAAATGGTGTCTATAGTAAATGCAAGTTGTCTTGAAAAATTAAGACCACACTGATGTATTGATACCAAAATTGTAAAGAATCTGGGCTGCTGAAAAATGTACGGGTCCGTCAAGGGTTAAAGTAATCCTAAATAGGCCAGTTGAAAAATTGGCACAAAAATTTTCAAATTGCTGAAACAAACTTAACAAAAAAATTGTCTGCTCTTACTGCTGTATAGTGAATAGGAAGGCTGACCTACCGTAATGACCTGCCTGGCGGTGATCAAGGAGTTAATGAGCCAAACGGCCGATTTTAAGGGTAATAATCTCAGATTTACCATTTTCTGTTTAATATATCGAATCAGTTTCTCTGCAACACTAACACGTTAACGATATTACATTTTAAGCTGCGGCTAGAGGTTTTATGGCGCAGTATTCTGTCTTCCATGCCAAGAATATTACTGGCCCTAAATAAACATGAGATATGTAACAGGAAAAGTTAGAAAGATTTTTTTTTTTCATTCAACGTTGGGAATGACTGCATTGTTCACAAGTGGAAAATCTATTAACATATAATACTTCACCCGACCCAGCACGTGGAAATAATCACCGAGAATAAAACTTTATAAAATGGTTATTATCCCATTAAATATTTATTTTATCCTATATTTCCATAATTATTCAAGAGAAGGCTAATAAATATAATAATACAAGGAACAACTTCATAATTTCATAAGGAGGAAAAAAAATTTTTAATGGCAGAGCAGAAGTTTTCTATTTGTCACTACTATAATATGGTTGATTCCACCTATTTACAAAAATATAGCTACTATAATACTTCTCCTATGTACAAGAATATAACTACTATAATACTGCTCCTATGTACAAGAATATAACTACTATAATACTGCTCCTATGTACAAGAATATAACTACTATAATACTGCTCCTATGTACAAGAATATAACTACTATAATACTACTCCTATGTACAAGAATATAACTACTATAATACTGCTCCTATGTACAAGAATATAACTACTATAATACTACTCCTATGTACAAGAATATAACTACTATAATACTACTCCTATGTACAAGAATATAACTACTATAATACTACCCCTATGTACAAGAATATAACTACTATAATACTGCTCCTATGTACAAGAATATAACTACTATAATACTACTCCTATGTACAAGAATATAACTACTATAATACTACCTCCTATGTACAAGAATATAACTACTATAATACTGCTCCTATGTACAAGAATATAACTACTATAATACTACCTCCTATGTACAAGAATATAACTACTATAATACTACTCCTATGTACAAGAATATAACTACTATAATACTACTCCTATGTACAAGAATATAACTACTATAATACTGCTCCTATGTACAAGAATATAACTACTATAATACTACTCCTATGTACAAGAATATAACTACTATAATACTACTCCTATGTACAAGAATATAACTACTATAATACTACTCCTATGTACAAGAATATAACTACTATAATACTACTCCTATGTATAAGAATATAACTACTATAATACTACTCCTATGTACAAGAATATAACTACTATAATACTACTCCTATGTATAAGAATATAACTACTATAATACTACTCCTATGTACAAGAATATAACTACTATAATACTACTCCTATGTACAAGAATATAACTACTATAATACTGATCCTATGTACAAGAATATAACTACTATAATACTACTCCTATGTACAAGAATATAACTACTATAATACTACTCCTATGTACAAGAATATAACTACTATAATACTACTCCTATGTATAAGAATATAACTACTATAATACTACTCCTATGTACAAGAATATAACTACTATAATACTACTCCTATGTACAAGAATATAACTACTATAATACTACTCCTATGTACAAGAATAAAACTACTATAATACTACTCCTATGTACAAGAATATAACTACTATAATACTACTCCTATGTATAAGAATATAACTACTATAATACTACTCCTATGTACAAGAATATAACTACTATAATACTACTCCTATGTACAAGAATATAACTACTATAATACTACTCCTATGTATAAGAATATAACTACTATAATACTACTCCTATGTACAAGAATATAACTACTATAATACTACTCCTATGTACAAGAATATAACTACTATAATACTGATCCTATGTACAAGAATATAACTACTATAATACTACTCCTATGTATAAGAATATAACTACTATAATACTACTCCTATGTACAAGAATATAACTACTATAATACTACTCCTATGTACAAGAATATAACTACTATAATACTACTCCTATGTACAAGAATATAACTACTATAATACTACTCCTATGTACAAGAATATAACTACTATAATACTACTCCTATGTACAAGAATATAACTACTATAATACTACTCCTATGTATAAGAATATAACTACTATAATACTACTCCTATGTACAAGAATATAACTACTATAATACTACTCCTATGTACAAGAATATAACTACTATAATACTACTCCTATGTACAAGAATATAACTACTATAATACTACTCCTATGTACAAGAATATAACTACTATAATACTACTCCTATGTATAAGAATATAACTACTATAATACTACTCCTATGTACAAGAATATAACTACTATAATACTACTCCTATGTATAAGAATATAACTACTATAATACTACTCCTATGTACAAGAATATAACTACTATAATACTACTCCTATGTACAAGAATATAACTACTATAATACTGATCCTATGTACAAGAATATAACTACTATAATACTGCTCCTATGTACAAGAATATAACTACTATAATACTACTCCTATGTACAAGAATATAACTACTATAATACTACTCCTATGTATAAGAATATAACTACTATAATACTACTCCTATGTACAAGAATATAACTACTATAATACTACTCCTATGTATAAGAATATAACTACTATAATACTACTCCTATGTATAAGAATATAACTACTATAATACTACTCCTATGTACAAGAATATAACTACTATAATACTACTCCTATGTACAAGAATATAACTACTATAATACTACTCCTATGTACAAGAATATAACTACTATAATACTGCTCCTATGTACAAGAATATAACTACTATAATACTACTCCTATGTACAAGAATATAACTACTATAATACTACTCCTATGTATAAGAATATAACTACTATAATACTACTCCTATGTACAAGAATATAACTACTATAATACTACTCCTATGTATAAGAATATAACTACTATAATACTACTCCTATGTACAAGAATATAACTACTATAATACTACTCCTATGTACAAGAATATAACTACTATAATACTGCTCCTATGTACAAGAATATAACTACTATAATACTGCTCCTATGTACAAGAATATAACTACTATAATACTGCTCCTATGTACAAGAATTTTTACTATTAATAATGACCCTTTGATTGGTTGGGTCCCAATAATCCTACATATAGAAATGCTGGGTCACATTTCCTTATGATAGTAGCTGTCCACATATAATTTCTTCCTATAAAGGGATCCTATCATAGGATACCTTTTTTTCTCGATAACACATTGGAATAGCCTTAAGAAAGGCTATTCGTCTCCTACCGTTAGATGTCTTCTCCGCACCGCCATTCAGTAGAAAACTGGGTTTTCTTCGTTATGCAAATGAGTTCTCTCACAGCACTGGGGACGGGTCCTAGTGCTCAAACAGCACTAGGGGTGTCCCCAATGCTGCGAGAGAACTCTCCAGCGACATCTCCATCTTCTTCAGGAAACTACCTCTCTGTGCGTCTTCTTCCGTCTTGGGTTTTCAATTATCTAGGCCTCGAGCCTTGGGCAGAGCTGACTGCGCATGCCTGGGTCACAAGAAAATGGCCCCCAGTGCTGTTTGAGCGCTGGGGCCCGTCCCAAGTGCTGTGAAAGAACTCATTTGCATACCGAAGAAAACCCGGATTTCTACGGAAAGGCGGCGCAGAGAAGACATCTAAAGGTAGGAGACGAATAACCTTTCTTATGGCTATTCCGACGTGTTATCGAGAAAAAAAGGGTATCCAATGACAGGATCCCTTTAAAAGATTTGTTCAGTTTACAATCCCCATTTCCATATACATTCTGATTGAATGTCCTGTTCTTGGTCAGACTGTACAGATACAAAGAGTGTCTCTCTCTCTGGAGGACCTGTCCAGTCCTGGATTAGACAGACAACTCATGATGTGAATGGGTGTGGTGTAATGCCTAATATCTCCTGTGGAGGCACTGCAGGATAAATACTCCTAGTGGCAGGCTTCCTCACAGATTAGGGCAGCGAAGGTCCGAGGAGGGAAACACTTTAAGTCAAATCTGTTGTCAAGGAATCTTTCTTACAAATAAGATTTGTCCAAATTGGAGAACCCCGGGGTTACAGTAAGGTCCATGTGCTTCTTGTCTTCTGTCTACATAGAATATCATTAATTACAAGTCAATGGAAACCCCCTTAAAATCTGACTCATTTCTCAATTTCCAGAGGATAATTATCCCTGAACTTGGCCTGAACTGTTGTCCTCACGTGACCACCTCTCTGGGTCAGACGTCTCTCATCTCTATGGTCTATGGTCGCTATGAGCTCCACCACTCCCATCCTCCCGCTCCCGATTTCATTATAATGAGACACGTGGTCTGGGGGTTCAGCGCAGGCCCTGCGTTACTTCTGTAATGGAGATGGGGGATGACACATGAAAGTAATAGCCCACATGAGACCGTCCGTGATGTTAGATTGTGGAACAACTGGGAACTCGTCATGGGATTGAGGGATTTCTTGTCAAATGAAACTGGAAACAAACCAGAAAACCGCAGCGGGGAATTCAGATGAATCTGCAAATATTACAGCCTCGGAAATATCTATCCAAATGGTGGTGACAGGAGGAAAGGACCAATGGAAAGGGGTAGTGACATTATTATATCGTATTCCAGATAAAAATCTCTCTATCCTTTATTCTATCATCTATCTATCTATCTATCTATCTATCTATCTATCTATCTCCTATCTATCTATCTATCTATCTATCTATCTATCTATCTATCTATCTATCTATCTATCTACTCTATCTATCTATCTATCTATCTATCTATCTATCTATCTATCTATCTATCTATCTATCTCCTATCTATCTATCTATCTATCTATCTATCTATCTATCTATCTACTATACCTATCTATCTATCTATCTATCTATCTATCTAATTATCTCCTATCTATCTATCTATCTATCTATCTCCTATCTATCTATCTATCTATCTATCTATCAATCTATCAACCTATCTCCTATCTATCTATCTATCTATCTATCTATCTATCTATCATCTATCTATCTATCTATCTATCTATCTACTCTATCTATCTATCATCTATCTATCTATCTATCTATCTATCTATCTATCTATCTATCTATCTATCTATCTATCTACTATATCTATCTATCTATCTATCTATCTATCTATCTATCCATTTCTCTCTTTCTTTTCTATTAGTTCACCACACACTCTTGCATCTCCTACACATATCACATATATACACAAGTAGTTATCTACAAGAATAAAGCACTGTATGTCGTAACAGTATATACACTGATGGAACAGCTGCCACCAGCATATGGATGATACAACCCAAGTATGTGACAACCAGTAATGAACAAGAAACGTATATGACAACCTTGTAGAGGAATCACGTCTCCAGTACAGGCCCCGCACATCAATAACACTAACCTAAAGACTGCCATTACATCTACTAAAGTGCCATCCAGAGATTCCAGTGTCATGGCAAATATTCAGCACCCTAGAAGGATTCACAAGACACATTATACTGCAGCCGCCGCTCTTAAAGGCAATGTCTTTAGTTGATATTCCTTAGATGGAAGTCTGTAGATGACCGCGTCGCTGGAGAGTTCTCTGGCAGCATTGGGAACGCCCCAGTGCTGTTTGAGCGCTGGGGGCCGCCCCCAGTGCTGCGAGTGAACTCATTTGCATACCGAAGAAAACCGGGATTTCTACCAAACGGCGGCGCGGAGAAGACATCTAAAGGTAGGAGACGAATAGCCTTTCTTAAGGCTATTCCTACGTGTTAGGGACAAAAAAAAAATTGATTTTAATGGTAGAATCCCTTTAATTATGCCTTAAAGTACCTTTTATAAAGTTGTAGCAAGAATTGACTTTTCTAAGTAGAAAATAACCCAAAACATTATCCCCGATTGTGGTTACTAATTCGATCCAAACGATGGCAGCGTCCAGCAGAAGCCAGCGGGGAGAGCCTGGCACCCTTTAATGGATTCGGGTCACATCCGTTATTACTTTCAAGGTTTATTTTTTTGGAACAATTTGCAATTTCGGATAAAATAAATATTTTTTTTAATATTTTTTTTTTTCCGAAAAATTCTCACTGAAGCCGAGCAGGACAGATCACTGATTTAGCTATCAGGGGTATTAGATTCTGAAAGGGTATTTTACACCTCATTTTATAACCACTAAACGCTCCTCATTATATACCGCAGGCTGATGCTTTTAACATCTGACCAAAATAAAACGTCTCAAGCAAATACTTTTTCAAGTCCTGTTATTTCCCTATGAGGTTTTCGGTTCCTGGCTCCGAGTCGAGTTCCCGGCCATGGTCTCGGCCCATCAGTCATGATGATAGGTAGGGATGACAATGATTGAAATATTACCGTGACCCCGCTGATGTGAAGATGTAGGCCTCGATATCAATGACCAAGAGACCTACGGCCTACTTCTCAGCCCCCCCCCCCTGCAGTTATAATAGTTCAGTCCAAAGAAAATTGACACCGGCTTCAGAGCCGTCGTGTAGGCCCGGTTGCCTAGTGAGCGGCAGAGTTTATAAAGCAGTTGGCTGGGAAATCCTATTTGTTTGGCTGGGCGAATGTAAGCCCTCGTGTACGAATACTGGGGAGTATATTAGTAAGGAATTTCCATATTGCAGCATTTGATACTCCCATCTTGGCTCCTGGGTTAGGACGAATATAGCTGAGCAGATAGTAATGTGATATTATAACGCAGTCCGCATGAAGCACTTGCCTTAAGAGCGGTTTTATGTTGCGTGAACCCGGGCTACACTCTCCGACTGTCACTCATGAGGCATGGGATAACTCATTGGACAAGGTTCATTAAACCATGACCCTTAGGGGTAGGAAAATTAAGTCATAATGAGGAATAGGCCACACATAGGATAGAGCTGTGTTATTTATATTTGAAGCAGAATTCCTTCTGTCCCAGAAACAGCGCCACTCTTCTCAGTGGTCGTGTCTGGTATTGCGCCTCATTTAGAATTTAAGTAAGCATACTGCCTACATTACCGTGTGTATTATCCCTGTACTGTGACATCACTGTGTGTATTATCTCTGTACTGTGACATCACTGTGTGTATTATCCCTGTACTGTGACATCACTGTGTGTATTATCTCTGTACTGTGACATCACTGTGTGTATTATCCCTGTACTGTGACATCACTGTGTGTATTATCTCTGTACTGTGACATCACTGTGTGTATTATCCTGTACTGTGACATCACTGTGTGTATTATCCTGTACTGTGACATCACTGTGTGTATTATCCTGTACTGTGACATCACTGTGTGTATTATCTCTGTAATGTGACATCACTGTGTGTATTATCTCTGTACTGTGACATCACTGTATTATCCCTGTACTGTGACATCACTGTGTGTATTATCTCTGTACTGTGACATCACTGTGTGTATTATCCCTGTACTGTGACATCACTGTGTGTATTATCTCTGTACCGTGACATCACTGTGTGTATTATCCCTGTACTGTGACATCACTGTGTGTATTATCCTGTACTGTGACATCACTGTGTGTATTATCTCTGTACTGTGACATCACTGTGTGTATTATCCCTGTACTGTGACATCACTGTATTATCCCTGTACTGTGACATCACTGTGTGTATTATCTCTGTACTGTGACATCACTGTATTATCTCTGTACTGTGACATCACTGTGTGTATTATCCTGTACTGTGACATCACTGTGTGTATTATCTCTGTACTGTGACATCACTGTGTGTATTATCCTGTACTGTGACATCACTGTGTGTATTATCTCTGTACTGTGACATCACTGTGTGTATTATCCCTGTACTGTGACATCACTGTGTGTATTATCCTGTACTGTGACATCACTGTGTGTATTATCCTTATACTGTGACATCACTGTGTGTATTATCTCTGTACTATGACATCACTGTGTGTATTATCCCTGTACTGTGACATTACTGTGTGTATTATCCTGTACTGTGACATCACTGTGTGTATTATCCTTATACTGTGGCATCACTGTGTGTATTATCCCTGTACTGTGACATCACTGTGTGTATTATCCCTGTACTGTGACATTACTGTGTGTATTATCCTGTACTGTGACATCACTGTGTGTATTATCCTTATACTATGACATCACTGTGTGTATTATCCCTGTACTGTGACATCACTGTGTGTATTATCTCTGTACTGTGACATCACTGTGTGTATTATCCTGTACTGTGACATCACTGTGTGTATTATCCTTATACTGTGACATCACTGTGTGTATTATCCCTGTACTGTGACATCACTGTGTGTATTATCTCTGTACTGTGACATCACTGTGTGTATTATCTCTGTACTGTGACATCACTGTGTGTATTATCCTGTACTGTGACATCACTGTGTGTATTATCTCTGTACTGTGACATCACTGTGTGTATTATCCTGTACTGTGACATCACTGTGTGTATTATCTCTGTACTGTGACATCACTGTGTGTATTATCCTGTACTGTGACATCACTGTGTGTATTATCCCTGTACTGTGACATCACTGTGTGTATTATCTCTGTACTGTGACATCACTGTGTGTATTATCTCTGTACTGTGACATCACTGTGTGTATTATCCTGTACTGTGACATCACTGTGTGTATTATCTCTGTACCGTGACATCACTGTGTGTAATATCTATGTTATGTCACATCAATAAATAATCATAAAGTTTTCTAGTTGTAAATGTGTAGCTTAAAGTGCTCTTGTTAGAGTGAGGCCGTTGATGGTCGTATAGCATCCTACTTTTTTGAGAACTGTATGGCACCATTATGGAAGCACTATTTGGCACCGTATGGTATTATTATTTAGGTACAGTACTGTCCTAGTTCCCGTTTTCCTTCTGAGATAATATAAGGATCTCCAATAGACATTTTACTTGGAGGTCACCAAAGATTTTGACCTTGTGAAGAATCTTCTCACAGGTGGCCTGGAACTACAACTCATGACAACCCGACGCGGAAATAAGATATTACTTTTTGCACGTTTTCGTGCAGATTGCGGTGTAGTTTTTCTTTAAAAGGTCACAAGGCTAATATTCTGACTTAAGGAGTAACGTATAATTACCATCTTGATTGCTAATATTACAAGGCTTTATGGAGGTAGTAATAGCTTTAACACAAATGATCCCCTTTAATTGGGTCTAATAAGTAACCAAAAATCTGCCCAAAGTTTGGAAGCCGTGAAGCGTGCTGATTGATGACGTCATTTGCAGATATTACAGATGTTCCTTAATGGATCCTGGTCTCAGAGATTTCCTTTAAAAGCCGGTATTAATTTCATTAAGGAGAGGCCTGACGGGCTTACATCTATCACTGACGGAGGAAAAGGCCCGGCCCGCCAGGGATTTGTAGCTATAAACTAATCATTCTATTATTCTAGATGTGATCTCCAGATATTGCTGTCAGTCCTGGAGAACATATGACAATATATCTTCGTTGGCAGCAAGACAAGGATTAAATTATGATGTAGCGGCAAAGAAAGGAACGTTCTAATGGTTGGAACACGCACGAAACAAAAATTAGAACAGGTCCAACAATTTCAACTGAGACAATAAGTCAAGAAACTCATTCTAAAAGACAAAACTGTAATATAAGATCTGCTAAAACTTCCAAAATAACAAAAAGTGAATGAAGCGGGAGAAAAAAAAACTTGTTGGAACAACCGCTCACCGCACAAGGATATGTGACCGTAAAGGGGGACTCCACACTCACGTCTCACTCATCTAATACACTAGGAGTGAAGCTACCCCGACATCCATACAATAGATGTCACCACTCACCACGAGACACCAATATACCCCACTGCACACACCTGTGCCCTCTGGCGCCACATAGTGACCCTCTAGTGCACAGACATACAAAGGATAACACGGCTAAGTGGATTGTGGGGACGTTTTATAACAAAGGACAATATTGTCGTACATACTCGAGTATAAGCCGAATTTTTCAGCACAGTTTTTGTACTGAAAAAGCCCCCCTCGGCTTATACTCGAGTCAGCAAAAAAAAATAAATATATATTTTTTTTTTTTAGGAGGGGGGTGTCTATGACCAGCTGCAATATCAATGTATAGAATCTCCCATAAAATACTGGGGAAAAAAAGAAGCTTTAAAAAAAAAAAAAAGTTGTAAATCCCTCCTTTCCCTAGAATACATATAAAAGTAGAAAATGACTGTGACACACAAACACATTAGGTCTCCCTGTGCCTGACAGTGCCCGGTCTACTGAATATAGGGGATCTGCAGTGCTCCTGTTCCGTCAGGAAGGGGTTAATAGGAGCACTGCAGATACCCTATAGTCAGCCAGGCTGAATTCCAAGTACTCGAGTCAATAAGTTTTCCCAGTTTTTTTGTGGCAAAATTAGGGGGGGTCGGCTTATATTCGGGTTGGCTTATACTCGAGTATATACCGTAATAAAATTTTAGATTTAATACATACAAAAAGTACAGTGCTAACATAAAAAAGATGCAATAAAATACATAACTGCAGACAGTATACGACATAAAAGGTAAGAACATATAGAAACAGGCCTATCACAAGCCCGACCACAGAGATCAGCAGAAGAATTGTACAGATCATAAGCTTGGTTGTATCTCAGGTATCTGACAAAGTGATCCTCTCCATCATCAATTTTTGAAGAATCTCATCTTTTGGGAGCTTCCCCCTTGTGACCACGCTGGCTAAACACATGCCAAATCAAGAAAGATATGACTTATTTTGGGAAAATGCCATAGATCTGGGCGTTTACCTCATATGAGGATGACATGCCCGTACAGGCAAACCAGACGTGAAGATTAAATTATAATCCCTTCTATAGATAAATCATTTGGTTAATGGTCCACGTGCTTGATGTCGTAGACATGACTATACAGTAGAGACTACCACTAAGGTCTATTGCTTATGGAGCGAGTCACAGATATTAACACACTACAGGCTATTGGCAGGATCTGAGTTGTTTATAAAGTTGTCGTGTATTTTCTGGGGATTTGAGCCGGTGTCCTGCGGTTCTTTGGTCGGTTCTCTTGCTACTGAGCTGTTGGGATAGTGATTGGGTATTGGCCACAGTGTCTACTTGAGTTCGCTTTGTGTCTCGGTGGATGCGAGCTCAGGTGTGTGTAATGGTCGTCAACCTATCAGGTCTTTCCGGGGTCTGTATAAGGCTGACTGCTGGCTTCTGTCCTCGCTGGTTTTTGTGGTTGCCAGCTAGGATTCTTGGCCCAGCCTTGAAGGAGAGTTTAGCTGGAGTTGTACAGTTTCAGGAGCTGAATTGGAATTGGTGTGAGTTTTGTTCTGTGTGAGAGTCTGTTTTACCCTCAAAATTTCTACTCAACCCCTGTCCTGCATTTCTGGCTGCCAGTCACTGTTCGGTATTAGTGAGTTTCTGTTTTGGGTTTCAGGTTTGTTTTGCCCCTGTCCTGTGATACCCTTTCCTCACTCCTCCACTCCTCCTCTCCTCAATCCCTGTTGTGTGTTTTGTGGTTGTGCTGCACCTGTTAGTTCTCCAGCACATCCCATCCTAGTTGTTTCTGTTTGCAGCTGCACTAATCCTTTCGCTAGGGGTGACCGCCTCTAGTTTCCCAGTCCCTAGCCTCTTTCCGCTCTCATTCTACCTATCTCTTAGTTCTTCGTGTTTAGAGAACCAGTAGTTGTCGGGGCTGAGCTTAGCTCGGGACCAGCTGACCAACACGCTCAGGCAGGGCCTAGTCAGTCATCGTAGCACTAGCGACAGATTACCGACCATTTAGTACCTCGATTGTTCGGGCATTGACACAACAGTGACAGCTATTCAATATAGATAAAATGTCCGATGTTTATAGTTATAATAACAAAGATTACTCAATTACTATTGGATGTAAACATGTACTGAATAGGTGGAGGGAATAATTATAATGGGTGGAATCCAGAATACTGTACTATGGTGAACCTTACTATGGAGCTGACAAAATCTATTCAAAGAAGATTTCTATACCCCAAAATAGGGCCATTAAACAATACCGCTTGTTCTGCAAAAAACAAACCCTCATACAGTTACATTGATGGGAAAATAAAAAAGTTACAGCGCTTGGTATGTGATGATAGAAGAGTGCAAACAATGGCCAGTAAGGCCTAAAACGGGCCACTCACAAAGGGCAGTGTCCAGAATACCAGAGTATCAAAGGATCCTCCAGTGGTCCTAGAGGACTCCCAATATTTTAGGATGCCATGGTCTATATCAGGGGTCCTCAAACTGCGGCCCGAGGGCCACATGCGGCCCGCCAAGCACTTCTGTCTGGCCCCGCCGACAACGCCGGCAGGCGTGCATTTATAATGAAGCTCCTAGGGAGCTCGGGCCAGGCTATGGAGAGCACTTCACTTTACCTATTGGAGGGAACCGCTCCCGATGTCTGTGCGACCTGCTCTGCCTCCGGCCCACTGTTTAAAAAGTTTGAGGCCCCCAAAGAACCTCAGTCCGACACTGACTAAGGGATTAAGTCTGTAGGTTTTGTTTCATCTCTATTGATCTTCACTGAGAACAAGCAATAGTCTTCAAAATGGTGAGAAACTGGAACGTAAAATTTTGAACGTTGGAGAATTTTCCATTATAAAAGGGATAAATGGGCCTAAAGGAGTCAAAAATGAAGTGCTCACGCTTTGAGATCCGACAGAGAAGCAGTGATGTGACATGAGGCCGCTGCGTCCATGGCCTGCGGCACAGACACGTGTTATTTGTCCACGTACATTAAGGCCCCAAGTCTTCTATGACGGCCATATTGCACCTCAGATATTGCTTCACTACTCGGAGAGCCGCAGATCAGCAGCTGACCACTAGATGTCACTCACGACACAATAAAGATGGACGTTCCTTGCGTTTTCCCCGGAGTTCTTCTTGACTACGTCCCAGGACACAACAAGACTTATCTTGGTTCTTATCCCACAACAAATAAAAAACTTCACTTGTGTCATGAAATTGAAATATGTCTGTGTGACCCCGCGCCAGCTATTTAGCACATATCACGAAATGATTGGACCTCCCAAAATATTCAGTGTATCTGACCCGGGTTCATGTCTGCACTGCGTATGAAAAGCATGAGATAGTCGGAGATTCTGGAGCTATCTGTCGGAAAATAGACCCCGGCCATGTGAAAGTTTGGGTGGTTTCCCTTTAATTGCTCCGCAGGGAGATCTGATTGTGATATTTGCTCCAGTTTGTCTTAGGTCAGTTCTGGAGCTATTCACCCCTTAACCCCCTAATGACCAGAGTACTTTGGTCTCCGGCAATCAGGGGGCTAGGGCGAGGACTTTGGATTGCCCAAAAATGATGCCATTACCATAAACTCAATGGGGCAGATACATGAAACTGTCTTAGTTGCCCATAACAAACTCTCCTTAGGATAGGCCATCAATATTAGATCTGCGGGGGTCCGATATTCAGGAATCCTAAAGACCGCCTGTCCCGGTTAAGGATAGGCCATCAAAACTAGAAAAAAGATAACCCCTTTAACCCCTCCGTTTCTGCACCATACTGTTATGGTCATACCTCCCAACTGTCCCGGATTCCGCAGGACATTCACGGATTCAGTTGCATGTCCTGCGGTCCCGGTCGGCGGGAGGTATGTCCCGGTTTCAACTCATCGGCGTCCTCAAGTTGAATACATAGGCGATTAAAGCAGGAGCTGTCACAGTTCAGCTCCTGCTTTAAAGCTGCGCTCTGGCTTCTGCATGACGTCATCACATCGCGCTGCCGCTGATTAAGTCTCTTACAATCTACTTTGTGGCCATTTTTTCTTGTCTATAAGTACTCAATGCTTACATGTTGTTATAATATTTTACTTTTAGCTTAAGTGGGCTTTTGCCTTATTGCACTTTGCACTATATATACTATAGGATAAATTTGGCCTCCTTTTGGCAGCATTTGTATAATCCGGCCTTATGCTTTAGCTTACCTTGCTGGTTCATGTGGTATATATATATATCCTGTTTACCACTCACGTTTATCTACATGTAATAACTATCCTGAGCAGTATTGGACTCTTTACTCTATTTTGTACATTTATCTGTGTTACTCACATCATATATTTTGTATAACTTTTTAATGTGATACTATTAAAGTTTGTATATTCCTATTACGAGTTTTGGTCTATTTTTGATCTCACTATTTTGAGTGTCTGTATACCTATTTCTTTTTTTTTTTCTCTAACAGTGATGTCATAGTATAGGGAAAATACACACAGTGATGTCACAGTACAGTAAACAAAAAAGCCCAATAATGATGTCACTTGTGGGTATATTGCACATGATATAATAAAGGGATAAACATTGTTTACAAAAAAACAAAAAAACAATGCCATGATAGGAGATAATACAGAAAATTCTCCACTGAACTTTATAGTAACACATATATGGAGGCCACATTCACTTCTCTTTCGATCATCCATAGTGATCACTAAGGGCTTGTTCACACCTGCGCCGGCACTCCGTACTTCAGGTTTCCGTTTCCTGCATAAAACAGAGCAGGAGATGGAAACCTGCAGGAGTCTCTCACGACATTCATTTGAATGGGTGAGAAAGATGAGCGGCCGTGAGCGTTTTATGCTCTCCGCTGCGAAACCGGGTTTTATAATCCGGACACAGAGTCGGACATGCAGTACTCTGTGTCCAGATTTTAAAAAACGGTTTCGCGGCGGAGAGCATAAAACGCTCACCGCCGCTCATGGCCGGACCGGGTCTGTGGTTTCCGTCTTCTGGCATGCAGAAGACGGAAAGCACAGAATGGAAGGCTGAACGCAGGTGTGAACCTAGCATAACTGTACTGTGGCTCTATATAGAGATGGGTGCCCTCAGGTGTTTGGCTTTATGGGGCTGATTTGGGTGGCTCCCCCTTTTTACACTGACATTCTGTGTTTTTCCACAGCACTCACACCTGATACGTCTACATTTGCCTCTTGTGTAGCTGAACCTTGTATGGCCGGTTATTAGACCTATCTACTGATACAGTGTCCTAGCTGTGTTATGTATACTGTGTAGGTATGTATACGGCACCTCTACCACCGCCATGTCATCCACTAATTAGGTGCCCAAAAGACATTTCTTCTATAAAGGGTGAAATTCCCCGTCATCCTGGAGAAGTCACCTCAGTATGAAGGGTCTGTCTGGACGTAACCCCCTTATCTGGGCTATTTCCTATCAAGCAGTTAGTGGCTGACAATGGAATGATGTCCTGTGCTATGTAAGCACCAAGATAATAAGACCGAAATACACCTAGTGTTATATGGTGCTATGTATATACTGAGTATACAAGAACTAGGAAATGTGTAGTGGAACATTCTACAACTATCTATCTGCTCTATCTATCTATCTATCTATCTTTTTTTTTTTTTTTTTAAATGTAGATTGTGAGCCCCACATAGAGCTCACAATGTACATTTTTCCCTATCAGCATGTCTTTTTTGGAATATGGGATGGAAATCCATGGAAACACGAGGAGAACATACAAACTCCTTGCAGATGGTTTTATGCCCTTGGTGGGATTTGAACACCAGGACTCCAGCGCTGCAAGGCTGCAGGGCTAACCACTGAGCCACCATGTGGCCCCTTATCTATCTCCTATCTATCTATCTATCTATCTATCTATCTATCTATCTATCTATCTATCAATCAATCATCTATCTATCTATCTATCTATCTATCTCCTATCTATCTATCTATCTGTCTATCAATAAGTTATTAATAAGTGTGCGTATGTTCACATTTATTCCATTTTGGAAATGTTTGTCTTTTGTATTATCTATCTATAGAGATGAGCGAACAGTGAAATATTCAAGATTCGTTTTGACTAGGCCGCTCAATATTCAATTATTCGAACGAATATCGAACCCCATTATAGTGTATGGGGAAAAATGCTTTGTTTCAGGGGAAGCCACTATTCGACTCAGGAGAGTCACCAAGTCCACTATGATACCCCAGGAAATGATACCAACACCCTGGAATGCAACTGGGACAGCAGGGGAAGCATGTCTGGGGGCATCTAACAAGCCCAAGTCCCTGTACTACGCCACTATCTCGTCAGGATCCCTGTCAGCTTGCGATATGCGGGAGCTGACTTTTTCCCATAGGGATGCATTGACCAGCGTTGATTGGCCAAATGCCATACAGAGTACAGCATTTGGCCAATCAACACTGGTTCTGCCGGAGAAGGCGGAGTCTAAGATCAATCCACAGCAGTCTCCATTCTGGTCCGATCTCAGATGTAGCAGTGTTGGGCGCACAGCTCTGCTACACCGGAGATGTAGATAGATAGATAGATAGATAGATAGATAGATAGATAGATAGATAGATAGATAGATAGATAGATAGATAGGAGAGAAAGATAGATAGATAGATAGATAGATAGATAGATAGATAGATAGATAGATAGATAGATAGATAGGAGCTAGATGATAGATAGATAGATAGATAGATAGATAGATAGATAGATAGATAGATAGGAGATAGATAGATAGATAGATAGATAGATAGATAGATAGATAGATAGATAGATAGATATAGGTGTCTAACAATCTATCTGTCTATTTATCCACAAAACAGAAAAGTATAAAGCAGTGTCTACCAATAGCAAGTGCATGCCAAACTTCCAACTTCAAGTCTCTAGATAGGTCTAGTCAATTAGGACTCAAATATCACTGTCACATGAAATAAAGAGTTTATTTTTGCATCTTTGAAATCCTGGAGATTTGCTATTTCTTATTTTTGTCTGTATATATTTTGTATCTATCTGATGGCATATAGCTAGACAGACAGACAGACAGACAGATAGATAGATAGATAGATAGATAGATAGACATATAGACAGACAGATACATAAATACATAGATAGATGGAGTGATTGTCACAGTCCAGTTCGTGCTCCACACATCCATGTTCTAATAACTGAGAGCATAAAATGTGATATTTCATCTCAGGAAGGATTTTTAGTGAAGACAGAACCTCCATAATGGGATTATAAAACCTTCATCATGTCCATTGATGAACAGCTGAGCAGCTCCCCATATACAGTGCATGAATACAGAACGTTCTGCTGTCTGCTCCACTACGTGTCTGTACACAATAGTGCAGGATTATTATTCTTGGCTGATTATAATTTTAGTGTGAACAGCAAAAAAATGACAGGAAAGGCATCAGGAGGAGGATAACCTGAAATGACATTATACACAAAGGAGGGGGAAATAAAATATCTACTGATCTCACTGTCTACAGGGGTTGTAGAAGCAACAATCCCTACCGGGCCCTGGAGCAGGAGGGGGCCCAAAGGACTCGCTACAACATAAACAGATACCAGTATTATACGTAACACATTGTAAGTGGAGGAATGAGAATTATAGATGTTACACAGGATCTATCTATCTATCTATCTATCTATCTATCTATCTATCTATCTATCTATCTATCTCCTATCTATCTATCTATCTATCTATCTATCTCCTATCTATCTATTATCTATCTATCTATCTAGCTCCTATCTATCTATCATCTATCTATCTATCTCATATCTATCTATCTCCTATCTATCTCCTATCTATCTATCATCTATCTATCTATCTATCTCATATCTATCTATCTATCTATCTTCTATCTATCTATCTATCTATCTATCTCCTATCTATCTATCTATCTATCTATCCATCTCCTTTCTATTAGAGATGAGCGAACAGTGTTCTATCGAACACATGTTCGATCGGATATCAGGGTGTTCGCCATGTTCGAATCGAATCGAACACCACGTGGTAAAGTGCGCCAAAATTCGATTCCCCTCCCACCTTCCCTGGCGCCTTTTTTGCACCAATAACAGCGCAGGGGAGGTGGGACAGGAACTACGACACTGGGGGCATTGAAAAAAATTGGAAAAAGTCATTGGCTGCCGAAATCAGGTGACCTCCATTTTAGACGAATAGTGGATTTCAAATCCGGGTCATATGAGAATGTGAACTTTGTGACTATGAGACAGGGATAGCTGTACAGGCAGGGATAGCTAGGGATAACCTTTATTTAGGGGGGAATGTTATTAAAAATAACTTTTTGGGGCTCTATCGGGTGTGTAATTGTGATTTTTGTGAGATAAACTTTTTCCCATAGGGATGCATTGGCCAGCGCTGATTGGCCGAATTCCGTACTCTGGCCAATCAGTGCTGGCCAATGCATTCTATTAGCTTGATGAAGCAGAGTGTGCACAAGGGTTCAAGCGCACCCTCGGCTCTGATGTAGCAGAGCCGAGGCTGCACAAGGGTTCAAGCGCACCCTCGGCTCTGATGTAGGAGAGCCGAGGGTGCACTTGAACCCTTGTGCACCCTCAGCTCTGCTACATCAGAGCTGAGGGTGCGCTTGAACCCTTGTGCACACTCTGCTTCATCAAGCTAATAGAATGCATTGGCCAGCGCTGATTGGCCAATGTATTCTATTAGCCTGATGAAGTAGAGCTGAATGTGTGTGCTAAGCACACACATTCAGCTCTACTTCATCGGGCTAATAGAATGCATTGGCCAGCGCTGATTGGCCAGAGTACGGAACTCGACCAATCAGCGCTGGCTCTGCTGGAGGAGGCGGAGTCTAAGATCGCTCCACACCAGTCTCCATTCAGGTCCGACCTTAGACTCCGCCTCCTCCGGCAGAGCCAGCGCTGATTGGCCGAAGGCTGGCCAATGCATTCCTATGCGAATGCAGAGACTTAGCAGTGCTGAGTCAGTTTTGCTCAACTACACATCTGATGCACACTCGGTACTGCTACATCAGATGTAGCAATCTGATGTAGCAGAGCCGAGGGTGCACTAGAACCCCTGTGCAAACTCAGTTCACGCTAATAGAATGCATTGGCCAGCGCTGATTGGCCAATGCATTCTACTAGCCCGATGAAGTAGAGCTGAATGTGTGTGCTAAGCACACACATTCAGCACTGCTTCATCACGCCAATACAATGCATTAGCCAGTGCTGATTGGCCAGAGTACGGAATTCGGCCAATCAGCGCTGGCTCTGCTGGAGGAGGCGGAGTCTAAGGTCGGACCTGAATGGAGACTGGTGTGGAGCGATCTTAGACTCCGCCTCCTCCAGCAGAGCCAGCGCTGATTGGTCGAGTTCCGTACTCTGGCCAATCAGCGCTGGCCAATGCATTCTATTAGCCCGATGAAGTAGAGCTGAATGTGTGTGCTTAGCACACACATTCAGCTCTACTTCATCAGGCTAATAGAATACATTGGCCAATCAGCGCTGGCCAATGCATTCTATTAGCTTGATGAAGCAGAGTGTGCACAAGGGTTCAAGCGCACCCTCGGCTCTGATGTAGCAGAGCCGAGGCTGCACAAGGGTTCAAGTGCACCCTCGGCTCTCCTACATCAGAGCCAAGGGTGCGCTTGAACCCTTGTGCAGCCTCGGCTCTGCTACATCAGAGCCGAGGGTGCGCTTGAACCCTTGTGCACACTCTGCTTCATCAAGCTAATAGAATGCATTGGCCAGCACTGATTGGCCAGAGTACGGAATTCGGCCAATCAGCGCTGGCCAATGCATTCTATTAGCCCGATGAAGTAGAGCTGAATGTGTGTGCTAAGCACACACATTCAGCACTGCTTCATCACGCCAATACAATGCATTAGCCAGTGCTGATTGGCCAGAGTACGGAATTCGGCCAATCAGCGCTGGCTCTGCTGGAGGAGGCGGAGTCTAAGATCGCTCCACACCAGTCTCCATTCAGGTCCGACCTTAGACTCCGCCTCCTCCAGCAGAGCCAGCGCTGATTGGCCGAATTCCGTACTCTGGCCAATTAGCACTGGCTAATGCATTGTATTGGCGTGATGAAGCAGTGCTGAATGTGTGTGCTTAGCACACACATTCAGCTCTACTTCATCGGGCTAATAGAATGCATTGGCCAATCAGCGCTGGCCAATGCATTCTATTAGCGTGAACTGAGTTTGCACAGGGGTTCTAGTGCACCCTCGGCTCTGCTACATCAGATTGCTACATCTGATGTAGCAGTGCCGAGTGTGCATCAGATGTGTAGTTGAGCAAAACTGACTCAGCACTGCTAAGTCTGCATTCGCATAGGAATGCATTGGCCAGCCTTCGGCCAATCAGCGCTGGCTCTGCCGGAGGAGGCGGAGTCTAAGGTCGGACCTGAATGGAGACTGGTGTGGAGCGATCTTAGACTCCGCCTCCTCCAGCAGAGCCAGCGCTGATTGGCCGAATTCCGTACTCTGGCCAATCAGCACTGGCTAATGCATTGTATTGGCTTGATGAAGCAGTGCTGAATGTGTGTGCTTAGCACACACATTCAGCTCTACTTCATCGGGCTAATAGAATGCATTGGCCAGCGCTGATTGGCCGAATTCCGTACTCTGGCCAATCAGCACTGGCTAATGCATTGTATTGGCGTGATGAAGCAGTGCTGAATGTGTGTGCTTAGCACACACATTCAGCTCTACTTCATCGGGCTAATAGAATGCATTGGCCAATCAGCGCTGGCCAATGCATTCTATTAGCGTGAACTGAGTTTGCACAGGGGTTCTAGTGCACCCTCGGCTCTGCTACATCAGATTGCTACATCTGATGTAGCAGTGCCGAGTGTGCATCAGATGTGTAGTTGAGCAAAACTGACTCAGCACTGCTAAGTCTGCATTTGCATAGGAATGCATTGGCCAGCCTTCGGCCAATCAGCGCTGGCTCTGCCGGAGGAGGCGGAGTCTAAGGTCGGACCTGAATGGAGACTGGTGTGGAGCTATCTTAGACTCCGCCTCCTCCAGCAGAGCCAGCGCTGATTGGTCGAGTTCCGTACTCTGGCCAATCAGCACTGGCCAATGCATTTCTATGGGGAAAAGTTAGCTTGCGAAAATCGCAAACTGACAGGGATTTCCATGAAATAAAGTGACTTTTATGCCCCCAGACATGCTTCCCCTGCTGTCCCAGTGTCATTCCAGGGTGTTGGTATCATTTCCTGGGGTGTCATAGTGGACTTGGTGACCCTCCAGACACGAATTTGGGTTTCCCCCTTAACGAGTTTATGTTCCCCATAGACTATAATGGGGTTCGAAACCCATTCGAACACTCGAACAGTGAGCGGCTGTTCGAATCGAATTTCGAACCTCGAACATTTTAGTGTTCGCTCATCTCTACTTTCTATCTATCTATCTATCTATCTATCTATCTATCTATCTATCTATCTATCTATCTCCTATCTATCTATCTATCTATCTATCTCCTATCTATCTATTTATCTATCATCTATCTTAAATTATCAGGAAGTTTTGGCCTCTTAATAAATCGTACGTCCATGGCGCCAGAATAGAAATCTCCCCTAGTCATAAGCTGATGTACATTTCCTATGTAACCCATGCCAGTTATGATAAATATGTCAGGCCGCGGTTTTCCCGCCATGGCCCTCCTATCTCCACTTCGTTTACTTTTGCAAAAAGTGGCAAACAAGGCGCAAAATGCCAAAGATGAGCCACATCTTACACCCACGTATACCAGAAAACTGGAATAGAGGGTGATAAATTCCCCCATCTTTGTTGACCATAGCAACCAATCACCGCACAGCTTTCATTTCGTATTCTTCCCTTCCTACATGAACCCTGTTCTGTGAATGATCGCCATGGGCAAGAGAGCTTTAGTGCTTGGAGACCATAAAGACCATTACATCGCCAGGCCCCAAATCCCGCCCCTTACGTCATGCCGCTCGATGACTCAATATCCCCCCCCGCCCATTATCCCAGTAACCCCACTAAATCCCATAGGCCCCCTCCCATAGCCATAATAATCCTATATCGAGGTCCCTTTCATGAGCCGCCTGCTCCGCGCTCCTCCGCCATGTCCTCCACATCGTCTACATGCTTTGTTCCTGAGAGCATATGAGAAAGGAAGCCTGAGACGTCCGGCACATCCTTTACATAGCTGGGAGAATGCTTGTGACGTGGGTCTTCAGAAGCTGTTTTTAGTGAGGATATTCTGCCGTATATTGATTTGACATGAACTTGGCCCCGGGCCCTGAGGGTCCGCTCCGTATGCATAATTCGCTTTTCCTGTCATTGTCTATTTGACTTGGCCATCGAAAATAATTTTTTCCTGTCAGAAAGGCAGCGACGTCAGTCAAGCATTGCGTGGGTTAATTAATGAGGCCTAATGAGGCGCATAATAAAATCTCATGAGCTGATACCTTTCCCCGCTGTTTCCTGTCCGCTTCCCCTCGAGATTGACATCGCGGCCTCGGGATCGTGACTCAAGTTCCTTTAAGGGACCTTTTTATCCTTTTATTTGACGTAAACAATCCGTCCGAGGAAAATAATAACAGTGAACCATCTGCTCCGCCAGGCCTTGACATTTCATGGCGCTTCCTACCCGCGCAACCTGAAGGAAGTCGATCCGAGCTAATGATATTGTTCCAGTGTGTTTACTGAGGAAAGTTTGTGTACGCCGCCGGCCGCTAATCGTCTTCATCAGCCGCACGCCCTTGTTATTTTACCTTTTAAGTTATAAATTCTGATGACTGATGTTCCTTTCTTCTATTTTAATGGAAGACAAATATGATCCGGCCGATGCCGCCGACGCTTTGAGTTTTATTTAAGCTCATTAGTGTTATTTATAGCGGGGCGGTAACGCGAAACCGTAGGGATATAATACTGACCGACAGGGTAAGGGTTACATTGATTTTGTATTCTGGAGCACAATTTAAAGGGAGTGTCCATTTTTAGGCCTCACTTTCTATGCTGATTTTTCTAATCTATCTATCCATCCATCTAATCTATCGTTTGGACCTCCGTTTTTTCAACTAAGCACCAAATCCTCAGCCTAGAAGATTTACTGTTGAATAGGGTTGAGTGATCGGGATCGGAAAGATCAGATTCCGATCGGCGATCGAGCAAATTTCACGATCGGGATCGGCTGGAAAATTATCAGAAATCAGATTTTGAAATGTTAAGATCGGCTCAACCCTAAAAGTGACTTCCCATAGAGAAGCATTGACTAGAGTTGAGCGATTGAATCGGAAAAGATCAGATTCCTTTTGGCGATCAAGCAAATTTCACGATTGCGATTAGGATTGGGATCGGCTGGAAAATGATCGGAAATCAGATTTTAAAATTGATCCTGAAATCTCAAGATCGGCTTAAACCTACTGTTTAAAATTTGTCCCAAAAAATGTCATACAAGCCCTATAACACATGTATTAATGGTTTCTTACACTAGACACACTTTGTTGGGGGTTGGGACTTTAATGAGGGTTTCTTATGCATGGCATATATGAATGACCTCAATAGGGTATTCCATAAAGGTCAACTCTAGGACCTGTGCTTGTCTCTAAAATGAAGAGCTGTCCCATTGAAAATACCGTATTAGGTTAAAACCCCATGCACATGACCAAATTGGCTTTCAACGTGGGCCGAATTTGCATGATTTGAATGATCCGAGTGTCATCCATGTGCATTCTATGATGCATTCATGTCTATAGGGGCTTTGGATTCATTAGTTGAGTGAATGGGATCTAAAACATAAAATAACCTGTATCTATTGGATATTTCTGGGATCGTATTGACCCACAGACTAAAGCTGACATGGCATTTTGGCTGAACAGTCAACGGCATAAAAAGTCGTACAAATTCAATTATTCTCCAATTCCACCCCATTCAGAATTTTTTTCCAGCTTCCCAGTACTTCATATGGAATAGTATATGATACCATTACAAAATACAATTTATCCCACAAAATTGAAGTGCCATACAACTGGAATGGAATGGAAATGTTCTAGCTTATGGGGGCAACACGGTGGATCAGTGGTTAGCACTGCAGCGCTGGAGTCCTGGGTTTGAATCCCACCAGGAACAACATCTGCAAGGAGTTTGTATGTTCTCCCCGTAATTTTTGGGGGATTTCCATTCTACAAAGTCATACTGATAGGAAAAAAAACGATGGGGCTCACAATCCACGTTAAAAAAAAATGGAATGGGTTAAGAGTCATGATGTTGGTGGGCCCCGCCTTACTATTGATGCCCAATCAAAGGCCTCAGTAGTCCCTTTGCAATTCTTGACATCAACCACGATGAATATGCTGATAGAGTACCCAAGGGAGTCCAAGAGAGGTTCGGCCAAAATAAAACAGGCAGACGAACCTAGGAATTTTGGGCAAAATGAGTCTCATGAGGCTCGCCCATCTCTAGTCATTGTTATTGGAGATTAGTCCTGTCGTAATGGATCCCATATGAAAAAATCCATACCTTCTTATAAGGGTCAAGGATGAAGAACTTCCAATCCCATTACGCTGATCCCTGGTTTAGCTGTAAGCCCAAAGGGTCCACTTCTCCTGCTGACCTTGTTGACCTTGTTTTTTTCCTACATGAATTTAAATCTAGCTACGACTCTGCAATTCTTAATAGAAATATGATTTACATAAGACCCCAAAGAATGGGGCCATTGTGCAAAAAATATTGATGGTCCATCTGCCCCATTTTTAAGAGATCTAAACAACAGAGGACAAAAGTTAGTCCGAGATATACTGAATGTGCCCCATGTTTTGCCATCATGTACATCAGCCATGAAGTAACACGAAGAAGGACATTGTGCCAACCTTCAGTAAATCTACTATGCAGTAAAAAAACAAAAATTGCCGTTCCCATGATACTATCGGTAGATGTGTCTTGTGTCTAAACATAATACTGTACATTCTTGTTGTATTGTGACCTTCATATCTCCGGAACCGAGCCAATAACTCAACTGGTAGATTAATCGCGAGGTATTAGGGAAATCGACGTTTGTTAATTTTATGAGCCCATTTGGCTTCTCTTCACCTGTAAATTATCGGCTCTATATTGTGTAAGTAATGACAATAAAAATCATTTATCAGCCCCCAAGGGCTCACAAAGCGTCCCTCCAGATGTTGCTTGTTAATTGGGTGTTTTATGGCTCGACTTCTCTATCAGAAAGGAAAATGACCCACACAAGACATCGAGCTCTTACCTTCCAACATGGAAAGAGGTACAACATGCCCCAATTCCCAATGGGCCTAATTGTTTCTGAAAGTAAACCATTAAGAGTGCCTTAAGAGTGGGTCTCACTCACAGATCTATTGCTTGAATCAGTGGGTCTTCAATATGGTCTAATCTTGACCATCCAACAAGAGGCTTTATGAATGTGACTTGTCTTAGCTGTGTTAATCTCGACCAACGAAAAAGTGATAAACATGAGTGTGACTTGTCTTAGGTGCGATCATAATTTCCATATAATTCAATGGAGAGGGCCAGGTCTACTCTTCTAGTGAGTGGTCAAGAAAGTCAATAGCAAATGTTTGTAACACACTTTCTCACCAAGGGACCAGGTGGGGTTTAAGCCCCAGCAATGGGATTGTGGCCTTGTTGGTCTTCCAGAGCCTGCTAGCCAGCTAAGTTTGGGAATCCAGGAGGAGGAGATTTGTTGGAGGACTTAACTTGGGTCCAAAAGCAAGACACAGCCTGGAAGCTGAGAAGACAGATTGGATGGAGACCAAACACTGGTATCTGGAGAGCCATGGAAGAAGAACCTGAGTGCAGAGGTGTGTGCAATGGCAGCTAAGTTCCTGGCAGAGACTTTGAAAAGGCAACGGTCCATGTCGATCACTTACATGTTTTTAAGAACACCGAAGAACTAGGGATGCATCTTGGATGAACTAAAATGGCTGTCGCAACATGCATTGTGGAAAAAAACATTTATACTCACTTTCCCTAACCTCTTTTGGGTCTCCTCGTGGTGCCCAGTGCACTCTTCGTCATGTCATTCACCTAAGGTCACTGCAGACGCTTGCGATTGTGCCACAGCAGTGACATGGGCCTGCTGAGTGTCATGGCACTCAATGTGTCCATGTCACCACTGAGGCCCAATTACAGATCTTGGACGCATGCTGTCATTGAGGAGACAGCACTTGAGGTGATCATAGGTGAGGATGAATGTTTTTTAAACTTTTTTACACCTCCCTTGAGCCTCCACCTATTTATCTGGGGTCTGAAGAGTATAATAACGTCACTTCTGCTTCTATCTGAACTTGTTTGACCCAAACCAAGCTCGGCGGCCAAGGTTCTTCTTCGGATCCACCCTTGGTGCTTCTGCCGGTGGCCGGGGATCTCAGCGGCTGGGGATCTCCCTTCAGCTCCGGCCGACCGAGGTTCTCCTGCAGTTCCTCCCTGAGCCAACTGAACCTGAAACAAATCTTGGGATGTACACCCAACTCTAGTCAGATTGAGGTCGGTGGAAGCCTCGAGACAAAAAAATGGATGGTGACTAAAGATACCATAGAACCATGTGGTTAGAGGAGAGTATTGGATATATGTGTCTGGTTCCCCAGTGACATCCGGCGGTTGTCTACTCCCCCCTCCTAATCCCATACAGTGCCTACATCCCCATAGGTGGAAGATTTATTATCCATGATTTTAAAAAAACTCCTCTACCACCTGTAATGGCGCCATATTGTCACCCAACTTTCCCGAACCCAATATAACAATGGAACAGCAGAATAAAATAATGGAAAATCTCCCCGTAAAGACGTCTCCTCATAGCGTGACCTGAATTATGTGCTTCAATAAAGTCTGCTCCACTGTAAATATACCTGGTTGTACACAATAGTCCTTGCTCATTCACTTTCATTGAAAAAATGTAATATTCTTCCCCCCAGTAATGACTGACTCACCCTGGAAGTTTTGTGTATTGTGGAACATTGTACGAGCGACGGCGAGAGAATACCGTAAATCCCCGACAGTGACATTCCTGTATTGAATTGTAATATTTAAAGCCATTAATATATTCCGTGCTGGAAATTGCTCGGTGAGATGGAAGCCTATTTATTCTGTGTGTGAATAATGACCTGATACTTTTCAATCAGATGTTTTCCATCTGCAAAACCTCTCAGTGGCGTCCACAGCGAGCAGCGGCCGGCGATTACGCTTTTTATTGGTGCGCAACCATTCTGATATTTTATGGCTTCTCGATAGGGCTCCTTCTTGTGCTAATATTCTTCAGAGTTCTAGGCCGTCTGCACACAGGGACCGACCCCAAGCGTCTTGTATGTATATCAGCGCCGGCCCTTTGTTACTGCAGATGTGGATACGAGTGTTGTGTCTATGCAGGAAGGAGTATTGTATACAGGTGTATATGTAGGGGTAATGGAGGGCGGGTATAGGGGAAAGAGGAAGAGGGAATGAAAAGATATTGTGACAAAAATATATGATAATATATGTGATAGTGTATGTAATAATGTATGTGATAATGTATGTGATATATGTGATAATGTATGTGATATGTAATATATGATAATATATGTGATATATGTGAAATATGATAATGTATGTGATTGAATAGCTTGTTGAAAAAAAACCGATCTGCAGCAGCTGAGGTGTGTATTATGATATTCTGCAGCAGCTGAGGTGTGTATTATGATGTTCTGCAGCAGCTGAGCGGTGTATTATAAGGTCCTGCAGCAGCTGAGGTGTGTATTATGAGGTTCTGCAGCAGCTGAGGTGTGTACAGTTTTGGCCAAAACTAAAGGCACCCCTGCAATTCTTCCAGAAAATGATTGCAATCACAAATTCTTTGGTATTATTATCTTCATTTAATTTGTTTTCAATGGAAAACCACAAAAAGAATTGTCAAAAAGCCAAATTGGATATAATTCCACACCAAACATAAAAAAGGGGGTGGACAAAAGTATTGGCACTTTTTGAAAAATCATGTGATGCTTCTCTAATTTGTGTAATTAACAGCACCTGTTACTTACCTGCGGCACCTAACAGGTGGTGGCAATAACTAAATCACACTTGCAGCTAGTTGAAATGGATTAAAGTTGACTCAACCTCTGTCCTATGTCCTTGTGTGACCACATTGCGCATGGAGAAAAGAAAGAAGACCGAAGAACTGTCTGAGGACTTGAGAAGCAAAATTGTGAGGAAGCATGAGCAATCTCAAGGCTACAAGTCCATCTCCAAAGCCTTGAATGTTCCTGTGTCTACCGTGCGCAGTGTCATCAAGAAGTGTAAAGCCCATGGCACTGTGGCTAACCTCCCTAGATGTGGATGGAAAAGAAAAATTGACAAGAGATTTCAACGCAAGATTGTGCGGATGATGGATAAAGAACCTCGACTAACATCCAAACAAGTGCAAGCTGCCCTGCAGTCCGAGGGTACAACAGTGTCACCCCATCTAAGATTCCAGCAGAGCCTTGTAACAAACTCATTGCTGGTTACCGGAAGCGGTTGTGCGCAGTTATTGTGTCTAAATGTTGTGCTACCAAGTATTAGGCTGAGGGCGCCAATACTTCTGTCCGGCCCATTTTTGGAGTTTTGTGTAAAATGATCAATGATTTGACTTTTTTTTCATTCTCTTTTATGTTTTTTCATTGCAAGCAAAATAAATGAAGATATTACCAAAGAGTTTGTGCTTGTAATCATTATCTGGGAGAAACTGAGTATTATCTGACAGAATTGCAGGGGTGCCAATACTTTTGGCCAACACTGTATTATGATGTTCTGCAGCATCTGAGCTTTGTATTATGAAGTTCTGCAGCAGCTGAGATGTGTATTATGAGGTTCTGCAGCAGATCAGGTTTTGCAGCTCTGTAGCACTGAATGCAGGAAAAATAGAGAATATGTATACAGTATATATATATATATATATATATATTTACAAGGCCTCAGCTGCTGCAGGAACTCTTTAAGATGTTGACTGGGGATTTTCAATCGATAATTGATTCTTGAAAATAATGAAGTTTGGGGGTGGGGGCTGATTTAAGAATAGAGTACAGTAAAGAAGAATCCCTGCCCCTATTGGTTGAGCACCTGCCTAAGTGTTACAGAACATGAGAGATATGACGGTATTATTTACGTACAGTATATGGCCATGGAATGTCTCTATTGATGTACAGTACTAGAATATAATGGCTTTACAGTGCCAAGCAGGGATTGAGAACAAACAGAAAACATCTCGCTCCGTCATTGTACCTGCTGCGATTCCATCGTAAATCCCCATTTGTTTGCCTCGATTGCCGTCTTCTTACCATTACGGGGCCGCAGCTGTTTACCATGTGGCACCTGCGCCTTATCACTGAGCGGGTCCAGACTACCTACAGGTTTTATAGGCAGCGCCACTAATGGGAAACTTTAAAGAGTCCTTGTCGAGAGGCATGTATTTTCTTTACGGTTTCAATGAGCCGTGGAGGTGCCACAGTTAAACGGCCTCGTGAAATCTTCCAGGAGGTTAAAGGGGAACAGACCGACCTCGCTTTACTGAAAAGGCGACTCCATTATTTAATGAGCACGCCAAACCTGTTTTCACTCCACGCGCCTATTACCTAGCCAGCCCCGAAATCCTTAAGAAGAATGGATCGTACAAGACGCCGCGGCTCCTGGCAGCTTCACGTGGAACAATTACAGACCCCGGCCGCTCCATTATAGGACGGCAGAAACATCTAAAATAAAAGTTTATTAGCAGCAAATTCATTCTCTCCACTTTATTTAGTGATCATCACATAAATCTTAGGAGGAAATTACCCAGAAGCCGAATTATAAATGGGAACATTCAGGCTGGGAGGTTCCCCTGACAAATAGCGAGGTACACTAGTGCCCTGCCAGGACCTTCCTCCCTTGCAACGTACTAGAATTCCAGGCTTTGCTATAGAGAGGTGCCCATATCCACACACTGTGATCTCTACTTATCCCGCTATAACAGGGTCAGGGTGTGCTACTAAACTGATCACCACTAGGGGCGTTGTCTAGGCAGCCCCCTTGATATTCCAAAAAGGAACATGGGGGGAAACATCTGAGACCAGTGTGGACCAGCACTCTAGGGTCTCTCACTCGGGGTCAGAGTGTTGTGGACTCACTATACTAACAAACTGTTAGTCTCCCTAGAAATTCACCCTATAAAAAGGGGTTTTCGGGAATTGGTGACCTATTCTTAAAAGAATTCCATCATTAAAATGCTATTTTTTCTGAGTACCACGTCGGAATAGCCTTAAGAAAGGCTATTCTTCTCCTACCTTTAGATGTCTTCTCCGCGCCGCTGTTTGGTAGATATTCTGTTTTCCATCTTTATGCAAATGAGTTTTCCTTGCAGCACTGGGGGCCGGGCCCCAGTGCTCAAACAGCACTGGGGGCGTCACCAATGCTGCGAGAGAACTCTACAGTGCCGCCTCCATCTTCTTCAGGAACCGGCCTCTACGCGTCGTCTTCCGGCCTGGCTTTCAATCTTCTACGCATGCATAATCGGCTCTGCCAGCGGGCAGAGCCGACTGCTACTTTGCGTGGCAATTTTATTGTGGCTACTTACGCGAGCTCTTGTAGTAATCAACCACAAAAAATGGCTTCGCGCAGGTGCAGTGGGCTCTGCCAGGGGCAGAGCTGATTCACATGCATAGAAGATTGAAAGCCAGGCCGGAAGACTACACATAGAGGCCATTTCCTGAAGAAGATGGAGAGTTCTTTCGCAGCATTGGGGATGCCCCCAGTGCTGTTTGAGTGCTGGGGCCCGCCCTCAGTGCTGCGAGAGAACTCATTTGCATAAAAATGGAAAACAGAATACCTACAGCGCGGAGAAGACATCTAAAGGTAGGAGAAGAATAGCCTTTCTTAAAGCTATTCCTACGTGTTAGTTAGAAAAAAGGGATTCTAATGATAGGATCCCTTTACGATAAATCCAAAAGTGGACTTATTATACTCAACAATTATACTCCCCTTCCTTCACCTCTTCCTGGCCTTCTTACACCCCACTTATGACTATGCATTCTTACATATCACTGGAATACCCCTTTGACCCGCCCTGTATACTCGCCCTATATACATATGCTGTATGTTTTGCCTTCATGCACTGACTTGGATGATTGCTGAGGTTTTCAGATCCCATTTAGTGCAGTCTCTTCCTATTTTCCATGGACTGCTGGTGCACTCCCCAAGGGCCGGCAATAAAGTCATAATTCACTACTATTGCTTAATGCAGTCACTTGTGTCAAGAATTATGCTCAGTGTCTTATTATGTTATAATGGGGAACATAAAGTCGAAAAAAATATGATTCATCTGGGAGCGGAAAGCCTTCATGACTTATAGGAGCCGGAGTGCGGGGAGCACGTGATCGGCTGCACCTGCACATTTGACAAGGCTTATACAATGCTTTGGCATATTCAATGCAAGAAAAAAAACCTAGAATAGCATTGAGTGGAGGCGAACGCTGCGTGCTTCTTATTCCCAGTCCTTCATTGCTCATATGGCCGTGTAACACAAGTCATAAGTGGAACTGAACTCCTTCAATCAGATGAAATCCATTTAATCTTTTATTAGAATGACTAATAGTGGGACCTGCTGACATACATTGCACATACTGAACCCCGCTCTGCTTTATGACCCTGCTGCAACATCCTGCCCGTCATGGCTGCGAGTCTTAATTCCTTATTATTAAAGGGACACTGTCGCTAATTCTAGTTTCTTCGACACCGACATTTGCAAGCAGTTTGAGGTGCTGGATAAGTATAACATTCCCTGTATTTTTCCACTGCAAATTTTGGAGATGCAACAAAGATTTAGGGAGCGTCGCTTTAAGAGAAAAAAAGGTGGGCAGGGATGGAGGAAGCGCCAGAGAACCTACAGCAATTTATTACAAAGCTGTTGGATACCATGCGCCCCAGAAGCAGTGCCACTATAAGAAACCCCAAAATGTCCTGGAGGCGACTGACCGGCATCCCAGTAGATTTGACAAATCTTCCAGGCTCCTTATTATAAAGTCAGCTTTACATATAACCTTAGGGTGCCGTCTGCCCCATGGTAACACTAGTGTAACCTACTGGTATCCCAAAAGAGTTGTAACTTTCCCAGGCTCCTTACTATAAATCCATAGGCTTTTCAGGTTGCCCTAGAGTGCTAGTTGCACCAGAAGCAACGCCACTGTACAACATACTTGTCAACTCTCCCAAAATATTGGAGAGGCTCCCATTAAAGGAATGACCTACTGGCATCCCAGAAGAGTGTGCCAAATCTCCAAGACTACTTGTTATTAAGCTCTAAGCTTTTCACATTGCCCTAGGGTACCATTTGCCCCAGAAGCAAAGCCACTGTTAACGACAGAAATGTCTGGGAGGCTGTCGTAAAAGGAGCAACCTACTGGCATCCCAGAAGAGTTGGCAAATCTCTTGGGCTCCTCATTGTAAAACTATACGCTTCTCATGTTGTCATGGAGTGTCAAAGTGCTCTAGAAACAATGACAATGCAAGGCACACTGGTCAACTCCGCTGAATGGCCAGGAGGCTCCTATTAAAGGAGTGACCTACTGGCATCCCGGAAGAGTTGGCAAATCTCTTGGGCTCCTCATTGTAAAACTATAGGATTTTCATGTTGTCATAGAGTGCCAGGTGCTCTAGAAACAATGCCAATGTAAGGCAAACTGGTCAACTCCGCTGAATGGCCAGGAGGCTCCTATTAAAGGAGTGACCTACTGGCATCCCGGAAGAGTTGGCAAATCTCTTGGGCTCCTCATTGTAAAACTATAGGATTTTCATGTCGTCATAGAGTGCCAGGTGCTCTAGAAACAATGCCAATGTAAGGCACTCTTGTCAACTCCCTCGAATGGCCAGGAGGCTAACTTTAAAGGAGTGACCTACTGGCATCCCAAAGGAGTTGTCAAATCTCTCGGGCTCCTCATTGTAAAACTATAGGCTTTTCATGTCATCATAGAGTGCCAGGTGCTCCAGAAGCAACACCACTGTAAGGCACACTTGTCAACTCCCCCGAATGGTGAGGAGGCTACCAGTAAAGGAATGACTGGTATCCCAGAAGAGTTGGCCAATTTCCCGGGAGCCGTATTATAAAACTGTACACTTTTCACATTGCTCTAGGGTATGATCTGCTTTGGAAGCTATGCCATTGTAAGTGACACTTGTCAAGTCTTCCGAACTGTCCAGAAGACTCTCGTAAAAGGAGTGACCTACTGGCATCTTGGAAAAGTTGGCAAATCTCCCAGACTCCTTATTGTAAGCCATAAGCTTTTCATGTTGCCCTAGTATTCCAGCTGCTCCGGATACAATACCACTGTAAGACATAGTAGTCAACTCATCAAAAATGTCCAAGGGACTACCGAAAAAGGAGTGACCTACTGGCATCCCAGAAGAGTTGCAAATCTCTTGGGCTCCTCATTGTAAAACTATAGGCTTTTCATGTCATCATAGAGTGCCGGGTGCTCCAGAAGCAACGCCACTGTAAGGCACACTTGTCAACTCCCCCAAATGGTCAGGAGGCTACCATTAAAGGAATGACATACTGGCATCCCAGAAGAGTTGGCAAATTTCCCGGGAGCCCTATTATAAAACTGTACACTTTTCACATTGCTCTAGGGTATAATCTGCTTTGGAAGCTATGCCATTGTAAGGGATACTTGTCAAGTCTTCCGAACTGTCCAGAAGACTCTCGTAAAAGGAGTGACCTACTGGCATCTTGGAAGAGTTGGCAAATCTCCCAGACTCCTTATTGTAAGCCATAAGCTTTTCATGTTGCCCTAGTATTCCAGCTGCTCCGGATATAACACCACTGTAAGACATACTAGTCAACTCAACCAAAATGTCCAAGGGACTGCCGAAGAAGAACCTACTGGCATCCCAGAAGAGTTAGCAAATTTCTTCGGCTCCTTATTGTAAAGCCTTAGGCTTTTCATGGTGCCATTGGATGTCAGCTGCTCCAGAAGCAATGCCGCTTTAAGACATACTTGTTCACTAGTCCCAACACATCCAGGAGGCTCCCGTATAAAAGAAGTGACCTACCAGCATCTCATAAGAATTGGCAAACTCTCGTAGAATCAGCAAAATGCTCCTGTACCCTCTGGGCTCTGTGTTATACTATATGTGATCTGTATGTGCCAGTCACTTTACAGGGACATGGCACCCAACAAAAAGAGTCTCATGTTCCCAAATGGCATGGGGCTTTACCAAGACGTAATATGGCCAGGTCTCCCAGAGGCCAACTATGACAAGTTGGCAAGTATGCTATAACATGGTATTTGAAGGAACATGCCACCATTAACCCAACCACCTACAATCTATGAGGGGGAAGGGGTTGCACGTGGCTTGTACAAAGCACTAGTCACATGATAATGTGACGTGAACAGCGCCAAAGAACAACCCATTGACCTTGCCCATATTATTGCATTAGCAAACTGTCCAACATCTCCGCCACAGATACCACGGAGCAGGAATGACTTGTAAGTCTCCGTACTGCCTATGTAGGTGAACACTCTCCCTAATGTGGACGAGTGCCCCCATACCCTGGTCTATAGTCTCTCACCATGCTAAATCAGTATCCCTACACTATGCTGAGGATGGCCCAATAGGCCGAAACAGCGCTGTCCATAGTTGGGAATCTGTTCCTTTTGGGACAGAAATACTGATTTAGCAATTAAATCCACATTATGATTAAAAGACTTTATAACTGAGTCGTTCATGATGTTAAGGATGCTGCCCTCTATAGGGTGGTGTACAGAGTGCACTCTGTTCTCCTAATTCGAAAATTGGTCTTGCAAGAAGGACTTTTTTCTCCACTGTTATCAGTTTCTATATGGCTGACATTTACCAGACCCCATTATAGACAACGGGGTCCACCGGGCTCTGTGTGACCAGCACAATGTAGAGTCCAGTCTTAATGTGAACCTAGCGTGACCCTGCAAGTTCTAGGCCACATCATATTAAAGATTTTTCCACTGGACTTCCCCTTTAAATACCATTGCACAGTAAAGACTCCTATTTCCCAAGATAAACCGGGAAAGCTCCCACAATGCGAAAAACGTAAATGGTGCGACCGCCTCCCTGCGAAATGCAAAGCTCATTATCCTCCTCCAAATATTGTAAATGTGGGAAAACACCGATTATTTTTACACTCCAGCTGCATTTCTCCAACGTGTTGACTTTGTCTTTGCAGCTGTTCAGACCTGCAGCTGAGCCATATTTTCTCTTGCTGAATGCCACAGATTATATCCAGTTATTAGTTGGACGCTGAGGAATCGGCGGGGCGACTGCATCATAGGAAGGTAAAATATTCCTTGATTAATGATTCTCCGTACACCCATCCAGGATGGAGCCTTTACACCCCCCCCCCCCATCCCGAACTTCTTACTCATTTCCCTTAAAGCTGATGTTACATCTCCTACGACAGGGGAATTTGTGTAGAAATCTTGTAGTTTCCACCTATTAGGGTAAAAAGGAGCTTAATGAAACGTCAAATAAAGCAGTAAGGTGTTAGAAATGTGCGACGAGCCCACCAAATCCTCCGCAGAAAAAAAACAACAAAGGAGGGCACAGGAAGCGAGGTATTCATTTCATGTTCCTCCATTAGCCCAACCACCTGTTAATCCGGATCATTATTCTCCGACCGGCCTAAAAGGCTAATCTACAAGACTTTTATGTCAACAAACCCCAGCAAAATGCTGTCTAATTATCCCATTGAACCCGTGTCCGCTCCGAGCCCGGCTTCAGTCTCCCTCGCTGGCAGCTAGCCAACAAAGTCAAGCTGGCGCACGTCGCGACTCACCGAAAGTACGTATTTCAGGAGCAGTGGAATTTTCAAGAGGGGTTCACGTGACCCTTCTTTTTTGGAAACAGTTAAATGTACCCTGTGCCTAAGTTTCAGGGATAAACCGATACCTATGGGTGTAACTGGCCTAAACTTGTAGGGTGGATTGTATCTCAAATCAAAATGCCCATCTACCGGGGTTCAACTGGCCCACCAGGATGGACTTGGGTGGACTTGGGCTCTGACGCAACAAAGGGCTCTAGTAGAAGACTACCTCATTATAGGATTTTAGGCGGGTGTGCAAAAACAGCCTCAAAAATTGCAAATTGTTTATTAACCCTTTCCCGCCGATGGCATTTTTTGATTTTCGTTTTTCGTTTTTGACTCCCCTCCTTCTAAACCCCATAACTTTTTTATTTCTCCGCTCCCAGAGCCATAGGAGGTCTTAATCTTTGCGGGACAATTTTTTCTTCATGATGCCGCCATTAATTATTTTGTATAATGTACTGGGAAGCTGGAAAAAAATTCAGAATGGGGTGAATTTGAAGGAAAAATGCATTTCTGCGGCTTTCTTATGGGCTTCGGTTTTACGGCGTTCACTGTGCAGCCAAAATGACATGTCCCCTGTATTCTATGTCTCGGTACGATTCCAGAGATACCAAATTTATATGGTTTTATTTATATTTTAACCCCTTAAAAAAATCCAATACTGTGTTAAAAAATTTTTTTTCTAAAAGTCGCCATATTCTGACAGCCATAACCTTTTTATACGTCAGTGTATGGGGATGTATAGGGCGTCTTTTTTTGCAGGGCAGGGTGTACTTTTTAGTTCTACCATTTTGGGGAATTGCTTTTGCTTTGATCACTTTTTATTCAAATTTTTATCAGAATCAAAACAGTGAAAAAACGGCGGTTTGGCAATTTTGACTATTTTTCCCGCTACGGCGTTTACCGAACAGGAAAAATATTTTTATAGATTTGTAGAGCGGGCGATTTCGGACGCGGGGATACCTAACATGTATGTGTTTCACAGTATTTAACTACTTTTATATGTGTTCTAGGGAAAGGGGGGTGAATTTTTAATGCTTTTTGAAAAATGTTATATTTTTTTTAACTTTTTTTTTTGCATTTATTAGACCCCCTAGGAGTCTTGAACCCCAGGGGGTCTGATCACTAATGCAATGCATTACAATGCTAATGCATTGCAATGCATTGCAAAATACCGGCACTTCTATTGCAGGCTATGTAGCATAGCCTGCAATAGAAGCAATGTAATGACAAGCCGGGGAGCCTTGACAAGGCTCCCGGCTGTCATAGTAACGTGACGTCGGCCCTGGGGCTTACTCCGGGTGCCAGCGATCACCAGGAAAATGGCTGCCAGGAAAATGGAAATGGTCAGCTTTGACCGAGGTGCCGGAACAGTTAATGCCTCCGATCGGTCCGGGGACCGATCAGAAACATTAGCACCGGTTGTCTACTGCGTAAAGCAGCAGACACCCGGCGGCTATGGCGGTCGCCATAGTTACACACCCGGCATGTGCCGTACTAGTACGGCGGATGTCGGGAAAGGGTTAAAAAAAAGTGAATGAAAATTTTTTTTTTATTCCAGTCAATATTTGATGTGGCCTTTGCCCTTGGGCGGTGGAGTCCTAGAAATGATTATATGACCCCACGGAGACCTGATCTCAAAATCATCCAGTCTGTCTGGGATGACACGAAGAGACAGAAGGATTGGTGCAAGCCAACATCCACAGAAGATCTGTGTTTAGTTCTCCAAGATGGCGACGGGAACAACCTCCCTGCCGAGTCCTGCCAAAAAATGTCTGCAAGTGTAAATTGATGCTGTTTTTAAAGACAATGGGTGGTATGAGTTCCGTATAGATGAAGGACAGACCTCAAAAACATCTGCTCTGGTATGCCCAAAGAACCAAAAGGCCAACACTGCCCTCTACAATGTACAGGAAGTTGGATGTGGCCTTATGATCCTGGTGGACCAACCATCTAAGAGTGAATTCACACATCCATCAGACATTCATCATAGGAGCCGAAGAGAACGAAATGTAAGCTGAGGCCAGATCCTCTATAATACGCAGACCAATGGAGACCAGCAGGTCCCCTTGACTATAAAGAGGTCCATTATTGTGTCCAGCATTTTGTCTATACTTTGCAATTCTTCCAAAACATTCAAAAGAGGGGTTACCTCATGATCTCAGGAGCGGCCTTGTCCAGATAGAAGAACTCAAAAGTTGGCAACTGAAATGATGGATAAATAAAAGTTGCATGCAGGATTTTTGTCTTTGATTTTTGTGAGGGAGGCTCCTAACAGAACCTCCGATGCAAATGTGAACATGTTCTTGGTGGGAATACGTGGCCAAATCTGCTGTATTTAGTGGGTTTGGCAACCAGGTAGTAGATGCTCATGGGTTGATCTCTGGGAGTCGGTACACAAGGTAGCTCTCCTTCTTGAAATAAAGACAAATTTAAATGAACAGCCCTAGAGCAAACCTACCATAAGTACATAAACACATATAGCATGGTCTTACGGAGAACCTATCACTACCAACTCCAGCTCTTCTCTTATGAAATTGGCACCCCTCCACTGATTCCACCAAAGTTGGATTTTTTTCTCTCGCCCCCACCATTCCTGAGCAATCAATGCTGTTAGTTTTGACATCTAGTATCCTTACTAGACTCTCTATTGTCAAGTGGGCAGATGAAGGTTGTAGCAAGGGGGTGTGATTCTGTCCATTGATGATTGGATCTCTGAGTCACCACCCCTTCCTGACACCATCCACTTGACATTAATGGAATCTAGTTAGTGTATCAGGCACCAAAACTTACAGCACTGATTACTCAGGAACGGTGGGGGCTAGAGAAAAAAATCCAATTGTGCCAAAATCACTGGAGTGGAGGCTCATGATGGTCTTCTTTTAAGAATTGACATGTGCCACCATATGTTGTCTGCCACCATCATATGAAGGACACATTGGCCCAGTCTGGGACATATGAAGGCCCTAGTAGTATATCCTACGAGAAATCTTGAAGCACACTTAAAACGCCTTTGGTTACTATATCCATAAAACAATTTTGACAAGAACATGGCAGATGTATTTCGCATTTAATACCCCGTGGATCACTTTTTTGTAAATTTGTATACAGATCAGTTTTCTGTTTGTAGATATTAAGGCTATAAATACTTTGTGTCATGTGGGGATTTGCTCCAATAAGTCCTATGTCTTCTCTGACCCGGTAGTACTTGGATTAAGTCTCAATATCTACTCCAGCAAAGGAAATAAAGGGTCAACACCACATCATTAAGGAGCGCAGGTTTCCAGACGCTTCCCGTATGGACGATTAGTTTATATACACGCTTGTGTGATGAAGTTATGGATCTCGGAGATTTTCCCTTTTTTTTTTTCTCTTGGTAACAATGTGAATTAACAGGTCATTAAATCTCAGTTTCCATTCTCGGAGCAGAACATGGAATTTCTGAGTGTTTGAAGAAAAGAGTGTTGAGATCATGAAAACAATTACGTTCCTGTACTCGGTCCAAGTATGTCACATGTGATTGTTCTTGGCAGGTCAAGACGCTTGTTTATTAAGGAGGAATAATATAGTAAATATATAATATACGACCATTTATTACAGTAGACAATCTCTGCTTCACATCTGGTCATGTTCTACATCCTTAAGTTTTGTGTCTTGAAAGAGGAAACGGCGAGGAGGGGGTATGGGTTACAAAAGAAAAGATACATCTGATTTGTTATGGATGGGTCTATTATGCTGAACAAAAAATCCACTGCATTTTTTGGTGTTCTCCTCCCCGGTCACCGCTCTGCTCCTCCATCCTGTTCTCCTGCCAGTCACTACTCTGCTCCTCCATCCTGTTCTTCTGCCAGTCACCTCTCTGCTCCTCCATCCTGTTCCCCTGCCAGTCACCTCTCTGCTCCTCCATCCTGTTCTCCTCCCCGGTCACCGCTCTGCTCCTCCATCCTGTTCTCCTGCCAGTCACTACTCTGCTCCTCCATCCAGTTCTCCTGCCAGTCACCTCTCTGCTCCTCCATCCTGTTCCCCTGCCAGTCACCTCTCTGCTCCTCCATCCTGTTCTCCTGCCAGTCACCACTCTGCTGCTCCATCTTGGTCTCCTGCCAGTCACCTCTCTGCTCCTCCATCCTGTTCTTCTGCCAGTCACCTCTCTGCTCCTCCATCCTGTTCTCCTGCCAGTCACCGCTCTGCTCCTCCATCCTGTTCTCCTGACAGTCACCACTCTGCTCCTCCATCCTGTTCTCCTGCTAGTCACTACTCTGCTCCTCCATCCTGGTCTCCTGCGAGTCACTACTCTGCTCCTCCATCCTGTTCTCCTGACAGTCACCACTCTGCTCCTCCATCTTGTTCTCCTGCCAGTCACCACTCTGCTCCTCCATCCTGTTCTCCTGCCAGTCACCACTCTGCTCCTCCATCCTGTTCTCCTGCCAGTCACCTCTCTGCTCCTCCATCCTGTTCTCCTGCCAGTCACCACTCTGCTCCTCCATCCTGTTCTCCTGCCAGTCACCACTCTGCTCCTCCATCCTGTTCTCCTGCCAGTCACCTCTCTGCTCCTCCATCCTGTTCTCCTGCCAGTCACCACTCTGCTCCTCCATCCTGTTCTCCTGACAGTCACCACTCTGCTCCTCCATCCTGTTCTCCTGCCAGTCACTACTCTGGTCCACCATCCTATGACTCTGCTCTTGAATCCTGGTCTCCTATAGGAACAATTCAGGTGTCCCTAACTGCAACCAATGCCATTGTGTCCTCCCCTTTATAAAAAACCCTTCCCATCATTCTGGGCCTGTGTCATTCGGCGCCCCCCGTCTGATGGCATTTGTTCTTGTTTTTATTACTGACCCAACTTGATACTTGACCACGTCTCCCATCTGCTGTCCATCCTAATCTTACATGTCTGCCTCCTGTGACTATAGTTTATGAGCCTCAACCTTTGCATGAGCCAACTCCTACACCAAGTGAGACTTTTGGCCAGGTTTTGTAGCCTTTTTGGACTTGGACTGTTTCCAAAAATACCCCATGGCAACGATGACTCCGACAAATGCCAGTATGTCCTAGTCTTTATAAGAGACCATCTTCATTGCTAAATGCTTGTTCCTGTTTTAGCTGTTACCGATCCGGCTTACATATTTGACCACTTCTAACTTTTTGCTGTCCACCCTGATCTTACATGATTCCATTTATAACTGAAGTTCACCTGCCTTAACCATTGTCAAGTCCAAACTTTTGGCCAGGTTCGTAAGCCATGTCCATTTTTTCAGACTTAGACTATTTCCTAAAATACTCCAGATATCCATGACTCCAATCAGCGCCTGTATAACAGACCTTCTACATCACTATGGGCCTGTACTATTTTGTTCCTGGTGTCTGAAAAGGGGCCTGTACCTGTTTTTACTATTACTGACCCTTCTTGTATCTTTGACCCTTTCTACCTGTCTGCTGTGCCTCCCGACCTCGTATGTCTACCACTTATGACTGAAGTTCTCCTGCCTCAACCTTTGCATGTCTGATATGAGTTGAACTTTTGACCAGGCTTTGTAGGCCAAGTCAAAAATATTTCAGACGTCCATGACGCCAGCTCATGTCAATGTGTTCCAGTTTTTATGAGTGACCTTCTCCATCATTCTGAGCTTGCACATTTTGGTGTCTGCAAAGGTGTTTGTTCCTGCTTCTCCTGTTACCGACCCAACTTGTCTATTTGGCCGGTTCTACTTATCTGCTGTCTGTCTGGATCCTACTTGTTTACCACTCATGAGCATATAGCCTTTGCATTGTCTGACTTTCTTCTTGGTACTACATCCTGGTATCTACTCTCCAACTGCACATTAGCTGTCGACATGGAGATTTGATATCAGTGGGTCCACATGTCCTATTGACCTTGTTATAGGGTCAACCACAGAACCATCATGAAGTGTCTTCACTCCCAGAGCCATCACTAGATAGAGGTCTTCTCTGCTACAAGTTCATGTGTCACATAGTGTCTTTGATACATGTAGGTTCTCACCACCTGGCTTGAGTTCAGTTGCCTTTCCTCCGAGTCTCTTGGACTGACCCTATGCATTTTTCTTGTTGTAGAGAGTCCATGTTTCACGTGGCCCAGTATCAAGCACTGCTGAGATAATCCACCATTCTAGTTTTATGAATCCCATATCCAGACAAAACAGAGCTGGAGAAGTAAAACATCTGATCCGGTGGTGAGATATGGTGAATGGTTGCACTCTACGGCTCCCTCCTGGAGGATGCCTGCTCCAGACATGACATGTGTTTTCCTACACATTTTACATCCTTCACTTTCTCGCTGCTCATTAACAGGTTCACTTGATTCTCTCCCAGGGATTTAGTAAAGTTTAGCTATTAGTCTCAGTGAAAATAGTTTAGGAGTGACCTGCCGGATAGAGCCCCAAACCCCTGGGGGACCCTGAGACACTCTTAATAAGCACATGGAGAGAGAAGACTATAAGTGCTTAAGACGGGCTCAGGAAGTGGGTCTAGAAAGATGGGATCATTAGAGCTGTCTACTGTTCCTCCAGTTCAGTTCCAGAATTGTATTTTATATCACCTTGTGGTCAAATGATTAAAGGAATATTCCAAGAAAAACTAAAATAATATGTTACACCTAAAGGGGAATGCATGACTTCTGTCTTTGATTCCCATACAGCTATATGCCAGCTTTAATCCATTCTCCCATTGACAATAACTGCACCTGATTTATTTAGGGGCTCTGGCCTTCTAATAGTAATATACATATCACCCTATTAATATGATAAGATAAGATAATCCTTTAATAGTCCCACATTGGGGAAATTTCAGTATGTTACAGCAGCATAGTAATACAGATACAGGATAATACACAGTAATATATTACAGACGTAGACACACATATGCTGAGAAGAGAAGATATACTAGGAGTCCATAGCAGCTAAGGAACAGAAGAAGAAAGAAGGAAGACTTCATGGTCATCGTCATAATCATTAGTTCTCTGTGCGGAGTGATCTTCGCTTGGTCTGATGTAGATTATACAGCCTGGTCGCAGTTGGAAGGAAGGACCTGCGATAGCTCCTTCTCACACTTGGGGTGAAGCAGACTTTCACTTACAGTGCTGCCAAGTCCCATCAGGGTCTCATACATGGGGTGGGATTTGTTCTCCTGCATGGAGGTTACCACAGACAGTATCCTTCTGTCACCCACCCTCTACTGGGTCCAGGGGGCTCCCCAGGACAGAGCTGGCCCTCCTGATCAGCCTGTCAAGTCTATTTCTGTCCCTGGTTGATATACTGCTCCCCCAGCAGGCCACATCAAAAAAGATGGCTGAGGCAACCACAGAGTTGAAGAAGGCCCTAAGAAGTGTCCCCTGGACTCCGAAGGCCCTCAGCCTCCTGAGCAGGTAGAGTTTGTTGTGGCCCTTTCTGTGCAGCGCCTCCAGGTGATCAGCTCAGTCTAGTTTATTATTGAGGAGCACACCCAGATACTTATAGGTCCTGACTATCTCAATACATGTTCCTTGGATCTCCACCGCCTTGGTCTTCCCAGCATTAATCCTGAGCTGGTTCCGCTGGCAGCACACAAAATAGGGGACAGATCGAGAGCGTGATATCCCTTTTATTACGGTATTTTGTTTTTATTGCCTTTTTGTGACGCTACCAGTACAAAAATTCATATTAGACAACGCAGAAAAATTTGGCCCATTTGTGTCTTGCGGGTAATCTTTAGTCTTCGTATTAACATCACAGACACTATATCATAGAAAAGTCCCTTCTCATTCCAGGCAGACATTCTTCAAGACTCTATTGTAGAATCACAGCCCACCGAGTCCCCTCTTATCTTACGCCTTACCCCATTACATGTCTTTATCTCCCGATTCTTCCACGTCAGTATTTCCACATCTTACTTGTATAAATATATTTGGGAGGAAATTCTTCAGCTGACAAGTAGAAAATTATTTATCTCATATTCTATTTTGGGACATGTTTTTGTTTCTATATTATGTGAACTAAGACGTGTTTTTTTCTTTTGTTCCACTTTTCAATAAAATTAACATTTTTGAAAAAAAAAATTGAAGAAGGTATTTTCCCATCCATAAAAAGTGTGTGCGTGTGGTTTAAGTGCAATGTATGTCGTTTTGCTAATGTACTGTCTATAGCTGAATGCCTGTATAAACCTCAGTGATGCAGTGACTTGTTCAGGCTCTCAGTATCACTCACTAGTGTAACATATACCCTGAAGTATCTCCATATTCCCCTCCATGTGTGGCAAGTAACGCATCACATGCCTCTTCTTTCCCTGCTTTCTCCACTTCCACCTGCTTCCCTCTCTATTGTTGCTGGAGGTAACATGTTTCACATGCCCGGTTGCTGGAGGTAACATGTTTCACATGCTGGGCAGCACATAGTCCATTGGTTAGAAGAGTAGCAGAGCAATATCTCAGAAGACCGGCATTTGCAAAGACAGGGAATCTTTGCAGAATTTCCTAATACATTCTACTAGTTAAACATGTAGGAACTATTAAGAGGACAATGTATGTCAGAAGGGAGAATATCAAGGGAACTCCAGAACTTTGTAGTATGTCAATAATTCTATCTATAGGAAGCCCCGGCAGCCTAAAAACAACTGTGCTGCACAGAGATGGGCAAGATCATGAAAAATAATTCTGAGCTACAGTGTCTTAATCTGGTGAGCATTAGGAAATGTTTAAGAACTTTCCTATACTTCTTATAGGTTATCAAAAGCTTTAAAGCATAGTGTTACGGAGGTTTTCCTACACTGCAGTAGTTTGTAGTATGTGAACAATTTTAATCAATGCAAGCCGCGGCTGCATAAAAACAACTGTGCTGCACAGATCTGGGCAAGATAATTACAATGGCTTAATCTGGTGAGCATTAAAGGGATTCTACCATTAAAAAACTTTTTTTTCTAGATAACACGTCGGAATAGCCTTTAGAAAGGCTATTTGTCTCCTACTTTTAAAAGTAGGAGACGAATGCTAATTAGTTCTCTCGCAGCGATTGGGGTGTCCCCCAGCACTGGAAATGCAATGGGGGCGTCCCCACTGCTGCTCGAAAACCGGCTCCAGCGACGCCTCTATCTTCTGCTGGATCCTCCCCTTCCTTCTTCGTCTTTATTCGGTGTCACGTCGGACGCCTACGCAGTTGGCTCCTGCCAGTGGGACACTAGTAGAGCTGACTGCGCATGCGTGGCCATAGTCCCGAGGCCGCAATTGCATGCATGCGCAGTCGACTCTACTAGTGTCAGAGAAGACAGAGGTGATGCGGCCGAAGAAAGAAGGGGAGGATCCAGCAGAAGATAGAGGCGGCGCAGGATCCTGTTCTCGGGCAGCGGTGGGGACGCCCCCGTCGCATTTTCAGCATTGTTTGTAGTCTGTTACCATGGAGACACACAGGTTTGCATAGTATCTGTATACACAAAACAGGAGATATTTTTTAATCAGTTTTCATTGCAAAATTGATTTTTTTTTAATTTCATTTGACATGCATTGGAACAATAAAAACTTTCTTTGAGGACACGCTGTCGATGTTACATTGCATGTTTAATTCCTAGTCCGTTTTTTAATGGATTACATTTAGTGGTGTCCTGGAGATAGAAGTATAATCCACCCCAGTGCAGACTCAGCAGTTGTGCCTATACACTAAGCCTGTGGTAAAGAGACAACTGACTTAACCTTGAGGTATTTTTAGATTTACGTTCCATTTTATAGCAGACAGACCCTCCACGTTCCCTACAGAGAGGATCCCTAATTATCTGTCTATGGATACAGACCAGAGCAGCCGCTGGTTTGAGGTCCCTATGAAATGTCAGGTTTTTTTTTTTTGCGGAATTAAATATATTATTTATTTATTCACTTTTATATAACTTTTTAACCCAAATCCTGAATATTTCACATTTGGTTATTCATCAATTTCATATGACTGAAGTGCGTGAAAATTGTACAATAATACGGCTTATTATTGAGACTATGATTAAAAACCCTCTCATGTATTATAAAGCAAATATGTGAAAACTATTTTTGAATATCTTATTTATAGGCTGAGATATAATTACTTAAAGATATAGGCCCAAAGCCTGAGGCTGTACTACTGAGAAATTACAACATTTCTCTCTCAAAGAGTCGGCTCCAGACTGTCGCTGCCTATGGCCATGACTGTGTTGTAAAGCGGATCACTAAATGCTGTTAAGGCCGGGTTCATACAGGGTTTTTTGGTCCGGATTTTGACGTGGAATCCGCATCAAGAAACCGCCTCCCATTAAAATCAATGGTTTCTTTTTTCTGTGAGCGGTTTGTTCCTTGTTCCTGCTTGCGGAAAAAAGAAGAGACATCCCCGTCATTGAGGCAGATTCTGCGGCTGGTTCAGCTGCGGCCGTCCGCATCGCTACACTCCCTCTTGACTAGGCCCATTCATTTGGGCCTAATCCGCAGCAGAATGCCACAACTGGTTGCCAGTAATGGCATCGGCATCCAGTTGCAGCTAGCTGTTTTTTGGACCGGATTCTGAGGCCTCTGTATCAAAATCTGGTCCAAAATGAGTGAACCTGGCCAGGGCCGGCGTCAGCGCACGGCATAGTCGGGCAAGTGCCGGGGCCCACAGAGCCTCTGGGGGCCCCCCGGCACTTGCCTGTCACAATTTCAGCTCATCGGCGTCCGTCCGCCGATGAGCTGAAATACATACGCGATGCAGGAGCTGTGAGATCAGCTCCTGCTTTAAAGCTCCGGCCCGGCTTGCGTGTGTAGGCGCGATGACATCATCGCATCACGCCTACACACGCAAGCCGGTCCGGAGCTAAGCAGGAGCTGATCTCACAGCTCCTGCATCGCATATGTGACTAGAGAGGAGCATCGGGGGAACGAGGGAAGGTGAGTGATGTAAGTGTTTGTTTTGTATTACATTACATATTAAGGTGAAACATAATGAAGGTGGCCCATGAAACTGGGGGGCAAATGAAGGGGAGGGGGGGAACGGCATGACACTGGGGAAGATGAATGGGATGGGGAGAGAACGGCATGAAACTGGGGACAGAGATGGAGGGGGCCCAAAGAAACTGGGGGGCAAATGAAGGGGAGGGGGGAACAGCATGACACTGGGGCAGATGGAGGGGGGGGAGAACAGCATGACACTGGGGCAGATGGAGGGGGGGGGAGAACAGCATGACACTGGGGCAGATGGAGGGGGGGAGAACAGCATGACACTGGGGCAGATGGAGTGGGGGAGAACAGCATGACACTGGGGCAGATGGAGGGGGGGAGAACAGCATGACACTGGGGCAGATGGAGGGGGTGGGGAGAGAACGGCATGGAACTGGGGACAGAGATGGAGGGGGCCCAATGAAACTGAGGGGGCAAATGAAGGGGGGGAGGACGGCATGACACTGGGGCAGAGACGGGGGACATTAAACTGTGGGCAGATGAAGGGGGAGAACGTGATGAAACTGGGGACAGAGATGGAGGGGGGACATGAAACTGGGGGCAGAGGAAGGGTGTATATGAAACTGGGGGAGAGATGGAGGGGGGGCATATAATTTACGGGTGACTGTAGGAGGATTATACTGTGTGGGAGCACATAATAAATGAATGAGAATGGGTGGAATCAACATAAAAGTGGGTGGAACTAAATTTGCCGCGGCGCGCAGAGCGCGCCGCACGTTTTGCCCCTCTTTCTACTCTTTAAAAGATTGGGAGGTATGGCGTTGGTGACGCCACACTCCTGCATGACGTCACTCGCTTCATCTGCAACGCACAGTGTCTCGACTCCCCCACCTCCTTTACAAGAGGGCCCACTGAGGCTCTGTCGCCCAAGGGCCCATAAAAACCTGGAGCCGGCCCTGAACCTGGCCTAACAGAGCAGAGGAGAAGCTCAGACAAGATGGCTGCCGCCATATTAAGTGTAAGCAAAGGGTAACCAATACAAGGTAAACTAAGAGAGTGGCACCTGTTGACAGAGAAAGGGTTCCAAGTATAGACTTCTAGAACTACTGTCCATTGGGCTCACCACATACTCACAGTGGACCACTGATATAAGAATGGTTCCTCCATTGTCTGGAAGTTGTTGGTTGCCTTACGGTACTGTTTTGCCAGTAAAAGTATGTGGGATCTCGTTCCTGCAATCTCATTTTCTTCATCATCATCATCATCATCATCATCATCATCACTCCAACCACCATCTGGCTCAGGGGAGTTGAAGATTAAGAGATGAGATGAAGATGAAGCTTACCCAATGGAAGACTATTCCCACCATCAGTTGTACCGCAGGCCCCCTCAGCTCTGCACCAGCCTAGGAGGACAACTGGTCTAGCTATCTGTGATAACTCCTGTTTTAAAGAGGGCCTATCATGTTCTCTGACATTAGTGGAGTCTATAAAAGTGTACCATCGGGGTGTGTTCCTCATAGCCCAACAATGGCGCTGAGCTGTACGTCCTCTTTAACCACTACTACTCCTAGCTTCTGGGTTCCATCTTATCCGTTGTCCCCATGAGAAGGAATGGGGAGGCTCGGTAAACCTGTTCTAGTGATCAGTGGGAATCCCAATGGTGGTCCTCATAGACACTATTCATACAGATAGGTCGTGAGTTTTAATTGGGTGAATACCCCTTTAAGGTTCTTACCAATTGAGGAAATAACTTCTAGAATCTATAGAACAGGAAGCAGCTAACATAACATTGTTATCCCCCATTGTTGCCATCTTGGTCCTATATATAGACAGTATATATTGTCCTGGTAATGAAGAAGGAGCGACCATCACGATGCAGAGCTGGAACGCAGGCACGTGTTGCTGTTTCCTCTGTATTAAAGCAACAAGCCAAGGATTTTCTCAGGTAATAACTCATCAGAGAGATAGATCTGGACATTTTACCTTGTTAGGCCTGAATTCACTGGCGGACCAGATGTGATCCTGCTGAGACTCATCTGCTTCGCTCTGGAACCTTGATCTGATGTTGGCAGAGCCGCAGTTTCCTACCTCAGTTTCACACCATTATTATATCTATTTCACATTTTACCTAGGTCTTGGCCAAAAAATATTTTCTGTAATCTTTTGTCTGTCTTTACATTGAAGCAACAGTCGCTGATATCTCCGGTGAACGCGTCTCACACATATGGTAGGAAATAGCCTGGAATTCTTCTGTATATACTGAAGGGTGGGTTAATATTACATGCCTGTTGTGGTCGTAGACAGAATTCCTTAGTAAGATTATGACATTAGGTATAAATGCTTAAAAAGTTTTTCCAGTCATAATCGTTAGACCTGTCATTGTCTTCTCTGTTTCCATATCCTAAAAATATTTCTTGTGTCGTCCTCTTTCTTACCAGAGAAGTGGCCAGAACACTCATGGATACTCTTGACTAATGTTACTTAACCTGAACCTCTGGATTTGGTTGGGACCAGATGACTTCTGTGTATGAAGGGATCCCAACTCTCCACCAAAAAAGGGGGGGATAGAAGGATTAGAGATGGATGAACCTCATGAGATTCAGACCCAAGAGTACAAAAAGTGGAGGCCCAGGGACACATTTTGGATTGGGTCAAGCCAGAAACGTTTGGAAAATTTGGGTCAAATTCGGTTTGATCCAAACTGGTTGGCTCAACTTTGTTCAACACCTAATCCTATTATTCGCAGGACAGATAAGCCACCACCCAAGATCTCTGCAGTCGGATCCCTGTAGTTCCTGTCTCTACACTTTTCTTGAAAGGAAAAATATTACAAGTTACAAGTTTCTGATTTTTGGTAAAGACGAGTTGATCCAAGTTTTATACTGATTGATGGAGTTGGAGTCTGGAAGGAATTTTTCTTTTGCCTTCTTCCAGATCAATACTGTAGGGTTAAAGGTTGGACTTGATGGACCTGTGTCTTCTTCCAACCTCATCTAGTATTAGAATGTTTGTCTGTCCTCAATGTTTTTCTTGGAGAGAAGTTTCTTCTGGAAGAATGATTGTCCAGAGAAAAAAGGCGAGCACTACCATGAGTCATACCAACAGTAAAGCATCCTGAGACCATCCATGTGCCGGGTGGCTTTTTATCTACAAGAGTGGATTCACTAACAATTTTACCTAATTGCCATGAATAAAGATTAGGATCTGAATATCCTCCAAGAGCAACTTCTTCCAACCATCTAGGAGACTCTTGGTGATGGAGGACACTTCCATCATGATGGACACCATGTCACATGGCAAAAGTGATATCTAAGTGGCTCCATGAACCAAACCTTGAAGTTTTCAGTCAATGACAAGGAAGCTCCTCAGATCAGTGCAGTGCTGACTGTGTTGAGCTGCCATATTACATTGTCCATGTGAGGTTGGAGTTCCAATGGAATCGGAAAATTGGATTGACCAAAACATAAAAGACCGTTTTGTCATGCCCATATACACAGAATCATGTCAAGGTGCGTGCCGGAATCCCGGGGCTCCGAGAATTCAGACATTCATTCGGACAGTCCTTAAACCCAACTTCTTTAAACCCAACTTTAGCATGACCCTTATTTCGCCCACTTTGCCCAGTCTTGTAGACAGTATTGTTGGACCTGACATTGTGACTTGAACTTGTTAATGAATTCATTGAGATAATTTTTAATATTTCGCAAAAACATCAGAAAATTCTTCAAAAAGAGCAAAAGTGAAGTGATTCTAGACATGTCCCAAATCCACTTTTTGTCCCCCTAACCGCAGCCAACGTCGATTTGTATATGACAGTCATTTCTTGAAGTAGTCGTTCATGTTTTACAACGTTTTCAGTGTCTTACAGATGTTTTGGTAGAGGGGGAAGTGGAGAGCCAGGAGGTCTCGTCCCCTTATAGGACCGCAGCTCGCTGCAGGAACATGTGTTTCAGGATAAACATTTGACATTACACCGGGCTCAGGCGTAATGACTCTTGCAGGTACCGTCTCAGTGTGCAGGTCCAGCTCTTTGCAGTTGTTACAGCTGCTTCCTTTGTTCCTGTTTTCTTAACTTTGCTTTAAGCTTTTTGCAAGGACTTCTCCTGCTCTCATGTGGCCACTTAGAGACAAGAGAAAACCATCAGGCACGATATTTACTTCAATGTGAAACTAAGCTTATGACAGCACTTAACTCGCCTGGCGAGAGGGCAGGAGATCTTAATTTAGCAATAAATACAGTAGTTATATGGACACATCAGATCAGTTACAGGCAGGATGTAGTAAGGTGTTCCTGGCACCTTCACTTGGAGGACTGGGGCCTTAAAGGGGTTGTCTGGTTTCGAAAGACCATTTACATATAACCTAGGAGGGAATTCTGAGCTAATAAAGGGTCTCCATTCAGGATACGAGGAACAACAAAGACTACCCCTCACTACGGAAGACCTGGCACAGCCGGGACCCCCCTGTGCAATGTCTCCTCATAACTGTCCCATCCATACTTTATAGCAGCATTTACATCACCCTTTTCTTCTCTATCTGGCCAAGACCACCATGAAGACTTGTTCACAACACGTCTGTGCTTACAAGCTTCCATATATATGCATCCCCACACTCTCCATGTGCCCACCACATAGCATGATGACCCCTTTTGTGCCATAGCCTTCCCTAATGAATCTCTTCTTGACTATATACTGTTATTTTACCATGAAAGGTTTAGTTGTCTCCTTTCTGACAGAGGAAGGCTGCGTATCATAAATCTTCTCACTCCAGTGCACCAGAGGACAGGGGGTATACATTTGTGATGCACAGACTACAGCCATCACAGTCAGAAAAGAGAGCAAAGAAGTCTATCCAACCCTAGTGTGGTGAGAGGGATCCGTGATCCCCCTTGGCTTCTGGGCATGGTTGCAGCTACGACCACTGAGACTGAGCACTAGGACCTGATATGGTCAGTTTATCATCAGGTGACATCTCTAACATGAGTGGTGTATTCAGTGTGTACTGTAGACACTGAATATGGCTGTAACATAGAGAGGCTCCTCAGCCTGCCTCTACTCTCCCTACTACGGCCTACCTACATCTACAGTACGTAACCATATACCATAAGACGCTCTTTACTCTGACTGTGACAGCCCGTCACCCCACTATCCAACACGCAAACTAACTAGAGAAGAATCAATGTGTACGACCATCTTAACTACCCTCTCCCAATGAAGAACATACAATATTGGGGGCAATAGCAGTTCTAAAGTTCATGGTCAGCTTTACCCTACACAACTTTTCTTGTAGTTTGTAGGTTTCTTTCACCATTTACTTCAGAACATCTACTAATTGATATATTGTTGACGTACTCAGAAAAACCGTCCACCGACCGATAACAATGGCCATCATTAGAACCTGAGATGAATGATGTCTACAAGAATGGACTTGGCCTAATGAGGAGAGCTCATCTGATGTCTACTGGGAGCCGCAGACAGGATCTCTTTGTAGCTTTGTTGAGAGATCTATTGATCTTAGGTTTCACTTAAACACCAGAGATAATGAGTTTTTAAGGGCAAATGGCCACTCAGCGTGGTCACCTGTCCAGAGCAGTGTCGATCAGGAGGACCTTTGGCTTTTTTTTTTCGAAATGTGGGCCTAAGCAGCTCTTACCCGAACTGTAATGGAGGTCTTGTCCGCTTTGCAAATCTCTTTTTTTTAAGAAGGAGCTTTGATGAAAAGTTGTTGGACTCTCAGTGATGGAGAAACAGAGCATCAGGTGTACAATTTCTCTGCAGCACCTCTGCAGGTGACATCCGGTATTACACAATTCGCATTTACATTAATTGGACTGTCAATGTACAGTTATACATGGAGGAGCTGGATGTACTGAATGTGACAACTGGGTTCATTATGACTTCTCCAAAAATTTGTTTGTTGTCCGTCATCAACAAATTATTATTATACTCTGAAATCTCTTTATAATAAGTGAAGGCCCAGGGAAATAATAATAAAAAAATGATACTCACCTCTCCTTGGTATACGGTCTACACCCATGGACTCTTATGAAGTTCTTCTCCGACATCATATGCCCAGGGTCAATGATCCCAATACCAGGCCTCAGCAGTCACACATGACACCCCAATGTCATAACGCTTTGGCCTAGGGTCCCATTAAAGCCTACAAGTGGAGACTGGAGGCCCAGGAAGAAGAAATGCCCAGGAGAGGTGAGTATCAGAATTTTATATTGTGTTCACCTCTCCCCTGGGCCTCTAGGGTCTGGAGACCACATTGTATTATAACAGTACATTTGGACCAAAACAAAACTAGCGGGTGAACCTTGTGTACAGCCCAAACAATTAAAGGGGTTGTCTGGAAGTAAAAATTTATTGTCAATATAGGAAAAAAAATACTAGAAGTGACTGGTTTCACTGATTCCCACCCAGGTCCTGTATCAGTCCCTACTTCCTGGTCCCTCTTGATGATGTCATAATTAGAGATGAGTGAGTAGTAGTTGATCGAGTAGGTATTCGAAATACTTGTACTTGATCGAGTACCACTTGCTATTCGAATGTAAAAGTTCGATGCAGAACCAGCATTGATTGGCCAAATGCTATACAGTCGGCAAATCAACGCTGGTTCTTCTCCTACCTTTAGAAGTCTTCTCCGTGCAGCTTCCCCGCGGCGTCTTCCGGCTCTGAATTCTCTCTGCCAGGCATCGGGCCTGGGCAGAGCCGACTGCGCATGCCCGCTTGTAGTGCGGACATGCGCAGTCGGCTCTGCCCAGGCCCAATGCCTGGCAGAGAGAATTCAGAGCCGGAAGACACCGCGGGGACACTGCACGGAGAAGACTGCTCAGAGGATCCAGCCCGACCCTCACTCGTGGACTTGGTAAGTATAATTTGATCGAATGTTGCCTACCCCTGAAACGAGCATTTTCCCCCCATAGACTATAATAGGGTTCGATATTCGATTCGAGTAGTCAAATATTGAGGGGCTACTCGAAACGAATATCGAACCTTGAACATTTTACTGTTCGCTCATCTCTAGTCCTAATTAGAGATGAGCGAACACTAAAATGTTCGAGGTTCGAAATTCGATTCGAACAGCCGCTCACTGTTCGAGTGTTCGAATGGGTTTCGAACCCCATTATAGTCTATGGGGAACATATACTCGTTAAGGGGGAAACCCAAATTCGTGTCTGGAGGGTCACCAAGTCCACTATGACACCCCAGGAAATGATACCAACACCCTGGAATGACACTGGGACAGCAGGGGAAGCATGTCTGGGGGCATAAAAGTCACTTTATTTCATGGAAATCCCTGTCAGTTTGCGATTTTCGCAAGCTAACTTTTCCCCATAGAAATGCATTGGCCAGTGCTGATTGGCCAGAGTACGGAACTCGACCAATCAGCGCTGGCTCTGCTGGAGGAGGCGGAGTCTAAGATCGCTCCACACCAGTCTCCATTCAGGTCCGACCTTAGACTCCGCCTCCTCCGGCAGAGCCAGCGCTGATTGGCCGAAGGCTGGCCAATGCATTCCTATGCGAATGCAGAGACTTAGCAGTGCTGAGTCAGTTTTGCTCAACTACACATCTGATGCACACTCGGCACTGCTACATCAGAGCCGAGGGTGCGCTTGAACCCTTGTGCAGCCTCGGCTCTGCTACATCAGAGCCGAGGGTGCGCTTGAACCCTTGTGCACACTCTGCTTCATCAAGCTAATAGAATGCATTGGCCAGCGCTGATTGGCCAATGCATTCTATTAGCCCGATGAAGTAGAGCTGAATGTGTGTGCTAAGCACACACATTCAGCACTGCTTCATCACGCCAATACAATGCATTAGCCAGTGCTGATTGGCCAGAGTACGGAATTCGGCCAATCAGCGCTGGCTCTGCTGGAGGAGGCGGAGTCTAAGGTCGGACCTGAATGGAGACTGGTGTGGAGCGATCTTAGACTCCGCCTCCTCCAGCAGAGCCAGCGCTGATTGGTCGAGTTCCGTACTCTGGCCAATCAGCGCTGGCCAATGCATCCCTATGGGAAAAAGTTTATCTCACAAAAATCACAATTACACACCCGATAGAGCCCCAAAAAGTTATTTTTAATAACATCCCCCCCTAAATAAAGGTTATCCCTAGCTATCCCTGCCTGTACAGCTATCCCTGTCTCATAGTCACAAAGTTCACATTCTCATATGACCCGGATTTGAAATCCACTATTCGTCTAAAATGGAGGTCACCTGATTTCGGCAGCCAATGACTTTTTCCAATTTTTTTCAATGCCCCCGGTGTCGTAGTTCCTGTCCCACCTCCCCTGCACTGTTATTGGTGCAAAAAAGGCGCCAGGGAAGGTGGGAGGGGAATCGAATTTTGGCGCACTTTACCACGCGGTGTTCGATTCGATTCGAACATAGCGAACACCCTGATATCCGATCGAACATGTGTTCGATAGAACACTGTTCGCTCATCTCTAGTCCTAATGTCTTTCCATACTTCCAACCATTCAAAATTACAACAGAAAAAGGTCTACTACGGGAGAATCCGTATATATAGGATATAAGGGGATTGACACTACCTATCACCAAAAAATCACATCTAGATGGGCACGTTGGGCATCTACTCAAGAGGAGAACCATTTGGAGAAGAGCAATGTCATGGAAGAGAGAGCCTGAGTGTACAGAAAGGGGACATACTATATACTGTATATATATATATATATATATCTACGTCCACTTTCTGTACACTCCGTGCTCTCTCTTCCATGACATTAGTTTTATTAGCTGGGGTACAATCTAGTTATATTATTGACCATGCGAGTTGTGGTTCAGTCTCGCGGGACACATTTATGGTCTTCACGTAGTCGCAGAACATGCTAAAATTCATGTATTAGTCAGTAAATAAACAAGCACACACGAAAAACCAGCTAAGTAAACATTCTGCGAGAATTTTCTCATATGACACAATTCTGAAAGGGATAAATATAGACACACAAGTCCTGTAAATAGACCGCGTTGGGTTTTTCTCAACATACTGTATATCCCAGTGTGACTGTCTCCGTATCGTGTTTAACCAGGTAACAAGTTACTTTCTACATTACAAGAAATTCCAATATTTCTCCAAGATCAATGTATCCAATGGGCTCATGCCCCCGTAAATGGACCCTATGGTGCCACCCCTGGGATATCTGTGGGTCCATATTAGCAGTGATTATTCTATTTTCTGTCCATGATTATTGGGGCGGCCATCTTGCCTGAGCTTCTCCTCCACTCTGTTAACAGCATTTAGTGATCTGCTTTACAGCACAGTCATGACCTTAGGCAGCAATAGTCCCATTGATGTCTATGGAAGAGCTAAGCTGTGACATCATCTATTGTCAGTGGTGATGTAATAATGTCTCAGTAGTGTTATCTACAGAAGTGTTATCTTCTATTATAACTATGAGATGTAAATGAGGTGACTGCTGCAAACAAAACTACAGAATTGACAAGTTTTGGTCTATGATTAAGCTTAGTGGTGAGAGTTACAATTGCAGAATATAGTATTGTTTTAAAATATAGATAGTAATGGATTTTTTTATTTAAAAAAAAATTCTTTAAAACTATTATTAGCACAAAAAACTTGGTTTAAAAAACAGGTAATTTCCTTTTAACCAATAAGACACAAAGACAGTAAGTTAGTTGCGGCCATTTTGTAAACTATATACATAAATATATACCGTATGAATTGTTTTATGCAGTAAATTCCTTGACAACAAACCCATTTATCAAAAAAAACAGGAGTATCCTGGGGCTGCTAAATCTGGTGCCAATATGTCCACAGTGATTTAGCACAGTCATAGGGGTGTAATGACTAATCATAGATGACTGCCATATCCTTGAACAACGTCCTGTGTCGCCACCCGGCAGAAACCCAAAATAAGCCAGACCAACCCATAACCCTGTATAATGTATGATGAACAAAATCCCAAAAAGGGATGTGTAGCATGTCACAGCTCACAATGAAAGTAAGGAGAGTCTATCTACTTCTGACTAGCTGCTTGTGTTATTGCTGATGAGATGTTAGTCATAGACAGTAAGCAGATTTTCTTATTGAGCGAGGGATCTTGTTAGCTGCATCATTACCTGGATTTGCAAACAGTATCCCTGAATTTCCTATATCTTGGCCACTTGAGCTATTCTCAATTATTCACTTGCTATTTTACAGTTACTCCTAGCAGAAATTCATGTAAAGAAACCAGTAGTAGTAATAATGGATAGGGAAGAAGACTGTTCCTTATTATACATGCTCCCTACCCCTTGGAGAAATGTAAAATGTAAATGGCGATTTTAGCAGCAAAAAATCTTATAGGACACCATGTAGGAAAGCTTAAACAGCCAGAGAACAGGCTTAAAACTCGGGTACCCTTTAAAACTTTCCAACACCCCTTTCCCCTTCCCCTCTAGATTTCAGCCTGGGTCTGGCCATTTTGTAATGGTAACACTATGCACCTGTTCACGCTATGAATAAATCTTTTCTTATATTATTCTAGTAAGTGAACGGTTCTATTCGATACGGTAGTCGTATCTGTCCATGTGCGGTACATCAGATCTCTTGTATCAGACGTCTTGCATGTTTTGTCTAGAGTCATCACAACACTGATGAAAACATTGTAGAAAGAGTTTCCTGTAGAGATGTGATGTCTAAAACTCGAAATGCAGATGGAGAAGTATTTATAACATTCGGACTGACCTCTGGCATTCCCTAGAATTGTACTTTTCCGGAGAAGTGCAGCTCGTGGATAGATTTCACGCAGGTTTCTTATGTGGAAGGACTCTGGGTATAGACTTGGCGCTGTAACTTTTTGTCTTGGCCGGCCATTTGGTAATCTGGCTGAGAGTCATTTCCCCCGATTCCACTATATACATGTATTATACACTATATATGCCCCTGTGTACTCAATAGGGACAGGGAAGTGACAACTGCCACACACCTAGAGGGGTGACTTATAGGCTTTAGAAGAGGATCAGATATGGTGAAATCCAACATGTCCCACACCATCACTCCTCCATGTATATTGAATGGTCTCTCCTAAATCAGTACTTTTAGGCCAACACCCATGGTATGGATAACTTTAGAGACAGTCCTTGGGTGTCAAGTCACTGTAGAGTTCCCCTGACTACACCTCTTTTGGCTTGACAAGTGTAGAGTAAGTTCCCCAAGATTGCCATGGGCAGCCTAAACCCAATGGGCCCTGACAACTGTGAGAATGTGTCTAAGGCTGACACCCAAACTATCACGTCATATCCAAAACAGAACCATAGTGGTCAAGACGTTATGGTGATGGATACTGCCGATAAAGGTTCTGAAGTTGGAGTCGTTGAGTTGGAGTTGGAAAAAAGTTACTGACTATGGCATCGAAACAAAAATTATTACACATAATCCCACATTACTTCAATGTTGCAATACTGGACACGACCAAAGAACAAGGGTGGCGCTGTTCTGGAGCCATTTTACTGCCTATTCTGATGTAAGGTATCTTTGTGTAATGTGTGTGTAAGTAAGTAAAGTAAATAAATTTAGACTGGGACCTCCCAACAACTCAACAAAGATTTGACTGGACAGTTGGTGACTCTAAAAGTCTCCATAGCCAAATTATCGCTGCACACCCATCATGCCCATCCATAGTAATATACATTGTACGTATGTTATTACCCTTGGTTCACATCTGCCTTTGGTAATACGTTCAGGGGATTTGCTGTGGGAACCCCCCGAATGGACTACCGAATGCATTTGCAAACGGTGTGCCGTGAAAGAACATGGACCCCATAGACTATAATGGGATCCGTGTGCTTGCCACAAGATCCCTGCACGAAACATGCGGACAGGATGAAGTACTTTATTGTCTGCATATTCCCTGTGGAGATCTCGCGGCAAGCACACGGACCCCATTATAGTCTATGGGGTCCGTGTGCTTTCACTGCACACCGCTAATTCTTTTGGGGGGTCCCCATGTGGACTCCCCCGACGCAGATGTGAATGAGGCCTTAGGTCATACCCTAAAGAGGATCTGTGACTAGGTCTGAAAAGTCCAATGACATCCATCATCTGATCAACGCCATCACCCTGAGCATGTTGGTGTCTTCTTTATTGAAACCCATTCAGCTATTCTGAAGATATAAGCCTTAAATGTTGATTCTAATCTGCACTGACAGGGTCTATATCTTTGGAATAGCTGAATGGTTTCAAATAAACAAAACACAGGCAGTAGACTCTAATTTGTTTCAGCACTAACAGGACTTATATCTGTGGAATAGCTGAACAGATTTGGATTAATAAAACAACAAATTGCTCAGGGTGATCGCGCCGATTAGATGATGTATATTCAGACCTGGTGACACGTGCTATTTAGAGACCTTGTCTTATATGTAAATTCAAAGTTCTCATTAAACCATACCTCCCAACTTTTAAAGAACTGAAAGAAGCGCGCGGCAAATTTAGCTCCACCCACTTTTATGTTGACTCCAACCATTCTCATTAATTTTTCATGTGCCCCCACACAGTATTATCCTCCTACAGCCACCTGTAAATTATATGTCCCCCCTCTATCTCTCCCCCAGTTTCATGTCCCCCTCCATCTCTGCCCACAGTTTCATGTCCCCCATCTCTGCCCCCAGTTTCATGTCCCCCCATCTCTGTCCGCAGGTTCATGTCTCTTCCATCTCTGCCCCAAGATTCAAGTCCCCCCATCTCTGCCCCCAGATTCATGTCCCCCCATCTCTGCCCCCAGATTCATGTCCTCTCCATCTCTGCCCCCAGATTCATGTCCCCCCATCTCTGCCCCCAGATTCATGTCCCCCCATCTCTGCCCCCAGATTCATGTCCCCCCATCTCTGCCCCCAGATTCATGTCCCCTCCATCTCTGCCCCCAGATTCATGTCCCCACATCTCTGCCCCCAGACTCATGTCCTTTCCATCTCTGCCCCAGATTCATATCCCCTCCATCTCTGCCCCCAGATTCATGTCCTTTCCATCTCTGCCCCCAAATTCATGTCCCCTCCATCTTTGCCCCAGATTCATGTCCCCTCCATCTCTGCCCCCAGATTCATGTCCCCCCATCTCTGCCCCCAGATTCATGTCCCCCATCTCTGCCCCCCGTGTTATGCCGTCCCCTCCTTCATCTGCCCCCAGTTTCATGTTCCACCTCAATGTCTACACACAAAAACCACTTAAACTCACCTTTTCCTCGCTCCGTCGCCGCTCTCTCTGCAGTGTCACTAACACAGTTGTAGGTGCGATGTGATGTAGGTGCCTACACAGCCACTAGCCGGAGTGCAGCGGCAAAGCAAGGAGCTGAGCTGTGACAGCTCCTTGCTTTAGTCGCGTATGTATTCAACTCAGATCTGTGTCCTCAAGACGCAGATCTGAGTTGAAATCGGGACATACCTCCCTCCAACCGGGACCGCCGGACACGTCACCGAAATCGTGAATGTCCCGCGGAAATCGGGACGGTTGGGAGGTATGATTAAACTAGTCAATTACAGATTATGGGTCTGATATGGGCAGCTTTGTATGTGAATGGAGCATAAAGTTATTATATGCAGATTCGGTCCTGTGTACTGACTTTTGGCAGTCATGTCTTAAACTCAATCGCAGTCAAGGAAACAAAACCACTGACTTGTAATGTCTTAAGACGAGCCTGTTACATGACCAGAGACCCGCGCAGAATCCTGGCAGCTCGTTCCTCCTTAACTGGTGTTAATCAACTGCAATAACTTCCCCGCCCTCCCGGCCCGGAGGACAGAGGTCACGCAGTAATATCACACATGGTCAGATCAGGTTTCCGAGCTGGGATTCTGAACAAACCATGATCTAAACAAAGCTTTAAACACTCAAAAATAATTAGGTTTATGAACTTCACGAAAAGTCGTCTGCCAGCGAGAACCAGCCCTAAAAAAAAAAAAAGCGCTCCGAAATTCTACTAATTGACTTTAAGGCCTCCGACTTCTGTTTTATGGGAAGGTCATAGAAAGTGATTCACTTCATTCCAAAGAAATATTGGCTTCTTAAAAGTAATAGAATTTTTTTTTTTTTCCTAAAAATTCGGACTCGTCGACACGGCTAAACGTGTTCCCATTGAAGGAAGTGCAGAAAGATGTCAGCTATGAAAGGTCACCCGGCCTCGGCTTCGTGCTGCAAATTGGGCGACCTGATCACACAGCTGTTACGGATCAGATTTCGGAGTCACCTGCCCTTACTAAATACAGGAACCTGCTTGTCAGACCCGGCCTAGTAATTGCATTACTCACATCCACCTCTTCCATATTGGTCTCCTCTCTGAACTTTTTACTTTTTGGGAAAAAAAAAAAAATCTCGAAATTGAAAATTTATCAGTAGGAACCGAGACATGAAATGAGAGACGGTGAAAACTAATCTTTGGTTCTCAGGAGGATCTGACAAACTGTTCTGTCCCCAGATTGTACCCCGTTAGGTAGAAATACTAGACCATTGATCTTGATTCCTTATGTTAAATACACTTGCACGATAAGGTAGGGCGTCCAAGTGCACGTGTGTCGGAATTGAGGCCGAGATCACACACGCAATTTTATTTAACCTCATTCACACCTTTCAGAACAAAAATGCTGCGGGAAATGCAACATTTTCAAAAATGTGTTTTTGAAAAAGTCAACATTTCAATTTTACCAAAATCTTCCCCATAGGCTTGTAACTAGGGTTGAGCGAACGTGTTCAGAAAAGATCGGATTCCGATCGGCGATCGAGAAAATTTCACGATCGCGATCGGATTTCCGAACACAATTTTTTTAGGTGGGATCGAGATCGGTACTATTTCCCACAATGCTTTGCTTAGCCTTCACACTGAGTATACGCTCCGCTCATTCTGAGTGGAGTGTATACTCAGTGTGAAGGCTCCGCTGCGGTTCCATAGGAATGAATGGAAGCAACCGGCACACAGCCTTAACCCCCTGCGCGCCAGCTGCCTCCATTCATTCTAATGGGAGACTAAACTAACATCTCTAGTAGCTACTTACCTGCAAAGATGGCTGCTCCGGTGCCCAATGTTCTCCTTCTTCTTCACCTCGCTGCCCCCGCCTCCCAGGTTAGTGTTTAAAGAGCTAGGAAGAAGGCGGGGCTTGTGGCTTAGGAGAGTGTGGGTGGGTACAGGGCGGGGAGACGTGACATCTTTCTCCCAGTACCTGCCCACACTCTCCTAACCGGCCCACACTCTCCTAATCTGGGAGGCAGGGGGCAGTGAGGCGAGAAGAGCAGCATGGAGCGGCAGCGAGGTGAAGAAGAACACCAGGCACCGGAGCAGCCATCTCTGCAGGTAAGTGGACACCAGGGGGGACTAAGTAGCCAGAGGATTAAAAAAAAATCCTCTGGCTACTTAGTGATTCACTACACAGCGTGGAGTCTAACAATTAAAGCGTTCAATTCTTAGATTCCATGCTGTATAGTGAATAGGATTGCTTTTAAAATCCGATCTCCGATTAATAAAAAAAATCCCATTGACTTGCACTGGGATCAGAATTGGGATCGAGATCGGGTTCGAATGAAAAATGATCGGAAATTGGATTTTAAAATCGATCCTGCAAAGTCAAGATCGGCTCAACCCTACTTGTAACGCGAGTTTTCTTACTACTTTAGTAACCCCAAGAAGTCAGTATTTGGAGTCATGATAACATTCATGATGTTTCATTCCCCTAGTCCACCAGGTCTATGTTTTAGAACTGGACCAAGATCTTGGAAAACCCATTAATAATAACAGTTCCAGGACCATTGGGTCACCGGAGATGGAGATGAAAAATCAGATGGCCATGGACAAATCACTTTTAGGCTAGGGCCCAACAAAATGAAGGAAAATGTAAATCCCATCTATATTTGGTGTGACCTTTGCCCATTGGAGGAGAAGTCCTGAAAGTTATGATATGGCCCCCACAGACCTATCCCTGATCTCAGCATCATCCAGTCTGTCTGGGAGGACATGAAGAGACAGACGGATTGGAGTAAACCTACATGCTTAGTTTTCCAAGATGGCGGCGGGACAACCTCCCTGCCCAGTTCTGCCAAAAACTGTCTGCAAGTACCGAGAAGAACTGATGGAAGGTAAAGGGCAAAGGTCACACCGAATATTGATGGGATTTACAGTACATTTCTCTTTTACAAACTATTAACCCTTCTACTTCTGAAAGCATTCTTACTTTTAGCACTTTTTCACAACCCCTAAAACTTTTACACAGTAGTGACCATACGGGACATATAGTCTCTTGATCCTAGATTTGGCCAAGAACCAGAAAATGCATCTTCCAATAGGCCAGTAAGCTCCTTATAGTCCCTGCCCCGGCATTCATAGGGTATCTGCCATATTTCATGGTATAATAAGCGGCTCTATCGGATTTCATGATACGAGATCAGAACAAGCTGCTTACTGATGAAGACGCCATTGACAGTTGTCTGGACGGGATACGCTCACTTACAAGGTATCGGTGTTTGCCAACTGTCTGCGACTGTCCTTCTCCGATCTGTCGGCCACTTAGTACAAGAGTGCAAAGTTACAATTAACCTTTCTAGAGTGCAGACTATACGAGGTCAGGAGGACACAGGAGCCGCCAGCTGCACAGTCAGCTCTTCATTACAAAATGTTTTTGTTGCCCTCGATGTGGCCAAACTACTGAACAGTAGCGAAAACATTGGGACAAAAATAAAGCAAATTAATATTATATGAGAAACCAAATGGAGAGGTCACAATATACAGAGATACAGCGCCCCCAGTGAGGATACCAATGACCACACCCCCACACGTGTGTTAACCCCTTAAAGCGTCCCTGAGTTTTCATATATGTGCTGGTTCTATCCAGGCTGTCTGTTCTATGACTGTCGATACATTGTGTCCTATCAGTATTTTTCTACTTCTAATAGCCTCATTATGGCTGTAGCACATTTTTCATTTCTCTCTGAGGCAGGAACGTGTACAATAAAGGGCAGTCTGCCCTCTCCATCCATTATTACTACTACTGGTTTCTTCCTTTTGGGATCTCTTCCAGCCTCCTGACCCAGTGACCCAGGGGACTGCTAAGGCCAGTGATGGGGCCTCTGTCGTCATGTCATGATGCTTAGGTGCAAGATATTGGTGTGCCCCCACGAGACCACTTACGCACAGTCACAGGCCTTATCAGTGCTCTGGGCCATTGTCATCATTCAAGAAGCCTGAAGAGGACAGGGACCCACACTTCGCAACGAAGCTCAAGAGAGGTGAATATAATCAGCTGTGTTTACGTCTGAAGAGTATAATAGGGGTTCACGAGTGATGAACCCTCAAAAACTTCAGCTTTAGCAGAAATCCAGATTTTTGGAAATTTAATACATAAAGTAGATCACATAGTTATTAGGGTTGAGCCGATCTTGAGATTTCAGGATCGATTTTAAAATCTGATTTCCGATCATATCCCAGCCAATCCCGACCCCGATCGCAATCGTAAAATGTGTTCAATCGCCGATCGGAATCCGATCTTTCCCGATCCCGATCGCTCAACCCTAGTCAATGCTTCTCTATGGGAAAAGTCACCTTTACGGTTGAGCCGATCTTAAAATTTCAAAATCATTTTCCAGACGATCTTGATCCCAATCGTGAAATTTGCTCCACTGCCGATCGGCATCCGATCTTTCCCGATCCCAATCGCTCAACCCTAATAGTTATCAGAAATTTCAAAACAATATTTAGGAGGAAAAAAATGAAAAAAAGGATGGAACCCCAAATTCTATATTGACTTTTGCTTCTCAACAAAATTTACTGTCAGGGTCTGGGGTTGCTAGGTGGGGTGGCATAGACACACAAGTCCAGTTTCTTTAGTCCAAAACAATAGTAGAGTTTTATTTTTACTCAAAAAAGGTAGTGCAGCAACAAAAGGAAACAATACAAAAATAAATCCCTGCCCGGCTAGGCACTAACTAAACATAGAACAGATTACCTCACCTAGAATAACAGAAATCAAAAGCCAGTTGAATAATTCAGGACACAGCTCCAATAATATGACCTCTCTGTCAGCTCTCCAGCCAAGCTCTGCCAAACTGTTGCTGCTGGAGCTGGCTTCTTAAGCCTCCTTGATAAGCAGACTCTCTGCAACTGAATCGCTGCCGGAACATCCCCCAAGTGTGGACTGGAGGGGGGTGGAATGACAGGTCCCACTACCAACCTACCTGCCATTCCTAAAAATCCAGCCCAGTAACTGGAACTCTGAAAGTTATCTGCTGAGGAATGTTCTTTCTGGAGTTTTCTCATCTCACCCACCTTAGTAGTCTGGGTAGATGTACACCCCCTCCATTACCTGACCAGCCATTGGCTTACATTATATAAAGGAACATAAGCCCACTAGACACGTCACAGTGACCTCTGTATAGTGGGTCCATACTCCACTGCATAGAGACCCCACGAAAAGCAGCTCAGCACCCCAGCAGCCCAACAGCACCCCTGCTGCCTGGCTAAGCCCCAGGCTCTGGGTCACACCAACTCACAGGCACAACAACAGCAGGGCGTACTGTGTGAACAGATCTCAAAAAATTCAACTTTTTTCTCTTAAAATGTCGGTGAATTAAAAAATAAAGCAGGAGGTCGGAGCTTATATTTTTGTTTTTTACATTTTTTGACTATGTGATCTATTTTCTGTATTAATAAAGTTTTGTTATTCTTCATTTATTTATTGTAGATTTTCTTGTATTTTATTGGGTGACGTTTGTAGCATTTCTTAATCAGGGTGAGTTCCCCAAAGTTATTGTGATTTTTCTTAGAAGTATGGGATTAATTAAGACATTTTTTGTGTTCGCCCGTCTGTGCTTTCATTGTTATAGATAATTTTTACACTTTATTTATAAATGACTTTTTGAACAATTTTTGCTCTTTCTCCGATGCAGATATACAATGCACTAAAATCTAGATGCCAAAAAATGAGAGCAAGACCTCCGTGACTCGTGCGGATCCCCCCGGTGATTTCTGGAATGTATTGTAATCTGCTATTGCTGGGCCTGACAAGAACTATTATATAGGAAGCGGTTATCAGACCACGAGAGCCTCAGGACCTCCTGGTATGTGCCGGCCCTCAAGTACTATAGCAGACACTCACCGAGTAGATGAGGTTATAGGAGCAAGTGGAAGGAGGGCACACATCAGGTTACACGAGTCGAGAGAGTCGGCCATTGCTGATTCAAGAGAAGTTTTATAGCAGATATGTGGGACAAACATATGAAGAGCTCAACGGAAAAATGGCCTAAGTCCACATTTTGTCATATTTCAAATTATTACCTAGAAAGCTTCTTTGTACCTCGTTCTATGCATTGGGTTTACAAGGTACCTAGGATTAATGACCTAAGTCCATATATTTCAAAGCAGAAGAATTTACATTCAATGGAATAATGGCCTAAGTCCAATACAAACTTACTTACTTCACTCTCGTTGGTCATTTTTTCATTGAAATCGTGACTTCCGGTCTGTTGTTTATATTAGTGTAAAAACTTTGTCTTATTGTTTAAAAGGCTCTAAATCGACTTTTGCACATATTTAGCGCCGAAAAGGGAGGCAGGTAATTATTATTCTTCATCATTTAATAATTTTTACGGTATATTTGACGATATTAGCATAAGATTGCACTTAAGCCGACTGCTGCGGCAACCATAAAGATACGTGTGCTGTAGCGCCTTCAATGTGTAAGCCATATTTAAGATGTGCCTTTATTTCTGTTATGCAATTTTTGTATTAAATTTTGGAACTTATACAGCTTTGAAGCTTTAATTAATAATATTAAATAAATAATATATGTATATTTATACATGAAGCTGCAATTTTTTAAATAAATAATACAATTTATGATTAGGATTAACGGTGTTCATTAGCTGATTACATTGGATAGATATATTCCACAATAATGCCCGTTTGCTTTAGGCTAAAACTTTAAATTTCGTTTTTCTCACAATATTGATTTTTGGACTTAGGCCATTTTTCCGTTGAGCTCTTCATATATATAAGACATCTGCGTTTCAGATAAAAAAAAATTTTAATTGGTGGGTAAAATATTCAACTTGCAAAAATTTACCTGCAAAGAGAAGTGTCCTTATAGGCTTTGTGTTCTACATATTCATGTTCATACATGGAGTAGTATTGTGACCCTGAATGTACCAGGACTGCAAAAAAGTTGAGCACTGTTCAACTTGGATTCACTAACATGAGTGATGGAGTCACCAAATCACCAAGTAACCCTACCCTCAAAGTGGGATACATTTATAACACATGATATACACACTGGTGTATGATATCACCGACCTGCAGATGAAAACTAATATAGTCCAGACTGGTGCAGTAAAAGGTGAAGTCACCCTTAAAGGGAGTGTGTCACCAGACCCCAGCCCTGCAGATAGATAGGTTAGTGTCACCAGAACCAGCATATCACCCCAGTCCTGCAGATAGATAGGTTACTGTCACCAGAACCAGTATATCACCCCAGCCCTGCAGATAGATAGGTTACTGTCACCAGAACCAGTATATCACCCCAGCCCTGCAGATAGATAGGTTAGTGTCACCAGAACCAGCATATCACCCCAGCCCTGCAGATAGATAGGTTAGTGTCACCAGAACCAGCATATCACCCCAGTCCTGCAGATAGATAGGTTAGTGTCACCAGAACCAGCATATCACCCCAGCCCTGCAGATAGATAGGTTAGTGTCACCAGAACCAGTATACCACCCCAGCCCTGCAGATAGATAGGTTAGAGTCACCAGAACCAGCATATCACCCCAGCCCTGCAGGTAGATAGGTTACTGTCACCAGAACCAGCATATCACCCCAGCCCTGCAGATAGATAGGTTAGTGTCACCAGAACCAGCATATCACCCCAGCCCTGCAGATAGATAGGTTAGTGTCACCAGACCCAGCATATCACCCCAGCCCTGCAGATAGATAGGTTAGGATTACTTGAATCAGATGGCAGTTTTCCCTTGTGAGTTACTGTGTCTGTTGCCAAAATATCACTTTTTGTCAAAATCTAAATGAGTTCTTTTGAGTAAAAACACAATTTCCTCTATAACTTCTTTGGACCAAATGTAACCCCCTCTTTGCTCCAAAGAGCTCATTTGCTGCGCCTCAGCAGTTATATGGGGCACTTTAACACAAGTGTTATCATGACGTCAGCACAACCCTGCCTTTAATTGGGGCCTCAATGGTCTTCTGGGGCAATTGACATCACCCAGGGGGCTGTTAGAGAACCCCAATGGAGAGATGGATGCAGTGAGGGGGCCCAGGAGAGGTGAGGGAAGGTTAGTATTAGTATTACCTCACCTCCACTGTGGCCTCCACTTATACTTTAGGGTCTGAATTATCTTCTGGTTACAAATGTAGTTTTATGATGGACTCTACTATGCTGGTTACTCTACTAATATTAATGCAAACCTAATATCCAAGCTGGGCATCGATCACATAATGCCGGCTCGGTTTTCATTCGCAGATTTCAACATATGTCACAATTCCATTGTATATGGGTCCAGTTATGGGAGTAGATGTGGTAGCCCGCCGGGCCTCCGATGGGCCTCTTACGTGATGTGTAAAGACAGTTACTTTTTATGGGGCCGAAGTGTCCTGTTATAAACATCAAAACTCCAGTTCATTCGTCTTCCGTTCTCTTCTTTTTTTCTTCTGCTTCCAGTCGAGATGTTAACTTGGAAAAGGAACGCTTGTAGAATTTTCCACATTCAGGAGAATGGCACGTTCCTCTGGGATACGCTAAATTGAAAATAAGGCTGTGTCAGTCGGCCTACAGGATATGCCTGTAAATGTAGACATATTGAAATTGTGAAAAAACCTGTTTGTGCCCATTCATATAAAGTGAATGGATTAGAATGTTCTGCGGCCCGGGGGAATGGTGGCTGGAGGGAGGAAAGACGGCAGGAAGATGGAGATGGATTTGACATAAGCGCGCGGCACTGAAGGGGAGGCTTTCTCTCCTCTCCGCGGTTTAATTGTGCGTTCCTCTGGGCTCCCGAGAAAAAAAAAAATAGATTTCTGTAACTTGTCTCAATAGCAAATCCTTAAACAGGTGTGAGCAGAGAGAAGATCTTTAGAGGGGGTTTCATGAATAACTTTTTGGCACTGGAGCCAATGGGCTGTCACTGGACCTGGATGAAATATACAGTATGTAAAATCAGGGTTTACAGGCGACCCGTACAGTTCAGTGTGCAGCCATTGAGATTTAAAGGGAACCTGCCGCATGGAAAATGGCGGGCGGCATGTTATAGGGCAGGAAGAGCTGAGCGGATTGATATATAGGTTTGTGGGGATACATCCTGTAGTACTTGTCAGTATAGGGGGAGGCTATCAGTAATGACCGCCTCCCCCTATACACAGATAACGGTCGGTCACTGATAGCTCCGCCTCCTGAACCTCTCAATATATAAGATAAATGACAGGTTATACTGCATAAAGCTATATATCAATCTGCTCAGCTCCTCCTGCTCTATAATATGCCGCCTCCAGATTGCATTGCGTCAGGTTCCCTTTAAGAAAGTCCATACTAATTTTGTTAGCTCATTAAAGTGTGATTGGCATAGATCTGTGCCAATCAGAAAGAGTAAGGGACCCCGGCATTAACAATGGGTTCTTGTGTTGTATCTGAGCTGACAAACCATTTTCTTATCTGGAAACCATCAACAAGCTGCTAGTATCAGATCTGTCATTCATATTGTACATCTATGTATTATACGTTATATTATTACTAGCAATACTTGCAATTCGTCCGCTGCCCCATTCCCCCTGTGCGCGACAGACCTGCAGCGCAGCCCGGGCTCACCGCCGCCGCCTTGACACCGGTCTCCCCTCTCCTTCCACGCGTGACCCCGGAGCTCCCCTGCATAGGGACCCCGGCCTCCCTTCTCAGTGTTCCCCCGCCCTGCAACCCCGTCCCTACCGTCTCCCAGCCTAAACCCCCCTCACTCCCTGCCAACACCCCCCATCTCATGATCCCGGCGTCCACCTCCCCCTGTGACCCCGGCCCCCACCCCACAGCAACCCCGGCTTCCACCACCTGCTCCCGCTGCTGGGCTCCACCAATGCTGGCACATTCGGGACTTCGCATAAGCGCCGCCATTTTATTTCTGTCACTCGACGGCCGGCTTGAGCCGCTATAGCTCCACCCCCTGTATCGGCCGCTCCAATCCAAGAACAGCGGAAAGGCTGTGTGGCTGGCTTCAGTCTGCACAGCTCCGCTCCCTCCATCGCTTGCTCCAATCGAAGATCAGCATAAAGGACTGGCATGACGACAGCGCAGATCCTTCAGCCTCCGCCGACCGTGATTTCGGTGCTTGGGGACAGGGAAAACCGGCAACCTACAGGGATCTAAAGGCACCTATGTTTCCTTCCGGGAGCCATTCTAGGTATGTGGCGAATCTCACTATAATCCGTTCGCCCGTTTCGGAGTGATTGAGGAACAAACATCCAAACTTTCACATTTTATTATAAGTTAGGAGGAAGGATAAGGATTATATGATTTTTTTTTTAAGAGGACCGTTCGCCACTAACACCATTTCCAAAGAATTGCATCTTACAATCGGGGCCGCTCCACCGTTACCGGTTGGAATTTTTTCTCTAGCCCCCACCATTCCTGAGCAATCACTGCTGTTAAATTCAGCACAGTCGCACTCTTTACTGTCAGGTGGGCGGTCTTTGTTTTTCTGCTTAGGCTCAGGACCGCCCTCCTGACAATAGAGAGCATAATTGTGCTGAAACTAGTAATACTGATTGCTCAGGAATGGTGGAGGCTAGAGAAAAAATTACAACTGTGCCTGAATCAGTGTAGGGGCGGCTATTCGGGGATATAATATGTTGGAGTTGGTGAAAGTTTTTAAAGATCCTCTTTAAAGGGGTTTGTATCACAAAAATTTGGGATTTTATCATGTTAATCGATAAAGGAATTTGGTGGAATTTGCTGAATCAAAAAAAATCCTCAAACCATGGAACTCATTTCTCCAAAAAGTTTCTATGTGATTCTTAAGAATAGAATTTTTTTTTTTCTTTGCTTGCACATTCTTATTGGAAAGTGTAGCGACTTCCCAAGACCTGCAGACCACCAAGCATCAGCAGAACTGCCTATTACAGAAAATCCGTGCTGGCCGCCTCTACACAACCTCCTGCTCTCAATTCCACATGATCCACAACATGTGGTTAGCTGGACCAATGAATTAAATCTTCAGGACATAATTTTTGTGTTTTCTGCCAAGTTAGGTTGGTGAGAACCAGAGTGGAAGACTTCGCTTTGTATCTGAAAGTGAATGGATGGGCTGGTTTAGGAAATCTCTCTATTATGATGCCCTTATCCAAGACCACCGGTATCCGAGACCAAGATCATCCCTCTCCTTCCAGCCTGGCTTATTTTATAGCTTTACTTTTTAAAGATCAATCCATAGATTGCAGTTACAGCTGGAGAATAAAATGATGAAACTGCAGTGAAGACTGGCATACTGGAAAATATTAGAAGAGACAGGGAAGCCTATACTTATACCTATAGATAATATGGTTGCCTGTTTTGGAGACCCCATGTGGTGTGTTTGCGACAGACGTTACTGTTCTTTTACATAACTGTGTAATACAGACAAAGTTAATAAGCATATTATGACTCTCGTAAAAGTTTCGCAACTTCCCCAAATTACGTGCAATCATTCAGCCGGTGGGAGGGAGTGCAGACAAGTTTTTGAACTCTTCCCTACTTGAACAAATTTACTTTCACCTGTACAATATACTATGGTCAGTGTATGTAATGCAGAGCGAGGAGTGGAGAGAGACACATGAATTGTATTTTAACTCCGGGCTTTGGTTTACAGCAAAGGCACAGCAATGACCAACACAAAAATGTATGAATAAGGCCATAATTGTGGGTACAAACAAAGGAATTAGGCTCTCTACTAAAAATTAAAAGATTATTTTACTATTTCTCTGCTCCACCCGTACCGATATACTATAATCCTGCCCCGATTTACAAGACTAGAAATACCATCATACTACCTATTATATAAAAGATAACTACTATAATACTGTCTCCTATATACAGGAATATAATTACAATAATACTGCTCCTACGTACAAGAATATAACTACTATAATACTGCTCCTACGTACAAGAATATAACTACTATAATACTACTCCTATGTACAAGAATATAACTACTGTAATACTGCTCCTATGTACAAGAATATAACTACTATAATACTGCTCCTATGTACAAGAATATAACTACTATAATACTACTCCTATGTACAAGAATATAACTACTATAATACTGCTCCTATGTACAAGAATATAACTACTATAATACTGCTCCTATGTACAAGAATATAACTACTATAATACTGCTCCTATGTACAAGAATATAACTACTATAATACTGCTCCTATGTACAAGAATATAACTACTATAATACTACTCCTATGTACAAGAATATAACTACTATAATACTGCTCCTATGTACAAGAATATAACTACTATAATACTACTCCTATGTACAAGAATATAACTACTATAATACTACTCCTATGTACAAGAATATAACTACTATAATACTACTCCTATGTACAAGAATATAACTACTATAATACTGCTCCTATGTACAAGAATATAACTACTATAATACTGCTCCTATGTACAAGAATATAACTACTATAATACTACTCCTATGTACAAGAATATTACTACTATAATACTACTCCTATGTACAAGAATATTACTACTATAAGGGTGCATTCACACTGAGTAAACGCTAGCTTATTCTGAACGTAAAACACGTTCAGAATAAGCGGCGTCTAAAGCAGCTCCATTCATTTCTATGGGAGCGGGGATACGAGCGCTCCCCATAGAAATGAATGGGCTGCTTCTTTCACTCCGTGCAGTCCCATTGAAGTGAATGGGGAGTGCCGGCGTATACGGCAAGCTCTGCTCATGCCGGAGCGTATACGCCGGCACTCCCCATTCACTTCAATGGGACTGCACGGAGTGAAAGAAGCAGCCCATTCATTTCTATGGGGAGCGCTCGTATCCCCGCTCCCATAGAAATGAATGGAGCTGCTTTAGACGCCGCTTATTCTGAACGTGTTTTACGTTCAGAATAAGCTAGCGTTTACTCAGTGTGAATTCACCCTAATACTGCTCCTATGTACAAGAATATAACTACTATAATACTGCTCCTATGTACAAGAATATAACTACTATAATACTGCTCCTATGTACAAGAATATAACTACTATAATACTGCCCCTATGTACAAGAATATAACTACTATAATACTGCTCCTATGTACAAGAATATAACTACTATAATACTACCTCCTATGTACAAGAATATAACTACTTTAATACTACTCCTATGTACAAGAATATAACTACTATAATACTGCTCCTATGTACAAGAATATAACTACTATAATACTACTCCTATGTACAAGAATATAACTACTATAATACTACTCCTATGTACAAGAATATAACTACTATAATACTACTCCTATGTACAAGAATATAACTACTATAATACTGCTCCTATGTACAAGAATATAGCTACTATACTTACCCAAATAATAAGCTGTATGGGTATGAATATAAATGTGAATATGTAGCTATATCTGTGTATAATATTTCTCTACTTTCCCCATTCTTGGTCAGTTATTATTTTAGTATTTTTGTTCTCTCTGACCAGTCAGTGACCAGTTTGAAGAGCCCTCCATTATTTGTTGTGCCCCTGATGACATCTCTGTAAGTAAGTGTTGCCTCTGCTCTTGGCTATAACATAGACTGACTGGATTTTCCATCCACACAATGAGCTCGTTCCACATAGTTAGAGAGTCATTATGATATAATGGGTCCTGATAAATCCATCTACATGAAAATCCCCCCAGAGGTCGACGTTTCAATCACTAGCAGTGGTCAGATTATGGGAAACACAAATCTTGTGCAGAGCGGCGAGCAGCGGTAGTCCAGATGCTGAGCCTTGTCTTCTTGTAGGGGATAAAAGCTCACATGTGCAGGCCCTATTATTTTTAATGGACACGGCATAAAGTACATGATTCCTGTAGACCTCAATGCTCTGCATGCAGATGGTTTACATATGTAAGTATTATATTAGGAGTACAAGCGCCGGCCATAACCGTAGCGCCACGCCAATATTTATTGCACTAAAATCAGTGTTATACCTGTCGTATGTGCTTTACAGCTGAAATACAATCTCCACATAATGAATACAGACAGCGAGCGAGCAGGAGAAAACAAGCTGCGAACGTATGTTCACACATTCAGTAGACGTGTCAATGTGAGGTGCACTACTACTGAACCATTACCGCATCACTACCGGAGCACTACTCAACTGCACCACTATCCAAGCAGTACTACTATTATCTGACCACTACAACACCGCTATATAACCCCTACTAAACCACACCACTATCCCAGCACTACTGCATCACTAGCTGACCACTATCTATTACTACTGAACAGTGGCGTAACTACCGCCATAGCAGCGGAGGCAGCTGCCACAGGGCCCGGGAAATTGGGGGCCCGGTGACAGCCACTACCACTGCTATCATTATACTCGAGGATCTTTTCGGACCCCCGAATATAATGATTGGCGGACCGGGAGAGGTAAGAAACATAAAAAATACTGTTACTTACTTTTCCACGATCCTGCCAGGCCTCCTTCCTCGTTGACATCTCTGACGTCACATGAACCCGGCCTGCGTCCCGGGTCATTGATGAGGGACGGCAGCGGAGAAGACAGCGTAGGAGCCGGGGACAGGTAAGAAACAGTAGTTTTTTTAATGTTTTTATTCCCCCGGGTCTCCGATTATTATATAATTGTTTATGGGTGTCCACAGTGGGGCATAATACTGTGTGCAGGGGCCACTATGGGGGATAATACTGTGTGCAGGGGCCACTATTGGGGATAATACTGTGTGCAGGGGCCACTATGGGGTATAATACTGTGTTCAGGGGCCAGTAAGGGACATAATACTGTGTGCAGGGACCACTATTGGGGATAATACTGTGTTCAGGGGCCACTATGTGGGATAATACTGTGTGCAGGGGCCACTATGGGGGATAATACTGTGTGCAGGGGCCAGTAAGGGACATAATACTGTGTGCAGGGGCCACTATTGGGGATAATACTGTGTTCAGAGGCCACTATGGGGGCCGATCCCGATCTTTTCCAGCGGGATCGAGGACGGAGGTTATCTCAAGATCGGCTCAACCCTAAAAGTGACTTTTCCCATAGAGAAGCATTGACTAGGGTTGAGCGATTGGGATCGGAAAAGATCGGATTCCGATCGGCAATCGAGCAAATTTCACGATCGGGGTCGACTGGAAAATGATCGGAAATCGGATTTTAAAATCGTCTCAACCACAATTGGGATTTTTCATGAACTTCAGTACATTAGTGACCTGAGATTCAAGCTCCTTGATGGGGCAGGGGTGCTAAAATAAAAGTTTTTAAAAATATTTTGAAAAAAAAGGCCCCACGGGCCGGAAACGCAGTGCTAAAGCAGCGCTTTGAAGAGAAAGTTTGCGGAGTTTTCCTCCGCGGACTTTCTCTTACCATTATATCTACGGGAAAGCCGTCGGCGTTTCCGTAGATATATTTGACATGCTGCTTTTTTCAAAACCGCAAAGGTTTTCGCATGAATCCCATCCACTTTGCAAGTACTGTATAACGCCGCGATTTTTCCCGCCGCGGCCAAATCGCGGCGTTTCCGGCCCGTGGGACCACCGGCCTAAAAAAAAAAGTTGTGTCAAGGGCATTTTTTTTTCTAATTTCACCCCGGTTTGAATTTTTTTCCAAACTCCCAATATATCATACAGAAAATTAAATGGCATCATTACAAAATACAATGTGACCCACAAAAAATAAGCCCCTATGTGTCTCTGGGAATGATAGAATAAAAAAGTTCTAGCCTTTGGGAGTGAAAAATTAAAATGCGAAATGGGAGGAGTTATAGGTTATGCATCTAAGGCCTGGTTCACATCTGCGTTTGGTAATCCGCTCAGGCAGTCCTCATGGGGGAATGGAATAACGAACGCATTTGCAAGTGGAGAGCTTATGAGAGCACACGGACCCCATAGACTATAATGGGGTCTGTGTGCTTTCCGCGCGGTTCCGCACGGAACATGCGGACAGAAAATTACTTCGTGATCTACTTTCATGTCCTTATGACTTGTGCGGGCAGCGTGCGGAAAGCACACAGACCCCATTATAGTCTATGGGGTCCATGTGCTTTCACTACACACCGCTTGCCAATGCATCCAGTAGTCCGTTTGGGAGGGTCCCTATGTGGACTCTCCAAATGGATTACCGACGCAGATGTGAACCAGGCCTTAGATCCCAGTCCTCCCAGCTCTCCACTTGCAAATGCATTCGGTAGTCCGTTCGTGGGGGTCCCCATGTGGACTCCCCGAATGGATTACCAAATGCAGAGGTGAACCAGGCCTAACACAACAAATATCAAAAATCACACATTGTAAAAAAATATTCAAACACATACTACCGTATTTTACGGACTATAAGGCGCATTATCAATGAACACCTGCTATGTCGTCTAGGTTCATATACAAGGCGCACCGGACTATAAGGCGCAGCGCATTAATGAAACAAAGCTCAGAACTTAATTCAAACTTTATTCAACTCTTTCACAATTACCTTCAACTTCAATTGTAACTACAAATCAAAACCCGTACTTTTTCAGTTCATTCCTCCACCACAAATCCATCAAATCCTTCATCTTCAGTGTCAGAGTTTAACAGTTTGGCGATTTCAGCCTCAAGCATGCTCGGGTCCTCCTCATCGTCATCTGAGTCGGTCTCGTTGCTGTTGCTTAGCTCTTCAGTGATGATTCCAGCCTTCCTGAAAGTTCGGGTGACACAGGAGACTGAAACTTTATTCCAGGCATCCCCTGGCACATCGTGGCATAACTCGCCCGGCGTTGCCCCCCTGTGTTGGTGAATGTGTGGTCACCTTCTGTCATCCAACGCTCGTAATTTCACTTTAAATGACCTGTTGATGCTGATATCCAGCGGCTGGAGCTCTTTGGTTAATCCAACCGGAATGGCGGCAAGCTCTGAATTGGTTTTCTTCACTTGAGCTTTGACTGTATCGGTCACATGGGCATGGAGTCACAGACCAATAGGGATGAGGATTTGTGAAAAAAGCCATCCGGTCTCTTGACGTAGACCTCCCTCAGCCACTCACTCATCTTCTCCTCGTCCATCCATTCCTTTGAGTTAGCCTTGACGATGACACCAGCGCAAAACTTTTCTTTTGGCAATGACCATGGGTGGTAGTCTCTGGCCATTAACCTGACAGGCGAGAACTACAGTGAAACGAAAGCACCACGAAGGACCTCCTCGAAACTCCTTGATCTCCATGTCGTGTGCTAACGCTGTGGCTTTGAGTAGAATGGAGACAGAGGAGACGCTTCTGCCTGCGGTTCTCTGTTCAATAACCCACTGTTCCATTTTGTCCTCCAACTGTGGCCATCTTGCTTTGCTTCCTCGGAAACTCAGTTTGGTCTTCTTTACCTGGCGTAGGGCGTCTTCATGCTTCCTCCACTTACCCACCATAGATTCATTAATGTTGAATTTTCCCGCAGCTTCTCTATTTCCGTGCTCTACTGCGTGATTTATGGCTTTTAGCTTAAATTCGGCATCATAAGCATGTCTCTTAACAGGAGGCATTTTTTGGGGTAGATACTTTGTGGGGCTCCTGCGCCCAGAGATGTATGTTTCACCGCACTCAGTGAGGCTACTGACTACGGTGGCTGTAATGATTAGAGATGAGCGAGTAGTACTCGATCGAGTAGGTATTCAATCGAATACTACGGTATTCGAAATACTCGTACTCGATTGAGTACCACTCGCTATTTGAATGTAAAAGTTCGATGCAGAACCAGCATTGATTGGCCGAATGCTATACAGTCGGCCAATCAACGCTGGTTCTTCTCCTACCTTTAGACGTCTTCTCCGTGCAGCTTCCCCGCGGCGTCTTCCGGCTCTTCATTCACTCTGCCAGGTATTGGGCCTGGGCAGACCCGACTGCGCATGTCTGCTTGTAGTGTGGACATGCGCAGTCGGCTCTGCCCAGGCCCGATGCCTGGCAGAGTGAATTTGGAGCCAGAAGATGCCGCGGGGACGCTGCACGGAGAAGACTTCTCGGAGGATCCAGCCCGACCCTCACTCGTGGACTTGGTAAGTATAATTTGATCGAATGTTGCCTACCCCTGAAACGAGCATTTTCCCCCCATAGACTATAATAGGGTTCGATATTCCAGTCGAGTAGTCGAATATTAAGGGGCTACTCAAAACGAATATCGAACCTCGAACATTTTACTGTTCTCTCATCTCTAGTAATGATCAATCCATTTGTGGTGACCGATGCTGTAAGAACCAAGTGAAGAATAAATCACTTTCGATCATAGGATTTAATGTGCGCCTTGTAGTCCGAAAAATACGGTATATGATATTTAATATAGTAACAGGCTCAAACTTGTTAATTTAGTCGTTAAAAATTTCACGTTGAATACTTATTAGAAAGGGGCCATTAAAATATAATCTCGGTTAACATTGTAGATTGTAAAAGAAAAAAAAAAGACATAAAAAATTCTAAATAAAATCTAAAAAAAATAAAATAAAAATAGAAGAAAAATAAATGTAAAAGAAAATCGTCAAAAAAAATAAATAGTTTTTTCAAATTTAAAAACCACGGGCTTTGTACAGTGAATAAAAAAATTCTAAATAAAATCTAAAAAAAAATAAAATAAAAATAGAAGAAAAATAACTAAAAAAAAATTGTCTAAAAAAAAAATAGTTTTTTCAAATTTAAAAACCACGGCCTTTGTACAGTGAATAAAAAAATTCTGAAAAACATATAGATCATTAAATTTATACAGTCACGGAAGGAGAACAAGTCATTGTAGTCAGTTAAGTAGTTTCACACCAGTAAGCGATAAAAAAAGCCGTTTTGCTTTATACGCCGAGCATATAAAATACCGTGTAACAAATGCATAAAACACGTAAAAATAAAAATGACCAGTCAGGGCTGTTAAAGCTGTTGAAAGTAATACACGAGGAGCCTGACGTTCCAACATGGTACTCATTAGCCGGGAAATTAGGCTCCCGAGACTTCTAATAGGAAATCTAATGACACTGCGCTTTAATTTATTTTATTTTCTGTTGTTGCATTTGACACATGGAAGGAAATGCTATATGTTTTCCTAAGGAAGTGTAAATTTCTCCACTTCATCCATTTAAACCCTCATCCTGAGGCTCTTGTAGAAGAGAAAGAAATTTGGAAACTTCAGATAGACTCTCGTCGTAATGTATCCCCGTAGAGAACGTCTTAGAAAGAGAGACGGTGTTTAGTTAGTTCCAATGTGAAATCTAGACGGTCGATTTAGGAATTGGGTTTCATATGGAGCATACATTTAGTTCACTGTCCCGCTACGATTTATGGGGAAATTTTATATGCAATCGGAGTAGGCAAGCGAAAAAAGAAAAAAAAAAAAAGTGTCATACAGAAAAATCTATTAACGTGATATGATTTGCAGGATTCAGAAGCGTAAAATGATTTTTACCTAAATAAATCTGGACGTGACGTAATTCTCACTGGATACAATTGTACGCTCTCATAGAAAAAAACAAAAAAAATAGAGAAACTAAAAAAATGGCCACTAGGGGCGCTGTTTCATTGACCAATCTGGGGCATGGTAGAACTTAATTTGGAGAAAGTTCTTCGTAAGACTCTTACCACCACAGTATCCCATTTACTGAAGTCTTGGTTGGGTAGACCCTCTTAGTATTGTATAAAAACCAAAACTGGGCCCCTAATATGGACCTGGGGTACAGAAGGCTTGGTATTGGTTTCCTCTTTCAGGTTCTTTTCCATTGACTCTTGTTTCTTAGCGATGTAGCTACTCTGGAGATGATGGTCCTTCCACGAGGCTCAACCTCACCATTGCCAGATGTCACTGTCTGACTCTATGTCCTTGACCATAGACACATTATCATGTGAAAAACCCGCTATCTACAGGAAATTTTAGGTCTTTCGAGAGGTTCTATTTCTGAGATTTCAGGCGATCGTCGGTTATTTTATCTTGGGCGAACGGGGGACCTAGATACAAGATGTCTAACCTAAAAAGAAAATTGTCTTATCTATATCCTACCAACTCAACTTCTAGACAGCTACGATTTGCAGTAAAGTTACTAGGGGTCGTATATGGCCTTCATATTGGTCCAAAAGTTGTTCCATATTGGAAATCTTGTGACCATCAAGTCTCTTGCCTTCAAGGAAACTTTAGGATTGTTGATACTTTGTGTCTAATTAGAGATGAATGATTCTCTGAAGATTGGTTTTGTTTCGAGTTCAGATGGTTAGGTCCAAAAATTTGTTTTGAGTCAAATAAGTTTGCCACAAACCAAAGTGAAATTTTTATATTCTGTGGAATCATCAGACCCATAGAGTAATAGTTAAAGGCCCAGGGAAGGTGTACAAAACTATCAAACAGTTATACTCACCTTCCGTCACTTCTACTGGGTATCCTCACGGCATCTGGCTATCCTTCTGGGACTTCTTCTGGCCTCTTCTGGCCTCTCAGGTTACATGTGCCCCAAGTTCACTGCTGAGGTCAGATGGGTCGTGCCAACATCAGGCATCATTGGTGATCCCGGGTACATGACATCATCTAGGAGGACGGAAGAGGATCTAGAAGCATGCTCAGAAATGGTGAAGGAAGCTGAGCATAGCTGTTTTTTTTGGGGAGGGGTTTTGTTTTGTTTTTTACTCCTCCCTGGGTAGTGAAGACAACCCAGAGTAGAATAATCTAACTTCCTGGTTTGCAAGTGATGAATTCCAAAAATTTGGGATTTGAGTTGGAACTGAAACTTTTTGAAATTTCAGGTTGAATCTGATTTGATATAGTAATAATAATAATAATAATAATAATAATAATAATAATAATAATAATAATAATAATATACAAAATAATAATAATATACAAAATAATAATAATATAGTAATAATAATAATAATAATAATAATAATAAAATACAAAATAATAATAATAATAATAATAATAATAATAATAATAATACAATACAAAATAATAATCATAAAAATAAAAATAATAATAATAATAATAATAATAATAATAATAATAATAATAATAATAATAATAATAATATACTGTAGCGATAATATATATAATAATAATGATGATAATAATAATAATAATGTGATAATGCAAAATAATAATATAAATAATAATATAGTGATAGTAATAATGCATAATAATAATAATAATATAGTAATAATAATACAAAATAATTATATAAATAATAATATAGTAATAATAATAATGCTAATAATAATAATAATAATAATAATGTGATAATAATTCAAAATAATTATATAAATAATAATATAGTAATAATAATACCAATCTAAATAATAATAATAATAATAATAATAATAATAATGTAATAATAATACAAAATAATAATTATATAAATAATATAGTAATAATAATAATCCAATAATAAAACAAAATAATAATGATACTACTGCTAATAATAATAGAAATAATAATATAGTAATAATAATAATAATAATAATAATAATAATAATAAAGTAATAATAATAATACAAAATAAAATAATAATAATAATAATAATCATAGTAAAATAATAATAAAATAATCTAATTCTACTCTCTTCGCTGTGATACCTAAGCCTAATAATTACAAAAATAACATCTTAAGAAAGAAGCAGACAACTCGGTTGCAGCCGTTCTTCATACTAATGAACAGGGGAAAAAAGCGAGCAGCCAGATTTCCTGAATCCTGTATATTTCGCAGCAGATTACCGGCCCATTCAAATTTTTATACCATTAAAAATATCAAACAATGTCTCCCAGCTGAGCCAGCTGAAAAGGGTTTAGTTGGCTTTACTGCAGTGTATCTGGTGTTATTGTCCTACTAGAGCACCTGGAAAGGTTTAAGCACAGGCCGTGCGTCTATCACTCACAGAGCTGAATCCAGAGAACTAGGACCCACTTATTAAATTATTTTTTAATACAAGGGAATGGAAAAACATGAAATTCTCATGCTGTTCCCATATAGATAGATCCGTGAGACACCCGCTACTTTAATTTTACTAAATATATATTTTATAGGGCCTATCTTTGCCAATTACACAAAGCGAAACACCGGGAAAGCTAAAAAGTGGAGAAGTAAAAAAATACTTTGGGGACGGTTGTAGCACCACTGATGTCCTGAATGCCATGGTGGCACTAAAGAGATCTCTATCTCAAATAAGAAACAGCTAAATTGACCTAAATGTATTATGTACTTAAATAGGAGAAAGATTTTGTCGGACTTCACCGTACCACCTCAGTATCCCATTTACTGAAGTCTTGGTTGGGGGTTTTACAGTAGACCCTCTTAACATCTTATAAAAACCCAAATTGGGCCTCTAATATTGTCCTGGATTACAGAAAGTGCTTGGTATTTGTTTCTCATTTCAGGTTCTTTTCCATTGACTCTTGGGCCAATCCAAGACACCATAGTTACTCTGGAGATGGTGAGGACTCTTTGTGCCCCCATACAAAGTATAATGCCCCCATATAAGTTTCCCAAAAAGTATGATGCCCTATTTGTTCCCGTCCAAAGAGTATAAAGCCCTTTAGTTGCCCCGACATAGTATAATTCCCCATTAGGTTGCAGAGTTACTATACAGTAGAGGAGGTTGAGTGACGTGTATAGTCACATGGTCCTTCACTATCCACCAAGTTATGGACGCAATGGCCGAATAGGCGAGAGAGAAACCGGTGGTGGCAGAAAACATTAGAAATAAGTGGCTTAAAGGGAAATATAATTTTTTTTTTAAACTGCAGTTGTAGTGGATGAACCTGTTTGCGTTGAACCATATTCGACCTGGATTTTCCAAAAGATTTGGGCTTGACCTGAACCCTAAACATTTGGGGTCCATCACTTACAGATTCAAACCCAGAGTGTAATAATTAGTGGCCTGGAGAGGTGCAGGAACCTAAATAAACACTCACCCTACTTCCCCTATCCTGGACTCCACCAGTCTCCACCAGTGTAATAATTGGTGGCCTGGAGAGGTGCGAGAACCTAAATAAACACTCACCTTACCTCCCCTATCCTGGACTCCACCAGTCTCCTCTTCAATGGTTTTCTGGCCTCTTTTGGCCTCCTGGGTGACATCATGGGCCACTGGAGGACAGTGGAGGCCTGTGATTGGGCCTTTAGTGGGTGGGAAACCCAATCAAGGCAGGAACAGACTGGAAGAGGACCCTGAGGAAGCACCGGATGCCATAAGGGAGTCCAGTAGAGATGAGGACAGGTGAGTATAAGTGTTTAGTATTTTTCTACTACACTCATGGAGTCTGCTCAACAAGATCATCCGAAAACAATATAGATGGACAAACCCGCAAATATTCATGGAAACATATCTCAAGAGGTTTGCCCATTTCTGTAGAACTTCGGAATCTTTCATCTGAAAGGGTTACAAAAGAAAAAATGCTTCACTTGCCAATTTTTATTTCTGGGTGGAGTTGCCCTTTTACAGAATTTCTACTGACACAATAGTATAATAAAAGAAGTGTTAGTAGGGACTAAAATACACCCGGCTACGTGTCATTGTGGAATACTCAACATTCCTCAGTACTTGATCAGGCCACTTCCTTCCCTGTAGATCTAATACTTGACTTTCCCAAACCCGACATTAATATCACAGGCCATTATAAGGTAGTGTGTTTCATGGCAGCCGATAGAGGAAGTCCCATGTCATTAAGGGCTCTCCACTGAAGTGAAGGCTTCCATTTAGCTTGTTGTTTTCACGCAAACGGCCGTCTTGAAGGTGGAAATGCAGAGGAAGCAGCAGCGATTGTCTTGAATAGCCGACCTGTTTAAGTCATGAATTATTACCCCTTTGTACTTTGATGAACACATGTGCGAGATTACATGAAGGTCGTGCGCCTTGTTTTTCCAAAACCGTCGACTTATTGAAACTTTTTTACACCTCTGAGAAAATGAAGTGAGATGTAAGATGTAAAAAAGCTATAACCGTACTAAAATCTCAAAACTTCCGCACTTTGAGAGGAGTTTTCCGTTAAATTCTGTGCAAAAAGAATGCCATATGATTATTAGTAACCCAATGGAAAATGGAAAAAAAAATCTGGTAAAATATTGAATATTGTAAAAAGATGAAAAAAAAATATTTGTAGGAATCGTTTCTAGGAATGTTTTTGGAAATTGGTGATGAAAAGGACTTACAAACCTCTGACTTTGAAGGGTTACCCGGGAATATTCATCAATGTACGCTTGTGCACATATTGTATGATTGTGCACATACTGACCCATCCTCTTTTGTTTCTGATATAAGGCCCAAATGACATGAGCAAAATTCCAGTAAGGCATCAAAATATTACTGTCCTCTATTTTGGAACGTAGCTATTTCAAAGCTTCAAGTGTAAAGTGTGGGGCATTAGGTGCAAGCATCAAGTGACCATATGGTCAGAACCAGTGGTGTCTACTTCAATGGTCGCTATTAGAGATGAGTGAACAGTAAAATGTTCGAGATTCGAGATTCGTTTCGAGTAGCCCCTCAAGATTCGACTACTCAAATCGAATATCGAATCCTATTATACTCTATGGGTGGAAAATGCTCGTTTCAGGGGTAGGCAACATTCTATCAAATTACACTTACCAAGTCCACGAGTGAGGGTTGGGCTGGATCCTCCGAGAAGTCTTCTCCGTGCAGCGTCCCCACAGCGTCTTCTAGCTCTTAATTCACTCTGCCAGGCATCGGGCCTGGGCAGAGCCGACTGCGCATGCCCGCACTACAAGCGGACATACATAGTCGGCTCTGCCCAGGCCCGATGCCTGGCAGAGTGAATGAAGAGCCGGAAGACGCCGCAGGGACGCTGCACGGAGAAGACTTCTAAAGGTAGGAGAAGAACCAGCGTTGATTGGCCGACTGTTTAGCATTCGGCCAATCAATGCTGGTTCTGCATCGAACTTTTCCATTCGAGTACGAGTATTTTGAATACCGTAGTATTTGATCGAACACCTACTCGATCAAACACTACTCACTCATCTCTAGTCGCTATCAATTCAGACAACTTAGTCTCATGTAATAGAGTATATGATTCTGGACCAAAATGTAATGGAATTCAATAAGGAATGTTGCTGTTTTCTGCCTGAAAAACCTCTCTAAAGTTCCTGCTATTCCGGCTAGGTGTCTCTCCCCTTGCTGATTTCCTTTTCACTCTATTGTTACCAAGGAAGTCCGTCAATAGATACATTTTATCTTTATGAGTATGGGGAGCCGTCCTTTGCTCTCTTTACACAGGGAATGCAGAGGGAAGGAGACGATTCTCCTCACAGCATGCACAGATATGTCTACAAACTGTTGCTATTCACTCCCTGTCACTAAGGAAGGTCTGTCTTCAGTCTCAAGACAGTAAGTGTCTACACATAGCTTATGCTCCCTGCTTGAACACCACTTAGGGAGGAGTTTGCACTTTCTCACAGCTTACAGTGAATGTAAGGAGAGTCTAACTACTTCTGACTAGCTGCTTGTGTTGCTGATGGGATGTTAGTCATGCTTCTAGCTCCATCATAACCTAGATTTTCAGTCCAGTGTCCCTGGATCTCCAATATTATGGTCACTTGGGTTTTTCTCGGCTATTTATTTTATATTTTACTTTTACTTTGTGCAGAATTCCATGTAACAAAGTGATAATGGATAGGGGAGGGGGCATACAGCTCTGTATTTTACCCCTGCCTCAGAGAGAAATGTAAAATGTGGTGCAGGCATAATGGCACTATTAAATCTGTATAGATCATCGCAAATTGAAAGCAGAATGCTAAAAAGACACAGATTCAGGTCTGAAGGTACAGGAGGGGCTGCAAAATACATGTCATAGATGTGCAAATTCCAGCACAGTAGAGGAATGGCCAAGTATGATTGGTTAGTAGAGGTTTTACATCATCTTTCTTAAATAAAACATATAAAATAAACCTGAAATTTTAATTTAAAGCAATACAACAGGGAAAAACATGATAGTGTATACGGAATACAGTATATGCATCTGATGTACTGTAGCCCAGAAGTACACCTAAGTGCCAGTGTGCTATTAATCAGGCAGGATCCCAAACCTCTGTTTTTTTACCACCTCACACTGCCAACATCTTTGGAGATTAAAAGTTAAACATCCCTGGTGTTCACTGAGTTGATTCTGCTGAGGGACTCTGGCGCATGCACATTGCCCCAGAGAAGCCAAGGTCAATATACCTCACTACATTGCTCATGAATCCAAAGTCAAGAGCATGGTGCACAGAGAAGCGATACACAGTGAAGTGGGGTGTTCTGACCTCAACTTAACTGCGCACAATGCGCATGCGCTTGAGTTCCTTCGCGCACTCATCTCAGCGGACTCCAAGACTGGTGCTGGGAAAACCCTTTGACATAAAATGTAAAGAATTTTTTCTTAGTTTTTTTTTAAAGGCAGTCATAAAATACAAATGTTTTGGTAAATTTTTGTGTGCTAAGTATAACATTTATTGTATGAGTTTATCTCTAGTACATCCTGTAATGTATAAGTCTCCACACCCCAACCCCCCGAAAACAAAAAGTACAAGGAAAACAAACAATAAAACCAGATCAGCGACCAATCTGAGATTTGCACATTGTGACGAAGATAAAACAAATCCTCTGTTTTGTAGTCTCAGAGACAAGTGAGCAGAATCGTTTCACAAAAAAACAGGAAGCCGCTAACAATAGTGATTTATCCATCTGAAGCACTGACCTTTCTATGATCTGCTGTTTACAACCAGACATTTTGCAGGCCGAGCGCATTGCTTACTACACATGGCAGCTGCTAACAGAGAGCAAGTGCATGAAGATGAAGCCCAGAATCTGAATGCAGAATTTGGCAGAATCTAAAGCAAACTAAGAACAGTTTATGCTTCAATGTACTTTACTACAGAAGTGACCATATAGAAATACGTGAGTCGCTGTGTATACTACTATTAGATGCATCCTGTATTATACTCCAGAGCTGCACTCACTATTCTGCTGGTACAGTCACTGTGTACATACATTACATTACTTATCCTGTATTATACTCCAGAGCTGCGCTCACTATTCTGCTGGTACAGTCACTGTGTACATACATTACATTACTTATCCTGTATTATACTCCAGAGCTGCGCTCACTATTCTGCTGGTGCAGTCACTGTGTACATACATTATATTACTTATCCTGTACTGATCCTGAGTTACATCCTGTATTATACTCCAGAGCTGCGCTCACTATTCTGCTGGTGCAGTCACTGTGTACATACATTACATTACTTATCCTGTACTGATCCTGAGTTATATTCTGTACTATACGCCAGAGCTGCGCTCACTATTCTGCTGGTACAGTCACTGTGTACATACATTACATTACGTATCCTGTACTGATCCTGAGTTACATCCTGTATTATACTCCAGAGCTGCACTCACTATTCTGCTGGTGCAGTCACTGTGTACATACATTACATCTCCCTATATTATAAAAATGAATTTCTGTCTGTCTGTCTGTCTGTCTGTTCTCTAATGCGAACCAAACGACTGGACCGATCTTCACCAAATTTGGTACAGAGATACTTCAGGTATCCGGGAAGGTTTAAGATGAGACTCCAACTCGCTTGGATGCACCGTTGCTGAGATACAGCATTCCAAACACAGCGCCCCCCCTCCCCCTTAGCCAATACAAACCTGCAAGACTTTCGCTCATATTCCAACTGCAATACACACGGTCACTCCACATACACAACCCAACACTGATATCCAAACTGAGATACACGCATCAGAGGATTAGATACACAGATCAGCACACAGTATCACACGCCACAGGATTAGATACACACATCTGCACACAGTCCCACAAACCAGAGGATTAAATACACACTTCTGCACACAGTTCCATACACTGAAGGATTTGATATGCGCATCTGCACACGGTTCCACATGCTGAAGGATTAGATACACGCGTCTACACACAGTTCCACACTCCAGAGGATTAGATACGCGCAACTGCACACATTTTTACACACCATAGGATTAGATACACGCGTCTGCACAGAGTACCAGATGCCGTAGGATTAGATATACACGTCTACACATAGTTCCACACTCCAGAGGATTAGATATGCGCATCTGCACACAGTTGTACACACCATAGGATTAGATACACGTGTCTGCACACAGTACCACATGCAGTAGGATTAGATACACGCGTCTACACATAGTTCCACACGCCGAAGGATTAGATACGCGCCTCTTCACACAATACCACACAAGGGAGGATTAGATACGTGTGTGTGCACACAGTACCACACTTTGGAGGATTAGATACATGCCTCTGCACACAGTACCACAAGCCAGAGAATTAGATACGAGTCTCCACACACAGTATCACACGGGGAGGATTAGATACGCGCATCTGCACACAGTACCAAACGGGGGAGGATTAGATACGCACGTCTGCACACAGTACCACATGGGGGAGGATTAGATACGCGCCTCTTCACACAATACCACACAGAGGAGGATTAGATACACGTGTCTTCACACAGTTGTACACGCCATAGGATTAGATACAAGCGTCTGCACACAGTACCACATGTCGTAGCATTAGATACGCGTGTCTGCACACAGTACCACTTGCCGTAGGATTAGATACGCGCATCTACACACAGTTCCACACTCTAGAGGATTAGATACGCGCATCTGCACAAATTTGTACACGCCATAGGATTAGATACACACGTCTGCACAAAGTATCACATGCCGTAGGATTAGATACATGCATCTACATACAGTTCCACACTCCAGAGGATTAGATACGCGCGTCTGCACACAGTTGTACACACCATAGGATTAGATACACGTGTCTGCACACAGTACCACATGCAGTAGGATTAGATACACGCGTCTACACATAGTTCCACACGCCGAAGGATTAGATACGCGCCTCTTCACACAATACCACACAAGGGAGGATTAGATACGTGTGTGTGCACACAGTACCACACTTTGGAGGATTAGATACATGCCTCTGCACACAGTACCACAAGCCAGAGAATTAGATACGGGGGAGGATTAGATACGGGGGAGGATTAGATACGCGCGTCTGCACACAGTACCACACGGGGGAGGATTAGATACGTGCGTCTACACACAGTACCACATGCCATAGGATTAGATACGCGCGTCTGCACACAGTACCACATGCCGGGGGATTGGATACGCGCGTCTACACACAGTTCCACACGCCATAGGATTAGATACGCGCCTCTTCACACAATACCACACAGGGGAGGATTAGATACACGTGTCTTCACACAGTTGTACACGCCATAGTATTAGATACACGCGTCTGCACACAGTAACACATGCCGTAGGATTAGATACGTGCGTCTACACACAGTACCAGATGTTGTAGCATTAGATACGCGTGTCTGCACACAGTACCACTTGCCGTAGGATTAGATACGCGCATCTACACACAGTTCCACACTCCAGAGGATTAGATACGCGCATCTGCACACATTTGTACACGCCATAGGATTAGATACACATGTCTGCACAGAGTACCACATGCCGTAGGATTAGATACACGCGTTTACATACAGTTCCACACTCCAGAGGATTAGATACGCGCGTCTGCACACAGTTGTACACGCCATAGGATTAGATACACGCGTCTGCACACAGTACCACATGCAGTAGGATTAGATACGCGCGTCTACACATAGTTCCACAAGCGGAAGGATTAGATACACGCCTCTTCACACAATACCACACAGGGGAGGATTAGATACGTGTGTGTGAACACAGTACCACAGTTTGGAGGATTAGATGCATGCCTCTGCACACAGTACCACATGCCAGATAATTAGATACGCATCTCAGCACACAGTATCACACGGGGGAGGATTAGATACGCGCGTCTACACACAGTACCACATGCCATAGGATTAGATACACGCGTCTACACATAGTTCCACACACCGAAGGATTAGATATGCGCCTCTTCACACAATACCACACAAGGGAGGATTAGATACGTGTGTGTGCACACAGTACCACACTTTGGAAGATTAGATACATGCCTCTGGACACAGTACCACAAGCCAGAGAATTAGATACGCGTTTCTGCACACAGTATCACACGGGGGAGGATTAGATACGCGCGTCTACACACAGTACCACATGCCGGGGGATTGGATACACGCGTCTACACACAGTACCACATGCCAAAGGATTAGATACGTGCGTCTGCACACAGTACCACATGCCGGGGAATTGGATACGCGCGTCTACACACTGTTCCACACGCCATAGGATTAGATATGCATCTCTTCACACAATACCACACAGGGGAGGATTAGATACACGTGTCTTCACACAGTTGTACACGCCATAGGATTAGATACACACGTCTGCACAGAGTCCCATATGCCGTAGGATTAGATACACGCATCTACATACAGTTCCACACTCCAGAGGATTAGATACGCATGTCTGCACACAGTTATACACGCCATAAGATTAGATACACACATCTGCACACAGTACCACATGCTGTAGGATTAGATACACGCGTCTACACACAGTTCCACACGCCAAAGGATTAGATACGCGCCTCTTCACACAATACCACACAGGGGAGGATTAGATACGTGTGTCTGCACACAGTACCACACTTTGGAGGATTAGATACATGCATCTGCACACAGTACCACATGCCAGATAATTAGATACGCATCTCAGCACACAGTACCACACGGGGGAGGATTAGATACGCGCATCTGCACACAGTACCACACCAACAAGGATTAGATACTTGCGTCTAAACACAGTACTACACAGGGAAGGATTAGATACAGCTTTACTCCTGGTATCCATAACAACTGATCACAGGTTTTTCACTGATATCCAAAATGAGATACACATAATCACATGACGCTTATGGACATACACACAAACCACATACAAAATACATCAGTACAAAATTGGACAATTCTTATGAGGCCACTACACAAACATAACATGTAATATACCCGTGCGAAGCCGGGTCATCCCTCTAGTTACTTATATTACTGATCCTGAGTTATATTCTGTATTATACTCCAGAGCTGCGCTCACTATTCTGCTGGTGCAGTCACTGTGTACATACAGTACATTACATTACTTATCCTGTACTGATCCTGAGTTATATCCTGTATTATACTCCAGAGCTGCGGTCACTATTCTGCTGGTGCAGTCACTGTGTACATACATTACATTACTTATCCTGTACTGATCCTGAGTTATATCCTGTATTATACTCCAGAGCTGCGGTCACTATTATGCTGGTACAGTCACTGTGTACATACATTACATTACTTATCCTGTATTATACTCCAGAGCTGCGCTCACTATTCTGCTGGTGCAGTCACTGTGTACATACATTACATTACTTATCCTGTACTGATCCTGAGTTACATCCTGTATTATACTCCAGAGCTTCGCTCACTATTCTGCTGGTACAGTCACTGTGTACATACATTACATTACTTATCCTGTACTGATCCTGAGTTACATCCTGTATTATACTCCAGAGCTGCACTCACTATTCTGCTGGTGCAGTCACTGTGTACATACATTACATTACTTATCCTGTACTGATCCTGAGTTACATCCTGTATTATACTCCACAGCTACGCTCACTATTCTGCTGGTGCAGTCACTGTGTACATACATTACATTACTTATCCTGTACTGATCCTGAGTTACATCCTGTATTATACTCCAGAGCTTCGCTCACTATTCTGCTCGTACAGTCACTGTGTACATACATTACATTACTTATCCTGTACTGATCCTGAGTTACATCCTGTATTATACTCCAGAGCTGCACTCACTATTCTGCTGGTACAGTCACTGTGTACATACATTACATTACTTATCCTGTACTGATCCTGAGTTACATCCTGTATTATACTCCAGAGCTGCACTCACTATTCTGCTGGTGCAGTCACTGTGTACATACATTACATTACTTATCCTGTATTATACTCCAGAGCTGCGCTCACTATTCTGCTGGTGCAGTCACTGTGTACATAGATTACATTACTTATCCTGTATTATACTCCAGAGCTGCGCTCACTATTCTGCTGGTGCAGTCACTGTGTACATACATTACATTACTTATCCTGTATTATACTCCAGAGCTGCGCTCACTATTCTGCTGGTGCAGTCACTGTGTACATAGATTACATTACTTATCCTGTATTATACTCCAGAGCTGCGCTCACTATTCTGCTGGTGCAGTCACTGTGTACATACATTACTTATCCTGTACTGATCCTGAGTTACATCCTGTATTATACTCCAGAGCTGCGCTCACTATTCTGCTGGTACAGTCACTGTGTACATACATTACATTACTTATCCTGTATTATACTCCAGAGCTGCGCTCACTATTCTGCTGGTGCAGTCACTGTGTACATATATTACATTACTTATCCTGTACTGATCCTCAGTTACATCCTGTATTATACTCCAGAGATGAATTCATAATTGTTCTGCCTATTTTTGTTATAACTCTGACCTCACATCTCCCAGAATCCCTTGCTCTTTCATTGTCTGGACCGTGTAACATTCAATGTAATCTTAGGAAAATAAATCTCTCAGAAATCTGGTGGACAACAACTAGCGCCCAATCCATGTATTATAGGATCTTAGATAAAATGTGAATTCTGAAAACACGGATGACAATACAGGCTGTAAGTGTAGACCATTGAGTGATTGTCATGTCATCATCTAGGTATCAGAAGGGCATTTAGCCCCCCCTTAAGAAGCAGCTGCTACATTTGTACCCCTAAAACTACAGCCTTGTCTAAATAGATGATTATGGGGAATTGCCGTTCATACAATTCCCTAAAATACGTGTATTAGGATTGATAAAGTAATTTGTGGCCACGTATTATCTTGCAGTGACGCACAATGACGAGATACTGTACAGGAAAATGAACCATTATAAGAATGCCCCCGTCATGACTTCCAGTAAGACCAGTTCATGCACTATAGTTACTGTGAGAAAACCTCTGAGTCACTTGTCTCCAGCTGGAAGTTCATTGGTGGAGTCTGATAATATTATTACATGGCCGGGATTTCCCGACATTACTATTGTTTCTTTATATAAAACCAAAACTGAAGCTGCATGACGAGAAATTGACTACAAGGTGTCTGTTTATAGTGTAATATCCACGCAAAATCCACATAAACGTAGACATCAAGGGCAGAAAGTGGGGTAAATCTTGAGTAGAACATAAAATCCACCTGACATTTTTAGGATTAACCATTTTCAGTTTGTTTTAGGGTTTAAAGGGGACCTTTTTCCACCTCCACCAACTCAAACTCTTGGCGCCTTTCAATAGTTTCCCCTCCACTGATCCCCACACAGTTGGAATTTTTTCTCTAGCCCTCACCATTCCTGAGTAATTAGTGCTGTTAATTTCTGCACACCATTAGACTCTCTACTGTCATGTGGGCGGACTCAGACTACCTGCTTCAGCCTAGGACCGCCCCCTGACAGTAGAGAGTCTAATTAACACATTGAATGCTGAAACTACTTGCATTGATTGCTCGGGAACGGTTAGGGCTAGAGAAAAAATTCCAACTATGTCGGAATCAGTAGAGGGGAGGCTATTAGAGGATGTTCCTGGAGATAGTGGGAGATTGTCTTTAATTTGTTGCAAGTGTGGGCCAAATTTATTAAAATAATATATGTTCACTTGGATGGAGATGAGCTGCCACATCTACACCCTATGGTCTAATAGTAACAGGTGAGTAAAACTAATAAACAACATAGAACAGAAGAAGAAAGCAAAAAATATCCAAACTCCATGCTGACGGTCTCCTGAGGATGGAAACCCTGAGCCCCAGAGCCACTGTGCTGCCCTTTACAATAATTTACCAGCTCCATACAAAAGCTATAGCAATAAATCAGCCGTATCCAAGGGTAAGAACCAAAATATCCAGGACTATGTAATCTGTAACCTCGCAGCAGGAGAAACAGCTCTGCTTCTAGAGAGTTTTTATTTTCAACCTTCCAGCTTAGAGAAGACAACTCGCTGAGCTCATAGAAACGCTGTACAAGTAAGTGTCGCCCTTTCTTCCAGTAATAGTAGAATATAGCCAACACTGGGATTATATGAAAACATGAGGGTAATGCAAAAAGTGTTTGGGTGGAGAAGACTGAGAAAAGGAGAGAGGGTGGAAGGAGTTATATTACTTATTAGAGGAGCTGCGGCCAACTTTTTTTTTCCCCTTTTCATTATGGGTATCCATAAATAAAACTTGGAAAGAATCGTAAGAGCTGAGCAAAAAAAAAATAAAAAAAATTGCACATATTGCAATATCCATATGTAATAATCAGCATCATATAAAATGGGATACATGTATAATAAAACAGGCAAAAACACATGTACGATTTTAAAAAATTGCATTGGATGAGATTGGCCGGCAGGATTCTGAGCTTTATCTCCTATTTGTCTATGTGAACCAGCTTTGATATAGGCAAGGAAACCATGAAAATTATTCACAGCAGCAGCAGAAGAGGAGTATGTTGTTATTGCAGAGGGCAGTGACCATTCCACTCATGGGATCTATTAGTAAGGACTAGAGATGTGCAGGTCCAGAGGCGTAATAAGCAGTTATACTCACCTTCCCTCCCCTCTCCTGGTCAGTCTTCCAGACTCCTGGGGGACATCAAGGACCCTAGAAGACTGCTGAGACCTGTGATTGGCCTGGCCTCAGTGGTCACGTGTTAGGACACTTTAACTCAAGCTCATGACGTTGGCACATGTAACTACCGAGGCCCAATCACAGAGCTCAGTAGACTGCAGGTGCCTATGACATCACAAAAAAGGCCCAAAGGCAGTGGGGAATGCACAGATGCCTCAAAGGAACACCGAAGATTATGTTTCTGCACCTTCTCTGGACCTCAGCCCCAAACAAATCTGGGGGTTTGAACCACTAGAATCAAAACTCAAATCTCATGAGGTTTGTAGAATTTGTAGCAGTGACATGTCACTTATGTGATTAGGATAGTGATGACCATTCGGCATGTGACAGACAAAGCTGCCATGTCATTTCCCTGCGCTATGCTGAGGAGGTCAAAAAGACCGAAACAGCGCTGTCCATAGCTGGGAATCTGTTCCTTTTGGAATAGAAATACTAATTTTGCAATTAAATCCGCATCATGATAGTAGGCTTGTTAACTGAGTCATGCATGATGTTAAGGAGGCTGCCCTCTAGATGGCAGCATACAGAGTGCACTGTTGTCCTAATTACATCCTGGAGAATAGATTTGCATATTTTTTACCCAGAATCCTTAGCGGAGCAGGAATGACTTGTAAGTCTCCGTACTGCCTGTGTAGGCAAACACTCTCTCTGATGTGTACGATTATCCCCTGACCCTGGTCTATAGTCTCTCACTCTGCCAAATTAGTATCCCTGCGCTATCCTGAGGAGGCCCAAAAGACCGAAACAGCGCTGTCCATAGCTGGGAATCTGTTCCTTTTGGAATAGAAATACTAATTTGGCAATTAAATCTGCATCATGTCAGTAGTCTTGTTAACTGAGTCATGCATGATGTTAAGGAGGCTGTCCTCTAGAGGGCAGTGTCAGAGGCACTGTTCTCCTAATTACATTCTGGAGAATAGATTTGCAAATTTTTTACCTATGTCATTTTTAATGCAGTATGACCTCTGTAACAATAAAATGCAAAAAATTATGATAGAATTGTGTTTTTTTTTTTTAGCATGTCCTCCTAAAAAGAGTTAATAAAAGCTAATCAAAATATTACATGTACCCCAAAATAGTGGAAAATGAAAGTACAACTTGTCCCGCAAAGAATAAGCCATCACAAACATATGTGGACAGTAAAAAAAAGTTAGCAATTCTGGAAAACAAGGAAGGAAAAGAAAAAGTTCCTGGACTACTCTGCGTCCTTAAAGGGTTAACATGCACGGAACGGAGCACCATTTACCCAATCTGATGATATGAGTGACCATCACATGTAGAAACTAGTGTAATGTCCCTGCAGGAGGCAGTGATGCCATGGGGCAGTGACATTGACAGATCATTGGAATAATTACAACAGCAGAAGAGGAGCATGCTGATCTTGCAGGAAGCAGCGACCACTTCAAAAATGACATTGTATTAAAAAAAATGGCAAAACTAATAAAAATGAAAACTAATAGTGGCAAAGAAAAGTAATAAAAGGGAATTGCTTAAAAAAAACCTTGAAATATTGTAGTTGACACACTGACCATTAGAGCAGACAAAGTACCTTGATGTTTCCCGTTTTCTGCATCTCACTTATTAGCTTTGCTGTATAGACTAGGACGGAATGAGCAGAGTCATCTCATTATTATTAAAGGATGGCAAAATTAAATTTCAGATTTATTAAGAGCTTAGATACAGCAGAATATTATCACTATATACTATACACACTGATAAGGCTTTGTGTTGGGAATTTAAATATCTACTTCTCCACCCAGCAGCAGTCATGTTACATGGATGTTGCTTTACGATTGCTATGCCTACGAGCCAAACTTTGGCTTTTTGAGGCAGAGCTAACTAGGGTCATACTTTATCCTCCATTCAGGGTCATACTTTATCTCCATTCAGGGTTATACATCATCATCCAACCAGGGCTGTACTTTATTATCCCCTCGCCCATAGATTGTAAGCCCTCGCGGGCAGGGCCCACTACCCCACCGTGCCAGTCGGTCACTGTCGTGCCAGTCGGTCACCTGTATATTCTGTGTATTGTATGTAACCCCCAAATGTAAAGCACCATGGAATTAATGGTGCTATATAAATAAACAATAATAATAATAATAATAATAATAATAATAATAATAATAATAATTATCCAATCAGGGTTGTACTTCATCATCCAACCAGGGCTGTAATACATCATCCAATCAGGGTTGTAAGACATCATCCAATCTGAGCTGTACTTTATCATCCAATTAGGGGTGTACTTCATCATCCAAACAGAGCTGAGGCGGGCTATTATAACCTGACACTCCCCTTATTCAGGTGCCTGTGATTTCCTTAGCTTTCAGGCTCTGTGTTCTCAGAACTTATTCCTAGCACCCTGTTTTCTGCTGAATTCTTGGCTTACTAACCTTGGCCTGCTGTTCTGGAATACCCTCCTGTTCTGATTTGGCTTTATTTATAACCTTTTTGGACTCTGGAATTCTTCTGGGGTGTTTTTGGCCATTTTATACCCTCCTGTTTTTTTCCTTGGCCTGTGTATACTCTCTCTCTGCCTACCAGGTTTGGTCCTTAGCTTGCAAGTCCACCTATGTCCTGCAACCTTGTTCTTGACTTGCAACCTGGATTCAGAGCAGCCAACTCTACCCTGCCTTGCCACGGGCTCTGGTGAATAATTTGGGGTAACCATAGACTCTGTGAATCAGGGCAATATTCATCTAATCCTGTCTGTTACCTGCTGCATATCAGGAAATTGTGCAAATAACAATTGCGTAACACTTTGTATGCCGTTCCCCGTTCCCCAAGAGAGAGGGAATATTCCATTATCTTTGAAGCTGCTCTGTCAATTTAATCCCATTTATTGCAGCAGCCATAAAGCGCGCGCGCGCACACACACACACACACACTAGGCCATGTCCATCTCTCTTTTACTTCTCCCCCCTTCTGCTGTTTTATCATCCTCCCAGTAATAGAAAATTAGGGGTCTCAAATTCTAAATGGATTTTCCCTGATCCTGCAGAATGATGTGTATATATATCCAAAGTGCACTCTTCTATCCCTGAGGGTCCATGTGGTTATGAGCTCCAGCCAACTTTTTATCCGTAGCATTGAGCATTGCTGAAATATCTCCCCGTCCCTAATGCAAAAGCTTCTCATAAAACAGACAATACATCAGCCCTGCATTACATTGTCCAATGATAATACAATTGAAAGGAAAGGGAGTTATCGAAAATTCATGGCTTTTATTTCCCTTGCCTTTCAACTTTTTTTTTTTTTACTTTTTTTTTAGTGATTTGTTACTTGTTCTTATATCTGAACAGGGAAAAAAAATCAAGGCTTCCCCATTGTTATTGAATTTTTGCAATTTTTTATTTTTTTTATTTTTGGATCCCACAATAAGAGTAGAAGAAAAGTATCATTTGTTGGCCTTTTATTAAAACGCGACCTTCCCTATAATACCATAGCAAACCCCACAATCATCCTGATTCAGTTAAGTCCGGTTTAATGATCCCTACATAATGGAGACATCATTAAAAGCCCGGGACATCGAGGCCGGGGATATTTAACTTCTCTTAAATAACATGTCTGATTTATTTTGGGGAAGATTTAATATCGATGAGTTCATAAAGTATATGGAACACCTGTTCGAATCCTTGGAGTGTTTCGAAGCCATACAGAACAATAAAAAGAGCTTATCTTGAATTTAGGATTTGGTAAGCCTATTTCTCATAATGACTAAAAATTGCATCTCGATTGAATTTTCGAGGCTCGTTCACTTAAACAAAGACTGTAAGTCAGGTGTCACCTAAGCGTGAGAACCCTGACCTCATAAACAAAGATTCTCATGACAGTCTATGAACTGTGTTTGCCACTTCATAAATATGTCAGGTCTGGTCCGGGGTAAGATTGGAGAGAACGTTCCAAAAACTAAATGAATATTCAGATTGGAAGCAAATTTTCAGATTTAAGCCTAGATATTTACCAAAATAATTTGGAAAACGATTTTTGTAAAATTGGTTTGTTGTTTAGAATTGACGGATTTGGTCAATTGAATCCTAAAGACGTCTGTTTTTCTAGGCGGACTCTCTGTAGAATTTACAAGCTGTGAGGTCTTAGAATTATTATGTAATAAAACATCTCGATATTCTGTTTATAAGACGTGGGACGTTTGTGTGGTCTAGATGCGTAATCTCAGTCCTACAATTTGGGTTGTAGTTTTTATAAAGGTTCCATTTGATTTTGTCCTATGTGTATTAGGAGAACTTTTTTTTTTCCCACACTAGATATTTATGCCAGACCTTGGGGTCCTGGGTTCAAAGTTGTCCAAGAACATCTGCTTGGAGTTTGTACCCCAAACCATGGAAGGGTAAAGGAAATAATATTGATTGTTTGGTGACAATGGCGTCTGTCGAGGAGATGGATATATTAGGCTGTTCTTGAACATGATGTGTTGGAGGCAGGAAAAAAATATGGGCAAGTGTAAAAATCTGAGCAACATTGCCAAAGACCAAATTGTGATGGCTAGATCACTGGATCAGAGTTTCTTCAAAATTAAATTTTACAAATCTTATGGGATGTTTTTATGGGATGTTCCCAGTATGTAGTGGTTAGTGACTACGCAAAGTGATCCAAGTATGGACAATCTGGAACAAAATCATGGGTACCCAAGAGTCATTGATGTGGTTGAGGAGCAAATCTTCATATGTTGTGATATAGAAATTTACAAATTTTCATTATAAATTTCCCAAAAATCTCGTGTTCAGCCAATTATCACAAATCATTGTTATACTTTGCGGTCTCTTCAGACCCCAGAGTATAATAATCAGAGGCCCAGGGGAGTGGGGGAAAAATACTTTATACTCATCTTCCCTTATCTCTCCTGAGTTCCTTCACTGCAACCAGAGTTCCTTTGCTGGTGTCCTTAGTCCTTTTCCAATCTCTTTTGTCCTCCTGGATGACATCAGAGGTTCTGAACAACGAAAAATTGGGGCTGGCCTGATACAATGATCGGCCTGAAGAACAGCGCTCACCCAGAAGATGACAGAAATATCTTTAATAACAAATGGAACCGCACAACGCGTTTCGGACATATGGCAGTCCTTCCTCAAGTGCACAGTCACTGGCCTGGATGGCTCCAAACAAAGAAGTTCTGAGGTACCCTGTGATTGGACCTCAGTAATCACAACAGCCACAATGTCGTCAATAATATTGGTCAATGGCAGTTCCCCAATGGCAGATTCCCTATGGCAGTGACTTCTTTCAGCAACATAGTAAACCTCGCCATATTGCAAAATACTACAACTGGAAAATCCTCAGCACTCCCAATGAATTTCAACTTTATTATTGCTGGAAAAACAAGTTCAATCCATGGAGGCCCCACCAAGCCACTTACAGGACTTAAAGAGGACCTTTCACCATGTCTATCTACTCCAACTCTTTGCATCCATCAATAGGTGGCACTCCACTGATATTGACACTGTTGGATTTTTTTCTTCAGCCCCCACCATTCCTGAGCAACCAGTGCTGTTATCTTCATCACCCAATATGATAACTAAGCTCCCTAGTGTCACATGGGTGATCCTGACAGTAGAAAGCCTAAGTAGCATGTTAGATACTGAAAATAACAATATTGAATGCTCAGGAACAGTGGAGGCTAGAGAAAAAATTTCAACTGTGCCAGAATCAATGGAGGAGCTCGTATTGAGGGATGAGAAGAATTGATGAGAAGAGTTGAAGCAGGTAGAGGTGGTGAAAGGTCAACTTTAAATCCTGTAAGTGGCTTGGTGGGGCCTCCATGGATTGAACTTGTTTTTCCAGCAAATTCCACAGGTGCCCGATGAGATTGAGACAGGTCCAAGTCAAAAGAGTTGGTGGACGTGGTGGAAGGTCCTCTTTCAGTCCGATAAGTTGTGATGTACTTCCTCCACGGATTGGACTTATTCCTCTAGAACATCCAACAGATGCTTGATCAGATTGAAATCTGGGAATTTGGAGGCCAAGTCATCACCTTGATCTTTTTGTCATGTTCCTCGAAGAGTCGAAGGTGGTGAAAGGTCCTCCTTAAAGGATCTGTTGCTAAGATCTTCTTGCCTGTCACCACAGGACACCTCCGGATACCTTATGGAGTACATGCCTCAATGGGTCAAAGCTGTTTTGATGCCTGAAGGCACCTAGACAATATTAGGCCGGGAATTTCCATGTTTATTTAGATTGTGAGCCCCATTGGGGACGGAGCTTCGGTAAGATGACAATATCTATACGGCGCTGAGGAATGTGTCGATGCCGTAAAAACAACAGAAAATAAAAAATAATAACTAACCTACAATATAAATCTGCAATATAGTAACATTAGGAACAAAAAACGCGACACAAATGTGAAAATCTCTTTAGGGAATTCTTTGGCCACCACTTTGTCATTTGCATTAAATTCAGAATATTCTCAGTAAATTGTATTGACCCTAAACCTATAATTATAATTCTGACATCACAATAAAACAATAAGTGGGATTTTTAAGTCCGTCGTAAATTTCCCGACCCTTAAGAGTGTGGAGAACACGTGTGAAGACGCAATCACAATAGCTACAATGTTTCTGTCTGAAGGAACGCAATTAAAATAAATTCTCATCATAATATTCTATAAAACGGGCAACATAAATCTGCGAAACTTTACAGCGGGATTTGGAAACAAAGTAAACTCTGAAATGGCGCATTCAATATTTGATTTTAAGTAATTACTTTTAACTGCTGCAGAATTGAGGGAAATCAGTTCTAGTTTAGGGTTTTATGATGGGGCCGGACGATAGAGCCCAGAATTAATAAGATACATAATAAAGGGCATATGTACAGTCATAAAAACATAGACATTTCTACTTCACCACATCCAAGGCACACCAAACCTTTTCATAATTTTGAATATTATAGTTGCCATTACCTGACTGCGTCTTCTACTAGAGAGCCAAGATTTGGGATGTTGATGGATGAGCGTCATAAAAATATAGCAAAAATTAATCTGTGTATGAAAAGAAAGAAGAAGAAGAAGATATTTACGGAGGGAGATAGATAGATAGATAGATAGATAGATAGATAGATAGATAGATAGATAGATAGATAGATGATAGATAGATAGATGATAGAAAGTAAGAAAAAGAAAGAAAGAAAGAAAGAAAGAAAGAGAGAAAGAAAGAAAGAGAGAAAGAAAGAAAGAGAGAGAAAGAGAGAGAAAGAAAGAGAGAGAAAAAAAGAAAGAAAGAAAGAAAGAAAGAGAGAGAGAGAGAGAGAGAGAGAGAGAGAAAAGGAAAGTAGATATGAGATAGAAAAGAATAAATAGATGAATGGATAGACAGACAGAAAGACAGACAGACAGACAGACAGACAGACAGACAGACAGACAGACAGACAGATAGATAGATAGATAGATAGATAGATAGATAGATAGATAGAGAGATATGAGATAGATAGAAGAAGAAGAAAGAAAGAAAGAAAGAAAGAAAGAAAGAAAGAAAGAAAGAAAGAAAGAAAGAAGATATTTATAGGGGTGGGTAGATAGATAGATAGATAGATAGATAGATAGATAGATAGATATGAGATAGATAGATAGATAGATAGATAGATAGATAGAAGAAGAAGAAAGAAAGAAAGAAAGAAAGAAAGAAAGAAAGAAAGAAAGAAAGAAAGAAAGAAAGAAAGAGAAAGAAAGAAAGAAAGAAAGAAAGAAAGAAAGAAAGAAAGTAGATATGAGATAGAAAAGAATAAATAAATAGATGGATAGATAGAAAGAAAGAAAGAAAGAAAGAAAGAAAGAAAGAAAGAAAGAAAGAAAGAAAGAAAGAAAGAAAGAAAGAAAAAGGATGAAAGAAATTTAGAGATTGATAAAGATATTTATAGCGTTATATAGGGATGTAGATAGATAGATAGGAGATAGATAGATAGATAGATAGATAGATAGATATTGAAGATAGATAGATAGATAGATAGATAGATAGATAGATAGATAGATAGATAGATAGATAGATAGTTTTGAGTTCGACCTGAACCTAACCTGCACATGGTTTTTGATATGTTTCTGCACCTTTCCTGGGCCTTCACTTTTGATACTTTGAGGTCTGAAGAGATCCCGAGTATAACAGTGGTTTGTAGGTGGCAAATGTTAAAAATGTGATGTTTTGGTAAATTGGTAAGAACCCGATTTGCTCATTCCTTCATAGGAGTCCCCTCTATAGGCTGATCCAGCAGATCCATCACATAGATGGCCATTCATTCAATGCTACATGTATGGCTGGCCAGTGCTTTGGGTGGATTTCCATCCTCGGTGAGAGGTGGCCACATATACTCTGAAGTTAAAGCAATGGGAACTAAGCAAGCTGGAGGACTCTAGTAGGCTTCCATCATTCCGGTTGACTTTAATGGAAAATACTACTGACCCCACCTATCAAAGCTTCATGACATGTCCATCTGACAGGTAATAAAAGTGTTTTGGTGGAAAATCCCTTTAATGAGATCAATGTCATCTACTGTCACCTTACACTTCCAGTAATTGCTCGGCTTGTGTTGTGTATAGAGGAGGCTTCATTACATAAGTGTAACATCGAAACTTCTCCGTACGGAAATAATGGGAAAAGTTAGAGAGACGATTCCTATGGAATTCCCGAAGGAACATTACTGCAACTTAATTAGGAGGACGTATAAATCAGAGTCCATAAATGTTCTGTATACGGCCAGTTCTAAATCAAAGCCAGCGACTCCCCTACAACATGATGACATCAGCGACTTAATGAAAACAATAACGTGATCACAGCATGAACTCGGGAGGGGAGCAGCCTATGTACGATCCTATGCGAGACCACGTTCCAACGAGCGCTGTCCAGAGACGGGTGGGAATTTGGGCTGGAAATAAGAACAGAACCCAACACCTTCTCATTCGGCCAAGATTACAATTCCGAGCTTGTTACTACTTTATCCAATATGAAATAACCTTCAACTTTTTGGAATTTTATTGATTATTTTTTTCCTTTGGTATGTTGAGGCAACACGATCCAATACGGAACTGGTGGCCAATTGCTATGGCAGTACAAGCTATTTTGTCGCCCAATAACAGCATAACAGGACTCGACTTATTTTAGGTAATTTTTGTGTTTTTTTTTTCTCATGGTTTTATTGCTTTTTTTTTCACCAGAGGAGCTAGCACTCTGACTATATGCATGACCATATGTGGTCCACTACATCCAAGTCACTCAGATAGATCAACAAATTGATAGACAGATTAGATACTTGGCACATAGATAGATAAAAAGATACTAGGTCACTCAATATAATTCACAGTGGGGTCTTACAACGAAACCCCAAATACATTAGCCTCAAATAGCTCGGGGCCTTAGGTGGCCCCAAGCCTTACATCCAGGTGCAGAGTAAATGAAGAGGTGACCAGGAGACATTGGTCTCTCTATTGACTTCAATTGGCTATTTTCGACTGTTTATATGACTCCCATAGAAGGGGAAAACTATGCAGCTCTACTGTATGCAGAATCTATTGGCTGCCTCACCTGTTTTGAGAAAGGTGCAGGTCCCAAAGGTTGAACCCACTTTTGGCTTCTCCTGTGATAAGCCTTAGATTCCAAAAATGGAAATACCACTTTAAGTCTTAGTTTCTTTACTCATTCTTAAGACTTTACCCGGAAGAATTCTGGTTCTTCACCATCACAAAAACATTGGACTTATCTGGGCCCTTCTACTTGGTAGACCACTTAGCTTCCTATCTCCTTCACCTGATTGATGGAGGCAGATCTCAAATTTTTTTGATTGTTCTTTTTTTCAGGCAGTATCAAGCCATAGTCCTATCAGTTCTCCATGAACTACAATAAAACCTCACCAAAAGCCCACCTCTTTGAGAAGACCATCTCCGTACCCACACCAGAGTTTCTGTGATGGATTGTCTATTTTATGACACTGGCCATCTTCTCTGAGAAGACCACCTAACCAGAAGACCATTATTTAAGGTAATTTTGGGTGGTCATCTCAAAGTGGTTTCACCATACCAGACTTCTACAGTCTATAGTTACAGACATGTTAGAAAGCGCGGGAAAACAGAAACCAGTTTACGGGAAATGACACCATCTTCGACAATGGACTTGGTTGGAAGGAAGGCTAGCAAGCATCCAGGATGAGGACTTTGGTGGCAAGAACTTCTCTACTGATCCATTATAACAAGCAAAACAGCTTTGGAATTGTCCTATTCATATACTATATCATCGATGTGATGCTAAAACCATCTGAAACAGCCATGAATGGAGATGCTTCCTTCTGTTTCACCCCAGACAGTCATCATCATCTCGGATGTTCTGGCAGGTGCATCATAGCTGTTGCTTTCCTTCCTTTTTGCCAAGAAACCCATAAACCAAATATATAGCTATAAGATACCTACTAGTTCTCCATATACTGAGAAGTAACCATAAACGACAGAACCCTGGAGGAGATCCATAAATCAAGCTGAGGGTTCCTAAACATTTGGTCGAGCTCCAGAGAGAGACGTGAAACAGAAAGGAACGTGTTCTGGGAAAAACAGAAAGTCATATATCTTCTTCACAGTTAACAATCCATACATCCTTCAACACAGGAGGTCAGACAAAAATATCACTCATGATTTATCCAGCCGTGAACTAATGGCATGATTGGCAAAACATTGGTGGAACAACAGAGCTTTAATCACCTCTAAATAATGGCTCAACGTTGTCTTCTGGATTTCTTAGGTCGATTCTTAGATTCCCTCATGATGTCTAGAAAATCAAATAATACTGTAAAAATAAACATCCCTTTAAGATACAGAATGTATTTGTGCTTGAGAAGTGTATATGTAACCCATTCCCAGATACAATTATCCTGTGGGAGAAGATTCAGTACGGAACATCACGTGAGGATATCAGTGGAGCTATCTGGACTACCATTGTAATGCTAACATAGAGTACAAACATAAATATGTATATGGCTATACATATTTGGGGCAATGTTTTACTGAAATTCATGTATTATTACCTAAAATAATGTTTGTAATAAGGTTTTATTAAAAATTTTGAATTTCACAGTTTCTTATATGTAACACTACATAGCAAGCTGCAGTATGCCGTTCAATAGCAAATTCTCTTCACTCCTAAATGATCTTCAAACCTAATTTATGATGAAATTAAAGTTCAACTTTGATTTGGTCATAAATCTGATAAGACAATATAGAAGGAGTCATGGAGGATCTGGTGATTGAGCCTTTAGTAGGGTTGAGTGATCGGGATCGGGAAAGATCGAATCCCGATCGGTGATCAAGCAAATTTCACGATTGGGATCGGCTGGAAAATGATCGAAAATCGGATTTTGAAATCTCAAGATCGCTGAACCCTATTGTATATATAATATACAATTGGGGTTGAGTGATCGGGAAAGATCGGATCCCGATTGGCGATTGAGCAAATTTCACAATTGGGATTGGCTGGAAAATTATCGAAATTCGGATTTTGAAATTAAATTTCAAGATCGGCTCAATCCTACTGTATATTATATACAATTGGGGTTTAGCGATTGGGATCGGAAAAGATCGGATCCCGATCAGTGATCGAGGAAATTTCACGATTGGGATCGACTGGAAAGTGATCGAAAATCGGATTTTGAAATCTCAAGATTGGCTCAACCCTACTGTATACAGTATATAACATGCAATTAGGGTTGAGTGATCGGGATCGGGAAAGAACAGATCCCAATCAGTGATTGAGCAAATTTCAGGATCAGGATCGACTGGAAAATGATCGGAAATCGGATTTTAAAATCAATCCTGAAATCCCAAGATCGGCTTAACCGTAGTCCTTAGATGTCCATACTAATAGATTTGTTATTGACCGGCATTCTGCAGCTTTCTAGGTAATGTGAAACATAAAACCTGCTGAATGCAAATTGACATATAATTTCAAATAAAACCTAATTACAAAAAGTGTTTTTAGGTAAAAATACATGCATTATAGTAAAAACAAAATGGTTCCAAATGCGTATATTACGTGTCTTTTGTAGAGATGAGCGAACACTAAAATGTTCGAGGTTCGAAATTCGATTCGAACAGCCGCTCACTGTTCGAGTGTTCGAATGGGTTTCGAACCCCATTATAGTCTATGGGGAACATAAACTCGTTAAGGGGGAAACCCAAATTCGTGTCTGGAGGGTCACCAAGTCCACTATGACACCCCAGGAAATGATACCAACACCCTGGAATGACACTGGGACAGCAGGGGAAGCATGTCTGGGGGCATAAAAGTCACTTTATTTCATGGAAATCCCTGTCAGTTTGCGATTTTCGCAAGCTAACTTTTCCCCATAGAAATGCATTGGCCAGTGCTGATTGGCCAGAGTACGGAACTCGACCAATCAGCGCTGGCTCTGCTGGAGGAGGCGGAGTCTAAGATCGCTCCACACCAGTCTCCATTCAGGTCCGACCTTAGACTCCGCCTCCTCCGGCAGAGCCAGCGCTGATTGGCCGAATTCCGTACTCTGGCCAATCAGCGCTGGCCAATGCATTCTATTAGCCCGATGAAGTAGAGCTGAATGTGTGTGCTAAGCACACACATTCAGCACTGCTTCATCACGCCAATACAATGCATTAGCCAGTGCTGATTGGCCAGAGTACGGAATTCGGCCAATCAGCGCTGGCTCTGCTGGAGGAGGCAGAGTCTAAGGTCGGACCTGAATGGAGACTGGTGTGGAGCGATCTTAGACTCCGCCTCCTCCAGCAGAGCCAGCGCTGATTGGCCGAATTCCGTACTCTGGCCAATCAGCGCTGGCCAATGCATTCTATTAGCCCGATGAAGTAGAGCTGAATGTGTGTGCTAAGCACACACATTCAGCACTGCTTCATCACGCCAATACAATGCATTAGCCAGTGCTGATTGGCCAGAGTACAGAATTCGGCCAATCAGCGCTGGCCAATGCATCCCTATGGGAAAAAGTTTATCTCACAAAAATCACAATTACACACCCGATAGAGCCCCAAAAAGTTATTTTTAATAACATTCCCCCCTAAATAAAGGTTATCCCTAGCTATCCCTGCCTGTACAGCTAGCCCTGTCTCATAGTCACAAAGTTCACATTCTCATATGACCCGGATTTGAAATCCACTATTCGTCTAAAATGGAGGTCACCTGATTTCGGCAGCCAATGACTTTTTCCAATTTTTTTCAATGCCCCCGGTGTCGTAGTTCCTGTCCCACCTCCCCTGCGCTGTTATTGGTGCAAAAAAGGCGCCAGGGAAGGTGGGAGGGGAATCGAATTTTGGCGCACTTTACCACGCGGTGTTCGATTCGATTCGAACATGGCGAACACCCTAATATCCGATCGAACATGTGTTCGATAGAACACTGTTCGCTCATCTCTAGTCTTTTGTATTAACCTCTTAAGGATGCAGCACAATGAGATACTTAGCCCTCTTTCACATCTGCATCGGTAATCTGTTCAGGGGAGTCCGCATGGGGACCTCCCCAAACGGACTACCAAACACATTGGCAAGTGGTGTACAGTGAAAGCACACAGACCCCATAGACTATAATGGGGTCCGTGTGCTCTCCGCACGGTGTCCGCACAAGTTATTTGAACAGGAAAGAAGATTGTGAACTACTTTCCTGTCTGCATGCTCCGTGCGGACACCACGTGGAAAGCACACAGACCCCATTATAGTCTATGGGGTCCGTGTGCTTTTACTGTACACCACTTGCCAATGCGGAGGGGTCCCCATGGAGACTCCCCTGAACGGATTACCGATGCAGATGTGAATGAGGTCTTAGGGATTTTTTTCATTTTAAAAGTCAAAACTTTTTGATTTTAATGTTGACATCGCAATATGAGAATGTTTTTTTGTGCAAAGACTTTTTCTATTGTGCCATTTTGCAGAACATATAGCTCATTGCTTAAAATTTTTAACCTTTTTTTTATAGAGATATCAAAAAAAAAAATATTTTTTTTTTTTATATTCTTAATTTTGTGTGGGGCCCTGGACATCATACATAACATGGTGTCAGTACGATCATGGCAATAACGAATTTATATATTTTTTTTTTTATTATGTATTACTTTTACAGTTTTTGCCCCCAAAAAATTTCTTAGTGTCACCATATTCCGAGAGCCATAACTTTTTATTTTTCCAACTGTGGGGCTTGTTTTTTCCTGAGATCACCCATAGTTTCCATTGGTACCATTTTAGGTTATATGTGACTTTTTCCAAATTTTTCAATTTTATCAATGTTGTTTTTTATTTTTTTAAACAGCATATAAGAATCTTCAGTAGATCTATGTCGGTTCACCAGGACAATACATCATTCTACAATGGTTTTGCGGGGGGTGCCAATAATAAGGGGCAAACACAAATAGAGCCCTTAGGACCTTCATCATAAATGATGGGGGACTCTAAAGAGTTAAATGGGCACAAACCGTATTGAGGCGGATATCTGCTCCCAGTGGTGTTGGCTTACCTCGTGAGCCAGAGTCATCTCCATGATATAATAGTATGCAGACAATGGGGAACTGTGCTACAAATGTTGTCATCAAATCAAACATAAAGTTTTCACTTTTGAAATTTGCAAAGTCATTAGGCTTGACACTTTTTCAGAACCAGGTCCAGATCAAGGTGAGTAGCCAAGGACTTTAGTGGGGGTCCTTGACTCTTCTTATCGGTGCCATCCAGTAGAAGACAATCCTAAAAGCCTCCAATGTTAGATGTAAGTAAAGTCATCCTTCCCAGGTGGACCATGAAGAGAACTAGAATTGGCTGCTACAGATGAAAAATCTACTTTTTCCCAAGACACCCTTTAAGAGGAGGGATTTCATGGAATCCGGAACAAATCTAAATATTTTGGTTGCAATTTACATACATATAAGATGAATGATGAAAGATTGCAGAATAACAAGAACTTAATGTTGTAAAGTGTGAGCCTTTCTCCACCAGAATAAGCAGGACTGACAGGCTCGTTCCTAGATGTGTCCATCTTAATAGACATAGACTCCTCCATGTAGTATTCATTTTCCAAGTACAGGAAAGTAAATGTTTGCAAAGTCAGAATTTTAGTCTCATCTGTCAGTAAAATTCATCAGTATAACAGAATATGGCAGTAAAAGGCTCTGATTGTCAACCTGTGTGCCAGAACGGAGACCTCAGCCTGGATCACTCAGCCTCTTGTGTACATGGTAAAGCTAACAATATGGTGGACAAATATTCATGTTACAATCTCCATAGAGAATACAAGAAAACGCTCTGTAGCTCAAAGAGAAATATGTTATCGTTAGCTATAGAAATATTGTTTCCCCAGGATGAAAATGTAAATGTTTCCATAAGTGTAAAAATGTGTGACATCCTCCTCAGCTATGTAATACTGGACCCTAAGTACAAGGAAGACTTTACTAAGATACTTCCACTTGTGTACAGACATATATCTACTACAATACTGCTCTTATATAGAAGAATATAACTACTATAATACTACCTCCTATGTACAAGAATATAACTACTATAATACTGCTCCTATGTACAAGAATATAACTACTATAATACTACTCCTATGTACAAGAATATAACTACTATAATACTACTCCTATGTACAAGAATATAACTACTATAATACTACCTCCTATGTACAAGAATATAACTACTATAATACTGCTCCTATGTACAAGAATATAACTACTATAATACTACTCCTATGTACAAGAATATAACTACTATAATACTACTCCTATGTACAAGAATATAACTACTATAATACTGCTCCTATGTACAAGAATATAACTACTATAATACTACTCCTATGTACAAGAATATAACTACTATAATACTGCTCCTATGTACAAGAATAAAACTACTATAATACTACTCATATGTACAAGAATATAACTACTATAATACTACTCCTATATACAACAATATAACTACTATAATACTGCTTCTATGTACAAGAATATAACTACTATAATACTGCTCCTATGTACAAGAATATAACTACTATAATACTACTCCTATGTACAAGAATATAACTACTATAATACTACTCCTATGTAAAAGAATATAACTACTATAATACTACTCCTATGTACAAGAATATAACTACTATAATACTACCTCCTATGTATAAGAATATAACTACTATAATACTGCTCCTATGTACAAGAATATAACTACTATAATACTGCTCCTATGTACAAGAATATAACTACTATAATACTACTCCTATGTACAAGAATATAACTACTATAATACTGCTGCTATTAATAATTACTCCAATATTGAAGCATCTGATATACTTCTATTTCTATATTTCTACATTTGTGCAGTTCCTTTTTTCAATCTATTTTCCAAATTTTACAGGATATGACAACAATTTGTGTCTCTATGTATAAAATTGCAGTCATAAAAAGTCACATTTTCCTGTAATTACATTGCCATGAGCAGATAATGGGACATTCCATAAAGACGACATGTTTATTTTTAGCTCTGCGTTTTTCCTTTTATGTAAAGACGCTCGGCGATTCTTACATGGTCTGACACTATTAAAATATTTCTGCGGTGACATCACGGCAGCAGATCAAAGGTTTGCAGAGTTGTCAGAGATGAATATTCGCAGCCCATTAACAACACAGAGAGAGCAGTAACATAAACACGGGTAACGGTTTTCTCAGTGCCAGTGTCACTTGTATGAGACTCCTGGTGATAATTTAGATTCGATGCTCTGTGTTCCGTGGACGTGGTCTGGATTGAGGGAGGACAAGGCTGAGCAGTGTCTTATAATAGCTGATTGTAAACAGATAGAAAACCACATGGAAAAATGACCTTCATGTTTATATAAATTAGGTGCAGCATTCTATCTATCTATCTATCTATCTATCTATCTATCTATCTATCTCCTATCTATCTATCTATCTATCTATCTATCTATCTATCTATCTATCTATCTCCTATCTATCTATCTATCTATCTATCTATTTATCTATCTATCTCATATCTATCTATCTCCTATCTATCTATCTATCTATCTATCTATCTATCTATCCATCCATCCATCAATCATTCTGTCTATCTCACATTGTTATCAATCATAAACACTCTTATGACTCTGGTTGTTGCATATCACGCTATATTATGGAGATCTTCTCTCCCTGCAGCATTACTTTTAGTGGGGACAAAAGTATAATATGGTGCCATACTATACTATATGGCAGTATGCAAAAAAAATTCCTATGGCTCATGTGCTTCTATGAAGCAACACTCACACATTCTGATGATCATATGATGGGTCATGTGATTACAGAGAGTAAAAAATAACACGGCATGATCTAGATGTAGTAAATCTGATCATCCAAGAAAGAAAAATAATAAAACGAAGCAGCCGTTAAGATTTCGGCCTGCCCCTGCCTCCTGTTGTATACTCCCTGGCTTTTTTCCCTTGCCTCTGCTGTATAATCCCTGGCTTTCTTTCCCTGCCTCCTGCTGTGTAATCCTTGACTTTCCTCCCCTGCCTCCTTCTGTATAATGCCTGGATTTCTGCCCCTGCTTCTGCTGCATGATCTCTGGCTATCCTCTCCTGCCTCCTTCTATGTACTTCCTGGCTTTCCTCTCCTGAATATTGCTGTATAATTCCTAGTGCTGCTCTGCTGCCTCCTGCTGTGTGATCAGTGACTTTTATCCCCTTTCTCCTGCTGTATGATCCTTGTCTTTCCTAACCTGTCTCCTCTTGTATAATCGCTGGTTTTGCTCCCCTGCCTCCTGCTGCATAATCTCTGGCTTTCCTCACCTGCCTTTTGCTATATAATCTCTGACTTTCTTCCCATTTCTCTGCTGTATGATTCCTGACTTTCCTCCTCTGCCTCCTGCTGTATAATCCCTGGCTTTCCTCCCCTGCCTCCTGCTGTCTAATCCCTGGCTTTCCTCCCCTGTCTCTTGCCATATAATCCCTGGCTTTCTTCCTCTTTCTCTGCTTTATGATTGCTGACTTTCCTCCCCTGCCTCCTGCTGTATACTCCCTGGCTTTCTTCCTCTTTCTCGGCTGTATGGTTCCTGACCTTCCTCCCCTGCCTCCTACTGTATACTCCCTGACTTTCTTCCCCTGCAATATAAGTTATCACTTCTACAGATAACACCACTGAGCCATCATTACATTTACTACAGACAAAACTATAATATTGTACTATAAGGAAACTATATGGTAGCATACTAGAAACTTCCTAGGGCTCATGTGCTTCTACAAAGCAACACTCACATTCTGTTTATCAAATGATGGGTCATGTGAATACAGAGAGCAATAGATACCTCTGCATGATGTAGATTTAATTAACCTGATCACGTAATAAAAAAAATAATAAAATGAAGTTGTCTTGAAGATTTGGGCCTGCCCTTCCTCCTTTTGTATACTCCTTGGCTTTCCTCCCCTGCCTCTTATGTATAATCTCTAGCTTTACTCCCTGCCTCCTGCTTTCTAATCCCTGGCTTCCCACCCCTGCCTCCTGCTGTATAATCCCTTTCTTTCCATCCCTGAATTTTACTGTATAATTCGTGGCTTTCCTCTCCTGCCTCCTGCTGTATAACTCATGGCTTTGCTCCCCTGTCTCCTATTGTGTGATCACTGGCTTTTCTCCCCTGCCTCCTGCTGTATGATCTCTGGCTTTCCTCCCCTGTCTCTGTTGTATGTTCCCTGGCCTCTGCCTCCTTTTGTATAATCCCTGTTTTTTCTTCCATGCCTCCTATTGTATGATCCCTGGTTTTCCTCACCTGCTTCCTGCTGTATAATCCCTGGTTTTCTTCCCCTGCCTTCTGCTGTATAATCCCTGGTTTTCCTCCCCTGTCTCTCCTGTATGATCCCTGGTTTTCCTCCCCTGTCTCTCCTGTATGATCCCTGGTTTTCCTCCCCTGCTTCCTGCTGTATAATCCCTGGCTTTCTTCCCCTGCCTTCTGCTGTGTAACCCCTGGTTTTCATCCCCTGTCTCTGCTGTATGATCCCTGGCTTTCCTCCCTTCCTCCTGCTGTATAAATCCCTGGTTTTCCTCCCCTTCAATAGAAGTTGCCCCTTCTATAGATAACACCACTGAGCCATCATCACATTTACTACTGACAATAGATAATATCACAGTTTACCCCCCCTCTCCCTGCACAGAGCATGGCTAGAAAACTCTCCCATAGACCTCAATGAGTCGGCTCCGGACTATTGCTGCCATGACTGTGCTGTAAAGCACTAAATGCTGTTAACAGAGTAGAGGAGAACCTCCCCATAATCATATATAGAAAACAGAATAAAAAATCTACAATCAAAAAATAAAACCAGATCATAAAAAAGTGTTGGGTAAATAGTTCAAAAATTTCCTACAATTTGGTCTCTAAACTTTTGGAAACATTCCCTTACGCTTCCTGTGCCTGTTTACCGGTTGAGTTTTCGATGTCCACATCACAGCCCACATACACCACGTAAGGAGCAGCTCCGCTCTGCCCCTATAGCATGTTGTGTAGCGCTCCCGGAGATCCTATAAATGTGTATTTTTTTCGCACATGGTGAATCTGTGACATATAAAGTAAAGCAGAACCTTCGGCTTTTTTGGCCGAGGAGGAAGTGTAGATCTTAAATCTGGTTTAAGCTTATTATTTTCCACTTATTTTACAGATTTGAAGCAGTAAATTTATCGCTTTCATCGTCCTAACCGATCTCAGATTCTATGTAACAAAAGTAAATATGAAAAATAAAATCCGCTTTCTGCCCGGAGTGAATAATTCTCCCGTTTCTGCATTTTCAATTATGATTTGAACTGGAATGAATCACTTACCATTTCTTACATTAGAAAATAGTTTAGCTTCCCTTTCCCCCACGGACACATAATTTTGATTTATAAATATGGTTAGGCCGAAAGGAAGTTTTAAGTGTGTTCTAGCAAAAGGGGTTTTTGTTGCAAAACATTTTTTTTCAAAAAACATTTCGAGGGCATTAGCTCAGCTCCGAGCCTTAGGAAAACAAGGCCTCACAAACAGAGTATTTTTAGCGAGCATCTGTCTATTCATTTAGAGAGCGCTCTCGTCTTACTTTCTAACCTACGTCTAATAAATTACATTTTCATTTCTGCATCTTAAATACATTTTAGGGGATCAAACTGTCGTCCCATAAATCAGCCGCAAACACAAACTCGCCATCGGCTCCTAAAACGCCATTAAATGAACTGCGCCCTATCGTAAATTAAGACTTATTTTTTCGAAGCCGAGGTCCTCAGCTGGTTAACCCCCTCAAGGCTCGTGGCCCGAAACATGGCTGCGAAGGTTCACCCTGGGAGGCCAGGGCATGCTGAGACATGTAGGGTTAAGTTATTCACGGGGGGCAATCTACATTCAAATGATCGGGTCTGGTAGGTGTGGGTAGAGGCTTAACTTGAAGCTCATGGGCGCCATTGCAAAATATCTAGAGGGAGACCTATCTACCTTGCACATGTAGAATCAGCGCCGCACCTCCCATGAGGCGACCTGAGGCGACCACTTCAGGCGGCACTATGCCAGGGTGGATAGCGTCACCGAGCAGTGGATTGAGGATGCCGCTGGACCAGCGCTGCTCCAGCGGCCTCCCCTCACGTTCAGGCAGAGAGCAGGTCCTCTCCATGCCTGCTCTCTGCCTGCTAATGCCGCTCCACCACGCCCCCTTCGCTCCGCCCCGAGCGGCGAAGAAGGCAGGTTCACCCCTGTGTAGAATGGTAGTATATTTTATGGGGCAAAGGGACCTTTGGGCCCCTTCAGGGTCGAGGGCCCGGAAGCAACTGATACCTACGCCCCTGATTCAGTGCAGACCCAGCCTTTCTCACCTAAGGCAAAGTTCACACGGGGGGGGGGAGCCTGCCTGCCTGCCACGACCGGCACGGCTTCCGATTCTGACAGTTGCGGCTTCCCCCTCCCGAGCAGGCTCAAATGAGTGGACCAACTCCAGAGGTTGCTGCCGTGAGGCGGACGCCGTGGCTCAGCGAGCCACGGAAGCCACCTGAAGAAAGGGCAGCCCGCTTCTTTTTTTCTTTTTTCCGTGAGCGTGTTAGGACGAAGCCAAGTGTAGGCGAAACGCGCGTCAGGCGTTTCTTATTGTCCCACTGAAGATGTACTGAGTATCCCCCTTTCTTCACTGCAATATTCAAAGAGTCTGCACCTATGGGTATGTATTAGTGATCCCATGTGGGACACTCTTCATTCCATGTCACTTACATGACCACTATTTGATGTACTGTGGTTCAATTAGCCATTATCTGGGTTATTTAACCCTTGACTATTATGTAACATAATATAGCATCTGTATGGTGACTCTATATGGATTTTTGTTTAACCTCTTTCCTATTCTGGCATATTTGAACTATTTGGGGTTCTTTTTAGTCTTCATCTGTGGGAGGGTTGCGGTATTCAACTGCCACGTTGTGGGGTTTTTTCCCGTTTGTCTTTCCGTTTTATGTATGTTTTGTTAATTTTTGGATATTTATTAAGATAGGATCCCGATCAGCGATCGAGCAAATTTCACAATGGAAAATGATCGAAAATCAGATTTTAAAAACAATCCTGAAATCTCAAGATCGGCTCAACCCTACTCAGAGCATCTTCCGACTCCTGCACTTGGTCCCAGCCCTCGGCTGTCTTAGATGAGTGCCAGAAGTACTATTATGGCACTGAGCATTAACTGTACACTCACCGTGACATAATATGGTGAAGAGTGGGAAGGGTTAAAGCCTATTCTTTGGTTTTAAAATAAAAAGCAATAAGTTTGTAAGAGAGCAAGGTCAAGGAGGAGGAATGGTGGCTTGTTCTTCTACTCTATGGAATAATAAAGTTGAGGCTTGACCTGCCTGACACAAGTGTTGTCCAATAAGTCTCACCCAGGTTACAATAGCTGTGGGGGCGACAATCGGAGTGGTCGAGGTATAAGTCGCTCACAGCCAAGACTGGCCTTCCTGGTCTTGTTAGAACTAGAGATGAGAAAACCTCTCAAGACTGGTTAGGGGTTGGGTGGCTCGAGTACAAGATTCATTTGGGGTCAAACTAGTTCAGATAGAACTAGAGGTGAAATTTTTATACTCTTCAGGGGAGATGTAAACATTGATGTTCACCTTCCTTCACCTCTTTTGGGTCGCCTCGAAGTGTCCAGTGTTCTCTCTCAGCCTAGTCAATGGTGCGCCTGGAGTCACCGCTGAGGCCTGTGATGACTTCATGCCAACCACAAGCCTCAGTGGGGACTATGGGTGCATGTCGTCACCAGGAGAGCCCCAAATTCTGGAGAGAGGCCCAAAATAGGTGAATATTTTTGTTTCACCTACCCTGGGCCTCTACCTATACTGCTCTGGGGCCTGTAAAGGGATTTAACCCTCCAAGGTAGTCCTCTACATTACCGTATAGATTTGGGTAAGAATCAAGTATTATGGTAATGTTATGTTTTTGGAGGATTCTTCCACGTGACGCAGACTATAAGAATATCTGAGCGGCTTCCACAATCACCCTTTAACCACTGGATCAATGTTTGTCCTCTCGGACCACCGCGGGGACCTATAGAGTTGTTAACATTTGACAGTTCAATTTCCTGATGTACATATATTTTATGGGCCTTGTCTATATCAGGTTGGACCTTTCCTAATCTGAGATGACTTCATGACTTACTTATTCCTCACTCAGTGCAATTGTTCTGGAACTTTCCGTGTTCCTTCTCGGGGCTATGTGTCAGCTCTATAGAGAGAGATTTCTCGACATGTGCTAAAGGCTCCCAATCTAATTTGTGAACTTGTCACTTTGGTGCAATAACACAGAAACTGGATCCAGCTTTCTGCTCCTCTCGTATGTTTTTCTTCACTTTATGAGATTTCTCAGACGTTGTCTCACTTGGGTTTTGGAGCCCTCGTGAAATAATTCAGGGTAATTGTAGAAAAACAGAGAATTGTGTTATATAAGGATGATAATAGAATAGACTAATATATAATAATAAGACAAAAATAGATCAACGCGCCAAAAAGACAATATTCAGCCTATCGATGGGTGCGATTATGCAAACATGAGGATGTCCACAAGATCTTCCAATATCTTGAAGTCTCTATGCAAATAAAGATTTGACTTGCCCAGGATATATCACTTCTTGGTCATTTAACCAATTCATGAGACATGTCTGGGTGTTTTTGCAAATTTATTTTTGAGGGCTATAAAAAAATTTTTTATTCAGGTTATTAATAAAGAGCGAACAGTAAAATGTTCGAGGTTCGATATTCGTTTCGAGTAGCCCCTCAATATTCGACTACTCGAATCGAATATCAAACCCCATGGGGGTTTCAGGGGTAGGCAACATTCGATCAAATTATACTTACCAAGTCCACGAGTGAGGGTCGGGCTGGATCCTCCGAGCAGTCTTCTCCTTGCAGCGTCCCCGCGGCGTTTTCCGGCTCTTCATTCACTCTGCCAGGCATCGGGCCTGGGCAGAGCCGACTGCGCATGCCCACACTACAAGCGGACATGCGCAGTCGGCTCTGCCCAGGCCCGATGCCTGGCAGAGTGAATTCAGAGCCGGAAGACGCCGCAGGGAAGCTGCACGGAGAAGACTTCTAAAGGTAAGAGAAGAACCAGCGTTGATTGGCCGACTGTATAGCATACGGCCAATCAATGCTGGTTCTGCATCGAACTTTTCCATTCGAATAGCGAGTGGTACTCGATCGAGTACGAGTATTTCGAATACCGTAGTATTCGATCGAATACCTACTCAATCAAGTACTACTCGCTCATCTCTAGTTATTAATCATTTTTATGCGATTATATGAAGCGTGAGGAAATCCGAATTCGATTTTAATCCAATATTTCCTGAATTTCAGATCGAATTCCACTTCTTCAGCTTCAGTTAGCTCATCTCTATTTGTAATATAACTTATCAGAGAGAAAAATGTTTCTTTCTCCTCTTTCTGTTTCTCTTTCCCTTCTACTAAACTGACTTTCACTCTGAAAATCACTGTTCTATCTGTTTTGAGGCAGCAGGTCACCTGACAGTTTACTCATGTCTGTAGAAGTCTATGGAGAGGCAAGGGTAAAGCGTGATCAGGAATTGCAGGAGATAAGAGAAAAAACATTGGTTTAGCCTAATGCTGGAGCTAAATAGAAACTGTCTATTGCATCCAAAGTGCTTTAATCTTATCAGAACATGTCAGTACTTCTCTATATATGTCCTGCATAATTGTGGTGCTGTTTCTGAGTGAGAGAGACAGTTATAAAACAGATTCTCCTTTACTCACTGTGAGTAGTGGATGGAATTAGGTCTTCACCCACCTAAAAATTGTAGAATACAAGTCTTATCATGTAGAAAAATAGTGTTACTTCTCATGAAGCTTATCCTAAAAAGTCACCTGAGATGACAGGTATGCTTTAAGGCCAGACAATAAAGTAGAAGCAAAAAAGTATTTAAAGGGATTTTCTGATTTTGTATAAATAAAGCTAAATCATAAAGTTCTACAACTTCCTAATAAACTTTGTTTCAACTCATCACAAAAAACCCCACAAAAAAAAACAATTTGGAAATTATAAATTTGTAGAATCTTTCATTTCTATGGTGATTAAGCTTTATTTACACAAAACCAAAAAGTCCCCAAAATACCAAATCTAATCCCCTCATGGAGTAAAATAGTAACATTACTGATTAAGTCAAATGAATCTAAAGGTCCATCAAGTCCAATTTATAATCCTATTGTGTTCATACAGAGGAAGAAAAAAACGGACAAAAACAAAGCAAGATGGCTAGGTGGACCAAGATGGCTACTTGACGAGAAGATGAGAAGACTTCTCTTTGGTAAGGTCTGTAATTGATGGATAAAGAAGAGGAAAACAACTAGTCACAAGAGATGACGGCAACATTGAAGAGTCTGGAGAGCCAAAGAAAAGAGAGGGCCTCAGAGGAAATGTTGAAGAAACGCTCTTGGTCAATACTGGTTGGAGAGTTAGCACGTTAAAAATTTTACTTTTTTAGAAATCTCTGTCCATTCTCCAGATTTCCCATACCTCCAATTCAAGGAGAACCTGCACTACACAAATTCTATAAGCAAGAAACAAACATGCAACATCTGTGTTTGTCATGGCACCTCCTGGTGATCTTCTGTTTCCTTCTCAGAACATCCACCAAATGACCCTGATGTTGATAAGAAGCTGTTTCCAGTGATTTTTATTGGATGGTCTGCACATTATCAAGAATGGTCTTTCCATCTGCGCTCAGAAGATCCAGAGGATAGGGTGCAGCTTCCCAGCATGTGTGACCACTGACCCTGGAAGTTCACAGTGGGTATTATCGGTGCACCAAAAATTACAAATTGGGTAACCTGTAAGTCGTTGAGATGAAGAGCTGATCCATTACAAAGTACTAATCCAAGTAGAGGGTGCAAGGTGAAGTAGAAGACTAGGTGGTACCAGGTGAGGTCTTGTCTTATAAGCTATGCCCCTTATAAGCTATGCCCCAGCATTTGGTGCTGTTGGCACACTTCTTTTATCTAGAGGACGTGTCAGGTATAGCTTTCTTCTATTTCACCTAGGTCAAGTTGCCCCCTATCTAAGTTATACTTTTGACCGAACTCTGCCTGCCTTGACCTCGAAGACTACTATACCTGTCCACTGACTAGGTATCACAACTTAAGCTTTGCCATACACATTAGATTTTGGCCAGCCATCAGCCGTTGAGGAAATCACAGTAGCTTCTTGGCAAATAGGAGGCCAAAATAGGCCATTTCAGCTGATGGAAATCTTATGTGTATGGCCAGTTTAAGATTGTCCTGTCCTCCTACATGTCAGTCAATTTTAATAGAGACTACTGGTGTGGTCATGAGTCATCTCTCCAATTTACCATTGTCACATTAAAAATGAGACTCCATGATGTCCATTCTGTCATTGGATTGATAAGGACACAAACCCCAACTAGATGTTTTCAGTGGGTCAATATTTCAATGGTCCCCAAGGTCCAACCTTCCTACTCTGGTCTATGCATTTTCTATGTCCACATTGTTGTCTTTATAATGTCAACCATCAACTGAAATTCCAAGAACATCAATGGAATAAAAAAAAATAATCTCATTTTGAGACCTACAGGAAAAAATTGTAAAATATCTGGAAATGAAAATGTCTACTGTGGACAAACTAATGATTCAACCATGAAGCTGAATGTTTCTTTTGGTTTCTTTCACCAATCATCCCACAATCTGTCCATAGATGCTTCCATTCCGCGTCCTAAAATTTCAAAGAAAACTTTTGTGTAAAGAATTCAACTTTCAGTAATGTTTTAAATGCAAACTAAATAAAACAATCTGCACGACTTTTCATCTCATCCTCGCTGCCAAGTGGTTTTGAAACGTTGAATGTTTTTGGCATGGGCCGGTGTGGAGGAATTCATTTATGAGTTAAGCTAGTATACTTGTCTGGAATTCAGATTCCTGTTTATGGCCGGAGTTTACTTGTGATAGATCTCAAAGACAAAAAAAAAAATTTAAATCAGGATCAGAACAATTAATTTCCCAAATGCTGAGATTTAGTGTCCGGCAGAAGGTTTATCAGGTTATGAAATTTTGGTTTACAGTTTTTAAAAAAGATCAAAAATAGACAGAATTCACAAGATTCTCAGAACTTATAAGACATTTGATTTACCCTATAAAACCACTGATGGCTTGTTTCAGATCTGGAAACTAAATTATTGCATTCTGATAACAGAATGGTTGTGTCATGAAGATGACCCTTGGGTCATAGAGGTGGGCCTCCACTATGACCTAACCTGGCACATCGATAGTCATTCCTTTGACATGGACCTCTGTAAACACCCCCATCCCCCCCTTAAAGCCATCAGCCATGCCCCAAACCCTATTTTCTAATAGTGGGCACAGAGGTGGGCTCACTCTACATCTATCCCGTGTCATGGATTCAATTGACTTGGGTTTCTCCAGATACCCCACGTTCCTCCCCTAAAGTTGCACATACACCTTCATTAGCTATCAGCCATTTTCCAAACGCTTCCCCATACACATACCTGCTCACTTCTCCCGAGCGTTCATGTGCTGTCAATGGAATGGGTGACTAAGCCTCTACCAGACCCATCCGGTAATTGCTCTCTACAAATGGATGGGGTGTTGATATTCAATATGCTCCAAAGTCAGGCGGGCCCAATATATGGCAGGCTAATCCTCTCTAAATTATCATATTTATCTGAATTTGCTCTAATGTAGGTGGAGGTCTTAAATGGGAACTGGTCAGGCAGTTTGGGACCATTAAACCATCAGCATTGGGGTTTGTGGTATCCAATCTCAGTTTCATACCATTGTTTGCTGCGGGTATCCTCAGGAATCCAAATTTGACATAACCTGATGTGCACTGAGCTGAGTCTGCTGGGGGTCTATGATTCATGCACGTTCCACACAATTAAGCCAAGGCCAGTTGACTTCACTTGACCGCGCATGTACAGAGCATACTCAATGAGGTGGGGCATACTGATCTTGGCCTCACTGTGTGCAACGTGAATGTGCCGAAATCCTTCAGTGGAGACTCAAGATCTTCAAGTAAGGATACCAGTGGTGAACCGGAGTATGTTTGGGACCCTAAACCCCAACTGCTTAACAACACACTGGTGGCTTAGTGCTTGACAGGTTCCCTTTAAGACTGGCAGTGCTCCAATGGTTCCATAGTGTTACACAGGATCTGAGGACATAAACAATTTAGAGGGAAAAACATCAAAACGACCTTCTCTAGGTGAACATTTTGGGTCCACAATAGTGATATGTCCTTCAAAAACAGTATCCGTCTTCTTTGTAGATTTGGCTCAGAAGAGAACCCTGAAAGCTACATATGATGGATCTGTTTTAGATGGATCCCACCAATCTTGACTTTTGGGTCGTGACACCAAGAACAGTACCTTACCTTATCCTTGCCTGAAAAAAACAAAGTGTCCCTAGAGTCTTACGCTTTGGGGCAGACATTTTTAGGCAGGATGATGTTTAGCCTATCCTTTCAGATTGAGTTTCACAGCCTCGTAAGGTCCTCCGTAGGTTGGTTGCAAAATACCCTTTTTCCAAACCACTTTTCGCAGCTTGTGTGAAGTGACTTTTAAGTGACTTTGCTGCTTAATAAATTATAGGCTGTTTGGATAAAACTCGTTTCTGTAACTTTGCAGCTTCTAAGCACTTGGTGAAGTTCTCCAGCTGAGCGCACACAGCGGAGCACTTTATATAACCTGCGTCTGCGGGTTACAGGCCCTTCACAAATGCATCTTTGACTTCCAATAAACCTGCAGATGTTTGGCTTCCTACAATCTCCATTAAAATAGCCTGTTTGGCACAAAAAGAAATGTTTCTGTAAAAAACCTGTGAATTTGTGTAGAGTTGCTGGACCCGAGAAGATCTGTCAAGGGCATTTATATGTTGGAATAAGTGGAATGATAAAAAAAAAAAAAAAAAGCTTGTTATAAAAACCAGAATCCAATTTTCAGCTTTTTAGAGCAAACCTTTATTGGCTCAGTGGGTAAGATAATAGGATTGCAACACTGGGGTCACAGGGTTAAATCTGACCCATGACCGAAATAACATTTGAGAGCACAGTTTAAGGGGTTATAGGAGAGGCTCAATACTTGACTCCATATTCAAAATGAGTGAACCGTTCAGACGGAAACAGATTTGACCTGAATTTTACAACAGTTATGTGCATGACCCAAAGACAAAACTTTTGGCCTTTGCCCAAATCGACCTGAATCACTCTTATACTCTGGGGTCTATGGGTAATACATGGAGACCCAGGAGAGGTGCAGAAACATAATCGCTGATACTCACATTCCCTCACCTCTTTTGGGCTCGCTTGAGGTCCTCTTCAGCAATCTTCTGGCCTCTTTATCCTACTGGGTGATGTCACGGGTTGCCAGGAGATCCATGAGACATGTGATTGGGCCTTAGTGGTCATATGGAGTGCAATAACATCAGGACACTTAGCCGCCTGAGTCATAACATTGTTGCCCCCCATGTGACATCTGGTAGGGCAATTACATGTGTGTCTCTAGGGATAAGTGAACCAGCTCTTAATGATTAGGGTTCATCATGTGTTTTCCAAAAATTTCTAGTTTGACTGAATTTCGCCACCCACAAATTGATATTATACATATTTAGGCATCAGAGTATAATAATCCGAGACCCAAGGGAAAATGTGTGGAAAAATGATAAACAGGTTCCATCACCTCTCCGGGACTCCATCAAGGCTTCTGGTCTACAATACCATCTTCTTCTGACCTTCTCCCTCCTTCTGGGTGAAGCCAACTGGGAATCATTGAAGCCTGTGGTTGGTCCTCAGTGGACACGTGGGGATCAATATCAAATCAAATCAAATCAAACAAGCTTTATTGGCACGCCCGAATAGATATTTGGCATTGCCAAAGCTAGTAAAGTGCGGGGGGGGGGGGGGATTGGATTCGGGTGGGTGAGTGGTGGGTATGGGGGGGTGGGGTGGGTGGTTTGGGGAATAACAGTCCGTGGAGTCTCATCTTCCTCTTAGTTGGTGACCGCTATATGGGGAGGTGGGGTGGGGTGGGTGGTTTGGGGAATAACAGTCCGTGGAGTCTCATCTTCCTCTTAGTTGGTGACCGCTATATGGGGAGGTGGGGTGGGGTGGGTGGTTTGGGGTCTAACAGTCCATGGAGTCTCATCTTCCTCTTAGTTGGTGGCCACTGTATGGGGAGGTGGGGTGGGTGGTTTGGGGTATAACAGTCCGTGGAGTCTCATCTTCCTCTTGTTTGGTGACAGTGATATCATGAAATTTTAGGCAAATTTTTGAAAATTCATTACGAATTGGGCCCATTACAAACCGTTTTCTCATCTCAAGACATAAAAAAAAGGTTCCATTACTTCTCCAGGGCTCCATCAAGACATCCGGTCTACATTGTCAACTTCTTATCCCTCCTCTTGGGTGAAGCCAACTGACTGAGGAATCATTGAGGCATGTGGATAGTCCTCCGTGGTCACATGGTCATCAATATCATGAAATTTTAGGTAAATTTTTGAAAAATTCATTACGAAGCGGTCCCATTACGAACCGGTTTTCTCATCTCAAGACACCACCATGGAATCCCTCTCAAAAATGGAGAAGTTCATCAACTTTATTGATACTTGTAACAAAGACATATTTAAGAACTTGACATTTCTTGTAATTACTTTTCTGGATGTTGCGTCGATCCAAGCCAAACTTCCCCGATCCACATGACGGCAATTCATTTAGTCCTTAACTTTCATCTTATCCTGTTTAGACCAATAGGAGACATGTTGTACCAAGGTGCAGAATAGATGACAAAAAGGAAAGGAAATTTTTTCGTCTTCCTCAATACCGACTTTATTTATCACTATTAGAGTAATAGAAGAACAAGAGACATCCTGGAAAATCCATCTGTAACTGTAAACCCTGTATCTACAACACAGCTAAATTGTGCGGCTTGTTGGGATATCCTCTGTGACAACAATCGGCATTAATCTCACTTATATTTTCCATCATCTTCATGGCTACGGCTCATACTGGTGGTTGTGGGCTCAGCAGAACGCTACTGAAAAAGCTATTAAAACCACTCGGCCTCCGTAAGATACTTTTTTTTCCCAACATTTATGAACTGATGCACAAACGTCGACACGGCAGCCAAATCGACAATGTATTTTATTAGTCGCAATACATGAAAACAAGTCGTTCAGCTTTAGTTTCTTCAAAATTTTTTTATTATTTTTTTTTTATTATTGGCAGAGGAAAGTATCTGGTAAAGTAAAGTTTGAGTTTGTTGGCAAACGGATGGAAAATAAAAAAGTAATTTAATGCTATTTTTGCAACAACCAGGATTACTCCAGCTTGGGGGATAAACGGACATAAGTGAAATTCCAGGCAAAAATTATAGAATTTAGATTGTGGAACTCTTGATTCTTCCATTTCACATATGACTTCTTGTCTTCTACTAGGACAGAGTCGAAATCAGCCAAGGAGCATGACACGAGCCACCTGGATAATGGGATTGGAGATATCCCTCATGCCAATTGCCGGTCGTAGTATTTCTTAGAAACCTAGAGAAGGATTTCTTTCCTAAAATTAAAAAATTCCAGCCAAGTATTATCAGTTCTAAAATTAGAATTTCACTACCTCCTCCAGCTCTTTAATAGCCGTCCCTCCACTGATTCCGTCTCCATATGAATTTTTTCTCTAGACCCCACTATTCCTTGGTAGGGCTGATCGACCAGGATCGGGAAAGATCAGATCCCGATTGGCAATCGAGCAAATTTCATGATCACGATCGGCTGGAAAATGATCGGAAATCAGATTTTGAAATCTTAAGATTGGCTCAACCCTAAAAGTGACTTTTCCCCATAGAGAAGCACTAACTAGGGTTGAGTGAACGGGATCGGGAAAGATCGGATCCCGATCAGCGATCGAGCAAATTCCACGATCGGGATCGGCTGGAAAATGATCAGAAATCCGATTTTAAAATCAATCCTGAAATCTCCAGATCGGCTCAACCCCATTCCTTAGCAATCACCGTCATTATTTTCATCATGGTTATGCTTTCTACTTTCAAGTGGGTGGTCCCTCTTGTTGCTTCAACTCAGGACCGCCCACCTGACATTAGAGAGCGTAACTGTTCTGAAAATAATAGATGTGATTGCTTGGGAACAGTTGGGGCTGTCCAACCACAGCAAAAGTCTCCTGATCGGGAAGGGTGGTAAGACCCCACTATTCTACAAGTCATCGCCTCTCCTATGGATTTGGTGGGAAGACTCATTTAACAACCAGGGGTCATACCAAGTTTACTGTCTACAGTACACAGACAGTAATATGTCATAAAGTGCATAACTAATCCAACCCACTAAAAGAGCCGAAATTCCCATCACCGGTCACTTCCCCTTTTTATCTTCGTGTTGGTGTGATTTGCATGAGATACTTGCCGTTGTAACAGCTTCATGTGGTTCAGCTCTAATGTGATAAACTGGAAATGAGAGAGGAAGTTTTTTAGAATCCTTTGTCATTTTTAGCCTCAATTGGAATAATTCAGATAAATTTAGATCACGAGAAATCAAACATAAAATCTAACAAAAAAAACAAAAACAATAAAAATGATGAAATCCTTAATAAACTTAAATTACAATTGCCAAATTTTGGTAATTATTAATATGGAAGATGAATAGGATGGAGGTAATTTCTGAACAATCCCATAAGAAATTAACTCTAGGGGTATGTACAGGGCTCCAAAGGCACCTCCAAATGGAGTTGTCTTCTGCTAGAACCCTGACTATCCTCCAACGTGCCGGAGCCTCGGCACCTTGGAGGATCCTCTTAAGGTCTAACGATAGAAGGTTCAAAGTTCAAAACTAAGACTTGCCTCTACAATTAGACATTCCATGGTTTGTCAGACTCCATTGCCTATTATCAGTTGTGAATGAACTATATATTTGGCCCTTAGCAATGTAGAGTTCATTTGGACCTCAAATACTTCAATGGTTTCAAAAGCATTTGACCATTGGTGGACCACAGAAGACTAGACCACAAAGATTGAATCATCAAGAAGGCAGGGAATAGGATGGAGGTAATTTTTGAACAATCCCATAAGAAATTAACTCTAGGGGTATGTACATGGCTCCAAAGGCACCTCCAAATGGAGTTGTCTTCTGCTAGAGCCCTGAGGATCCTCCAACGTGCCGGGAGGGAGGTTTGCTTGTTTTCGTAATGGTCAAGGCGGTGAGCCTCAACACAGTAGAAGAGCGTCAAAACCTTGACCAGGAATTTGGCAATAATTTTCCCCTAAGCTATTTTTTTTGGACTAGAGGACTTTGAGGGTACCCTAACTTCTCCCAAACCATTACAACCAGTTAATTGTTGGTGACCCATAAACAATGTCCCACTGACACTTTCACCTGGGCCCCTCGTGGACCTGAATGATGGAGAGCCGGTGTTAGTGTGAACCTGGTATCGAAAACTCTCCCATAGACCTGAGTGAGTCGGCGCCAATGCTGCCTATGGCCATGTGACTATGCTGCAAAGCAGATCACTAAATGCTGTTAACAGAGCAGAGAATAAGCTCAGGCAAGATGGCCGCCCCCATAATCATCGACAGAAAATAGAATAAAAAAATCTACAATACAAAATCAGATTAGAAATAAGTGATACATTTCACTATCTGGTTGTAATAAATAAAAAAAATTGGCGAAACCTTCCTGTTAAAGATCTTCAGCCAGACATAAGAAGTCCAGAGATAAGAAGCAGAATGATTTACTGTATATAGTGTGGTGTCCTCTCCAGTAAATATGGCGCACTGCCCTGTTTATCGCCAGTAAAGCCCCTGCTATCAGGCTACTTTACAGCTTAATGCCGGCCTGAATCCTCACTTAGTCCCGGGCCATTAATGGTGATGAATAGAACTCCAGCCATTACTTATCTCTATGATATACTGTATCGAGTAAATGTATCTGCCGAGGGTGAAATATGGTGTTTGTGTAGGGTCGCGCTAACAAAAACTTCACATTTTTTTAGAGTTTCTCATAGTGTTAAGTGAATTATGTTACTGGATGAAAGGGGGTCAGCATGAGACTCACTAGAGGGCGCCATCTTGTCCTCAATCTGAGTAGTATATATTAGTGTACTATTAGTATTATTGATTTATATGGTGACATCATGTTATGCTATAAAAACACACCAACAAACCAGTCAAATACAAAAAGTTGCAATAATTCAAAAATTAATTGCTGCACAAGTCTATGGTTATAAGATGACTTTGAGCGGCCAACGTTGCATCATGGAGTCACATCGTGGTTGCAAATTGCTTTAACTATGATATGATGGTTGCAAAAATTTCATCCTGAAGCTGCCAAATGACGAAGACCCAAATTATTAGGGCTTTATGGAAAATCCTACTTCACGGACCCAGTGGTACTGTCTCGCGGGAGGGCAGGTGATGTCTCTGTAGAGACACAGAGAAAAGTGGGAAATTGGCCAATTTTTGATATTTTTTTGCATAATTTATGGGCATATTTGGAATCCTAATAACTTTATAAGTGTCCAATAAATTGATTAATTTCTTTATAATTTGGTAAGATACTTTTTGGATTTCACCATCCCAAAAAGAAAAGACCGGACACAACTGTAATGAAACAGAAGTTCAAAAAGTTATAGGGGTTGCCCAAGAATATGGATTTTATGGCCCCGCACCCATCAGCTATACTGGACTGCTTCCGGAACCCGTACTATATGCAACACATGGCTGGAAGCAGATGACTCCATGCTCTGTGTAGTGGCCAGTGCCGGTACTGCAGCTCAGCTCCAATTGACTTCAATGGGAGTTTCCATAGAGGAACCAACCACCACTTAGAGAACAGAACCAAATGGTTCCAGCCCCATGTTGTCCTTAGTACGGGTGCCCATACAGGTGATCGGTACAGGGGCCACTGATAAGATATAAGATTCATAATCCTGGATGACACCTTTAAAAATTTGACAAAAATATAGTGTGTTGCTGAAGGGGGTGCAGTCTTCAATGTTCTCAAGTCATTGGATTATTTTCATGCTCTGCTCCCATCTGGCATTGAGCGCTAGAAATCTCCATGTAGTGTAAACCTAAACTGTACAAGGAAAGTGATGCTCGGCGCTCCCTACTCCATTACATAGAATGTGTGTGATTCGGAGGTTGTTTCAGCTGCAGCCCCATGTAAACAGAATATCACATTACATTTATAAGTCTCTGACATGATGCAAAGATCAAACGAGAAATTGAGGTTTATTCAACAGATGTAATCCCAGCAAAAACTCAAGATTCTGTAATAGTTACATAAATTCACCAAGTGTCATAACATTGTGTAGAGGGAAGGTGAGCTATTACACAGACGTGTCTACAGGAATGGAGGCTGACAGATCACAATGTAAGGACTGACAATAGTGAGGAACAACGAGGACTGTTATATTTTCATAGAACATTCTGTAAATGATTGGATGCAGCTAGCAATATATCACAAGGGTGGCTTACATATCACATTGTTCATATGGGCAGTATCTAAGTATTAGGCTTAAAGGGCATGTCCATTATCGACCAAATATGTTGAGTTTAGAATTAGTATACATAATAAGTGAAAGCAATTTGTATTAGACATTACATTGTGTATCTTACAAAAGTCCAGCTTATATTAAACTCCAGAGCTGCGCTCACTATTCTGCTGGTACAGTCACTTTATACATACATTACATTACTTATCCTGTATTATACTCCAGAGCTGCACTCACTATTCTGCTGGTACAGTCACTGTGTACATACATTACATTACTTATCCTGTATTATACTCCAGAGCTGCACTCACTATTCTGCTGGTACAGTCACTGTGTACATACATTACATTACTTATCCTGTACTGATCCTGAGTTACATCCTGTATTATACTCCAGAGCTGCGCTCACTATTCTCCTGGTGCAGTCACTGTGTACATAAATTACATTACTTATCCTGTACTGATCCTGAGTTACATCCTGTATTATACTCCAGAGCTGCGCTCACTATTCTGCTGGTACAGTCACTGTGTACATACATTACATTACTTATCCTGTACTGATCCTGAGTTACATCCTGTATTATACTCCAGAGCTGCACTGACTATTCTGATGGTACAGTCACTGTATACATACATTACATTACTTATCCTGTATTATACTCCAGAGCTGCGCTCACTATTCTGATGCCTTCAGTCTCCATGACTCTATGAGCTTAGACGAAGTCTTTCACTCTTTCACAGTCATCTGAGCTGCTCTGGGTTGACTTTATACATATTTGCAATTTAAATTCTTTACTAACAACTAGAAAGCAGGAAAAACAAAACTCGAAATAAAATATAACAAATATCTTTATAACATCACTGTACGTGGATCTTTCTGTCTATCCCATAAACCAATCAGTAGACTATTGGGGGCGCCACTATCACTCTTGCTCAGATATAATGGTTCTATTGACTGATCTTGATATCAGAATGTAGTGATTGCAAGCATAATAGTTCAGGTTTCTTCACCGTAGAGACTAGAAACACAATGTCAAACATTTCAAGTTCATTTTACTTTTTTGTATATGCTGTTTATTTAGGAACTTTGCAAAACTCTTTCATGTAGTTTCAAATAGCATCTTATATTCAGGGCTATAAAACATATGATGGTTCCTGGAGAAAAGCCATTGTGTAAGAACAGATTTTGGGGAGTTTTGTTGAAATAAGTAAATTTCACTTTAACCCATACTGCCCCAATTAACAAAAACATAATTAATACTGCACCTGTGTACACAGATACACCAGTCTGTAACTTCAATATAATAACATGCACGATGCAACATAACAAAAAGACACAGAAAAAGGTTTAGGTAATGGTGCAGCAAGAACATTATTACATATAATACTGCCCCTGTGTACAATAAAATAATTACTATACCATAGTCTCTAGTATACAGATACTGTCCCTATGTAGAAGAATATCACTACTATAATACTACCTCCTACGCACAAGAATATAACTACTATAATACTGCTCCTACGCACAAGAATATAACTACTATAATACTGCTCCTATGTACAAGAATATAACTACTATAATACTGCTCCTATGTACAAGAATATAACTACTATAATACTGCTCCTATGTACAAGAATATAACTACTATAATACTACTCCTATGTACAAGAATATAACTACTATAATACTGCTCCTATGTACAAGAATATAACTACTATAATACTGCCCCTATGTACAAGAATATAACTACTATAATACTACCTCCTATGTACAAGAATATAACTACTATAATACTGCTCCTATATACAAGAATATAACTACTATAATACTGCTCCTATGTACAAGAATATAACTCCTATAATACTGCTCATATGTACAAGAATATAACTACTATAATACTGCTCCTATGTACAAGAATATAACTAATATAATACTGCCCCCTATGTACAAGAATATAACTACTATAATACTACTCCTATGTACAAGAATTTAACTGCTATAATACTACTCCTATGTACAAGAATATAACTACTATAATACTACTCCTATGTACAAGAATTTAACTGCTATAATACTGCTCCTATGTACAAGAATATAACTCCTATAATACTGCTCATATGTACAAGAATATAACTACTATAATACTGCTCCTATGTACAAGAATATAACTAATATAATACTGCCCCCTATGTACAAGAATATAACTACTATAATACTGCTCCTATATACAAGAATATAACTACTATAATACTGCTCCTATGTACAAGAATATAACTCCTATAATACTGCTCATATGTACAAGAATATAACTACTATAATACTGCTCCTATGTACAAGAATATAACTAATATAATACTGCCCCCTATGTACAAGAATATAACTACTATAATACCGCTCCTATATACAAGAATATAACTACTATAATACCGCTCCTATGTACAAGAATATAACTACTATAATATACTGCCCCTATGTACAAGAATATAACTACTATAATACTGCTCCTATGTACAAGAATATAACTACTATAATACTGCCCCTATGTACAAGAATATAACTACTATAATACTACTCCTATGTACAAGAATATAACTAATATAATACTGCCCCCTATGTACAAGAATATAACTACTATAATACTGCCCCTATGTACAAGAATATAACTACTATAATACTGCCCCTATGTACAAGAATATGACTCCTATAATACTGTTCCTATGTAATAGAATATAACTACTATAATATGGCCATGGACCTCTTATAGACAATCATTTCTCTCCCCCGCCGCTTATTTGCCTTGTATATATCTCTATTTCTATTTCTCATGTTGGACATTACATTAATGTTGGACTTCTTGGCTCTCCACATTGGGCTGTTTCTTCTCCATTCGTTGCCAGATCGCTTATGACAAGTTTGTTTTATGGATGGAGAGATCTCTTATTGAATGGCTGTAATATCAGAGATTGAGCGGCTTTATCAGCTTTGCATATATTTATGTATTTCCCGAGGTTCTCGGCACTGGGCTCGGTTACATGCCAGCTTCCAAAGTGCATATTAACCGGAGATTCACCCCAGACCTCATGAACAATTATGTGTGAGAGAACTGGACTTCACGTACAGAAGAGGAACACAGATACCGCGAGTCACTTACATCCCTGCTGCAGCCGAGCTTAGGGAGATTTTTCACATGACATACTTTATGTTTATTCTGACTAGAATTGGCTTTAGGGTGGGGAATATTAAGAAGAGAATTTCTGTTAAATTTTTGATTTTCGGCCTTCGAAATCAGTCTCTGCTGATAATGTCCAATTTTCTCTCTGGCAGATAACTAAGCAGGGGTGGAGCTTAAAAGGAATGTCATCAGAACCCAACATATCAACTCACTGCAGATAGATAGGTTAGTGTCACCAGACCCAGTATATCACCCCAGTCCTGCAGATAGATAGGTTAGTGTCACCAGACCCAGCATATCACCCCAGTCCTGCAGATAGATAGGTTAGTGTCACCAGAACCAGCATATCACCCCAGCCCTGCAGATAGATAGGTTAGTGTCACCAGAACCAGCATATCACCCCAGCCCTGCAGATAGATAGGTTAGTGTCACCAGAACCAGCATATCACCCCAGCCCTGCAGATTGATAGGTTAGTGTCACCAGACCCAGCATATCACCCCAGCCCTGCAGATAGATAGGTTAGTGTCACCTGAACCAGCATATCACTCCAGCCCTGCAGATAGATAGGTTAGTGTCACCAGAACCAGCATATCACCCCAGCCCTGCAGATTGATAGGTTAGTGTCACCAGACCCAGCATATCACCCCAGCCCTGCAGATAGATAGGTTAGTGTCACCAGAACCAGCATATCACCCCAGCCCTGCAGATAGATAGGCTAGTGTCACCAGAACCAGCATATCACCCCAGCCCTGCAGATAGATAGGTTACTGTCACCAGAACCAGCATATCACCCCAGCCCTGCAGATAGATAGGTTAGTGTCACCAGAACCAGCATATCACCCCAGTCCTGCAGATAGATAGGTTAGTGTCACCAGACCCCAGCATATCACCCCAGCCCTGCAGATAGATAGGTTACTGTCACCAGAACCAGCATATCACCCCAGTCCTGCAGATAGATAGGTTACTGTCACCAGAACCAGCATATCACCCCAGTCCTGCAGATAGATAGGTTACTGTCACCAGACCCAGCATATCACCCCAGCCCTGCAGATAGATAGGTTATAGTCACCAGAACCAGCATATCACCCCAGCCCTGCAGATAGATAGGTTACTGTCACCATAACCAGCATATCACCCCAGCCCTGCAGATAGATAGGTTACTGTCACCAGACCCAGTATATCACCCCAGCCCTGCAGATAGATAGGTTACTGTCACCAGACCCAGTATATCACTCCAGCCCTGCAGATAGATAGGTTACTGTCACCAGACCCAGTATATCACCCCAGCCCTGCAGATAGATAGGTTACTGTCACCAGACCCAGTATATCACCCCAGCCCTGCAGATAGATAGGTTACTGTCACCAGACCCCAGTATATCACCCCAGCCCTGCAGATAGATAGGTTAGTGTCACCAGAACCAGCATATCACTCCAGCCCTGCAGATAGATAGGTTACTGTCACCAGACCCAGCATATCACTCCAGCCCTGCAGATAGATAGGTTAGTGTCACCAGAACCAGCATATCACCCCAGCCCTGCAGATAGGTTACTGTCACCAGAACCAGCATATCACCCCAGTCCTGCAGATAGATAGGTTAGTGTCACCAGACCCCAGCATATCACCCCAGCCCTGCAGATAGATAGGTTAGTGTCACCAGAACCAGCATATCACCCCAGCCCTGCAGATAGATAGGTTACTGTCACCATAACCAGCATACCACCCCAGCCCTGCAGATAGATAGGTTACTGTCACCAGACCCAGCATATCACCCCAGCCCTGCAGATAGATAGGTTACTGTCACCAGACCCAGTATATCACCCCAGCCCTGCAGATAGATAGGTTACTGTCACCAGACCCAGTATATCACCCCAGCCCTGCAGATAGATAGGTTACTGTCACCAGACCCAGTATATCACCCCAGCCCTGCAGATAGATAGGTTACTGTCACCAGACCCCAGTATATCACCCCAGCCCTGCAGATAGATAGGTTAGTGTCACCAGAACCAGCATATCACTCCAGCCCTGCAGATAGATAGGTTAGTGTCACCAGAACCAGCATATCACTCCAGCCCTGCAGATAGATAGGTTAGTGTCACCAGACCCAGCATATCACCCCAGCCCTACAGATAGATAGGTTAGTGTTACCAGACCCAGCATATCACCCCAGCCCTGCAGATAGATAGGTTAGTGTCACCAGACCGAGCATATCACCCCAGCCCTGCAGATAGATAGGTTAGTGTCCCCAGATCTCAGCATATCACCCCAGTCCTGCAGATAGATAGGTTAGGGTCACCTGAATCAAACGTTGTAGTTCACTTGTGAATCGCTGCCTCCATTGCTGAAATATCACTGTTTCTTTTAATATGCAACATGCACTGCCATTGCTCCAAAGAAGTAAGCGGCAATGCTCTTGTTGCATTTTGACATGAATATCTTGGCAACGGAGGCAGCAATTCACATGTGAATAACACCATCTGACTCAGATGACTCTGACCTGTCTATCTGCAGGGCTAGGTTGATATACTGAGTTATGGTCTCACACTCCCTTTAAGGTCTTAAGGGACCTTTTTGTGTTTTGGGAAAATAAACCAGAATTTGAGGAAAACGTCCGCCTTAGGTTCACTCTAATTTTCTGGCTCTCTGTGATGAAATGATGAAGAAGAGCATCTGTAACTGAATCAGCCACTGAATGGTGAGCAGCAGCCAGTACGAGTCACCAGTCTCCTATTACCGACCTATCAACATGACTTACCTGCTCTGGGCTGCTGCCTGTATTTATCAATAAATTGACTAATGGAGTGACACAAATCTATGTTGTAAGAAGTCAAATGTGATCTCTATGGCTACTGCCACATCAGGTTCATTACAAATGGAGGGGAGCTCCTGCTGCTGACAGTTGGGAGAGAGCTCCTCCTGCAGACAGTTGGGAGAGAGCTCCTCCTGCAGACAGTTGAGGGAGAGCTCCTGCTGCAGCTAGTTGGGGAGAGCACCTGCTGCAGACAGTTTGGGGAGAGCTTTTGCTGCAGACAGTTGGGGGAGAGCTCCTGTTGCAGACAGTTGGGGGAAAGCACCTGCTGCAGACAGTTGGGGGAGAGCTCCTTCTGCAGACAGTTGGGGGAGATCTCCTGCTGCAGACAGTTGAGGGAGAGCTCCTGCTGTAGCTAGTTGGGGGACAGCACCTGCTGCAGACAGCTGGGGGAGAGCTCCTGCTGCAGACAGTTGAGGGAGAGCTCCTGCTGCAGACAGTTGGGGAGAGCTCCAGCTGCAGACAGTTGGGGGACAGCTCCTGCTGCAGACAGTTGGGGGACAGCTCCTGCTGCAGACAGTTGGGAGAGAGCTCCTGCTGCAGACAGTTGGGGGAGAGCTCCTGCTGCAGACAGATTGGAAGAGCTCTTGCTGCAGACAGTTGGGGGAGAGATTCTGCTGCAGACAGTTGGGGGACAGCTCCTGCTGCAGACAGTTGGGAGAGAGCTTCTGCTGCAGCTAGTTGGGGGAGATCTCCTGCTACAGACAGTTGGGGGAGAGCTCCTGCTGCAGACAGTTGGGGGAGAGCTCCTGCTGCAGACAGTTGGGAGAGAGCTCCTGCTGCAGACAGATTGGAAGAGCTCTCGCTGCAGACAGTTGGGGGAGAGATTATGCTGCAGACAGTTGGGGGACAGCTCCTGCTACAGACAGTTGCTTTACAACTAGAACCAGATCTGATCTGAGGTTGGTAACTTTCAAGAGGAAAAAAACAAAAGTATCTCAGTAAGATAAAGCAGAGGGGCTTCTAGAATCTTCTTCTACATTTGGTACATTTGGTACTACATTTCCAGACTGTTTCCCATTACATACACATCCTTTTAAAGGGGTTTGGACTTGGGCACTTTGGACAATCCCTTTTTTTAGATGGGATCCCAGCAAATAAGATGACCACATTGACCCAGATTTACCAAGCCTTCTACACCTAGATATTGGTGTATTTCAGTTCCGGTACATGAAGTGCCATATTTTAAGACAATGGGGATAGCAGGATGGGAATTAGAAAGGGTAGACCTAGACTACTGATGTTTTTGTAAACCTGGAAAATTTGGGGAGTTTTCCAATACTATGGAACAGTAACCTCGATGAGTCTGTCACTTAGGCATCTATTTTCACTAAGTCGTAGATTTGCCCTGACTTAAGAATTTTTCTCGGCCCTGCCATTTATCTAGTTTTTGCACATATTATCTATGGGGAGAGGTTTTCTTCCTCTCAATATGGCCGCTGTGCGCTCAGCAGAGCTCATAAAATGGGAGATTAAACGTCTCCTAGGAAATTGCACTCATTTTGTCCTCACATTCCACCAGACAGCTGCTAATCTTCAGCACCAACAGAGGCAACTGACCAAATATTTATGGCAGAGCTGGGACACCCGGCCCTTATTACAAGATCTACAGTCTATAAGACCTTATCCTGGACTTCATTATCACATGTTTCACTGACTTATTTATTGTACGGACATTTATGGCTATCAGACCAGAAGATTCACTGGACATGTGTTTTCTGTATCATAAAAACAATGGCCTGAAGTCAAACAATGGGAGGTAACTAAAGTTGTTACACTGCAGAGCCGTGACAGTGAGGTCAATGATAAGATACAGAGACATCCATCTACCCAACTAAGAGGCGTACGGTATAGTCATATAATCCTATATTCTAATGGATCCCGCATACCTAGGAGCAGTATTATAGTAGTTATATTCTTGTACATAGGGGTAGTATTATAGTAGTTATATTCTTGTACATAGGAGTAGTATTATAGTAGTTATATTCTTGTACATAGGAGTAGTATTATAGTAGTTATATTCTTGTACATAGGAGTAGTATTATAGTAGTTATATTCTTGTACATAGGGGTAGTATTATAGTAGTTATATTCTTGTACATAGGGGTAGTATTATAGTAGTTATATTCTTGTACATAGGAGTAGTATTATAGTAGTTATATTCTTGTACATAGGAGTAGTATTATAGTAGTTATATTCTTGTACATAGGGGGCAGTATTATAGTAGTTATATTCTTGTACATAGGAGTAGTATCATAGTAGTTATATTCTTGTACATAGGGGTAGTATTATAGTAGTTATATTCTTGTACATAGGAGCAGTATTATAGTAGTTATATTCTTGTACATAGGAGTAGTATTATAGTAGTTATATTCTTGTACATAGGAGCAGTATTATAGAAGTTATATTCTTGTACATAGGAGGTAGTATTATAGTAGTTATGTTCTTGTACATGGGAGGTAGTATTATAGTAGCTATATTCTTGTACATAGGAGGCAGTATTATAGTAGTTATATTCTTGTACATAGGGGTAGTATTATAGTAGTTATATTCTTGTACATAGGAGTAGTATTATAGTAGTTATATTCTTGTATATAGGAGCAGTATTATAGTAGTTATATTCTAGTACATAGGAGTAGTATTATAGTAGTTATATTCTTGTACATAGGAGCAGTATTATAGTAGTTATATTCTTGTACATAGGAGTAGTATTATAGTAGTTATATTCTTGTACATAGGAGCAGTATTATAGTAGTTATATTCTTGTACATAGGACAGTATTATAGTAGTTATATTCTATTACATAGGAGTAGTATTATAGTAGTTATATTCTTGTACATAGGAGCAGTATTATAGTAGTTATATTCTTGTACATAGGAGTAGTATTATAGTAGTTATATTCTTGTACATAGGAGTAGTATTATAGTAGTTATATTCTTGTACATAGGAGCAGTATTATAGAAGTTATATTCTTGTACATAGGAGGTAGTATTATAGTAGTTATATTCTTGTACATAGGAGCAGTATTATAGTAGTTATATTCTTGTACATAGGAGCAGTATTATAGAAGTTATATTCTTGTACATAGGAGGTAGTATTATAGTAGTTATATTCTTGTACATAGGAGCAGTATTATAGTAGTTATATTCTTGTACATAGGGGTAGTATTATAGTAGTTATATTCTTGTACATAGGAGCAGTATTATAGTAGTTATATTCTTGTACATAGGAGTAGTATTATAGTAGTTATATTCTTGTACATAGGAGCAGTATTATAGAAGTTATATTCTTGTACATAGGAGGTAATTTTTATTAGTAAAAACAAAACAAAAATACATTACATTCCAACAGAATTAGTAACTAATAATAATATAACATAAATCAGACATGTCTGTCAGATAACACAAATGATAATCACTTTAACTTAAGAGTCCATTGCTGGCAGGAAAAAAAAAAAGGGAAAAAATAAATCCATGAATACATGAACAGACTTATTTGCAGTGTTATCAGAATATTCAGCAATCGATATTTACATTTCTCCACAATTTTACATTATCGGGCTTTTTTCTGACCTCCAGAGACTTTATCCACCTCAGTTCAGATATGATATATGTGACAGCGGTCATATGATGGAAGGGCTCTCTGTGTAGGGACACCTGGGTCCTCGTATGCCAGTGATAATATTTGATGACAGTAATAATAATATACAGGGTCTCCCGGTTAATGTCACCTATATTAGTTGGGATGCCATATACAATCTCGGGGTATTTGAGAGACTGTAATCGGGGAATTTTCAGCCTCCGGGATATTTCCTGCCAGATCTTTCGCCCTCCCCAGCACTCCGATATAAAATGTGCCATGGTCTCCTCCTGCTGGCAACCCAATGGACATGCCCGATCTGTCACACTGAGATGCTTTAGGTTGCCTCTTACAAACAGCTTCCCATGCAAAGATAGCCAGGCAATGTCAAAGAACTTTGCAGGGAGCCTCCGACCAGTGAGGAGCCTCAGACTATCCTGCAGGGTTATAGATGTGCAGTCCCTCAATGCCGGCTGGAGACAATAGAAGGTCTTACATACCCTGGTGTATAGATCTCTCCTGGTCTTACTCACCAGATAGGTCTTTTCAATTCCCCATTTTTTCAGGCACCTTATGCCATAGTCCAGATACTGGGGGAGGTAGTCACGAGTCGATCGACCCCTCTTAAGGCTGCCGCCTCGCACCCAGGATTCTGCAAAAGGCAATATCCAATTCCTGATACTATTTACCCACAGGGAGCTGTTATCTGAGTCCAGGCAACCAAAATTTACTTTTAGAAACATGGAGTCAAAAAACACCCTTGGATTTAACATATCCAGCCCACCCTCTCTCCTCTGTAGGTAGGTTATCCCTCTTTTTACTGGGTTCAACCTGTTCCCCCACAAAAGTTGGAAGAACAGGCTAAAGAGCCTAGCGGAGAAAGATTCTGGCAAAGGAAAGACAACAGAGACATACAAGAAGACAGGGACCAGGTAAGTCTTCAACATTTTAACCCTTTCTCTATAGGTCAGCCTCCAGTTCTTCCATCGCTGAACCTTTGCATTTCCGGATTCCAACTTTTCTTCCCAATTTAGTCTGCAATTATCATCCCTCCCGAATTTCACCCCAAGGATCTTAATATAGGAGGAGGCCTGGGCAAACTGCGGCAGATCAAATGCAGGATCAGTATGACCCGTCCAGAGAGCTTGACTCTTCTCAAGGTTGACAAGAGACCCGGAGGCCCCTGAGTAACTTCTGATGGCTGCAGACAACATCTCCACCTCACGAGGCTCAGATATCACCACAGTCACATCATCCGCGTAGGCAACAACTCTCAGGGGCAAGCAGTGGGGGACCGGCGCCCCCTGAAAATCACACTCCTGCAGTGACCTAAGAAACGGGTCTATGGCAAACACATACAGTAATGGACTCAGTGGGCAACCTTGTCTCACCCCTGCCTCAACCCTGAAAGCATCACCCTGCCAACCATTAATCAGAGGAAAGCTCTCCGCCTCACGGTACAAAGTTCTCAGCCAATCCACAAATTGTCCCGGAATACCGTACTTTGTCAAAGTCGCCCATAGATACTCATGGTCTACTCTGTCAAAGGCCTTAGCCTGGTCAAGACTCACAACATATCTCCCACACCTCAGAGCTTTACATCTCTCAAACATCTCCCTTATCGAGATAACCGCTCCAGAGATGTTCCGCCCTTTAACTGTGCCAAACTGAGAGCCTGCCAACAGTGCCGAGGACAAACAAACTAATCTAGAGAAGAGAATTTTTGCGAGAATCTTCCTATCGACATTCAAGAGGGCAATCGGCCTCCAGTTCTTGATGTCACTAGGCTCTTTACCTTTAGACAGCAGGATCAGGGAGGACACTCTCATGGATGGAGGCATCAGGTGGTTTTCTAGACTAGTTTTGTATACATCCACGAGAATTGGTGCCAAGAGGTCTCGGAATTTCCTATAGAACTCAGCTGTAATCCCATCTGGACCTGGTGCCTTCTTCAGATGTAACTTATCTATGGCCTCTTTCACCTCCTCCACTGTTAACTCTGCTGTCAAAGGAGAAAAGTCCAAATCATTAGTATCAGGACCTGGAGTTGCCTCCAAGAATTGAGCCACCTTCTCTCTATCCAAAACCTTCTTCTGAAACAAGTCAGCATAGTAAGTTCTCACCACCCCCAGGATACCCTCCCGAGACTTCTGTAACACACCCTGGGAGTCAGTGAGACCTGTGACCGATTTATTTGCCACCCGCTCCCTGCAATTCTCAAAAGGATCCGGAGCCCCTAAGGACCCATAATCCCGTTCAAGAACCAGGGATGTATACCTGCGGTACTGATACTGACTGATCTCAGATTTCAGCCGGTCAATCTTCTGTTGGTTATCCCCGCCCGCCGAATAGAGTGACTCTAATTCTTTCCGCAGCCTGAGATACTGGCTATACTTACTCTTCCCCTTCTTAACTGACAGTCTCCTTAAGAGGGATCTGATCTCCTCCTTGACATCCTCCCACCAGTCTGCCATGTTGTCATAAAACACCACTCTCTCAAGCTGGTTCTGAAATAGAGAGTGGACACAACTCCGGACACAGTCATCGTCCAAGAGGCTGGAATTGAGCTTCCATAGGCCTCTCCCAATATCAGGGCGTTTTGTGGAGCCCAAGCAAAAATACAAAGCCAGATGGTCAGAATAAGGGACTGTCTTTTCACTTTTCTCACTAACATACTCAGCGGGACTGACCAGAGCTAAGTCTATCCGACTGCATCTACCAGCGCAGGAGTAAGTGAATTTTGGTTTCCTACCACCCTCAGTAAACACATCAGACAGACCAGCCTGTGAAATAATTCTGCTTAAGACCTTGCAGTCCCTGGTGAGAGGCCTACCAGTAGGTCTGTCACTGGATGACATGGTGGCATTGAAGTCCCCTGCCATGACTACCGGAACAGATGTAAACAAGTACTGCTTGACTTCATCAAACAGACGTGCCCTTTCCATCACCGACTGCGGTGGACCATAGATATTAATGAGTCGGAGCCTTCTGCCTCGGATGGTAACTTCTAAAACCAGGCACCTCCCCATCAGAACCTCAGTGAATCTGTGTATGGTGACATCAGGGGTGTTAAACAGTATAGAAACCCCGGCATAAGGTTCCACAGCCAGAGACCAGAAGGACGGGCCAGATTTCCATTCTCTCTCTGCTTCTCGTATTAGTCCTAAAGTATTTAAACGGGTTTCTTGTAAGAAATAGACATCGGCATCAAGATATCTCAGATGTTCATACACTGCGTGTCTTGTCCTCCTTGCTCGGATGCTATTCACATTACTAGAGATAACTTTAAGATAGAAACCTGCCATCAGAACAACTAGGAATATGAGAAACAGAGAGATGGGCCCCATTGTCATAGATCAGAGTCAGAGGTGTCCTGGTGACCAGCTGTTTCCATGTCCGATTCGGACTGCCCCTCATCTCGGTGGGGTCTCCTCTTAGTGGGGGGATCGCCCTCTGGCTCCTCCTCATACTCCGCCATCATCCGTGAGAGTTCTCTGTCTAGTTCTGCTTCTCCGTCTGACTCTGATAGGACACTAAATCTATTCCCCGTTGCAGTGACCTCGCCTGCACTACTTACTCTCATCTTTGTAGGCTTTTCTACCGTGGTCCACTCACCCTCAGGCTTACGGCTGGCTTTATCCTTCTTCCTCCTTTTATTATTGTTGGATGATCGGGCAGGAGAAGAGACGACCACTGAGGGTTGTACAACCTGCTCGACAACCTCCATGGTCGTCTCAATGGGACCTGACTCGGCCTGGTCTTGGGTGGTATCACCTGTATGTGGTTGAGGCTCCGCCTCCGTGACTACTGACCCTGACAATAGCGCCTCCTCCTCCTCCTGTATGTCATCAGCCGCTGCCAGCAAGTCCTCATCAGGGCTATCCTTACAGATGTTATGCCAGGCATCAGGACAATCTCTGTGGGGGTGACCGATCCTACCGCACAGGTTACACCTAATGTTTTGGCATGTGGCACTCACGTGGCCCATTTCATTACATAGGCTACACTTTACCATGGAGCATACACTGGCCACATGGCCGGCCTTCCCACACTTGAAGCACCGGCGAGGCTGACCCGCATAGAAGCAGATCCCCTTTTCTCGTCCTATAAAGAATGAATTGGGCAGATGTTGGGTTATGTTGTTCTGCTGACGCAACTTCACCAGGACCCTCCACCCACCGGTCCAGACCCCGTCTTCATCCCTGTTCTTAGTAAGATCAGACATGAGGTCACAATGCCTCCTGAGCCAGATGACAATATCCTGAGGGGGAACGGCTTCATTCCAAAATACAATTGTGACAGAGGCTGTATCTGGCCTAGAGATGGGGATGAAACTGAACTTATCCCAACCTTCAGTATCTCTCAACCTGGTGAGATTGGCCCAGAACCGGTCCAGATCAGACATCAGCTTAAAACTAACATCGTACCCCTGGCGGTCAGGAAGGTTTATGACGGCCAAGATATCAGTCGGCACAAAGCCCATCTGGGTACATAGGAGCTCTCGGACCACAAACCTCCTATCCGGCAGATCCTCCTTGGCACCTCCGTGCCTAAACCTGACTACATTCCTCCTCCTGAAAGCCTGGCCTGTATAATTGGAGTTTGATGCAAAAGATGGAGCACCGCGGCTCCAGGCATTCCCTGAGGAGGTACGGCCGGATCCGCCATCTTGGCGTGTTTGTGGGCGCTGTGTGGGCTGCTGAGCACCTGTACCATGTGGTTCTGCTACTGTGCGAGTATCTAGAGGGGGAAAGTCCTGCACACTGGACTGTCCTGTGTCCGCCCCACCATCAACCTCTATGTCTGCAATATCACCAGACTCCAGAGACTGGACTGCAGAGGGGTCTGACGCCATAGATAGTGAAGGATCCCCCCCAGAAACACCTTCCCCTGCTGGGCCGTTATCACATACAGGAATATCCATAATATCAGGCACATTAGTCAGACAATCAGCGACAGCAGAGTCCTGCACAGAAGAGTCCACATTAGTATTACAGTCAGCGGAGTCCTGCACAGCAGAGTCCATATTATTATTACTTTCAGCGGCAGCAGAGTCCTGCACAGCAGAGTCCAGACTGTCCCACACACTTACAACCTGTAACCCCGAATATGCTACTCCCCCAGTACCTTCAGGTAAGAGTCCATAGTCCTGCTGCAATGACTTGTCTCCTGGGACTTGTGGTGTCTGCACAGCTGCTACTTCATTACCATTAGGCAGGGGTCCATGACCTGGTTGCAAAGTGCTGGTTGCTGGGACTTGTGGTGCCTTGCTGAGAATTGCTGCAGGTTTTTGCTGTTGCTTAACACTGGCCGCTTTCCCGTACAAATTCCCTTCCTTAAAAGGGAAACTTGCTGGCTGCAGAACCGGTTTTACATGGGACTGCTGGCTGCCACCTTGAGAGGGTTCAGACCCAGCTTTGGCACAAGGTGATGGTGACTTCTGGTATTCCTGGAACCGCTGCTGGTTTCTGTACGATTCTCCCACCGGTCCCATTTGCTCCAGTACAGTCTCGGTCTCCCGTACGTTCTCGGCGAGCTCTTTCGCCAGTGCGCTCAGCTTCCTGTCCAGTAACACCAGTTTCTCAGGGCATGCAGACTTTTTTAGATTATAGGCACATTCAATCTGTCTCTGCAGATATATTTTACTGGCCTTTAATGTCTCCAGTCGCTTGACCAGTGCTGGTATCTCATCTGCCAGGCGCAGTTCTGGTGCTCGCTCAGTAGCTGTGACAGTCTGTGCATTGTTGGAAAGCTTTGCAGGTTGGTTACCCCCAGTATGGCTTCTGGTTGGTGTAGCCTGTGATTTCTGACATGCTACGGCTGTTGTCACTGCCATGGGCCCACAATGTCCAGACTGGGGACTATGTCCCAGTTTATTCCCAGTGACTGTACTGCTGGTACCTTGAAGCTTCCCCGCTGGTCTCCCTTTGATCTCCTCCACTGCCTTCACTACATTTTTGTAGTTACCGCTTCCAGATCTTGTCCGCTCAGACCGTACCAATACAGACTGCTGCATGTTCTCCTGCATGGTCTGCTTCTCCAGGGACGTTCTCCTCTGTCTGCAGGAGGGTGGGGTGGACTGGACACCTGCAACCTGCAATGGAGTCTGCACAGGCTGCAAAGTTTGCTTCTTACATTCAGCCATTTTGCTTGGTTGTTGCACCGTACTACTGCTTGCTTCTGTTACTTCTTTCTTTACAACTTTCTTCCCATCTTGGCTTGCTGCACTAGGACTGCTGACACACTGGACACGATTCCCATTACTGGGGACTTTAGGATTTTCATCCATTATTTTAGTTGTCTGGGAATTGCTTCCCAGAGAAGGCCTTGGAGCCTGGGCCTTGGCAGGGGAACTTCCCCACCCAGGGCGGCCCCGCCCTGGGCTATCTCCAGACATCAGGAGCCTCAGGAGAGCTACAAAAACACGTCCTCACAGCTAGGAGGTAGTATTATAGTAGTTATATTCTTGTACATGGGAGGTAGTATTATAGTAGTTATATTCTTGTACATAGGAGCAGTATTATTGTAGTTATATTCTTGTACATAGGAGCAGTATTATAGCATTTTGCATATTGACCAAAACAGAGCTCTCTGGGCCACTGAGACAGTGATTTACAAGAGGAAAACACTGTATGATTCAGGGGACCCTAACCTATCTATCTGCAGTGAGTATTGGGTTCTGGTGACAATTCCTTTAACATAGATGGAGACTCACATAATTTGGGTTCTCTCTTTACCATACCCCACAGTAGCCGCCATGACTGGCTATATAGTCCTGTATATACCGCCTACCTTCCATATCTTACACATGTCTATTACTCTTCTGTTGCATTTATATAACTGTATTACATCACTAAACAAGAATTTCTATTGACTCGTCCCCCATATAATACATACTGGCGATTGTTTTACCTCTTGTACTAGTATGTGACGTCTTTGCAGTTATTACTTGCGTAATTCTTTTGTGTATTTTCCATTATATCTCTAACAATGGGATCTCAATTCTGTAAGGAAGGAAAAATGAGCCATATGTATGTGTAATGTGTTTGTCATATGTGAAATCCTTTAGGGCTCATTTACCAGCACATAGTTTTTCTCTGATTCACTGGCATTTTTATGTACTTTGCAGGCATTAGAAAAATGCTTCCGGGCTTGTTAAGATGTCACGGACTTCACGTGTCCATGTGCATCGAGATGTGAAAATGTTTATTAAAAATAACAGAAATCTAACAAAGACCCATACAGGAATTTACGGCTTCATTAAGGTGCATGAATTGCAGGCAAATGACTTACATATTCAGCTGATTCCTATGGGAAAAAACTATTTTGCGAATACTACAAAAATTTCAACATCGTTGGAACTTTTTCAACAATCGCAAGATTGTTGGCAACTTTTTGTCTCCTTGGGGAAAAATAAAAGAAGCAGAATCAATTTTACAGTGATCTGATGCAACTTTTGTATCACTGTGTACTCTGATCATAAAAGAACACCCCGAAGATCCTTCAAGGGGAATTAGACTTTATACACTAAGGTATGGTTCTCCAAAAATAGGGGGCTTATGTTCCCACCATCTACAATCGTCAACCCAATCTTAAAGAAACGCTCCCAAGATCCTTTTGGGAGATTAGACTTCATAGACAGAGGTAAGGGTCTCCAAAATTTGGGTACTTACTTCCAGGTTTATGTTCCCACCATCTACAATCTTCATCCCAATCTTAAAGAAACGCTCCCAAGAGCCTTTTGGGAGATTAGACTTTATAGATAGAGATAAGGTTCTCCAAAAATAGAAGTCTTACCTCCAGGTTCATGTTCCCACCATCTACAATCTTCATCCCAATCTTAGAGAAACGCTCCCAAGATCATTTTGGAAGATTAGACTTCATAGACAGAGGTAAGGGTCTCCAAAAATTGGGTACTTACTTCCAGGTTTATGTTCCCACCATCTACAATCTTCATCCCAATCTTAGAGAAAAGCTCCCAAGATCATTTTGGAAGATTAGACTTCATAGACAGGTAAGGTTCTCCAAAAATTGGGTACTTACTTCCAGGTTTATGTTCCCACCATCTACAATCGTCATCCCAATCTTAGAGAAATGCTCCCAAGATCCTTTTTGGAGATTAGATTTCATAGATCAAGATAAGGTTCTCCAAAAACAGAAGGCTTACCTCCAGGTTTAGGTTCCCACCATCTACAATCTTCATCCCAATCTTAGAGAAACGCTCCCAAGATCATTTTGGAAGATTAGACTTCATAGATTGAGATAAGGTTCTCCAAAAATAGAAGGCTTACCTCCAGGTTTATGTTCCCACCATCTACAATCGTCATCCCAATCTTAAAGAAACGCTCCCAAGATCATTTTGGAAGATTAGACTTTATAGACAGGTAAGGTTCTCCAAAAATTGGGTACTTACTTCCAGGTTTATGTTCCCACCATCTACAATCATCATCCCAATCTTAGAGAAATGCTCCCAAGATCCTTTTTGGAGATTAGTCTTCATAGATTTAGATAAGGTTCTCCAAAAATAGAAGGCTTACCTCCAGGTTTATGTTCCCACCATCTACAATCTTCATCCCAATCTTAGAGAAACGCTCCCAAGATCATTTTGGAAGATTAGACTTCATAGACAGAGGTAAGGTTCTGCAAAAAATTGGGTACTTACTTCCAGGTTTATGCTAATGCCATCTAGAATCTTCATCAGTTTTTTTGTCCCCATGTTTCCTTATCTGTCCCTTGTCCTCATAGTTTTTGCTAAGAAAGTTTGGCCAATGCCCAATGCTTTATACACCCATGCAGGAGAATAAAGTTTGGTTTAGAGTAATGGCTTCATCAATAAGGGAGCCATGAATTTACTTAATCTGTTCGCAGAGAACTACAATTCTAAGGACAGAGGTTTGTGGACCCACCATGTCAAGTGTTTTGATTTTGGGACACTCCCAGAGGAGTTGCCTAAATTGGATCCTCAGTATTCACCCTGTAAACTCCATACAGGGAATGGGACTTTTCTGCAGGGACATAACCAGATCGCTATCTCTTGCAGTAGACTCAGTATAGATGGTAGGTGGTCAAAGGCCAGTAAGATGGTGGTATGGAGCACCAGGAGTCAGGCAGGAGTAATGTAGGAAGAGTTCACGAGTAGACATATATTGATCAGAGATGTAGACAGGCCAAATGATGGGTGGTACATCAGTAACTGGAATGAGGGAGAGCAAGATGAGCTGAAAATTTTGGGAAACAGGTGAAGGTCAATAAACAAGAAACCAACAATATGCCGGACAAACCAGAAGTTACCGGAACAAGGAACACTGTGAACCCCTACTGCTCAGGTGCCAGTCGGCATGCAAGATTGCTAAAAATAACTTTAGGGATTGTCTAGGGAAAGGTTTGGGTGCTGAAATGACCCTTTAAAAAGCAGCAGGAGAAGGCACGTGCCCAACAGGTGCAAATCCATCTGCAAGGAGAAGGAGGAGAAGCCAAACAGGGATGGGACTAGTTTGGAAAGGTTCACTGGCATCCGTGCCCGCCCACACTATCTTCTTGAGTACACACAGACACCAATGTACCTTTCCATACTGGTTCTTTCTTCATTGGGAGCTTGACTAAATATCTCCACTGCTGCATCAGAGGGGAAAACTTGGTGTCCACAGCCAAAACTGTCCCAAGGGTCGTCCCAGATCGCAACAGAAGGAATGGTCAGAGGACTAGAGTAGAAAGTGAATAGGAGATGATACGTCAATCCGTGATTGTAAAGTGCCCATCTGTGTGATACTGGGTCTCCATGTTACTCTGTGAGTATAAGAATCTGGGCCATGAACATCACCTGTCCAGTTGCCATTGTGTCTCGTGTGTCTCATTCAAACCCACCACCACAGGCACCACAAAATAGCAACATGCAGGAGAACCATAGCAGGGAGTACCAAAGGGGACAATTTAACATCGCCCAAGTGTGACCACCTCTTCACTTTGCTGCCCCTGCCCTTTAAGAGGATCTGGTGCCAAAGCCACCATAACCAGAGAAGAAGTGAGTTGCTACCATCTTGTGCCTCTTCCAACTGTGCCATCTTTAGACTGCTATGCCCTGAAAATGCCCTTAAATTTGGATGAAAGATGGGAACAGGAGCTATAAGCAAAAATTGACCACAATTGGTCCCGAAACTTCCGTTTACTTCATTTCCGCTAATAATTAAATGTGACATTTTACACAAGAAAGTAAAAGATAATAAATATAATCACCCGGCAACTTGTAAAACACAAGGCTATCGCTGCGCTAAGATGATTTACATCAAGTTAAGTCTGAAGAATTTCAGTTCCTCCTTATCTAGAATATTGGAATACCAAAAAGCAAATTCAGCGGTGCTGGACAACATCTCTCTCTGCAACTACAAGAGGAAAGCCGCAACGTTTCTAAACAGTGATAGTATTATTTATGATATCAAAGCCATTTTATGTTGTATTTGGAGCTCTGGCATTCTTTTTTAGACTTTTTATATCATGACAGTAATTAGGCATCGCAACGTTACTTGGAGGATCCGGGGCCAACATCTCAAATCTGTTTCTCCTCAAGACACAGAGATGACATCATCCTTGTTTTAAAGAGGAAGAGGAATGGAATGACGGCAGTTCAGTGAAGGGAAGGAGACGCCATTTACCTATTTATAGTCACAACTAGGGTTGAGCCGATCTTGAGATTTCAGGATCGATTTTAAAATCCGATTTCCGATCATTTTCCTGATCGCGATTGTGACATTTGCTCGATCGCCGATCGGGATCCGATCTTTCCTGATCCCAATCGCTCAACCTTAATTGTATATTAAAATGAATCAATGTTTATGTCTTGATTAGGTTTGAGCCGATCTTGAGATTTCAAAATCCGATTTCTGATCATTTTCCAGCCGATCCCGATTTATGTAATTTGCTTGATAGTGATAGACTCCCTTTAATATAACTCTCTCTCTCCCTACTCCATCTTGAGGGCATGCTTTTTTCCAATAGGGAAAGGGATATAAACAATTTCCAGACCCCCTTGTCAGAGGAGTAAAGTAGGTTGTCAAATCATGAGTTGTCAGGTTGGATGATTTTTATCTAATGTGTATGACCAGTATCATGGCCACCGAGGATGGTTGTAGTCTTGTGATGTGCTTAAGTTGGGCACAGTAACGAAAACCAAGTTACTGTACGGAAATTTGGGAGAAGGAACCATGGATAAACAGTCTATGAAGGTAGCTGGTCATCTAGTAAATGCTTACTGACGGTCTTCAGTCACCACGCCTGTGTAAGGGGAGTCTCCCTCTCTCCTGGACTGGATATATGAAGATGGCGCCAAGGCTACTTCCACTGGTCAAATTCCAATGTCCACTCACCAGGTTCCTAAAGTCTGTTACATGCTCTTCTGGCCTTTTTCTATACTCCAGACTCCCCTGGGCTTCGTTGTGTAGCCTAACCTTAGTCATTTTTTTTTTTTTTTTAAGTAGATTGTGAACCGCATATCGGGATCACAATGTACATTTTTTTTCCTATCAGTATGTCTTTGGAGTGTGGGAGGAAATCCACACAAACACGGGGAGAACATACAAATCCTTGCAGATGTTGTTCCTGGCAGGATTCAAGCCCTGGACTCCAGCGCTGCAAGGCTGCAGTGCTAACCACTGAGCCACTGTGTTGCCCCTATCCTTGGTCATTCTTGTCGCATACATGGGGATCTCCTCAACATTGATGTTTTACACACCAACTGTACTTTACATTTCAACTATCAGGTTTTGTTTTGCCAACACCCTCTTCGAGCTCCCACTCTTAACCGTACCAGGAAGACCAACATCCTCAACGTTTCTGTCTGTGTCACACAAGACTAGAATTTAGCAATGACGATAGTACTAGGGCTTCCACCATCCCAAAAAGGATTAACCTCAAGGGGAACAAAGGATCTATCTTAAAATGACAAATCCAGGGTCTTACTTTCTTCATTAGTAGACATCAAAGTTGGGTTGTCTCCATTCGTCTTGGCTTATCGGGGGTCCTGTTGATAGCCAACATGTATGGCCATACAATATATGACCCCTTTCTAGGGAAAGGTCTTAACCCAATTTTTTTTTTTTACCCAGACATGGACCTCTTCAATCCATGGGACAATAACATGACTCGGACAAGGAATTCCATCATCTACTTAGGGGGTAAATAAGGTTCACACTCCGCATTGCCTAATTTAATGGCAGTTACTTTTCAACCTTCTATAAGGAACCTATCCAATATAATCACACATGACCGGTCCAGTAATAACAACATTCAGCAATATTGTGTCATAGTTATATGTGACCCTATACGAGGCCGGCACACATGAGCCCCAGCTGATGCCCCCGCAACGCTGTAACGTGCATCAAACCTAAAAGTGATATATTTACGTTCAAAGCTCTTAGGAAATCACACGGCTCTTAAAACCTTCTCGTCTCCGTCTCTTTTATTTTTTCAGTTTCTCCCAAGAAATCTTATAACGTTCGAGCAGTCATTTGGCAGGCAATTCATTACTTCCTACATGGGAAAATGGCTGCCAAATTTGACAGTCTTGAAAGAGAGCAATGCTAATAAAAGCTGATATCTCATGAGAGAGATTCTGTATAAAATAAAGGAAATTATCGGCATTCTGGACGATTATTAAACCATTTTTGCTCTCTCGTCTGCAAGGATGTGATTTTTTTGTATGTGTTGTTTTCCTAAAACTAGACGTTTCTGCTAACCCTTATGGTCTTGGAGACATCTCCTGGTTTGAGGACCCCCTGATGTGTTAGAAGAAATTATTTCCCTTTTGGGTTCATGGGCCATATCAAGAAATTATAGAGCTCCATAGCAAAGTATGGAAAAGGGCATCAACTCACCATGACCTTTGTCAACAAAAAGTGAGGTCAGGACAGTCATCACTTTTGCCCTTGGTCTTCCCGTCATCTGCTTAATATTTTTCCATGTGGTTTTACCCTTTATTGTCGTTATCCTGGTCACCTCAAACTGCACATCTCCACTGAATGGAGACCTCTTTAGCTTCTAGCCCATGGTTGGATAGACCATCAGTGGATCTTCTGGTAAGTCAAGGATCTGACATTGTAATGAACAATTACAATTGAAGCTTGACAATGGAGCTGTACTGGGCTTCACAGTAGCTATTTTCTCAACAAGGAGATCCTCGAAGCCGCAAAATCTGTTCTCAATCTGTCCATTCAGCATTTACACAATTTTGCCTCTGTACTTGCTCGAAACCACCAAGAACCCCAACCCTTTCACCATACCTAATCCATTAATAGGGTTTGCAGTGTCAGATATTCCTCTTTGTATTCACTGGTACATCAACTCCAGAATCTTATAGACATCTTCCCAACCAAATCCATCCGCAATGGAACCAACTTTGAGCCATTACCCCTGACTGGCATGCTGAAAAACAAACAGTTTTATAATGGCAAAGAATGTCAGTATTGGATGGGAAAAATGGACGAGTTATATGGTTGGATGATTTGGCTATTGTAGGTAATATATACTTATGGTCTAGCGTTACCATTTGGGTAACAGATGACACCAATGTGCGAGCATTGTATGGAGGTATTATTTGCACCAAAATTTATGAAAATTAGCTTTTGTCTTTCACACCACGACTGGGCCAAGACTGGGAAAGAAGCGACTTCTTAAGAGCAACCACAGAAAAGGTTAAGATATGGAATGATGTATTTCATATCCTCACCGTGGAAATGATGTATTCATAAAAACATTTCAAGCCATGCATCATCAATAAGTGTTCCTTGGAGAAGGAATGTCATTTTAGGTCGGAAAATTAGAAGTCATTGTGATCTATGGACATTATTAGCCTAAGACCGCAAGATAAAATGTTTATTGAACTCTTGGTAATGTGAAGACATGATCAACCCCAAGAGTCTTCGTGGAAGAAACTCAACCGGTGACAAGAATGATTTTTTTTAACATGATCTTTTCAGTTTAATCCTCTTAAGATGAGACATTTTCCAAATGCGTCTAATTGTGGGTTTGCATCCTTAATCTGAGTGAAATATATATTTTCTGAATTCGATCCAACGGAAAAAATTTAGAAGACATTGTCATCACTACAAATTATAACTTCTTATTAACCAGATCCGTAGCAAATTGTATTATATGTACAAAATGATCATCAGCTCTTGTGGTGGTGGACATCTCCAGAAGATCTAGAAACCTCCATTCTCAAGGGGAATGAGCTCAACCTTTCCTAGATAGCGGCATATCAACAGGTGGCCGGAAGCGTAGATGGAGTCCGGAAAACGTTATGGGCTCTTACAATTCTGTATGACCTTAAAAATTATTTTAATAGTATTTGACCCCCAAGGTTCTTAGAACATGTGTTCTTCTACATCACTCATAGATTATCGCTATTGTAGAGTGCTTGTACACATCTGAGCAAAGTTGGCCAACCCCACTGACTTAAGAGAGATAGGCTGACAATCTTATGTATATGATGCACCAACAGATTATGTTGGGGAAAGAAGGATTGGTCATGATGAATTCCAACATAGTGTAGAACACTGTCAGGGCTCCTAGGAACCTATCTATATAACATAGTGTAGAACACTGTCAGGGCTCCTAGGAACCTATCTATAAAACATAGTGTATGACACTGTCAGGGCTCCTAGGAACCTATCTATATAACATAGTGTAGAACACTGTCAGGGCTCCTAGGAACCTATCTATAAAACATAGTGTATGACACTGTCAGGGCTCCTAGGAACCTATCTATAAAACATAGTGTATGACACTGTCAGGGCTCCTAGGAACCTATCTATAAAACATAGTGTAGAACACTGTCAGGGCTCCTAGGAACCTATCTATAAAACATAGCGTATAACACTGTCAGGGCTCCTAGGAACCTATCTATATAACATAGTGTATGACATTGCCATGGCTCCTAGGAACCTATCTATAATACATAGTGTAGAACACTGTCAGGGCTCCTAGGAACCTATCTATAAAACATAGTGTATGACACTGTCAGGGCTCCTAGGAACCTATCTATAATACATAGTGTATAACACTGTCAGGACTCCTAGGAACCTATCTATAAAACATAGTGTATAACACTGTCAGGGCTCCTAGGAACCTATCTATAATACATAGTGTATGACACTGTCAGGGCCCCTAGGAACCTATCTACAAAACATAGTGTATAACACTGTCAGGGCCCCTAGGAACCATCTATAAAACATAGTGTATAATACTGTCAGGGTTCCTAGGAACCTATCTATAATACATAGTGTATGATACTGCCAGGGCTCCTAGGAACCTATCTATAATACATAGTGTATGACACTGTCAGGGCTCCTAGGAACCTATCTATAAAACATAGTGTATAACACTGTCAGGGCTCCTAGGAAACATCTATAAAACAAAGTGTAGAATACTCTTAGGGCAGAATACAGTTTCTAGCTCTCTCCGCGCAGGCCTCAGCACTAAGTCAGGCCCAATGATGTCACGGAAGGCCAAAAAGGTCTGAAGAGACCCCAGAGTATAATGTAGTGGCCATTTTAGTTTGTCCAAGATGAATCTCCATTAGGGTTGAGCCGATCTTGAGATTTCAGAATCAATTTTAAAATCTGATTTCCGCTAATTTTTCCAATCGCCATTGTGAAATTTGCTTGCTTGCCGATCGGGATCCGATCATTCCCTACTATATATACAGTAGGGTTGAGCCGATCTTGAGATTTCAAAATTTGATTTCCGATCATTTTCCAGCCGATCCCGATCGCTCAACCCTAATCTCCATCTGTTCGGTGTTGTAAAAGCCGAGCAATTTGGAATATTCGAGTTGCACCTGGCTTAGTACAAACCGATTCACCCATCTTTAATTTGCAGGCATATGAAAATTTTCCTATCTCATTAGAATAGGTCTTAACAGCATAAAGCGATAGACATTATGACTATGAGGATGAAAGCATTTAAGCCAGTATGACCTAACACCAGAACGTGCATTAATAATATTGCTCATAAAGTATCCCTGGAGATCGGTAATGGATACAACTCTCATCAGACGTAGGTGCTGCTATTCATTATTCCTTGACAGTTCCAAAAATCCATAATGAATGCAAGTATTATGTATATGATCGAAAGCTTATCCCAAACCCTGCGCCCCTGATTAATAAAATCTGGTAATTACATATGCTTGGCATTGTATAACCTCTGCTTACCATCATGGTGGAATTATTGTCTTTCCCAGGGTTTTTTCCTGAAATCCAGCCAGAAATCGGGGGATAATACTACCTCTATAGGTCATACAAGGCAAAGCATCATAACACAATAAAATTAAGTGCAGATTTTAAGTATTCACATAAGGAACACTTGGTCAGGGGATCCTTAGAGAATCTTGAAGTTTGTCGAAGGGGTTGTCTAAACTGATGGAACATATGTCTTTCAAAAGAGACGTGTCTAGGATGAGGATTGACTTACAACACTGGAGTAAGCAACTGTAATGTACAGAGGTGAGGACCAGTTTTAGACTAAGGTTCTATGGGCCAACCAGACAAAATTATTCTCGGAGCCCCTCACAAAATTCTCCTAGGAGATAAACCATAGTACCCTTCAAATTTGGGTGCCTTCATCTAGACCATTATTGTCTTAGAGCCTGGAATACCACAGGATGCCCTGCTACTCTGGTGGGCTAGTATGACCCACTTTGTGACCTAACTGATTTGGTCTTGGAATGCCTAAGGGTATCTAGCTCGACCAGTGTCTTCAACCCTTGAGACCCTGTACAAGAATCTGATATTTGCTGCCTATAAAAGTAATCCTGGTTTTGGTTGACCCAGGTGGATTGAGAGACGCCAGTGCATATCACCAAGGGATCAGCCAAGAGAGTAGTCAAAGTAGAGACCAAGGTCATGGCAGTCAGGAAATGTGCAGAGTCAAAGATCCAGGAAAGAGATCAGACTAGACACTTAAGTTTCAGAGTCAAGGAACTGGACAGGGGTGAGATGCAAGTAATCAGCTAAATTAGATCAGGTAACAGTCCGGGGTCAAATAATGGTAGTCAGAACAAAAATAAATTAAATCTTAGCAGGAACTCTCAGGCTAAGAACCTATTTTGCTCAGTCAGTTTCCTGTAGGAGAGTCTGTCCTAAAGAACCCATGGGTGCAAGATGTTAGTTGGAAGAAGATTACAAGGTTTATACATCTTATAAGGCCGGTGCATTGCACAGGATGAAGACTGGAGCACAGTGCCCATGGCCAGAGGGAATGGTATGGCGGGCAGTAAGTGGACATGGGTAAGCGTGTAGCAACGACCTGTTTATCCTTCCTTTCACTTTCCATAAAGATCTTAATACTTATTGGGCACATCTAACTGCACAAAATCAGGGCATGGTGACCCAATAGTGACCAGGTCATTGTCAATGTCCCATGCTTGTCAATAGGAACCATCCAAACCATCCCCTTTAAATCTAAATCTATCAGCTAATAAAGTGATATGCCATCACTTTGTGATTGATGGGTGTCTGACCTTTGGGACCCCCAATGAACCTGAGAATATAGGGCTGTAGCGCTGATATTTTCAGAGTTGGTGTCAGGGAGGTCCCATCATTATTAGGCTTCGTTTCCTTAGGCTCCATCTGTATCAGGCAGAACACCATAGTTCTAACACTAATGGAATGGAAATCTAAGCAACATATGACTTTGTGGCTGAATTTCACAAGGATTTCACCCTGGAATAAGCACAGAATTTTGTGGACATGCCCTAGGCCACAACGCGGGCTAAGTCTTTGCAAAAATCACTAGACGTATTATGTGTCAAGACGTAACATCGAGTTGAGGAATGAATCATCACCGTAAGGAAGAGAGGAAAAAATATTCCCTGGTAACTTGAGCTATAACGCGGGATGGTCACTACGGGGTTAATAAATCACGGCCTAAGCCCCACGGAGCACGTTGCAGCCATAGATCAAGCTAAGAGTTTGTGGTTTGTTGTGTAGACACAGGGTTACTGTGCTCCCCGAGTGTTATTCTTTAGGTATTCACCATTTGTATAGGGTGCAGGAAGGCTCCAGCCCAAATAACCCCGACCCATATTACATCACACTTTATAATATATCTTGTGGCCGGCAAATATAAAAATAGGATAAAATTAAGATGTTGCAGCTGAACTAACAGAATATTCTCCTGGAAGGAAGACATTAAATGTATAGAGAAGTGTTTGTGATGACCATTACATTTTCTCCAGTCACTTCTTGTATTTCTTTAGAATTTAGAACAAGCCATTAGAATAAACTCCGTCTTTATTAAAGAAGTTGGAAAAACATGGCTCCTTCCTTACCAATACAGCGCCACCTCTGTCTACGGGTTGTAACTGCTTTTGCACATTAAATCCACTAAAGTATATGGCACTGAGATGCAATACCCCATTCAACCTATGGACAAGAGTGGTGCTCTTTCTCAAGGAAAGCAGCCATGTTTTTCTAATTATGGACAACCCCTTTAAAAGGATCATCACTGGACCCTGGCCTGCAGAATGATAGGTTTGGGTCACCTGACGCAAACAGTATTTTTCTCCTTATGAAAGAGGTATTGCCGAGATATTGCTGCCGAGATAGTGACAAAGACGTCACCATTAATGGAATTTTCCAGTGAACATAACCAGATATAAATCTGTAGACAATTAATAGTTAAACATTTTTGCAAATATAAATAATTATAAATATTACAGCATTATAAAAAATTTTTTTAGTGGTGACATCTTTTGTCTTGAACAGTTGCCAGTGGATACGACCATGAATGCAGGATTTTTCTATGGTTTGGGACCAGGGCCGGCTCCAGGTTTTTATGGGCCCTTGGGCGACAGAGCCTCAGTGGGCCCCCTTGTAAAGGAGGCGGGGGAGTCGAGACACTGTGCGTCGCAGATGAAGCAAGTGACGTCATGCAGGAGTGTGGTGTCACCAACGCCATACCTCCCAATTTTTAAAGAGAAGAAAGAGGAGCAAAATGTGCGGCGCGCTTTGCGCGCCGTGGCAAATTTGGCTCCGCCCACTTTTGTTGATTCCACCCATTCTCATTCATTTATCATGTGCTCCCACACAGTACAATCCTCCTACAGTCACCTGTAAATTATATGCCCCCCCTCCATCTCTCCCCCAGTTTCATATACACCCTTCCTCTGTCCCCAGTTTCACGTCCCCCCTCCATCTCTGTCCCCAGTTTCATCACGTTCTCCCCCTTCATCTGCCCACAGTTTCATGTCCCCCATCTCTGCCCCTGTCATGCTGTCCCCCCCTCCATCTGCCCCAGTGTCATGCTGTTCCACCCCCCCATCTGCCCCAGTGTCATGCTGTTCCCCCCTCCCCTTCATTTGCCCCCCAGTTTCATTGGGCCCCCTCCATCTTTGTCCCCAGTTTCATGCCGTTCTCTCCCCACCACCTTCATGTTCTCCAGTGTCATGCCGTTCCCCCCCTCCCCTTCATTTGCCCCCCAGTTTCATGGGCCCCCTTCATTATGTTCCACCTTTATATTTAATACAAAACAAACACTTATACTCACCTTCCATCGTTCCCCCGACGCTCCTCTCTCCAGTCACATACGCTATTAAAGCAGGAGCTGTGAGTTCAGCTCCTGCTTAGCTGCGGCCCGGCTTGCGTGTGTAAGTGTGATGTGATGACGTCATCGCGCCTACACACGCAAGCGAGGCCGGAGCTTTAAAGTAGGAGCTGAACTCACAGCTCCTGCTTTAAAGGGGCTCTATCAGCAAAATCATGCTGATAGAGCCCCACATATGCATGCATAGCCTTTAAAAAGGCTATTCAGGCATTGTAAAAGTTAAATTAAACTACCCCCCCCCCCCCCCCCCGTTTTAAAATAATAACTTAAAAAAGAATGTTCTCTACTTACGGAACGTGCACCCTGGGCGGGCATTCAGGGTGCGCCGTCTTCTTCTTCTCCGCCTCTTCTTCCTCTGACGTCTTCGGGTCCCGTCCTCCTCCGGCGCTTGCTCGCGGACGCTGATAAAAAAAAAAGCCTGGGCGCATGCACAGTAGCACGCGGCTTCTACTACGGCTACTGCGCATGCGCCCGGGCTATTTTTTTTTATCAGTGTCCGCGAGCAAGCGCCGGAGGAGGACGGGACCGGAGGACGTCAGATGAAGAAGAGGCGTGGAAGAAGATGAAGACACACCCTGAATGCCCGCCCAGCGTGCACGTTCCGTAAGTAGAGAACATTCTTTTTTAAGTTATTATTTTAAAACGGGGGGTAGTTTAATTTAACTTTTGCAAAGCCTGAATAGCCTTTTTAAAGGCTATGCACGCATATGTGGGGCTCTATCAGCATGATTTTGCTGATAGAGCCCCTCTAATCGCGTATGTATTCCAACTCATCGGCGGACGGACGCCGATGAGCTGAAATCTTGACAGGCAAGTGCCGGGGGGCCCCCAGAGGCTCTGTGGGCCCCGGCACTTGCCCGACTATGCCGTGCGCTGACGCCGGCCCTGTTTGGGACTTACCAGAAACCCAGCCATGATCTCCTTATTGTGGACAGGTTATCAGGATGGGAAACTTTGTGTATGAGAAGATAACCCGACCACAATAAGGACATCATGGCTGGTTATCAGGAGGACACTACATGTATGAGAAGATAACCCGACCACAATAAGGACATCATGGCTGGTTATCAGGAGGGACACTACATGTATGAGAAGATAACCAGCCATGATGCCCTTATTGTGGTCAGGTTATCAGGACAGGACACTACATGTATGAGAAGATAACCCGACCACAATAAGGACATCATCGCTGCTTATCAGGAGGACACTACATGTATGAGAAGATAATCCGACCACAATAAGGACATCATGGCTGGTTATCAGGAGGAAACTACATGTATGAGAAGATAACCTGAACACAATAAGGACATCATGGCTGGTTTTCAGGAGGACACTACATGTATGAGAAGATAACCTGAACACAATAAGGACATCATGGCTGGTTTTCAGGAGGACACTACATGTATGAGAAGATAACCTGACCACAATAAGGACATCATGGCTGGTTTTCAGGAGGACACTACATGTATGAGAAGATAACCTGAACACAATAAGGACATCATGGCTGGTTTTCAGGAGGACACTACATGTATGAGAAGATAACCTGACCACAATAAGGACATCATGGCTGGTTTTCAGGAGGACACTACATGTATGAGAAGATAACCTGACCACAATAAGGACATCATGGCTGGTTTTCAGGAGGACACTACATGTATGATAAGATAACCTGACCACAATAAGGACATCATCGCTGCTTATCAGGAGGACACTACATGTATGAGAAGATAATCCGACCACAATAAGGACATCATGGCTGGTTATCAGGAGGACACTACACATATGAGAAGATAACCTGAACACAATAAGGACATCATGGCTGGTTATCAGGAGGACACTACACATATGAGAAGATAACCTGAACACAATAAGGACATCATGGCTGGTTATCAGGAGGACAGTACATGTATGAGAAGATAACCCGACCACAATAAGGACATCATGGCTGGTTATCAGGAGGATACTCTGAGAAGGACCAACTGTTGGACGGTGAACGTGCGGGGTCCGGGGCACACCACACATTTACATTACTGTCAGGATCAGTTGGTCTCCAGGACCATTCCTCTGGAGGATAATACAGATGATATCATGCACTTTGCAGCTTTACTCCATGTTTCCCCGTTACAGTTACATAAACTTGATTTTCTGAACCTTCTGACCGTAATGATCTAACATTGCCTGGTGGGTACCAGCGTGAGGTCACACCAGGAGGACGGGTAGTCATGGCACGCACATCGTGTTTTCTTATATTAATGTGTAACAAAAATCTATAAAGTATCCAGGGATCTGAGCCAAAATGCCATAAAATAAAAGCAGTGCATGGAATAAAGGCCGAATCTGACAAAAGATCAAAGCCTGGAGCTGCGGAATTCCTCAGCTGGTGAGAACTAATCTGTCACTGGTTCCATTAGGCATGCACTAAATGACTGTAGATTAGGGGGGAGTGTGACAACATGGTTTTATTACATGCCAATGATACATCATCTTGTTTTAGAACTATATTACCCTAGAAACCCCAACACTTAGACGCAAACATTCCCAATCCAACTAGTCCGGCGGAAACAAAACCTGCTGATATCAGCCATTAACTGTTGAAGGTCTCGGATGGTTTGTAGAATCCATTGCACGTTGGAGCAAAACTTGCACAGACCATGAGCAAGGGATGAGCGATCCAATTTGTTGTAGGGTACCTGGCCTTATAGAAGATCTTTCAACCAACTCTTTCCATCCTTCAATGGTGGATTACTCCATTGGTTTTGGAGAGGCTCAATTTTTTTTCTGTAGCCCTCACCATTCCTGAGCAATGAGTCCGATCACTCTTCTGTCCCTGACTATCTGCTCTAGCCGTGGAGTGCCCACCTGACAGTAAAGAATGTAATGGGAATGGCCAGAGAAAAAATTCCAATTGTGATGAGAGTTGGTGGACTTGGAGTTGGTGGTTCTGTATAGACAAGAGTTCTTGGGATTGGCCCAATTTGCCATCCCATAAAACTGGCCATAGATGGAGAAAGTGCAGTAGTGGTATTTTAGCATAAGTCATAGTCGTCTACCCTGAGGATATCAGGAAAATTTGGTTCCAAACTTTGGAAATACATTTTTTGACACCTAAAACATTGTCTCATCTTAGTTCTCGTCACCTCATTTACTATTATTCGTCACTCACAGTTTACATAAGTCTAAGCATTCGACACGTCCAGTTTAAGTATGACCAGGATACTTGTATTGTCTGCAGGGTATGTTCTCTCTCGCTGCCCGGATTCAGTGTGGATTGATGGCCAGAAGAATATCTGGAGCTGACACTGTGTATACACAAGATGTAATAAGGCTGGAACTGAAACTGTAATAGAAAATCATATGAAGAAGACAAAATGCTCAAGACACCGGGGACAGAATGAAGGTGCGTACTATGTGTATGGTATGGAAGAGGAAGAAATGCAAGAAATGGGAAATAAAGGAAGTTCTTCTACTTCTTTTATTCCATACGCGACGTTTCGATCCCTGCAGGAAACCTTCTCAAAGTATGACTTATAGCTGGAGAAGGGTTCTTGTTGGAAAAGAAACGTCCTCTATGGAATACAAAAATTCATTTTTGACTTTATAGCTTCGACCAGATAGATGATAAAAAATATAACCTACATTTACTAAAGATTTTACTTTTTAAAAATTTTTTCTTAAAGGGATCCTATCATTAGAATCCCTTTTTTTCTAACTAACGCGTAGGAATAGCCTTAAGAAAGGCTATTCTTCTCCTACCTTTAGATGTCTTCTCCACGCCACCGTTCGGTAGATATTCCGTTTCCGTCTTTATGCAAATGAGTTCTCTCGCAGCACTGGGGGCGGGCCCCAGCGCTCAAACAGCACTGGGGGCGTTACCAATGCTGCGAGAGAACTCTCCAGCGTGTCATGAACTGAACTCACTGGGTCTTGAACCCATGACTTCCTGGCTATGTTCTGCAGCCTTAACCATTGTACTATTTGGAATCCTGTTTTGTTCTGTGCTTTACCTTGTCTGGTCTCTTCTGTTGAAGTAATTGGTTTATTAAGATCACCTGTTCTGTGGCCAATCACAGTTTAGCCCGTCCTATATAAACTCACAGCCTACTCCATCCTGTGCCTGATTATTCTGGCTGTCTGCTCCGTGTTGCCCTGAACCTCACCACTACCTTGCTGCTCCTGTGTACCGAACTTTGCTAACGCCTGACTACGATTGATCTGCTCCTCCTGTGTACCGATCTTGGCAAACGTCTGACCACGATTTCTTCTACTTCTGAGGTACTTATCCTTCATTTATTAATATTTAAGTACTGTACCATTTGCCCCACCATTTGGACTCCAAATCTGATAACTAGCATTGTTACACAGCGCCACCTCCATCTTCTTCAGGACGTCGTCTTCTGGCCTGGCTTTCAATCTTCTACACATGCGCAATCGGCTCTGCCAGCAGGCCTCGCGTAAGCGGGCACAAAAAAATGGCCACATACAGGCACAGTTGGCTCTGCCGAGGCCTGCTGGCAGAGCCGATTGCGCATGTGTAGAAGATTTAAAGCCAGGCCTGTAGAGGCTGGTTCCTGAAGAAGATGGAGGCAGTGCTGGAGAGTTCTCTCACAGCATTGGTGACGCCCCCAGTACTGTTTGAGCACTGGGGACCGCCCTCAGTGCTGCGAGAGAACTCATTTGCATACCAACGAAAACCGGATTATATACCGAATGGCGGCGTGGAGAAGATATCTAAAGGTAGGAGAAGAATAGCCTTTCTTAAGGCTATTCCTACGTGTTAGTTAGAAAAAAAAAGGCATTCCTATGATAGGATCCCTTTAAATACCAGAACTAGAAATAACCAGTTTGGAGCCAAATTTTCCAAAAGTTTGTCTCGAGCCAAACCCAAACTTTCAGAATGTGTGATTCAAATAAAATAACAGTAAAAATATTATTAGAGATGAGCAAACACTGTTCGGACCAGCCGTTCCGAACAGCACGCTCCCATAGAAATGAATGGAAGCAGCTGGCACGTACACTTTGCCGGCGGCCGATCGCTTAACCCCCTGCGTGCCGGCTACGTCCATTCATTTCTATGGGAGCGTGCTGTTCGGAACGGCTGATCCGAACAGTGTTCGCTCATCTCTAAATATTATACTTTGGGGTCTCTTTAGACCCCAGAATATTATAAGTGGAGGTCTAAGGGAGTTGCAGAAACATAACAAACAGATTATAGTCACCTTCCCACTCCGTTGGGATCTTCATCCAGCCACTTCCGATCTTCTGTTGGACATGACACACCATGGGGTCACCATTGAGGCCTGTGATTGATCCTCCGTAGTCACCTAGGGCACACATGCTTTAAAGTGTCAAGACATCAATGCACCCTATGTAAAAAATAATGCCCAATCAAAGGCCTTCGTGGTCACCCCAAGAGATGACGTCACCCATGAGGCAGGAAGAGGACTCAAAGAGAACGTCAGACACAGCAAGGATGTCCATGAGAGGTGAGGGAATGTCTCCCTTCATCTCAAGAAACTCCAGCACATAATTTAAAACCGAAACGAATCTTTCGACCAAACCACTAGAACCCGAAACAAATCGGCAGAGGTTCGCCCAATCATAACAAATTCTAATTTCAAGGGTAGGATTTTGCATTTTCATGGAACGCTTCTAAAAAATTTAAATCAGCCGTATTTTTTCATAAGAGAGTATATTCGGGGATGGAAAATAAATTTTCGATTTTGCTACATTTTAATTGAATTTTTTGCTTTGTTTACAAAAAGTCTTCCATTGAGCGGAGCCTTCTCCGTCCTGAATGACTCAAGAAGTGACATCACTTTGTGGGTGACACACGTCCATGTATTTCCCTATAAAAGTTTCACTTTCCCACGTTCGTGCTCTTGAAGTAGAAACGAGTGGTTGTCCAAGAACACTTTTATGTGGCTCCGTTACCATGGCGAAGCAATTATTATTTCTTATAATTTGAAAGAATTTGTTGCTGTTTTGCCTAATTCCTTCAAGAGGTTTTGGCTTCCAAAAAAAGTGAGTGGGCGCTGAGAAAAGCGGTTCATTTAGTCTGGACTGCCTCACGATCATTATACGCACAGCTAGAAATCGCTTATTATTTATTTTTTTACTATTAAAGGCAAAACAAAATTTTACAAACATTCTAAAAAAAAAATCTAAAAAATCTTGGATTCTGGGTTTCATCTACGTATACAGGATATCTGTGATCATCGTTGTCCTGGGCCGCTGCAAATAAATCTCCTACAGAAAATAGGACATCTCAACCTATTATTTAGCTTAGTAGCCAGAATCAGAACTGTGGGATTTTAAGGAATTTTTTAAACATAGGACAAAAAAACCCAAAAATTATTTTAAAAATTTCTAACAAAATTTGATTCAAAATTTATTATTTTCTGGTGAAACAATCCCATTAAGGCTGGTCTTACACGACCGTAATTTAAGTCCGCAAATGAGGGTTTTCAATTTCAGACCATTTGCGGACACATTATATTCAGTGCGGCCTCTTACACCACCGGATATTTTATGCGTGGTGTTCTGGGCCATGACTGAATAGAGCAGGCCCGCAAAGGCTGTGAATTCACGGCACTGCACAGACTTGCCCGTAGAACTCTATGGGCGTGTGCGTCAGGACACGGGCGTCTGCGATGCAACTTGCGGACCGTAAAATCAATACGGTCGTGTAGGATCAGCCTATGGCTGAGGCTCCACATTGTGGAAACGCAGCTTTTTTTGTAGCAGATTTTGCTGCAGTTTTTTTACGCCAAAGCCAAGAATGGCTACATTAGGAACGGGAAATATATAGGAAGTTCTTATACTTCTCTCTTCTACTCAATCCACTCCTGGCTTTGGTTCAAAAAATTGCAACAAAATCAGCAAGAAAAAAAAGCTGTGATTCTGCAACGTGGGACCTGAGCCTCAGTGTTTTTTGTAATAGCAGCATTTCCGCTAGGGATTTTATTCTGCAATGTGTGGATGGGATTAGCCAGAATCCCATCCACTTTGCAGGTAGTGAAAATGCTACGGTTTTTCCACCCTATCGCAGTGTTACACATGGCCCCAGTCCAATCCTGAAGCCCCACGTTGCGTAAATACAGCTTTTTTGGTTGCAAATTCTGCTGCGGTATTTTTGAGACAAACCTAGTAGTGGTTACAAAAGGAATTGGAAATATGAAAGAAACATTTTATAAACTTCTCCCTTCTGATCAACCGACTCCTGGCTTTGGTTCAAAAAACTGCAGCAAATTCTGCAGCAAATTCTGTGGAAAAGCCACAATTTGCCGGCAGCGGAAATGCCGCAGGAAAAATCGCAACATTTTCAGTAATGGCAAAGTGGGTGGGATTCTAGAGAATCTCATGCCCACTTTGTGGTAAAAACAACGGTGCGGACATGCCGCGATTTCCATAACTGGCACAGTTTTGGGAAATCACAGCATGTCAATTATATCTACCGAAATTCCAGCAGCTTCCCTGTAGATATAATTGTAGCAGAAAATCAGTGGAGGAAAACTCTGTGAACTTTCTGTTTAAAGCACCGCAGGAAGAACCGGGATGCGTTGCTGCCTCAGTTTTTCCAGCAGCACTTTATTGCTGCGGGATGTCCCATGGGGCCTTAGCCTTAGGATCCATTCACATGGAGGAAAATGGTGAGGAATTTGGTGTGGAATTTCAGCGCTGAAAAAAAGCCTCCCATTGACTTCAATGGGTTCCTTTTACTGCTACCAGAAATTCCACACCAAATTCCTCACCATTTTCCTGCTGCTGGAAAAACCGAGGCAGCAACTTATTATTATTATTTATTATTATTATTATTATTATGATTATTATTATGATTATTATTATTTATTTATATAGCACCATTAATTCCATGGTGCTTTACATTTGGGGGTTACATACAATACACAGAATATACAGGTAGATATAATACTAACAGTGATCGGCTGGCACAGTGGGGTAGAGGGCCCTGCCTGCGAGGGCTTACAATCTATGAGGGAAGGGGGTAGAGACAGAAGGAGAGGGGGAGACTGTACAGATGGCGGTGCGGTGATAGTGTTATTGGAGGTTGTAGGCCTTCCTGAATAGGTGAGTCTTCAGGGCCTTCTTGAAGCCTGTGATTGTGGGGGTCAGTCTTATGTGTCGTGGTAAGGAGTTCCAGAGTATGGGGGATGCACGGGAGAAATCTTGGAGACGGTTGTGTGAGGAGCGGATGAGAGCAGAGCGGAGTAGGAGGTCATTGGAGGATCTGAGGTTACGTGTGGGCAGGTAGCGGGAGATGAGTTCAGAGATATACGGAGGGGACAGGTTGTGGATGGCTTTGTATGTTAGCGTTAGTAGCTTGAACTCAATTCGCTGGGCTATAGGTAGCCAGTGGAGGGACTGGCAGAGGGGAGCAGCTGATGAAGATCGGGGGGTGAGGTGGATTAAGCGAGCAGCGCAGTTTAGGGTGGACTGGAGGGGGGCGAGGGTGTTTGCTGGGAGTCCATGGAGAAGGGTGTTGCAGTAGTCTAGGCGGGAGATTATGAGGGCCTGGACGAGCATCTTGGTAGTTTCCTGGGTGAGGAAGGGGCGAATTCGGTGGATGTTCTTGAGCTGGAGGCGGCAGGAGGAGTTGAGGGCTTGAATATGTGGCTTGAAGGATAGTTCAGAGTTCAGGGTTACCCCAAGGCATCGGGCCTGTGGGACAGGGGTAATTGTGGTTCCATTAACTTTGATAGATGGGTCAGGTGGTGGGGCCATACAGGATGGGCTGAAGATGATAAACTCTGTTTTCTCCATGTTGAGTTTGAGAAAGCAGGAGGAGAGGAAGGAGGCTACGGCTGCTAAACAATCTGGGATTCTGGCCAGCAGGGAGGTAATGTCTGGTCCAGAGATGTAGATTTGGGTGTCATTGGCATAGCAGTGGTACTGAAAGCCGTGAGATTCTATGAGTTGGCCCAGGCCAAGGGTGTAGATGGAGAACAGGAGGGGTATATGTATCTAAACATGGGGCCCCACCCATGGGACCTCCATTTTTTGCAATCTCCTAGTTTGAATGGAGTAAAGGTTATGCAAGGTGCAACTCCACGCATATCAAGGAATAGAGGGCCAAAAATTTACATCTGGTTCCAGGGGTCTTAGTAGGCCTACGGGTATACATGCACTATTTTACTTGTGCCCCAGTCAAGTCTATGGGCTGGCTGTAATCAGAATTGCCTGCAGTACCATAGACTTGAGTGGGGTACCCTATCCAAGATCACCTATTCAAGGCCTCTGTACTCTGGAACAGTTTGGGTCCCAGTGGATGATCCTCCACCTATGTGACCAATCTCATACTTATACAAATGATATAACTGTTGTTCTTGGCAAAAATGATTCCAATGAGTCAAATAATTGTCATTCTGGTGGAGATACAACCACTGGGACCTCCAACAACATATTTTATAAAGGCAAAAAGTGATGAAAATTTTTGGATTAGCCTTTAAAATAGCAATAGAAACTGTAAGTCTCTCAAAGTAAAAGAACTTAATAAAGAGAATTGTCCAAGAAGTCCAATAATTGTCAGACTGGTGGAGATACAACCACTGGGACCCCCAACAATCCTGAGAATGGGCGCCCCATATCTTGATTAGAGCACTGAACATGTATCTTCGTTTTGCTCCGGTCAAGTCTTTGGACTAGCTGGAGGTCCATCGACCTGTCTAGAATGCAACAAACGTCCATTGCCCTATTCAAGATAATTGATTTGGGGCCCCTATACTCTTGAAGACTGGTAGTCAGCGCCGCACCTCCCATGAGGCGACCTGAAGCGACCGCTTCAGGCGGCGCTATGCCAGGGCCCCAGGGAGGGCGGCATTTTTGCTTACCTAAGCCATTCCAGGACAAGCTGTCCTGGACTGGCTTAGCACCGAGCGGTGGTTTGGGGAGGCCACTGGAGCAGCGCTGCTCCAGCAGCCTCCCCTCACGCTCAGGCAGAGAGCAGGTCCTCTACGTGCGTGCTCTCTACCTGCGAACGGCGCTAAGCCCTGCCCCTTCGCTCTGCCATGCCCCTTCGCTCTGCCACGCCCCCTCCGCTCGGGTGGGGGGGCGGCTTTCAGTAGTTCGCCTCGGGCAGCGAAAGGGGTAGGTTCACCCCTGTAGTCCAAGTGGTCGGATCCCCCACCTGTCTGACCAATCTCACACTTATCTATTGGAAGATATCCACCGTCATGTCACAACCATTTTAACCTATTAACAAAAAACTTGATGAAACTTTTTGAATCACTCATTCAACTATCTACAGAAAACTAGAACTATTGAATCAGCAAATCTTCACTAACCAGAAACATTAAAAAAAAAATTAAAAATCTACGGCGGGGGCAACACGGTGGCTCAGTGGTTAGCACTGCAGCCTTGCCGCGCCAGAGTCCTGGGTTTGAATCCCACCAGGAGCAACATCTGCTCAACATCCCTGTTTGTGTGGATTTCCTCCCATTCTACAAAGACGTACTGATAGTGAAAAATGTACATTGTGATCCTTATATGGGGCTCACAATCTACAAAAAAAATAGAGGTCGCAGGGGCCACAGTGGACCCTGCAACCTCTAAAAAAATAAAAAATAGAAAAATCTTCATCGGCCCAAAAAATTCACGTTTACAAATATCAAAAAGTTAGAAAAGAAAAAAAAAAGTGTTGCTGTTTTTGGTCCAGAACACAAAAATATAAAAGGATCTTATTTTTGTACGTTGTACGGCAATTATGGTCGTGTACGATGAATATTTACAGGAACCTACTGGGCATTTCATTTCGGTCTGGTTTTTCTGGTAAACGAAACCATTTATTTCCAACTTAAAAAGCGATGTCTGAGTAGTCTGATGCATTCATGTGGTCACCGGGAAAAAAAAAATCTTGTCATCGCCTATCAAAGAAGTCATTGGGAGAATTTTATTTTTTTTCGTATTTCTCCGTGTAGATTGGACACAAAGAGGGTTTGGCACTGCGAACACACTGCGCAAGTGATTTTGTATTTAGTAATAGCCCAATAAAGAAGATGTGGTCAGAGGAAGTAATCACAGCCTTTCTATATTTCGGTTTCAAGTCCATAAATATTCGGAATACTGTCTGGAATCGTCTTTTCTTGTGGGCCAGGGAAGTATATTTAGGATCTGCTGAAATGCTGAATAGTACTTTATGCCTCGTCGTTTTATTCACACCGGACAATTTGTCCATTAAGCCAGACGTGGATAGAACACAAATTATTAGCTTGTTGCTCCCTCGGCTTTTCCAATAAAATAAATAAAAATATGCCGACAGATACCATAAAATGTGAAAAATGCAGATTCTGGGGATGGGGGGGGGGAGAGAACATTTTGTAGCCTTGATGGATGAGGACTCACATTATAAAGTCCATGAAAAATAGCAGAAGGCAAAGCCATTCGGGGATCGTAAATTAGGACGTTGTGAAAATTTATTAAATTGTTTTTTCAGGGTAAAATTTGAAACGTTAAAAACACAAAAACAAGTAAAACTAAAAGTGAACTTTTAAAAAAATTGATCATGAAGAATAGAATAAGTTAGAATTCATTTATATTTGTAAAAAAAAAAAGTTCTATGAATCTCTTCCATTTTTTAATCATATTCGTACAAGTGTTTTTTTTTTTTAAAAAAAAAAAAACACCCCAAAAAATATTAAATTAAGTTTTTATATTTGGAATAATGCAAAACAAGTAGTAGCAGTAATAGTAATAGCATGAGTAATTGTAGTAAAATTAATATTAGTAGTAATACCAGTAGTAGTAATCCTAATAGTAGTTATAGTAGTAAAAGCAGTAATAATTGTAGTAGTATTAGTAGTAGCAATAGTAATAGTCATCTTAATAATAGCAGCAGTAATGGTAGCAATAATAGTAGTTATATTAGTAATACTAGTAGCAATAGTGGTAGTAGTAGGAGTAGTAATAGTAAGGATAGTAGTAGTAATAGTGGTAGTAGTAGTAATAGCTATAGTAGTCATAGAAGTAATAGAAGTGATACCAGTAGTAGTAAAAGCAGTAGTAGTAGCCTTAGTAGTAGTTATAGTAATAGTGGCTGCAGTAGTAGTAATAGTAGTAATAATAGTGGTAGTAGAAGCAATAGTGATGGTAGTAGTGATAGTAGTAGCAATATTGTTTGCAGTAACTGTAATAGTAGATGTAGTAGTAATAGAAGTGATACCAGTAGTAGTAAAAGCAGTAGTAGTAGCCTTAGTAGTAGTTATAATAATAGTAGCTTCAGTAGTAGTAATAGTATTAGTAATAGTGATAGTAGAAGTAGTAGTAATAGTAGGAGTAATAGTGGTAGTAATAGTAGTGATACAGTAGTAGCAATAGTGGTAGTAGTAATAGTAATGATAGTAGTGGTAGTAGTATTAGCAGTATTAATAGTAATGATAGTAGTAGTGATAGCAGTAGTAGCAGCAATAGTAGGGATAATAGTAGCAGTAACACTAAAGATAGTAATAGTGATTGTAATAGTAGTAGTAATAGTAGTAGTAAGAATAGTAGTGGCACTAGTAGTCATATTAGCAGCAGTAATTGGGGTAGTAATAGAATAAGTAGCAGTAGTAGTAATAGCAGGAGTAATAGAAATAGTAGTAATAGTAATATTATAGGAAGAATAATTATGGTAATGGTGGTAATCGAAGGCTATAATTATTATATTATAGCCTTTGATTTAATAGTAACAATAGTCTAAAAGAAGTAGTAGCAATCTTAGTATTTATAGTAATAACAGCAGTAATTGTAGTAGTAGTAATATTATCAATAGTAGTAGTAGTAATCTTAGTAGTTATAGTAATAACAGCAGTAATGATACTAGTAGTGGTAGTAGTAATATTAACAATAGTAGTAGTAATTATAGTGGTAGTAGTAGTAGTAATAGTAATGATAGCATTAGCAGTAGTAGTGATACTAGCAGTAATAATTGTATTGTTAGTAGTAGTAATAGCAATGATAGTAATAGTAATATTGGTAGTTGTAATAATAGTAATGATAGCAGTAGTAGTAATAGTGTTAGTAATAGTAATGGTAGTAGCAATAGTGACAGTGGTAGTAATAGTAATTATAGTAGTAGTAGTGGTAATGTAATGATAGTAATAGTGGTAGTAATAGTAATGAAGTAATGAAAGGAGTAGTAGTGATAGTAGTAGTAGTTATAGTAGTAGCAATAGTGGTTGTAGAAGTAATAGTAATGATTGTAGTAGCAGTAATAGTGGTAGTTGTAGTAGTGATAGTAGTAATAGTGGTAGTAGTAATAATAGTGGTAGTAGTAGTAATGATAGTGGTAGTAATAGTAAAAGTGGTCGTAATAGTAGAATAAGTAGCAGTAGTAGTAGTAATAACAGTAAGAGCAGTAGTAGTAATAATAGTAGTAAGAGTGGTGTTATTAGTAGTAGTATTACTATGGACAGTACAATTACAAAGGTTGGTTCACACCATGTTTGGCGCCTGCAATATGAGATACTGTATACAAAACTAAATAATATACATGACAGAGTATGGATGGGGATGTCTTTGAGAAAAATGTGAAAAAAAATTTATCTTAAAAAAAAAGTCCCTACTATGAAGGTGACCTTATTTTCTATTTTATCCCAAACATGTTATATGTTGGAGTTTCTGTGTATATTTACAACAGGGACAGCAACTTGGTGAAGGATCTTTCAAAAACTGTCCTAAAGTGGACAAACAAGGCTCCGTCCACAGGCGACACCATAAACAGGGTGACAAAGAGGAGAAGGTCAGATGGCTTTGTCGTGACGTTCTCCACCCCCCACCCCCCCCTCCCGCTTGCCACACTGTGTATACAGAGAGTACATTGAAGGGGGCATTTACCTTATTCTTCATTCCATATGGATCTGGATTTCGGGTTCCAGGACTTACACCATTGTGCGAACTTCTGTTTTAAATTGAATTTCCCTTTTTTCTCGCCCCCTTTATTTGCACAGTAAATCTCAGCCATATATAATAACAAGGTAAAAAATAATAATTTCCTAAACTTTTTTCATTTTACTGCGCTGGTTTCGGAGCCCTGGAATGAGAGCGTTATTGTATTACCTGCTTTTGTCCCACTGTTATTTTATAGCCACTTAAAGGGAGAGAACACATCTGGAATTGATCTTTATTTAAGAGAAAACAAATTGGTCAATTAGTCCGTAAATGAAAGTTAGTCGGAGATAACCTTGTGCGGCATTGTCCTGACCAGCGTAAGACATGCTTCACGATGATTTATAGGCCAGGATGAAGTTCTCCGACTAATAGAAGACGTGGACTGTAGGGACAAACATTAGGACTACGGGGAGATAACAGGAATTCTAATAACTGAGCGAGGGGAGACCAGAAATGTAATGGGGAGAAAGATAAATATAACAAAATCCATACAATGCATTAGTGAGGTCATCGGGAAGAGCCCAGACACTTAAAGGGAATGTGTCATGTATTTCATTGTAGCTTCATTAATTAGCTTTAAATATACATACAAAATGTTCAGTCTTCTCTTCTTTTTAATAGATTTTGCCACTATTAGAATTTTTTCTCTAGCCCCCGCCACTTCCAAGCAATCAGTGGAGTTAGTTTTGGTGCCAGATATGTTGACTAGACTCTCTAACGGCAAGTGGGTGGTGTCAGGAAGAAGCAGCCACCCTGCTCATGCCTGGCACCATCCACTTGCCCTTAGAGAGTCTAGTTAGTATATCAGGCATCAAAACTAACTGTACTGATTGCTCAGGAATGGCGAGGAGTAGAGATAAAATTCCAACTATGGTGGAATCAGTGGAATGGTGGCCATTAAGACAGGGCCCATGTGCACCACCACATCCAGTCTGCTCTCCTGGGGTCTTATGGTCTCCTGGATGATGTCAACAGTGGGGTTGAGCCGATTTTGAGATTTCAGGATAGATTTTAAAATCCGATTTCCGATGATTTTCCTGCCGATCCCGATTGTGAAATTTGCTTGATTGGAATCCGATCTTTTCCGATCCCGATCACTCAACTCTAGTCAGCAGGCCTGTGGTTAGGTCTCAGCAGTCACTTAGGGTGCAGTGAGGTCATGGCACTCTCCCTGTTAATATTTTTCTACACTTCGCCAAAGCCTCCGCTTATTATACTATATGTGGACTGTAGAGATGGAAGAGTACAAAAAAGATTTGTGGTTGGTGAACCCAAAAACCTTGTGTTCTTCTGAACCAAAATTTTTGGAAAACTCATAGTAAACCCAGTTGGTTCGCTCATACCTAGTCAAAGCCAAAATCTCGACATAGAGGTTGCAACACAAGACCATGTGGAAGTTGGCATCTTCCATTAAGGGATTCAGTCTAAATTGCAACAGTGAGGTTCCGTAACAACATCATGTAGAGGTTGGCATCTTCCACTATGGGCTTAGTCTAAACCTCAATCTTCTAGTTCCAAGCACTAAATCTAAAACTAATTCTAGAAACTGAAGTTGCAAGCAGCCCAGTAACCGAGTTCAATACTATGTCATTATGTTGATCATAAAAATATTTGGTAAAAACATTCTGGAAATCGGCGACCTACAGCTAAATCCCGAAGCATCCCTTGAGCAGACCCAGCTGTTGCGTTTCATGACTTCCCTTTCCACAGGCATCCATTGTCCATTCACTTTCCCTCAAGGATCAAACAATTATTAAGAAGTCCCCACAACATACATGACATTAAACTGTTGCTGGTGTTGGGATTATATTAACAATCTTCTGATAAGGTCCAGCTGCTCCCAGACTCTTAGTAGCTGTTGAGTTGTGAAACTTTTCAGATTTGCTTTAAGAATTCAGTTGTTCTATAAAAGTACAAAAATATCTACAGAAGACGTCTGGTGAAAGTTTCTGCAAATTTCCTTCCAAATAGGAGTGAACGTTTCCTGCTTGGTGTGGCTTGTTTCCCGATGAGGAGTGTCCCGACTGGACACACCTTGATGAGTTTAGACCATAGTAGTAGGCAATCTTCATGGGTTATCTAAAAATGCAAGGGTATGTCTAACTTGAAGCGGTGGCCTGGTTTAGAAGACCCATTAGGAGATCCTGAGTTAGGGTCAGGGTCCCCATCTCAGGACCAGAGTATAAAGCAGCTTCAATCAACATCTCTGGCTCTGGAGGACCTAAACTGTCCTGAAACACATGGACAATACATGGAAGTTGTGTGATGCTTCATGTCTCCTGTGGTGGCGCTGTAGGGAAACTGATCACTTACTTTTTGTTATGTTTTATTACATCTATGTTTTTTTTTTTAATTAATGAATTCTACACATTATCATTAGAGATGAGCGAACAGTAAAATGTTTGAGGTTCGATATTCGTTTCGAGTAGCCCCTCAATATTCGACTACTCAAATCGAATATCGAATACTATTATACTCTATGGGGGAAAATGCTTGTTTCAGGGGTAGGCAACATTCGATCAAATTATACTTACCAAGTCCACGGGCAGGGTCGGACTCTGAATTCACTCTGCCAGGTATCGGGCCTGGGCAAAGCCGACTGCGCATGCCTGCACTACAAGAAAATGGTCGCTTACAGTCAAATAATAATGAGCCCTACAACAAAGAGCACTGGGAGCCTTCAGAACTGACCCAGCTGGCTCAGCAATGGAAAGGCTCCCCTGATTTCCCTGCAGGAGATCATCTTACGTGGACATGACCTCTGAGGGGTTACTGGTCCATGATCAGAGTTGATTCCACTCATGGACACTTCCCAGGACCCCATTGGCTGTGGTGTCTGCTCAACTCCTGAGTGGGTGCCATACTTTTCCACATAACCCAAGACCATTGTATACGTCTTAGAATAGGTTCACATTTGCATCGGTATCTCTTTGGAGACTCCACTACAGAAACTGGTGAACATCAAAGGGAGAAAAGTCTTGCATGTAGGACTTTCCTCTCCACCAGTTTCAGTATAAAATGACAGACCCCATTATAGTCTATGGGGTCCACGAGTGTCCGCGGGTCCGCTGTTTTAGTAATCTGTCTCTCCATCGTTCATGTCCCTGATGGAGACCAATGGGCAGATGTGAACCCAACCTTAGTGGGCCTAGGCATTATAGGAGTTACCTGAGAAGACAATATTAAAGGCCTATCCTTACAAGAGGCCATCAATATCAGATCAACAGAGTCTAACTCTTGGCCCCACCCCTCGATAGGCTCTTTAAATTGGTTATGATCTGTGACACTGACCTGCACCATAGCCCCTTTAATGTTTACACTGGTCCATACCCCACATCGAATGATATTTGCTCCATTAGCACCAATAAAACTGAATATTAACTCATCATTTATGAACACAAGCCTATTAGGACATATTGGCATTGAAGAAGTGGGTTTTCCACCCTTCCATGTGCCTAAATGGAGAGTCACATTGGCCACCATTCTTATAATACTAGATTTACCCTGAAGGACAAATGTATGCCGGGGTGAGTGATGCCAATATCATAATAAAAGTGGTGGACCTTGTAAAACGGACCCTTTAAACTTGGACTTCCCCCGTGACTATTGCATTCTACCAGCTTCCTATTAAGTCTTTATGATCTGCCAAAATGTAAGAAAATGAATCGGAAACCTCTTCTCTATAAAGTTCACAACACAAATAGTCGCCGTCCACATATTCCAAGAGGTCATAAACAACAAAACAGGTGTGAAAGTGATCAACCACGTAGCAGCCGGCACACAGTGGGAGAATATCTTCATGGAATATGGGTGGGAACACGATGCGGCCTGAGGGGATACATCTGGAATTGTGCAATCTACGTAGAGAAAATATCCCGTAATATGAGGGGTAATAATGGCCGAAGCAATAAACAACGGTGCCATATATAGGAAGTCTACGGGGGGGTGAATGAGGGGCTGGAGACATCAGCGAGACAAATAGGAAATCGTAACGGGAGCGAGGAAATTTTAGAAAGCTATATCTGATAGAGTGTTGAGTGTGAGCGTCAGGTCACGAAGGGTGGATTTTATGTTCCTAATTCTTAAAGGGGTTTTCCATTCCCACATACAGAGGACAGGTCATCAAGACGTGATCTGTGGGGTCCAACACATGCAATGTAGCCAGAAGCTATAGCAGTCGAAGAGGAGAACATTGAGGTTCACCTATTCAAGGTGCCACCAGGGAGCCCAGAAGAGGTGAGAGAAGATGAGTATCACTATATATTATTTTTACACACCTCCCCATGGCCTCTGCTTACTTTACTCCACTTATCAGGCTTAGTGAGGTGAAACCAAAAATTTCAAAAATTTTCGGGAAAAAGCATTGGCTGGATCATCTCTAGTAAGGTTTCGCAGCTTATACTCTTGGACAACCCTTATAATATTACAAGACTTCCCTTTAAGCCCTTTCGTAAGCAGTTCCCAAGTTCCTGCCCACAATATTTTTGTAACAGAACCCTGGGCAATACTAATAGTTCTAATTGTTCTGTGAATGTATCATAGTGACCCGATCCTTAATGGAATCCACATTGCTACAAAAACGGAATCCCACTAAGTAGTAAAATCAGCCACATTCATAGCGTTGCCCGTGGAGACCACGAGGATAATGAGACATACTGGAAAGTTATTAACCCATAAAAACAGCCAAATCACTCAATGCAGCTGCAACCCATTACATCCCGACGGTATCATCTGTAAATAAAAGCTGCGGCGATTGGAATGTAATTATACATTAGTGAAGAGCAGTTTTATGTGTATATATCAATAACTCGGGATTTTGTATCTTTGCCGACCATTACAGCTCTTTGGATTTTGCCGTCCAATCCTTTCAACCAAGATCCCAAGGATGAGTCTGAGATTCCTTGTAGAGAATTGGTTACAAATGAACTACACCTGCTATTATCCGTAATCTCTGATAAAGCAAAATCAGTGAAAACAAAGGCTTTAAGACCTACAACAACCAGGTGGCGCCACCTGTGACCACTGATACTGTCTAAGGGGGTAACACCACCATATTTCCTACTATTACCCAACATTTGACCCATGCAATACCATTAGGATCAATGGACTTGGCTGATGACTATCAAGATATGAGGCCATCGCTCTTCCCATTCCTACTCACATTTCAATTGTTCCTTACCATTACTTTTCTATTCCCTCTCACCCTCCCAGAGGGTTAAATTCAAAATCCAATAAAATGATCAAAAATACCACCCAATTGTAACATCTTTGCCTGTTCGGGTCACTACGCCACCTTCTGCTCGCATGCTGCAGTGCAGGAGGCGTGTGCAGTTTCTATCCTTGCTTAGAGTGTGAACACGGCTCTAGTTTGGTAATTGATTTTCCACCACTCCCGTCTGCCTTTACCTTCATTTCCCTCTGTCCCTCTAATAGTTACGTTTAGCCTTGCCCTGTGATTGACAGCCTATCCGCCTATCAACTCCAGGGCAGGTTCTTCCTCCCTATTTATGCTTGACTCACATTCACATTGGTGCTTGCTATTGCCTTGTGTGTGCTGGCTTTTTTCTTGCTGTTTATTCTTGTATTCTGATTCTTGACCTCTGGCTTTCCCTATTGACTACTCTTTTGGATATCGATTTTGACACTACATTGCTCGACTGTTACTGACCCCTGGCTAGTTGACCTCCCTTGTTGTTGTTTGTCTTGTCCACGTTTTGGGTGTCACGTATTTAGGAAGGGTTTTGTCGTCCAGCTCTCGCCTATTATCTAGGATAGGACCGGAAAACAGGAATGGACAGTGGGGGGTTTCAGACCAGGGTTCACTGTCTCTTGTGCCCCTTCCTCCAGGGTCTCCAGCAGCTACTGGGGAATTGCTGTCCTAGCAATTTCCTAACACCAATACTTCACCTTTAATATATCTAAGCACTCTAAAAGAGAATATATACCTTCAACAGACAGGTGCTTGTTTCTGATCTTATTGACCCATTATACAAATTCTCACTTGACTCATTCTTAAAGGAGTTTCCCAAAACTTGATGGTGTATCCTTAGGCTAAGGTGTCATGCATACATCTGAGTGTACATTCCAAGTCTCTCCTAATGTGGGTTCCAATGCTCCGTTCCATTACAATGGTTATAGAGAAGGTCCTATCTTGTTCTGTGGCATTGGAATAGAATGGAGTGGACCCTTCCAATGGAATCAATGGGAGACTGATGGCTTTCAGATGTTATCCAAGTGTCATCCACTATGAAATTATTTCCCCCTTGGTTTGCACCCTTGGTCATGTATATGTAGCCTAAGTCAACGATATAACATGAGTACACGAGATATTGATGAGATAGGCCAATAATATGAAGTCTTGGCCAATCTTTTTAATGGGGAATGTGGAATCTTCCATGGGAACAAACAATTGGGCATGTCAGAATTTTACATATCCGATCCTTATCTCCCTTGACATCTCTTGTTGAGGGATAGTCAATATGCCCCCAACAAAATCAGCGGCTTGATCCTGAGGGAGCCTAACAGATATCTGCCTTTTAATAGATGACCAATTCTACAAATGGTGCATCACACTCTACTTGGGGGTTGAGATTTTATATTGGTGTCCAACACCAAGTTATGGCAGCCATACACATTACACGTTTGTTGGCCAACATGTTAGATTTTCACTGGTCATCCAATGATCGTTCCATACTGTTGGGCGGTTTGTTAAAAGTAAAAGTGGTCATTTTGGATAATCCAGTCAACTATACAAGTTACGGAATGATCAACTGAATTCTATGATCATTTGTCACACCTGAAAAATTTTTAGCAATTTTTTGTTCCTAAACTGCCCCCTTGGTTGGCCAGTTAAGTAGTTTTCATAGATGGTAGGATTGGAGATGTTGGCATGATGGGCATTTGTTGTCTACTGTGTATGGCCCGTAAGAGTTCCATATAGCACAACCCTTGAAATTATATTTCCTAAGAAAATTATTCTGTTACTGTATGAGACCGAGTTATAGTAAAATTATTTCAACTTGGTGGTCCTTTAAGACCAGCAGATGGTCCAACCTCTGTTTAGTTCCTTGAGTTATTCACTTTTAACCTCCAGTGGAATTTTGGGTTTGGGAACGAATTCTGTAATTCCAGAGAAAATATATTTTCTAACAGTATTGTGCTGTCTAGTAAAAAAAAAAAAAAAAAAAAAAAAAAAACACCAAAAAAAAGAGACAGAAAAGCAAAGAAAATGAACTACAGCAATAATTTAGTACATGGCAAATGAGAATTTAAGTAGCAAACATCAGCACACAGGAATTGAAGAAGCCAACAGAGTATTGACTTCCTCGATACCCCATCTATCAGCTCTGACGGACTCCATTAAAGGGATCGGCTAGGAGGGGCGGAGTAAGGGCCAATGATATATTTCAGAGTCGATGGGCTGAAAGTGACGGTGATGTTGTATTTTCAAAGACGATGTCGAAATTTGTTATCATTTTACATGAGGTTAAGGGGAAAATAAAAGAAAAAAAAAAAGGAAAAAAAAAAAAAGGCCCGCTCAGCCAAAAAATGAATTACTTGACCTTGCATTTGGGAGAAGCAACAGCAAAACCTCATTAATTCCACAGGTCATTCTGGAAGACATTAATTTGGTTTGGAAGCCGAGTTAAGTGGAACTTTTCCAGACATAGAACAGAAATTATGAATTCTCTGCAGCCAGAGAAAAATGTGTCCAAATCACTTTCTAAATAAATCAAAAAGGACTGTTCCTAAAAGAATAACACGGTTAATCGGGGGAATTATGGGACTTAATAGACAAAATATAAATCTCTTAAAGAAGGCGGCTAGTCTATTAAACCATTCTGGGGGTAGTCATGTGGCTTTTTTAGATTTTTTGATTTTATTTTTGTAGATATTTTTTTGCTTCTTATTTTAAATTTTTTTTATATATGACTTAAAGCATTTTACAGGCATCCCAGTATCTTCCCCGATCCCTTCCTGTTGCGTATATGAACCGTAATGTTGCAATAATCCATCACATTTTGTTTTTTATGAGTCTCAACCTCACCCCCCGAATGGAAATTAGAGAAATTAGAGAAACTGGGCGTCAAGCCATTACGAGAATCCATCATTTTTAGGATACATAAATTCTTGTATGGAGCGGTAATTTATAGACGCTAGATGCATGGCTTAAATCTCCCAGGCTGTTATATAGATCCATGTGATGAATTATTCCGGCTCTAATTTTAACTGAAGGCCATTGACTAACTGTGCGGATGGGACAGCCGGTGGTGGAAGGGGAATGTTAAGGTTAGTAGAGTCACATGGATGTTACATTCAACGCACTACAACCAAATCTAGTAAATCTTATCAATTTTTTTTTATTTTTTATGTTAAAGGTGGGTACGGACAAAAGATAATAGTTTGGAACAATTGTCTTCCCCGATTTCATGGGTGTATGTCCATGTAATGGAACTGGAGGAGATAAAGAAGTGTCAAGTCTTCTAAAAATTCCAAACTCAAGGAAGAAGACAATAGTGTCAAGCCTAAAAAAAAATAAGCCTTGCCAAATTCTCTCCCCCTTCCCCTTAAATTGACCCAAACTCAGATGAGCATGGCCCAAGTCGAAGTTAAATTGCCCAATTCTCTACATCGTGGAAGAGATAGTGACTCTGCCAAAATGGGTGGGCTTGGGCAACATTAATCTATCGTATTTGGCCACTAGCCAATTACAGTGCTGTTTGAGAAGAAGACACCAAACAAGGTGTGGCCTAATGTATGGGAGCAGTCTTGGGTGCCAAACAATTTGCATGAAGATTTTCTAAAAGAAGTCAAGTGGCCCAACTACATAGTTTTGGAAGAAATCAGAAAACCCAGTGGTAAGTCATGTATTAACAGGAAAAACATACAAATTTCATGAAGGTCAACTTTCAACTTAGTAGAATTTGAGTAAAGAAGACAACAGATACCCTATGTACATATTTTTCTTCTCCCACCAACCCCCTCTCCTAAAAATATATGTCAGGTAGGAAAAAAAGAGCTCCCATCTGCTCAATGGGAAGGAAGTGGTGGCGTCCTCTCTAACCGCCGTATTCTTCAGAATTTCTTAAGAAGGGAGATCAGTAGGAGGAGGGAAAGGAGGAGAATGCAATACTATGTGGTATTTGCCTGTGCATGAATCCAACTCATGACTCCGAAATTTTTGGAATTTACTGATTCATTCTTGAATTTGATAATTTACTGTTCAGCTTCATGTTGGGTCTTTCAACTTCTAACCGTTGACTGCAGCCGTCAGAACCCTGACCACACTGACTACACTATTATCTGATCTCATTCCTCAATCTCACAGTCAAGTGGGTCGATCATTGGACAGGAGAATCCGCTTCTGGGCAAAAGTCCTTGAGCCACAAACATTACCACAAAAGTCTCTAGGGGGTCCAGTAATTTCCGCTATTTGTTCAACCCAGAACCAAGTGCCTTTGTGACCTTTCCGATTTGGTGACTTGTTTTGTGTCACATTGTCACAGACATTATATACACTTCATTGCTCTCTCTCTACCTCTTCTTTTTCTGTCATGAGCATGTCCATGGAAGCTGCTCAGGAGCTTGTTGCAAAAATATTGCTCCTTTTTTGCTTTTTACCACTTGTACGCAGGGTTTCTATTGTGCGGGGCCACATATGTAAACTATTACTTATACTTTGGTTGCTGCTACAGATGGGTGAACCTCTGAAGATTAATTTTGTTTTGGGCTCAGGTGGTTTGGTCCAAAGATTGGACTTGAAGTGCTGTTATTACCGTATACTCTGGGAATCTTCAGGACCCATAATGTGATAAGTGGAGTACCAGGGGACGTGCGGAAACTTAATAAATACTTCGACTCATCTTGCCCACCTTCTGGACCCCTCACAATTGGCTCAACAATCCCACTGAGGCCTCACCAGACCATAGGACATGTGATGCCTCCGGTGAAGCCAGAAGGGGATCCAAGGATGAGGTGAGGTAAGGAAAAGTGAGTATAACTGTTCCACACCTCCACTTATAGACTGGGGTCTGAAAAGACTCCAGAATATAATAATACTTTGGGTTCTGGTCAAGTCCTAAATGTTTGGATAATTTGGGTTGAATCCAGTTTGATCTTATCTGGTTCACTCATCTTCAGTTGCTGCTCAAGATGTCTACTGTACTACAGATCACTTTGCTGCCAACTAGGAGGTGTGGGCCCATCCCTGGCTTGAAACACCAATCCCAGGCCTCAGCAGTCACAGCGGCCAATAGAGGACCGAGACAGACCGCTGGGCGCCATGAGGAACTCCAGAAGAGTTGAGGAAAGGGGAACGTAATGGTGGACCTCAGAGTATAGTAATTTCACTTCTATCTGAACAAGTTCAGACTGAACCAGAGGGTGGACTCATCTGAACCCAAGATGAAACAAATCTTCCAAGGATGGCCTATCTCTAATTCTTACTTGGCAGTACTTTTTCCACACCTGGCTGAAACTTTTCCATAGTACTGTATTACCGGAGGGCCGGTTTCCAAAAAAAGTTGCCTTTTTCAGAGAATGCCTTTGTGTTGCTATCTGTGAACGTCTCCCTTGCAGCACGGTGCGAGGCTTTGTAGATGCCACAATGTATACCAGACTGGGAAGGTAATGTAAACACTCTATCCATTAGCTACAAGAGATTATCACTACATTATACTGCTTAGTTAGCACTTAACCGTTCCAACTTCTGTAGTGCTGGGGAAGGTCATGGATGAGTTCAAAAGGTTGAAACCACATTAAGTTATTTCATTTTCCTTCACGTATCCTAATGCCAAAATGATTTGCACTCTGTCATGTGTTAAAACGTTTACATTACATTGATGGGACTTGGATGTATACATTCCACACATTGTCCAAAAGGCCGCAGATCTGCAGATCCCCAGATAAGAGCAACACGTTGCAGAAAATCATCTTCTGAGGTTTCCAGATCATTCTCGAGGAGGAGTCGGATCGGTGATGAATCACGACGGTTATGTTTTATCTCTCACCACAAATGGCGTGTTACAGGAAACATCTCCTTGTATTATGAGAATGAATTGTCCGCCAGTTGAGGTTATCATCGCTCAATGGACAATCCATTAGCCTCAGATAGTCAACCTGGATGAATCGCTATCAATACCCGACTGCCAACATGACTAACTGGGCTCATTTATCTTACAAATGGATGGGTTTGGAGGTATGTTGTTTAGGCACATGGTAGAACCTGCACCATGGAGCTCTTGGTTCTCGATGTGCCCCATATGGTGCCCAAGTATGACACAAATTTATAAAAGCATCATGGCTACATTTTTCTGATGAAATGTGTAGTTGAAAGTACAATATGGTGGACGGGGACAGTGTTTCCTCCACTGTTGGTACCAGCCAAACTGGAAGTGATGAAGCTCTCATGACAGTCAATAACTGACCATAGTAGTGAGTAGTCAGAGTATCAGCAGTGATGTCACCGATACTGCACATGTAAAATCTGGACATTCCGTTCAGGCGTCGTGTGCATTCTATGGTCATCCCCAGCCATATTTCCATGACTGTTGCGGCTGTAACCATCACAGAAATATGGCTGGGGATGACGGTAGAATGAACACAACTCCTGAACGGAGCGCCCATGGTTGGTGACTATGGCTTCTTTTTTAATTTTACACTTTCCCAGGCACTGGTGGGTTTTAAGGCTATCCACAAAAAACTCTTTAAGGCTAAAGGCAGTACACCTCCGATGTTACTCAGAGACATAATACGTATACGTCCTAAGGCTGGATTCACAGTAACATGTCAATAATACCAATCACTATCAGGGCAAAAATCAATCATATAACTAAAAAATTACATGAAAGTCAGTAAATGAAGCTCTTGGGCCCCAGAATTGGTATCAAGTGGTGAGGAGTTACTATACTGCATGTGCAGAGAGACCTTAGAGGCTTCTCAGATGTGACTACCCTGCAGCACCCCCTATAGCTCTGTTCCTGCGCAGCATTAGTGAGTCTTTTTTCTCACAGCATTATGATATTATTTGATATAAACCGTATATGGTGGAGTTATTTGGGTGAGATATCGTGGTTTACTGACTTATATTAATACAATTTGGACACTGCTTGGCAGTACTTTTAGGCATAGTATGGCAGTATTACATTGACGGTGTTAAGTGTGCAGTGCACAATACGTATTCAGTAGGTGACCACTGTATATAAAGATATAGTGTAGCATTACTGTGAGGCATATTGATTACAGTATGTGACCACTATATGGCAATATTATTTCAGCACTATGTAGTATAACTGGATGAGCGAGATGTTAACTAGACAAAGCCATCACGATGTTGGCTCAACCCAAGTGACCACTGAGTGCCATTAATGGTCCCCCAATTGAGGCCTGGAGACGTACCATTACAGACTATTACAGTGGGGCTTATTTGGACACTATAAGCAGGGGTTGGTATTTTTTGAGCACTATTGAGCTGGCCACTTGGAAATTGACCACTGATGGGTTTTTTTGGCTATGCAGAATTACTTGCTGACAATTTGTCCAAAATATTTTAACAAGTGTCTAATATACAAAGCCCCATGTCTCGGATAGATGTAGAGGACCAGGTGACCCTTATTGCCTAGAGACCCATAAATCTATACAATATCTATGAAATATTTCATATTTACATTTTCTGCCAATGGGAGGACCGAGGATGGGAGCAGCTGTAGGATCTCACCGTCAGGTAGGGCCTACATGATGCCCTCCCTTGTGTCCCGAACCATAATGGCCAAATAGACAACGCAGATGGTTACGTAGTACTAGTATTTATATGACGTTGTCTTCTACCATTCTTAACGTCTTACAACTTTCTATAGTATATTCCTCTTTCACAACATATTCTAACCCTACATATGTTATAGCTCGGCCTAGGCTGGCCTAGATAAATAAGCCCCTCAGGCTTTTGCTTATGCCAGGACTTCAGCGAAGGAAATTAAGCTAAAAAATGACTTGTTACAATGAAAATAATGGGGCAGTACAAGCGCGGAACAAAGAATCCAAAATAGTGCCCTGTCACCTCACCACGGCACACGTCCATGTTTATGAAATGTTTATTGCCCGTGTCATGGCCCGGTGATGGATGTGGCTCTTAATGAAGAGCACAAGTGATGTGATGTCTAGATTAGGCCTCATCTCCTCCGCCACTGCAAGGAGACGTGTAGACTGAAGGAAAACCTTGTTTCACATGAGCATTCACAATAAAGCGTGCCTAACATTTATCACTGATCCCCTGTGAGATATCGGCCTAGTGAATCCTCCCATCTGCTCATGATGGCCCATCAATGATCATGTCATCGTAGAAGCAGCTCGACGTCAGAGATAGCACCCCCTAGAGATATGTTGTGGGCCCAATGGGGTACACCTAACACAGAGAACTTGGGGGGAGGGTGTTGATGTTAGCCAAATTCTTCAACCCTCCATATTTGGATAGGGCTTAGCCAGAGGGGTCGGAAGATGTTCCAGGATCTTAACATTTTTGATACTGAGGACACCCAAACCGATCAACCGATGTGTCCACCTGAAACCATATGCCAAGTTTGCAGCTCATATGGTACTCACATATAGTTTGATGAGTTTAGGCGCATGCTCGCCAGGACTGGGAAAATGGCCAACTCCACAAAGATTTTTTTAGGAGAGGTTATGTCCCTATTGCCGTGGCCCTACTCCCTGTTTGTATGTGATGTACTCACAAGGGTAAGCAATGTACTGGCCCCCCACATGGTATAAAACCCCTTTCACTGACCCCCATACAGTATAAAGCGCCCTTCTCTTGCCCCTTTTCTGGCCCACATGCAGTGTACAGCCCTCTTTACTGTCCCCCTCACAGTAATTACCTCCATTTATTGGCCCCCAGATAACAATTCCCCCCCCTTTACTTGTCTCCATATAGTAATACAGCTACCTATTGGAGGTAACAACTAGTACTGAAGTACCGAAGAAGAGAAGTAGACGCGGTGCTGACGGGAGCGGGGATGGGTAAGTGAATATTGGAGGTTGCCTACTGCAATAATCCAACAGGTTAAAAAAAAAATTAAAACAGAGGGCCCGGCCCTGTTATCATCGTGGGTTGTAGTTGCAAGCGTTGTTGCGGTGGTAGCTTGGCCACTGTATAGAAGATTGGTTTAATGGCGACATACAACTGGTTTGGGTTTATACACCATAAAATAATTTTTTTTTGAAATTCCAACAAATCTTCGTAGGATGTGCTATGTCTCCTGTAATGGCTATAAGAGGCGTGAGGCGATAGTCACTGAGCGTGTCCGTAGATGTCCCAGATTATTGATGCGATCCTCACATCACTGGGAATAACATTATAAAGTATTGGAGGCGGCTGCAGCTGGTAGAACACTTAGGAGGGGGATTTCATCATTTTAGGGAGTCGGTCACACCTTATGTAGGATCATCATACTTCTACGAAGACTGATGTACATAATAGGGAATGGAGTACTTCAAAGAAAAAATCTCATCCTCTATAAATCCTAAGACTCAGAAAGTGACATCGTAACGGACCGAACGTGGAAATGACAGAAGGAGAAGAAAACAAAAATGTAGGAGGTCAAAAAGAGCTCAGAAGGTTTTCTGCTTAGTCGACTAGAAATTTCCAAATCTGAATTGAGCCTTTGTGAAGTCTTATCCTAAAAGGACCCAATGGACGACCACCATGGACTTTGCCTAATCGGCATTCGGTCTAGTCTAGTCTAGTCAGTGGTGACCCAACAGCACATGACGTCACCCCAGAGGCCAGAAGAGGACCAAGAGTGAGTGCCAAATTCCAAGAGAACACTCAGAAGAGGTGTCTATTATATTTTTGCACCTCCCATGGGCCTCCATAGAAGACACCCCAGCCTATAGTCATTTCCAATTCATGACGAACTTATTCAACCTGAAAGTAATGTATGAGCCGGACTGTCTAAATCCAAAATGGACCCAATCTTCCGAGGTTCGCCCATCTCTATCTGGCACATGTATGTCACAGGTGAAGCTATGGGGCATTCGAGCACGGTCTTCTCCCCTTGAGCCATCGCTCCTTCTGTAATATGGAAATTCCATTCAAGAATTCCAGGAAATATTAAATCTGCTTTATTTGAACCATTTACATGTGAAATGTCTTGATTTTTAATTATCTGTCATTATTAGATTTCCTGGTGTATAATCTGTATAAGCCATAATTAGACGCCGTCCTCCGGGGGAAACCTACGCTTCAATCTCCTCGGATTTCCTGGTCACAGTTGGTGTACGTGGAGTAAACATCCTAATAGATAAAAAACCTCTACATGGACTGACATCTGTAAATGAACCTTAGAAAAAAGCTCCTCTGTAATGGTGGAGCCGTGTAATGCAATCTAATAGGAAATTTCAAAAATTTCTCAAAAATAGCCCTCGAGTGTTGACCCTTAATAGGTATGAAGTAGGGCTCAGGCATGAATTTAACTAAATACATGCCAAGGACCCAGGCTATGGTATAAGGGGAAGTAAATGGGGTGACCCTGAGCCCCTTGGAGTCCAAAACCCCATAGGAGGAGACCAGTACTAGGCATTTGTTGGGGGTCTTGGTTAGGATTTTGCACAAGGAGCACAATCAAATTTTAAAAAAACCAGATAGACAGCGTATTGTCCGGCATTTACATGAGAATAAATAGATGTGTCCGGAATTTCCCACCCCGGACAATAGAGTTTTTGGTTGCTGAGCTGACATGTAATAACTCTAGCTGTTCCTGTAATATCTTACACAATGCGATATGTGGCGGCGTCTTATAAATCTGTTTGTTTTCACAATCGTTACCACAAAAATAAACTTGAATTATATTCGAGGACGTTTCCCATTAATTTGTCATCTTCCACTTCTGCAAAACCTTCTCTATTGCCCTAGATTTAGAGAAACAATTGTCTGGAAATAGAACATCTCTAAACGGAAAATTCTTGACACATTTTTGTTAAGTTTCTGTATTTTTTGGACTATAAAGGGCTATAGGAAATATAAGGCGGGCCTCTGACTTCATTCTGGATGAGGATTGGCTGAATGGGTCTATCTAGAGTGATGGACACCATGAGGAATCCACAAGATCACTTATTTCTTCTGTGTCCTGCTTCGGGCTAGGGGTCCGCTTGGTACTTGAGAGTGATGGTTGTGTTTCCCTAGTCCTAGTTGTTGTGTTTCCCTAAGTCCTAGTTGTTGTCAGCCTTCCTGAGCCTGATGGAGGTTGGTGTGCCCATGATGGTCATGGAGGTTGGTCAAGTTTGGGTTGTTCTTGAGGAATAACCAGCATTCAATTTCTGGAGGTACAACTCTCATGGTGCCACCACTAGAGGATGAGCTGGTAGATGGTAGACCCTTTTAGCCATACACGTTTCCATTGCTTGGGCCGTCTTCACTTTACTTAGCATACAGTACACACTAACAAAATCCAAAAAGTCTCAACAAGTTCCCAACAGGGTTGCCTTGTCTGTTCTTGTAGCTCTGAGGTCCACATAACACTTATACTCATATTCTTATAGGACAAACTTCTACCTGTGTTAGAAGCCGTGCAGGGATTATTCCCATCTCCTGACTATAGGAATGCCCTGGAACTGGTCTAGGTGGGGCTTCTATCAGCCATCTTGGGCTTCAGCCCAGTCTCTCCTCACACTCCTCACTTCAAGGGATAGAAGACTCTTGGCCTTCTCCAAAAACTCCGGCCCAGTTGCTCCTCAAATGCCTCACTTCAGGGGATAGAAGACTCTTGGCCTCCTCCAAGAACTCTCTCAAATGGGTCATACCATCTCACTTCTCCCATCCCGCAGTGGTTGATCCCATTAATGGAACAGGCTACACAGTATATCACACAAGACACAAGCTAATAACATTCTGTAGTGCTCCGACACAGTGCTCCTATATTGTCTACATGGGACGGTATAGCGACAGTGTACCCTCTTATGCCTCAACCTGTTTTATCCCCTATGTGTACTATACATCCGGTAATGGTGTTATACTGGTGTAAATAACATGGATATAGTCATGCTATGAAGGAACCTACTGAGAAAATAGTCCTGTCCACCATATTTGTGATTTTAACCCCTTTATTGGTGGATATTTGTCTGCTCTCCTTGTTCTGAGAGTGAGACTTTTTTGTTTTTGCTGGCCCATATGTTTTTGCATATCCATAATGGTCATACTTCTTAATAAATGTTTATGTCAGCACCACTCGATGAGATCCTTCCTGTTTTTGGAAATGAGCTGTATTCCTGGGACTCCACTGTGCCAAACCCATAAATAATTTCAATTTATATTAACTTGTATTGTAGGCGAAATACAGAAATAACTATTACAACATATATGGATGACATTTACCATAGATAAGAGATTTGCTGAATTATACAGCAGGTTTATTACGGTAAATGTGACTGCTCTTCAGTGCTTAGATAGATAGATGATAGATAGATAGATAGATAGATAGATAGATAGATAGATAGATAGATAGATAGATAGATAGATAGGAGATAGATAGATAGATAGATAGATAGATAGATAGGAGATAGATAGATAGATAGATAGATAGATAGATAGATAGTTCAGTAATAAGTTACTATATTGTGCTGTAATTAATATCATTGCTCTGCAGGTTACATTTTATTCCGTTTTTATTACTAGATTTCCCACATCCCATTACGATATAATGAAGTGCACGTCCCTAATTCTGTCAGTTAGCGGCCGGTGACATCCCCGCAGAGGATAATGGAAAGGTGTGTAATTTTTTTTTGGCTGGGCTCACATTGGAAAGAACATTAGCTACTTAGATTTCCCCACACAGCGGAATGAAAGACTCGATTCTCTTTCTCTATGATATAATACACAGCAATAGGTGCGACTGACATGATCAGGCTGACAGCAGGGAAATACTCCGAAAATGACTTCTACATGTGACTACCTCTGAGTACAGGCTGCACCTCCGCCTCCGAATATGTCACAGGGTATTACTAACATGGTGTATAGCAGCATGAGGATCTATATTTAAAGGGGTATTAACATGTCAGGTAATAAGAATAAATACATTACAAAATATATATATTTATTTTTTTGCCACTTTACAATATGTTTCTCTTCTTATGGTCATTTAATAGGCACATTCAATGTTTACCCACCAGGTCAGTTTTTTTGCCACCTGGAAGTAAACAATGAGTTAACCTATTGAAAGATTTTGAATCTTTTTGCAAACATCAACAATGCAATGTGATAGGCAAACACCAGGTGGCGACGCGGAGCTCTCTGGCTCACTGGACAAGGCCATTACAGGGGCAGCATAGTCGTAAGTCCCATAATACAGAACTGCAGGACCTCTTGTGCTACCAGTGGGGGCTCATGTATGTGCCATATTGCAAGGTATCTGGAAAATTAGATAGAGTGGAGGTCTAAAGACAAACCCATTATAGAAAGTCCTCCATCAGGTCCATTCAAAGTTCTTCTATGATGTCTAAGAGAACAGCAACTGACCTGGTGAACTTCAGCCATCCTCAATTCTTCAACATCGAAATTGTAAAGCCAAGAAGGAAAAGTCTCGGCGTTCTTGAAAGAAAATGGAAATATAATATTCACAACATCTGGATTTATTCAGTATGGAGTATAAGCGGCGCACAGAAATCCCCGCACTGACACACCTTGGCATGTCATCGTTGAGGTTATGTTTTGGCTGTCTTCCCTCACACCAACTACACTTGGGCACAGAAATCATCAGGATTGGCCACTGGCCGCTCCTTTACCAGCAATAGCTGATCAAAGAAGCCCCAGATGTGGCAAATGGGGAAAAAGTCCGGAGACACTGAAGGCCATGGTAGTACATTTAGGTCACGCAGGCTGCTCATAGTATCATGAGGAACATGCGGCTTAGTTGTCCGGTTGAAAGACAGCTCCTGAGACACTGTGGAGAAACAGTCTTCATGTGACGGTATTATGTACATTCTCAACTCAAACCATAATCCCAGGGGTAGAATCGGTGTGACATTCATTGTGAAGGCTTCTTTATGGAGTTGTCCATGTGGTCTCCAGACCAGTCTCAAGATATCATTGTGTCTAAGATAAGAGCAAAATTCATAGCTGAAGAGGATAGACCTCCATTACAGGACCCATCACTGAAGAGGATAGACCTCCATTCCAGGACTCATCACTGAAGAGGATAGACCTCCATTCCAGGACACATCACTGAAGAGGATAGACCTCCATTCCAGGACCCATTACTGAAGAGGATAGACCTCCATTCCAGGATCCATCACTGAAGAGGATAGACCTCCATTCCAGGACTCATCACCGAAGAGGATAGACCTCCATTCCAGGACTCATCACTGAAGAGGATAGACCTCCATTCCAGGACACATCACTGAAGAGGATAGACCTCCATTCCAGGACTCATCACTGAAGAGGATAGACCTCCATTCCAGGACCCATTACTGAAGAGGATAGACCTCCATTCCAGGACTCATCACTGAAGAGGATAGACCTCCATTCCAGGACTCATCACTGAAGAGGATAGACCTCCATTCCAAGACTCATCACTGAAGAGGATAGACCTCCATTCCAAGACTCATCACTGAAGAGGATAGACCTCCATTCCAGGACTCACTACTGAAGAGGATAGACCTCCATTCCAAGACCCATTACTGAAGAGGATAGACCTCCATTCCAGGACTCATCACTGAAGAGGATAGACCTCCATTCCAGGACTCACCACTGAAGAGGATAGACCTCCATTCCTGCCTTCACTGCCATCTTGCCGTTCACCATGATAGCCTTTGAAAGTGGTGGCGCTGTACACTGTATATACAGATGAGGTTAATATGAAGTTCTCCTGTCCCTACCTGGTCTCTGGGGGAGGGGTATACTCCATTACTTCCTGAAAACAAAAGATACGTCGCAGTTAATTGACTCCCATACATTTTATAGACAACACATGTCATTTCTGAGATGCCACAAAGTATTCTACATGCCGGTCGAGCCTCAACACTGTGGAAACTTAATAGATGAGATTTTTGGAAGAAACCAAAGCTAAATGAACATTGCACATGTAGAATATTTATGACATATTTTCCACTAGCTTCAGCCACTTCGAAAATGTGATTAATTCACTTAATGAAATACTTTAAGAATTAAAAAGTACCAAATGTTACATAATATTCCAGAATCTAATAGCCCTGTGGTCAGGCTGCAATGAGCGCTATGGTGTTGTGTATTTTACAATGGGTTTTGGTTTTCGAGGAAGTGGTGGTGGCCACATGTTTGGTGGAGGAAATTAATATGAAATAGTATATGTTCCCTGAGAATGGGGTCACCCCTTGGGTACATGAGTTTAAAGGAACAGCTCAATTCTAGAAGCTATTGGCGAACCTTCCAGGACTGGTCTGACTTACCAAAGCTGACCAGTAAATCTGTAACCAATGGGGTGTAGGAACCACATTGTTGCTCCACTAGTGGACCTTATCTGAGCCATGTTTGTTAGGTTTGTTTTAAAGATGCTCCTTGTTGTCCTGCTCTCACAACTTGATTGTTGTCAAAGTCACGTAAGATCCTTAAGCCTTCCCATTTTTCTGTACTGTGACATCACTGTGTGTATTATCCCTGTACTGTGACATCACTGTGTGTATTATCTCTGTACTGTGACATCACTATGTGTATTATCCCTGTACTGTGACATCACTGTGTGTATTATCTCTGTACTGTGACATCACTGTGTGTATTATCCCTATACTGTGACATCACTGTGTGTATTATCCCTGTACTGTGACATCACTGTGTGTATTATCCCTGTACTGTGACATCACTGTGTGTATTATCCCTGTACTGTGACATCACTGTGTGTGTTATCTCTGTACTGTGACATCACTGTGTGTATTATTCTGTACTGTGACATCACTGTGTGTATTACCTCTGTACCGTGACATCACTGTGTGTATTATCTCTGTACTGTGACATCACTGTGTGTATTATCTCTGTACTGTGACATCACTGTGTGTATTACCTCTGTACTGTGACATCACTGTGTGTATTATCTCTGTACTGTGACATCACTGTGTGTATTATCTCTGTACTGTGACATCACTGTGTGTATTATCCTGTACTGTGACATCACTGTGTGTATTATCCCTGTACTGTGACATCACTGTGTGTATTATCCCTGTACTGTGACATCACTGTGTGTATTATCCCTGTACTGTGACATCACTGTGTGTGTTATCTCTGTACTGTGACATCACTGTGTGTATTATTCTGTACTGTGACATCACTGTGTGGATTACCTCTGTACTGTGACATCACTGTGTGTATTATCTCTGTACTGTGACATCACTGTGTGTATTATCCTGTACTGTGACATCACTGTGTGTATTATCCCTGTACTGTGACATCACTGTGTGTATTATCTCTGTACTGTGACATCACTGTGTGTATTATCTCTGTACTGTGACATCACTGTGTGTATTATCCTGTACTGTGACATCACTGTGTGTATTATCTCTGTACTGTGACATGACTGTGTGTATTATCCTGTACTGTGACATCACTGTGTGTATTATCCTGTACTGTGACATCACTGTGTGTATTATCCTGTACTGTGACATCACTGTGTGTATTATCTCTGTACTGTGACATCACTGTGTGTGTTATCTCTGTACTGTGACATCACTGTGTGTATTATCCCTGTACTGTGACATCACTGTGTGTATTATCTCTGTACTGTGACATCACTGTGTGTATTATCTCTGTACTGTGACATCACTGTATGTATTATCTCTGTACTGTGACATCACTGTATGTATTATCTCTGTACTGTGACATCACTGTGTGTATTATCCTGTACTGTGACATCACTGTGTGTATTATCCTGTACTGTGACATCACTGTGTGTATTATCCCTGTACTGTGACATCACTGTGTGTATTATCTCTGTACTGTGACATCACTGTATGTATTATCTCTGTACTGTGACATCACTGTATGTATTATCTCTGTACTGTGACATCACTGTGTGTATTATCCTGTACTGTGACATCACTGTGTGTATTATCTCTGTACTGTGACATCACTGTGTGTATTATCCCTGTACTGTGACATCACTGTGGTTTTTTGTTTTTTTTGGTGGGGGGGGATCTTGGTGTGAACAAAATAAGACAGACATCTTTGACTGCAGATCACTTCCAGCTTTCTTTCTCCTACTCTCCTCCTGGTATCTGGGACATAAAGCTGTTTGGACTTGCAGGTTTCATCCATCATAATTGATAGGCTTTATGTTTTCTTAAAAGTCATCGTATTTATGGCGGAGGCGGCGGCTGCTTTCCTTCACTCATGGACTAATAAACAGAAGACTGGGGATTGTGGACAGTTTGGAGATTAGGCAGAAGATACGGTTAACTGGTAATAAAAGTCAATTCACTTCATGTCTGAATAATGTCTCTGTCATGAGACGACTCCAACCACAAAACAAAGCAGACCTCCTCAGGATATAATGTGATAATTACAACACATGGACGTGCCAAAAACACTGCGAGCAGCCCACATGGACCGCGGCAAACTCACACAAGGCCTGACGCCTCGTGCCTAGGAGCTAACAGGCTGGTAGAAGGCAGAGCAAACTTACTAGGCAGGTGTGGAAAAAATCCTGCAAACTAAGAATGCTTTCAGAAATGGAAGGGTTAATAAAAGGAAGTAAATAGAAATGTAAATCCCATCAATATTTGGTGTGACCTTTGCCCTGTGGAGTCCTGGAAGTGATGATATGGTCCCTCAGAGCCCTGATCTCAACATCGTCCAATCTGTCTGGGATGGCACGAAGAGAGAGACGGATTGGAGGAAGCCTACAACCACAGAAGATCTGGGCTTAGTTCTCCAAGATGGCGGCGGGAACAAGTTCTGCAAAAAACTGTCCGCAGGTCCTGAGAAGGACTGATGGAAGGGAAAGGGCAAAGGTCACACCAAATATTGAGAAAACTAAGTCCCTAAACTTGGCTTGTCTCCTACATTGATATCACATAGCAGATCTGTCTGATGCAACGCTAGCTGGCCATTGGGTTACCATTTTTGTCAAGTTGATCTTTTTTGGTCCAGTCTTAACCTGAACCCCTCCCGATACTGTACAGTAAGAGATGTGACCAGAAACTGGTATGAATCTAATGACCGGACGCTCTACGATACGACACGTGCTTGTACTATAGGGACCTAATGCCTGTAATACCCCTTTAATGCCCTGACGTGACCGCCATACTTGATCACCTTGTAAAACACTGATAGAAATAACTTCTCCTTCCTTGACCTCACATGGTAGTCACGCCGCTCGGGTTTAGGAGTCAGGTCGCTCTCTGCCCCCGTAGTCCTTGTGTAACAAAAGCTGCTTTCAAGGCTTCGGCCTTTTTTATAGCTGGAAAGTAATTGCTGCGTTGCTCTGTGCTGCGGCCCGGCTGCAGACCCGCGCCCGCCTCTATTCACACATACTTCTGTGGTTGGTAAAACAGTTTTTGTCCTCATTTCATTGCCCACAGAATGAGTGATTTTTGTAACACGACCCCCGGCTGTAGGGTGATTCAAACATTATAGGAAACTCACGGCAGATTATTAATATAGGCGTCCAATAATCGGACAGTCCGGCCCTTGTTTGTAGCAAAATGATGTGGAATTTCACAATATGAGGAGCAGACGGCGAATGATACGCTGTATATGGCTCTATCAGGGTCCCGTTAGGCCGTGGTCAGACTTTGGAGGAATTGTTGTGGATTCTCACTCCAAAAATTTTAGAGTATGGTAAGGCCCATGTACACGACCGAGTGTGCACCCGATGCGGAGCTGAGTTTGCAGCAGAATGCAATTGGTTGACACTCGGAGTGTATTGTGTTATAAACTCAACTCTATAGGGCCGGGGTAGGGAACGTACGGCTCTCCAGCTGTTGCAAAACTACAACTCCCAGCATGCATACTTGTTCTGCTGTTCTTGGAACTCCCATGGAAGTGAATGGAGCATGCTGGGAGTTGTAGTTTCACAGCAGCTAGAGAGCCGAAGATTCCCTACCCCTTCTATAGTGGCTCCCAATCTATTGCATCCATGTCATCGGAACGGCTCTGAAGCCACCATAGATGTGAATGTATCTCTACGTAACTAGTCTTAGTCTACATTCACACAAATGATGGGTAAAACAGCAGGGAAAAATGTTCAATTTTTTGGCCGTTTTGCATTCAAGGGCCTCCTGTTTTCACCGATTTGTGTCTATCGAGGGATCCGTGAAAACTGGTGAAAATAGGACAATCAGGTGAAAGGATTCTTTGGTTTCCGCTGATTTTAATGCAGCCTTGTAAAGGCCATTAAAAAAACATCCAGCACCCAGCTGTGAACGACGTTCGGCTTAGTATCCGCAATGAAATTCTTCACAAGCAGATCTGGAGGTTTAGTGTCCATGGGGTTTTGCTGCATGTTACACTTTTGACATTGCAAAGGACACAAGTTTTGTGGGGTCCTGGCCATGCCCTGGGGGCATTTTAGCAAATATTTCCTGCAAAATCTGCATGTGTTACATACAAATTTGGCATAACATTTGCTGCAGATTCTCCGTGCAGGGTAATGTGACCTGTAAAATTTTGCAAAAATTCCACAACCTTTAAGGAACGCTGAAGTTTCTTTTTTCACCTCACTGTGTGATGACGTTTTTCTAAAACCTGTTCTCTGGGGAAGATTTTTAGCGAAAAATCTGCTTGAAAGTCCATAACAGATTTGCCATGAATATGTTAAATATAAAATAACAATAATATAAAAAAAAAATTAAACTTGTCAAAAAAAAAGCCGTATAATAAAACAAAAAAAATAAAATATATATACTGCAATAAAAAAGAATAATAAATAATGTAATTAAATAAAAAATATATATGTACAAAAATAAAGCATGCAATAAAAGAATACAAAAAATGTACAAAAATAAAATATGCCATAAAAAAGAATATATACAGGGGCAACATGGTAGCTCAGTGGTTAGCACTGCAGCGCTGGAGTCCTGGGTTCGAATCCCCAGGAACAACATCTGCAAGGAGTTTGTATGTTCTCCCCGTGTTTGTGTGGATTTCCGCCCATCCTACAATAACATACCGATAGAAAAAAATGTACATCTTCTAAATTAAAAAAAAGAATATATATATGTAATTGAATAAAAAAAATAGATGTAAAAAAAATAAAAAATGCAATAAAAATAATATGTGCAATAAAATAAAAATGTATGTACAAAAATAGAACATGCAATAAAAAATATGTACGTAATAGAATAAAAAAATGCAATAAAATAAATATAGATAATACATTAAAAATATATGTACAAAAAAAAATGGAACATGCAATAAAATAATATGTAATAAAATCAAAAAATATATGCGCAAAAATAGAGCATACAATAAAAAAGAATATATATATAATAGAATAAAAAATGTACAAAAATTAAAAAAAAAATGCAATGAAAATAATATAGGCAATAAATTAAAATAGTTGTTCAAAAATAGAACGTGCAATAAAAAAAGTAATAAAATAAAAAAATATATGCACAAAAATAGAAGACGCAATAAAAAGTATGTAATAAAATAAAAAATATATGCACAAAAATAGAAGACGCAATAAAAAAGAATATATGTAAAAAAAAATACCAAAAAATTTGCAAAAATAGAACAGGCAATAAAAAATTTACTTAATAAATTAAAAATATATTTACGAAAATAAAACATGCCATAAAAATAATATATGTAATATATTAAAAATTAATTAATACTAATTAAATTAAATTAATTGATTAATATTAATTAAATATTAATATCTAATATATTAAATTAAAGTATATGCAATAAGATAAAAACAAGCCTTTTTTTTTTTTTTAATTTACTGTAATAATTACATTTTAGCCACCAAACGTGACTTCTATTGATGTATTTTTTCTCATTGTCAGACTAGACATGAATTGGCGCACAGGACACTTCCTGCGGCAGGAACACCCCGCTCATTATTACAGCCTTGTACGCGTCCTATTGGTTATATGAACTTCGGGTTAGCAGATAATGTTATCATGGTGAAAACAGTTTCGTATGACGCTGACATTAAAAAACAAACTTTGGCCAGATCAAAGCCTCGTAGTGTGTCTAAGTTTTGACTTAACTCAACTTTTTTTTTTTCTTCTCGGAGTAATTGCCGAGACTTTAAGAAAACATGTGAAATATTTTCAACACTGCGCTACTGGCTGCTCAGATCTCCGGATTTCACTGTAAACATCTTATGAACGTTCCTACTAAAAAGGTTATATAAACATGAGAAAATTGTTCTCCTTAAGTGCACGATGTCGGCCGCGCTAGTGATGTCGGATTAGTGCAATGAAGCCCGGCTGATAAGGTCTCTAATTTCTGTCTAATTGGCAGCCATACCATGTTCCGTCCGCCCGTAACACAGATGTCTACTAAAAACATTCTAGTCTGTCGCGGACAGAATATCAACCGCTCAGCTACCAAATATCAGGCCGGCGGTAACTTTACACTGCAGCTGTGGAGGAAAATAAATGGAGATAGATGGGAGACGGAGGACGATAAAAATGGTGGTGGTGAGGGGACGGCAGAATCGGGTTTAGAAAGTTTAACACGTTCAAGTTGAGGAAAAACTAGTCAAAAAATTTGATACAGTCCCGTTCCGATTCAAAAACACAAAAATCATCAACGTCAATCCTCCCCTTTCCCGCTTGCATAAATTCACACCAACGTAAAGGGGCAGTCAGAGCTTTCAATGTATCATGGAGAACCCAAGTAACGTCACAGGACTGTCATGGTGGACCCAATGGAGGGAGATTACTAATACCGGCTAAGGGCCCGTTCCCACGATGTAACGTGGCGCTCATTCTGACACGTAAAAACGTGTCAGAGTGAGCGCTTCAAAAAGGAATCCCATTGATTTCAATGTGTAGCGCGCGTAAGACGGCACCCATTGGGATTCTGTTTTAAAGCGCTCATTCCGACACGTGTTTACGTATCAGAATGAGCGGCGCGTTACATCGTGGGAACGGGCCCTTACTAATATCAGTTTTCTTGTACAAAAGTGGCCTTTTAGGACCAAAAAATGGGGCAAATTTTTTTTTAAAGTGGAAAGAGGTCGTGGTGGGCCAAGTTAGGAAGCCTTGGCCGGACTGATTTAGTATAACTCATACTACAAAACAGGGGTGAGTTATATCAGTCACAGACTGGGGTAGATTTCAGTTTTGGCCCATAGGACTCAAAAAGTGCCAGAATTATTAAGAGGTTGAAGCCCATTGTGTAGGAGATGCCAGTCGTAATAACCCCCCCCCCCCCCCATTATTTTTGCATTGCACCACCATCACAATAGTGGCAGTGGTGGATCTAAAGCTGGAGTCTCCCGTGAGCTCCAGGGGAATGGGGCTAAGTAAGTATGGGGGATTTTTTTTATGCTTTCTGTGATGGGCCACTAGGGGCATTATCATGCCTGGGGTCACCACAGGGACATGTGGCTGTGTGATGGCCATTGAGGGGGACGTTATATTATACATGGATGGTGCAGGGGTATACGGCTGTGTGATGGCCACTGGGTGCATTATATTACATAAAGCCACTGCAGGGGCATTTGACTGTGCAATGGGTGTCTTGGGGGCGTTACATTATATGGGGCTGCTGCAAGGGCATATGACTGTGTTGTGGCCCATTGTGGGAACCTTACAGTCTTATAGATGGTAGTATACTATCTGGAAGCGACAGAGAGGTCATTATTTATTGTGCGGCCCACCTAGGGGACATTATATTGGGCTGCGGGCATCAGCACTATGTATGCTATACATGGAGGAGCAGTATCACTGTGTTACGGCATACTGGAGCATTATAGGAATAGACAAGGTTAACGGGGACTGGATGGGGTTAGGGACAAGGCTTCACACAAAAGATCTGCTGCAGTATGCTGTGTACCCCGCCGCTCAGGGCCGCCATCAGGAATTTTGGGGCCCCATACAGCCTAAGTGTCTGGGCCCCCCCTCCCCCGCCATTTTTGCTTTGCGCGCCGCAGGAAATTTAGCCCCACCCACTGTTATGTTGACTCCGCCCACTCATTAATTTTCCATTTGCCCGCACACTGTATAATCCTCCTACAGTCACCCGTAAATTATATGTCCCCCCTCGGTCTCTCCCCCAGCTTCATATACACCCTTCATCTGCCCCCAGATTCATGTCCCCTCCATCTCTGCCCCCAGATTCATGTCCCCTCCATCTCTGCCCCCAGATTCATGTCCCCCCCATCTCCATACCTCCCAACTTTTGAAGAACTAAAAGAGGGACAAAATGTGCGGCGCGCTTAGCGCGCTGCGGGAAATTTAGCCCCGCCCACTTTTGTTTTGACTCCGCCCACTCGTTAATTTTTCATGTGCCCGCACACAGTATAATCCTCCTACAGTCACCCGTAAATTATATGTCCCCCCTCTATCTCTCCCCCAGTTTCATATACACCCTTCATCTGCCCCCAGTTTCATGTCCCCCCTCCATCTCTGCCCCCAGATTCATGTCCCCCATCTCTGCCCCCAGATTCATGTCCCCCCTCCATCTCTGCCCCCAGATTCATGTCCCCCCATCTCTTCCCCCAGATTCATGTCCCCCATCTCTGCCCCCAGATTCATTTCCCCCATCTCTGCCCCCAGATTCATGTCCCCCATCTCTGCCCCCAGATTCATGTCCCCCATCTCTGCCCCCAGATTCATGTCCCCCCATCTCTGCCCCCAGATTCATGTCCTCTCCATCTCTGCCCCCAGATTCATGTCCCCACAGTGTCATGCTGTCCCCTCCTTCATCTGCCCCCAGTGTCATGCCGTCCTCTCTTTCATCTGCCCCCAGATTCATGTCCCCACAGTGTCATGCTGTCCTCTCTTTCATCTGCCCCCAGTTTCACGTTCCACCTCCACATTAAACTTACCTTCTCCTCCGCTCCCTCGCCGCTCTCTGCGCGTCTCTCTCGCTGACACATGCGGCTGAAGGAAGGAGCTGACACAGGTCAGCTCCACGCTTCACCGCTGGGTGTCTCTCTCGCTGACACATATGCGGCTGAAGCGAGGAGCTGACCTGTGTCAGCTCCTCGCTTCGCCGCTGCCGCGAGGAGCTGACCTGTGTCAGCTCCTCGCTTCACCGCTGCCGCCTCTCTCGCTGCCGCTGACACGTATGCGGCTGAAGCGAGGAGCTGACCTGTGTCAGCTCCTCGCTTCGCCGCTGCCGCCTCTCTCGCTGACACATATGCGGCTGAGCCGGGTTCCGGCTCAGCCGCATATGTGTCACCAAGAGAGGCGGCAGCGGCGAAGCGAGGAGCTGACACAGGTCAGCTCCTCGCTTCAGCCGCATAAGTGTCAGCGAGAGAGGCGGCAGCGGCGAAGCGAGGAGCTGACCTGTGTCAGCTCCTCGCTTCAGCCGCGTATGTGCTCAACTCAGATCTGCGTTGAAACAGGACATACAATGACTGCTGCCGGCGCCAGGGGGCCCGGGCCCCCTCCCCCCCTTTTTAAAATTTGTCCGGGCCCCTGACGCCAGTAGCAGTAGTACTGGCCTATCGGCGGCCCTGCCGCCGCTTATTCGTGTACCATGAGCGGTATATCTAAGTGGTAGTTTTTCAGGGACCCACTTATGAACTTTTGCAGTGGGCCAACGATTGGGTTAAAATGGCCATGGATTCCAGTCATTTCAGTTGGGCTAAGGCCCCGCGTAGCAAACAGCGGTGTGGGAAAAACCACGGCGGCAGCATTTTTCACTTTCTGCTTCCATTACATTTATAGGGAAACTGTCTGCCTTTGTTTAGGTATAAGTGACATGTTGCGAATTCCAAAAACGCAACGGTTTTGGACATCGCTGCATTTCCACTACGCATATTTTTCTGCAATGTATGGATAGGATAAAAAGCTCCACAGCAAAAACAGCTGCCACCGTCTATGCCCAGTGGGACCCCGGGCTCTGATAGACAATAACTATAATAACAAGGTCGCTCATTATACTAGAGGTCCTGCAGTACAATTTACGGGAAACACACATGTAACATATCGCCCCATTCCCTTTCCCGTACGGTTTGTTGTATGTGCGGAGATAATAAAACACTTTTTATACTGCAATTGACTCCATTATCTGCGGATTCTTTGACACAAGAGATTGTGCGCTCGGACTTTGTAGCCGCTCCAAGTATTTACAAACATTTGTTTTGCTCTCGTTCCAGATCGCATTTTTGACTCGCGCTCTGCGCTTTATGTCAGGACAAGGCTTTATATGGGGCATGTGCAAGAAACAGCTCGCTGCCATGTGGTCTCCATCATCAAAATTCCTTCTGCATTGGGAATTTCACTTCTACTTTTCAGAAAGTTATTAGGAGCGGCCCCGAAAGTTCAAGTAACTTTTCCCACAACTTTTATCTAAAACTGTTCTGAGTCAGAGATTTTATAAGATTTTCTGATGTGTTGAGCACAACTTTGTGCGTCGTCTGCTGGTCGTGTCCTCAACACAAGGGACACCTGGTGGCCACCTGGGTCACTGCATCAGGTTAACCCCGTAAATTGGTTTTCCCATCTCTGAATGTTATGGTGTAATACTATGATATACTATAAGGTTCTGATGAGTGCAAGGGCCGACCTCAGAGACCCCAACGATATTCAGAACAATTGGCCCGAGGCTCTTTAAGCGAGCCATCAGCAGGTTCCGGAAGAGAATAGCGTGCAACAATTTATTCTTATATGAAATTACCTGGAAAGATTTTGCATTATAAGGTCCTGTTCACATATGTCAGATCTGAAATAGATCTCAAAGCAGAACCTACACCAATATCTAAAATATCTATCTGCAGGGCTGGGGTGATATGCTGGTTCTGGTGACTATAACCTATCTATCTGCAGGGCTGGGGTGATATGCTGGGTCTGGTGACAGTAACCTATCTATCAGCAGGACTGGGGTTATATGCTGGGTCTGGTGACAGTAACCTATCTATCTGCGGGGCTGGGGGGATATGCTGGTTCTGGTGACACTAACCTATCTATCTGCAGGGCTGGGGTGATATGCTGGTTCTGGTGACTATAACCTATCTATCTGCAGGGCTGGGGTGATATGCTGGTTCTGGTGACACTAACCTATCTATCTGCAGGGCTGGGGTGATATGCTGGGTCTGGTGACACTAACCTATCTATCTGCAGGACTGGGGTTATATGCTGGGTCTGGTGACAGTAACCTATCTATCTGCGGGGCTGGGGTGATATGCTGGTTCTGGTGACACTAACCTATCTATCTGCAGGGCTGGGGTGATATGCTGGTTCTGGTGACTATAACCTATCTATCTGCAGGGCTGGGGTGATATGCTGGTTCTGGTGACACTAACCTATCTATCTGCAGGGCTGGGGTGATATGCTGGGTCTGGTGACAGTAACCTATCTATCTGCAGGGCTGGGGTGATATGCTGGTTCTGGTGACACTAACCTATCTATCTGCAGGGCTGGGGTGATATGCTGGTTCTGGTGACAGTAACCTATCTATCTGCAGGGCTGGGGTTATATGCTGGGTCTGGTGACAGTAACCTATCTATCTGCGGGGCTGGGGTGATATTCTGGTTCTGGTGACACTAACCTATCTATCTGCAGGACTGGGGTGATATGTTGATTCTGGTGACAGTAACCTATCTATCTGCAGGGCTGGGATGATATGCTGGTTCTGGTGACAGTAACCTATCTATCTGCAGGGCTGGGGTAATATGCTGGGTCTGGTGACAGTAACCTATCTATCTGCAGGACTGGGGTGATATGCTGGTTCTGGTGACACTAACCTATCTATCTGCAGGGCTGGGGTGATATGCTGGTTCTGGTGACACTAACCTATCTATCTGCAGGGCTGGGGTGATATACTGGTTCTGGTGACACTAACCTATCTATCTGCAGGGCTGGGGTGATATGCTGGGTCTGGTGACATTAACCTATCTATCTGCAGGGCTGGGGTGATATGTTGGTTCTGGTGACAGTAACCTATCTATCTGCGGGGCTGGGGTGATATGCTGGTTCTGGTGACACTATCCTATCTATCTGCAGGGCTGGGGTGATATGCTGGTTCTGGTGACACTAACCTATCTATCTGCAGGGCTGGGGTGATATGCTGGTTCTGGTGACTATAACCTATCTATCTGCAGGGCTGGGGTGATATGCTGGTTCTGGTGACACTAACCTATCTATCTGCAGGACTGGGGTTATATGCTGGGTCTGGTGACAGTAACCTATCTATCTGCGGGGCTGGGGTGATATGCTGGTTCTGGTGACACTAACCTATCTATCTGCAGGGCTGGGGTGATATGCTAGTTCTGGTGACTATAACCTATCTATCTGCAGGGCTGGGGTGATATGCTGGTTCTGGTGACACTAACCTATCTATCTGCAGGGCTGGGGTGATATGCTGGGTCTGGTGACAGTAACCTATCTATCTGCAGGGCTGGGGTGATATGCTGGTTCTGGTGACACTAACCTATCTATCTGCAGGGCTGGGGTGATATCCTGGTTCTGGTGACAGTAACCTATCTATCTGCAGGGCTGAGGTTATATGCTGGGTCTGGTGACACTAACCTATCTATCTGCAGGACTGGGGTTATATGCTGGGTCTGGTGACAGTAACCTATCTATCTGCGGGGCTGGGGTGATATGCTGGTTCTGGTGACACTAACCTATCTATCTGCAGGGCTGGGGTGATATGTTGGTTCTGGTGACAGTAACCTATCTATCTGCAGAGCTGGGGTGATATGTTGGTTCTGGTGACAGTAACCTATCTATCTGCAGAGCTGGGGTAATATGCTGGTTCTGGTGACACTAACCTATCTATCTGCAGGACTGGGGTGATATGCTGGGGACTGGTGACAGTAACCTATCTATCTGCAGGGCTGGGGTGATATGCTGGTTCTGGTGACACTAACCTATCTATCTGCAGGACTGGGGTGATATGTTGATTCTGGTGACAGTAACCTATCTATCTGCAGGGCTGGGATGATATGCTAGTTCTGGTGACAGTAACCTATCTATCTGCAGGGCTGGGGTAATATGCTGGGTCTGGTGACAGTAACCTATCTATCTGCAGGACTGGGGTGATATGCTGGTTCTGGTGACACTAACCTATCTATCTGCAGGGCTGGGGTGATATGCTGTTCTGGTGACACTAACCTATCTATCTGCAGGGCTGGGGTGATATACTGGTTCTGGTGACACTAACCTATCTATCTGCAGGGCTGGGGTGATATGCTGGTTTTGGTGACATTAACCTATCTATCTGCAGGGCTGGTGTGATATGTTGGTTCTGGTGACAGTAACCTATCTATCTGCAGAGCTGGGTTGATATGCTGGATCTGGTGACACTAACCTATCTATCTGCAGGACTGGGGTGATATGTTGATTCTGGTGACAGTAACCTATCTATCTGCAGGGCTGGGATGATATGCTGGTTCTGGTGACAGTAACCTATCTATCTGCAGGGCTGGGGTAATATGCTGGGTCTGGTGACAGTAACCTATCTATCTGCAGGACTGGGGTGATATGCTGGTTCTGGTGACACTAACCTATCTATCTGCAGGGCTGGGGTGATATGCTGGTTCTGGTGACACTAACCTATCTATCTGCAGGGCTGGGGTGATATACTGGTTCTGGTGACACTAACCTATCTATCTGCAGGGCTGGGGTGATATGCTGGGTCTGGTGACATTAACCTATCTATCTGCAGGGCTGGGGTGATATGTTGGTTCTGGTGACAGTAACCTATCTATCTGCGGGGCTGGGGTGATATGCTGGTTCTGGTGACACTATCCTATCTATCTGCAGGGCTGGGGTGATATGCTGGTTCTGGTGACACTAACCTATCTATCTGCAGGGCTGGGGTGATATGCTGGTTCTGGTGACTATAACCTATCTATCTGCAGGGCTGGGGTGATATGCTGGTTCTGGTGACACTAACCTATCTATCTGCAGGGCTGGGGTGATATGCTGGGTCTGGTGACACTAACCTATCTATCTGCAGGACTGGGGTTATATGCTGGGTCTGGTGACAGTAACCTATCTATCTGCGGGGCTGGGGTGATATGCTGGTTCTGGTGACACTAACCTATCTATCTGCAGGGCTGGGGTGATATGCTAGTTCTGGTGACTATAACCTATCTATCTGCAGGGCTGGGGTGATATGCTGGTTCTGGTGACACTAACCTATCTATCTGCAGGGCTGGGGTGATATGCTGGGTCTGGTGACAGTAACCTATCTATCTGCAGGGCTGGGGTGATATGCTGGTTCTGGTGACACTAACCTATCTATCTGCAGGGCTGGGGTGATATGCTGGTTCTGGTGACAGTAACCTATCTATCTGCAGGGCTGAGGTTATATGCTGGGTCTGGTGACACTAACCTATCTATCTGCAGGACTGGGGTTATATGCTGGGTCTGGTGACAGTAACCTATCTATCTGCGGGGCTGGGGTGATATGCTGGTTCTGGTGACACTAACCTATCTATCTGCAGGGCTGGGGTGATATGTTGGTTCTGGTGACAGTAACCTATCTATCTGCAGAGCTGGGGTGATATGTTGGTTCTGGTGACAGTAACCTATCTATCTGCAGAGCTGGGGTAATATGCTGGTTCTGGTGACACTAACCTATCTATCTGCAGGACTGGGGTGATATGCTGGGGACTGGTGACAGTAACCTATCTATCTGCAGGGCTGGGGTGATATGCTGGTTCTGGTGACACTAACCTATCTATCTGCAGGACTGGGGTGATATGTTGATTCTGGTGACAGTAACCTATCTATCTGCAGGGCTGGGATGATATGCTAGTTCTGGTGACAGTAACCTATCTATCTGCAGGGCTGGGGTAATATGCTGGGTCTGGTGACAGTAACCTATCTATCTGCAGGACTGGGGTGATATGCTGGTTCTGGTGACACTAACCTATCTATCTGCAGGGCTGGGGTGATATGCTGTTCTGGTGACACTAACCTATCTATCTGCAGGGCTGGGGTGATATACTGGTTCTGGTGACACTAACCTATCTATCTGCAGGGCTGGGGTGATATGCTGGTTTTGGTGACATTAACCTATCTATCTGCAGGGCTGGTGTGATATGTTGGTTCTGGTGACAGTAACCTATCTATCTGCAGAGCTGGGTTGATATGCTGGATCTGGTGACACTAACCTATCTATCTGCAGGACTGGGGTGATATGCTGGTTTTGGTGACATTAACCTATCTATCTGCAGGGCTGGGGTGATATGCTGGTTCTGGTGACAGTAACCTATCTATCTGCAGGGCTGGGGTGATATGCTGGTTCTGGTGACACTAACCTATCTATCTGCAGGGCTGGGGTGATATACTGGTTCTGGTGACACTAACCTATCTATCTACAGGCTGGGGTGATATGCTGGTTCTGGTGACAGTAACCTATCTATCTGTGGGGATGGGGTGATATGCTGGTTCTGGTGACAGTAACCTATCTATCTGCAGGGCTGGGGTGATATGCTGGTTCTGGTGACAGTAACCTATCTATCTGCAGGGCTGGGGTGATATGCTGGGTCTGGTGACACTAACCTATCTATCTGCAGGGCTGGGGTGATATGCTGGTTCTGGTGACAGTAACCTATCTATCTACAGGCTGGGGTGATATGCTGGGTCTGGTGACACACTCCCTTTAAAGTGGACACTCTACTTGCTGGAGTATATGTTAATGGTTTATAGTAATTGTTGTCAGCCAGTATTGGGTAGATATATTAGAGACCAGACCACTTAAGCTCAATATTATAGTTCTCACATAACAGTAGAGTTGTGTGCCGCCATGTGGCGCCTCGGGAGTACTGATCTATTCTATACAGTAAGGGCCCAAATAGTCTTCTATTAGAGGGCGGTATTAGGGATCTGTATGACTGGGAGGTTGTATGAAGCTGTGATACATCTCAGTACATTAGTCCTAAGTCATCATCGGGTTAAGAGCCAAGCCGCTTATCCCCGCACTAGTCTTGCTTTTCTAATCCTCGTCCCTCCCGCTCCTTACATTACACAGGACATACTGAGCAGATAACACAGAGTCCAACTTCATTAGTGCAGCTATCCAGATCTGTAATAATTGTCATTATCGCTTTACATCATTATTCTTAATAATCATAATAATTTCCACCACTGATAAGGAGACGCAATCCGTCCAGCCGTATAGACTGTGTATCTGGCAGGATATGTCATGTACAGTATACGGCCTCCCCTCCCGACTGGAAAGCATCATCTCATTCCTCCATGTCACTGAGAATCAGGAAAATGTACTTGTCTTCTTCATTGACCCTGCAAGAGGTGTTCTACTCCAGACTGATAGGAGACTGCGTTATATCTGCTCCTCCTGTCAGATAACTGGAGTGTGTGAGACTCCCTGTATATGGTATCAAAGACACTCTGCTACATATTTTTCATTAGAGGTCAATATTATAACAGTAATATTTCTGTTCATAGGGAACAGTATAATAGCAGTTATAATGTTCAACAATCAGCGGTATTATAGTAGTTATATTCTTGTACATAGGAGCAGTATTATAGTAGTTATATTCTTGTACGTAGGAGCAGTATTATAGTAGTTATATTCTTGTACATAGGAGCAGTATTATAGTAGTTATATTCTTGTATAAAGGAGTAGTATTATCGTAGTTATATTCTTGTACATAGGAGTAGTATTATAGTAGTTATATTCTTGTACATAGGAGCAGTATTATAGTAGTTATATTCTTGTGCATAGGAGTAGTATTATCGTAGTTATATTCTTGTACATAGGAGCAGTATTATAGTAGTTATATTCTTGTACATAGGAGGTAGTATTATTGTAGTTATATTCTTGTACATATGAGCAGTATTATAGGAGTTATATTCTTGGACATAGGAGTAGTATTATTGCAGTTATATTCTTGTACATAGGAGTAGTATTATAGTAGTTATATTCTTGTACATAGGGGTAGTATTATAGTAGTTATAGTCTTGTATATAGTAGTAGTATTATCGTAGTTATATTCTTGTACATAGGAGTAGTATTATAGTAGTTATATTCTTGTACATAGGAGCAGTATTATAGTAGTTATATTCTTGTATATAGGAGTAGTATTATCGTAGTTATATTCTTGTACATAGGAGTAGTATTATTGTAGTTATATTCTTGTACATAGGAGTAGTATTATAGTAGTTATATTCTTGTACATAGGGGGCAGTATTATAGTAGTTATATTCTTGTACATAGGAGTAGTATTATTGCAGTTATATCCTTGTACAGTATGTAGCGAGGAGTACTATAGTAGTTATAGTTGTCTCCCTTTGGGGCAGTATTCTCAGCCTGCATATTTCTCATTGTATTAGTAGCCCTGCTCTCTACTATCAGGCCCCCTCCTGTCTCGCCACAGATGTACTTCTCACTTTCATACTGTCTCATTTAATATATATAGCACATTCAGTTCTCTTCATTAACCACATGTGAAGCACTGAGTCATTCTCTCTGCAGCTGCAATGTATTCTAAGATTTCATGCTGGGCTACTAGAAGGATTTAGGGTTTGTATGTTTGGTGATATAACTTGTTAATAACTTGGATTCATCAGAATTTACTGAAGTATTAAGACTTCAGACAATATTAGTGGTGGGAAATGTTGTGTGTATTATTGTCATACGACAAATCAGAAAGTTGTGGGTCTAATGATGGATCCCTTATTATAAGTTTCCCCTCATTTTGAGATTTGATACAAGAAGTGACGCTACAAGTACTTTGCTACAAGTACGTCTCTTTTCGGACCCCCGAGTATAATGATCGGCAGCCCGGGAGAGGTAAGAAACATAAAAAACACTGTTACTTACCTCTCCACAATCCAGGCAGGCTTCGGCCTAGTCGTCTGACGTCTCATGACCCCGGCCTGCGTCCCGGGTCATGTGACGTCTAACGCCATTGAAGATGGACTACTTCGGAGGCCGACAGCGTAGGAGCCAGGATATAGGTGAGTAAGTGAGGGTTTTTTTTGTTTTTCTCCCCCTGGGTCTCCGATTATTATACTCTGGGGTCTGAAAAGGGACATAATACTGAGTGCAGGGGCCACTATGGGGCATAATACTGTATGCAGGGGCCACTATTGGGCATAATAGAGCACGCAGGAAAGCGTAGGAGGGGGTCGGTCGAGGTCTTTGGCGTCGGTGTCGGTCAGGGGGGGGACCCCATGTCAAAAGTTCGCCATGGGGCCCCGCCATTACTAGTTACGCCACTGTAAGAGTCCATTCACATCTTGCTAGTGAGATCCATTCTTCTGACTACTCGTGAAGTCAAAAAATAATCATTCTGTAGCAGAAGGGAGGAAGGAAACGTTCCCTATTATTTTCTCTCTACCATCTGCCATGATATAATCCATGTTAATGGGACATAAATTATCCAGAAGCCAATGGAAAAGTGGCCTAGACGTGGGTTTAGATACCCAAGTAATGTCACATTGCTAAGATTGGTGGAAATCTGTCCACTGGGAACCCTACTGATCCCCAGAATGAAGCAGCTGCCGCACTGGCCTTGCTGAAGAAGAGATATACCAATAAGTTCTCCATTATTGAAAAGGGGAATCTAACTCTAGCACCACCTTTTGGAAGATAGATCCCTATAGATAAATGCCTGGTTTTCTAAGAAACCTGGTGACACTGATTAAGATCAAAGCCAAAAAAGAATATCTCCTCCAAAAGAATTAAACACATCTCCGTAGCTGTTTTGGAGTTATTGCTCCTCATCAGTATGAAATACTGGTTAGGCTAGGTGAGAGGTCATAAATTTGGATCAGAAGGGTACTGTATCTCCTTAGAGAGATATCTGCTGATGAGTGTCTTTTCCTTTTGGGGGAGACCTTCTGGATTCTCTTTAATCCCTATCAGCGTCACTAGATTTCTTTGAAAACCAAGCATTGATCTATAGGGATCTACCTTCCAACAGGTGGCACTAGAGCATGATGAAGAAGGTATTTGCCTATTCCTTTCCCAGAATTCTTAGTAGAACATGTATGGTCTCTACACTCCATAAGGTAGTCTGTTTCATGCAACGGTTACCCCTCCTAATCCAGGAGATAAGTCACTTGCAGAGATGTCTAGCATTGGTTTCAACAACTATACAGTCTGAGAAGACATGTATGCTTGACCAAGCCATGTAGCCATGTGTATTGGAGTGTGGCCAACGGTTGTCAAAAGTGTATGGCCAGCTTAACACTTTAAGTCCTGAAATTGCATGGTCTTCAAAAGGTTAGGCAGATAAGGAGATACACCATATATTCCTTCTAATAAAGTTCTGAGCATTCCTTGAGATTCCTTTTCAAGCAATATAAGCTAGGTAAAATCAAAGACAAGGAGATAATGAAATCATTAAGACTTTCCATGACAAGATAAGGAAGCTTCATGGTGTTAATATGGAGTGGAGATCGTTCACAGAAGGACCTGTCAAATGCTGTGGCCTTATCTGGGCCCTCACACAGTGCAGAGAGGCTCCATGTTTATGGCTTAGCAAAGTTAACTGGAGGAATTAGAAAACACTCACTCCCCGAGATTAAAATAAACCCTGCTGTAGGGATCATTAAGTTATCTGCCCGTCCGATCATTAACCACTTGATCAGCTGCCACCAGCTCATCCAAGACGATGTCCTTGGGTGTTGCTTACTTAACATGTAGGGCCAGTCAAGCATGCAGACCACAGTGGTTGAACCAAATGAGAAGTCCTACAACTTTAAAAGTCACCTTTAACCCCTTTAAGACATTCTTTCTGCTTCTTCCAAGGAAAATAATTAGACGATAAAAAGAAAAATAATTAGACAAAAAAAAAAATTAATTAAAAAAAATATTAAATGTTTTTGGATTTTTTTTTTTCTCCATCCATCCAATTTCTCCAGAATTATTGAAAAGTAATTTTTTTTCTCCTTCATTATATATAGAGCGAAACTCTCCAATCTTAAATCCGTCGATTTATACGTTCCTGGAATTCACACTTTGTTAATAGTTCCCTTGGATTGTAATAGACTCAATAAATCCACTTTAATCATTTTATAATAAAGTCCCGCACATTTTGTTCCAAAGAATTTCTTATAAAATATTGAACATTTCTTTTTACAGAGGTGTTTTATATATTTTCGCTTCTAGACTCCTAGTATTCCTATGTGACAGCAGCGGACACATTTTTTGCTGATATTTTTGAATTATTAAGGGTTTGATATTTTTGGATATTCGGAAATTTTGTGGGTTTTTTTTAAAATTTTTGTAAGTAATAATAATGTTATGTTTAGATTTTTATTTTGTACTCTAAATCGCAAAAATTTAATTTTTATACACATGTAAAAATCTAGCCATGTTTGTACTATTGATTTTTTTCTGTATATTTTCCTGTAATTCACACTTTTTGGATTTTACAGGTCTGCCAGTGGGGATAGCTATAGTAGGTGCAATCGTTACCAATTCTTCTGCTATAGGGTCCCAAAGGACTCTCTACAATATAAGGGTAAGTTCACACAGAGTCTTTTTGGTCAGGATTTTGAGGCCGTATTCGTGACCAAAAAGATGGCTCCCATTGATTTCAATGGGAGCCGCTCAGGAGCTTTTTCTGGGAGGCGGCTTGTGCCGGTTCCCGGAAAAAGAAGCGAGATGCTCGTTCTTCAGGTCATTTTGCCTCGCGATTCGGGCAGAAGACACACCCTCTCTCCGGACTAGGCCCATTCATTGGGCCTAATCCGGAGCAGAGCGTGCGACTGGATGCCGGTGCAGTGCACCGGATTTCAGTCGCAGCTACCGGAGGCTGCCTCAGGTTCTGATCCAAATAACTCAGTGTGAACTTACCCTAAGAGGACACCAATACTATAGGTAGCATGTGGAGCCCATGGCCCTGTTATAAGTTTTTCACTAGGGGTTGAAAAACTTCAAGTTCCGGCCTTTTTTTTTTTATTTTTTTTTGTTTTCACCTCTAAAATTTTAGTTAATTAAGTGAAAATAATGTACAAATTTTTGCTAAATTTTTTTGCACAATAAAGGCCTAATATTTTTGGATAATGGTGAATTTTTATTTATTTTTTGCAGTGTTTACAAGTAAATTTTTACATCTATAGTTACTGAAAACTCAAAATTTTATTTTTTTTTAAAACTTGTAACTTGAAATTTTATCATTTTTGTACTTTTATGGGGGGTTTCTGTAAATTTAGCACACAATTACCACTATTCCACAATATTATATAATAGTGTTCCACTATTTGTCTCTCCCCGACACAACAACACAATATACTGCAAACTTGACAGTGACTGTGTCTGGTAACAATGAAGGGGACGGGCCTTCAATTATAGATCAGCAGAGCCCTCACTTGGTCAACGGTGGTCCCTGGATTGACACGAATAACGATATGTAGGGTCAACCCAAAAGTCTCCCAACATAAAGCGAATCATACAAATTAGAAGATCGACTGTGTTAGATATTTTCAGATAACCAAAAATTTCAGATTTCGGCATGACCGGCCACAAATGGATGAGTTGTAGGGTTGAGATTTCAGGATCGTTTTTTAAAATCCGATTTTCAATCATTTTCCAGCCAATCGCTGATCGATCGTCGATCAGGATCCGCTCCCAATCACTCAACCCGAATGAGTTGTTGAGTCACTGTGGTTTTTTTTCCAGTTGACAATGTTGATGGTGGGATCATACGTACTCAACAATCCCACCATCAATCATAATCGAAGCCACCAAAAAAAGTGTGTGTTTGTCTTTTCCAGCCATACATACTTGGTCAATCTGAGCAAGGAGGTTGGAAAGATGGTCAAGCTAATCTTCAACCAGCAGCTATCTGAAAGTATGGTCAACGTTAGGACTGTGAACATATTACGTCAGCAGGCATGTTTTACGGGACTTTTATGGGATGCTAAAAAAATACATCCATTGAGGATTATATCAGTCCTGGGCAGGATTATCAGAGGTTTACTATGTGCTGATAATTGAATAGGACACCTAGTGATGATGGACATAAAAGACCAAACACATGGGCAGTAGTTTATGCTCCATGAAGCTCTATGTTTATCTGCAGTTTGTTTGACTTCTTCACCATTGTTTATTTGCCCATCACATCTGCTGAGAGTTTGTTGAAAGCACATACAAGGATCTGAGTCAATTACCATTATCTGACACTACTACCCCCATTAACCAGAACAACTTTCACCTATTATACAATAGGAACCCTCAATGAGCACCGCACATGCAGGACTTTGTCCATACAAAAAAAAAAGCAGATTCACAGCAGAGAGCCTGCAAGCGGACACCGGCCATTTGCTTTAAAAATCCATTGAAATGAATGGGTTTTTAAACTGACCGTATGCAAACTGTCCCCAACCTGTTTTTTCTGCAATTTTGGCATAATCACAGCGGGGAGACGGTGGCGTAAATTTGAACTCCCCCTGAGAAAGAACCCCAAAGCTTTCTCCTTGGACTTCTGGATCTAGGGCTCGAGCTCAATAGATTGTTTAGGCTATGTTCACGAAGGTGCAGAATTCAAAGAATCTGTATTTACCAGAAAAGGCAAAAGTCGCAGTCACTGGTGTCTCATGAGTCCCTGTTTGTCCCAGTACAGAGAGCAGAATATCTTTCTACTGCAAGTGACTGCAAGATGTTCCTCTTAGGCACCTCATACAATTACAAATTGCTCCTATGTTCCAGACGTCACGTGGGCCTGCATCTTAGCAGGTCCAGCTCACATGATGTCCTGTCCATTATTGAAGATGACTGACAACAGCGGGCAGTGCACCAGAGCCCAGGAGATGTAAGTAAAAATGCTTTTTTATGTGTGTATCCTCCCATGGGTCTCCGTTCATTATACTCTGGGATCTGAAAATACCCAGAAGTATATAAATTGTTCATGGGTGGTCCAAAACGGATCATAATACTGTGTGCAGGGGCCACTGTGGGGCATAATAGTGTGTGCAGGGGCAACCATAGGGCATAATACTGTGTGCAGGGGCCACTATGGGGCATAACAGGGTGCAGGAATGCGGGGAGAATCAGTTGGGGTCTTTGGGGGGGGGGACATTTCAAATGTTTTTCAATATTGCTTCCTATGTACTAGAATATAACTACTATAATACTACTCCTATATACAAGAATATAACTACTGTAATACTACTCCTATGTACAAGAATATAACTACTATAATACTACTCCTATGTACAAGAATATAACTACTATAATACTACCCCCTGTGTACAAAAATATAACTACTATAATACTACTCCTATGTACAAGAATATGACTACTGTAATACTACTCCTACTGTATGTACAAGAATATAACTACTATAATACTGCTCCTATGTACAAGAATATAACTACTATAATACTGCTCCTATGTACAAGAATATAACTACTATAATACTGCTCCTATGTACAAGAATATAACTACTATAACACTACTCCTATGTACAAGAATATAACTACTATAGTACTGCTTCTATATACAAGAATATAACTACTGTAATACTACTCCTATGTACATGAATATAACTACTATAATACTGCTCCTATGTACAAGAATATAACTACTATAATACTGCTCCTATGTACAAGAATATAACTACTATAATACTGCTCCTATGTACAAGAATATAACTACTATAATACTACTCCTATGTACTAGAATATAACTACTATAATACTGCTCCTATATACAAGAATATAACTACTATAATACTGCTCCTATATACAATAATATAACTACTATAATACTACTCCGATGTACAAGAATATAACTACTATAATACTGCTCCTATATACAAGAATATAACTACTATAATACTGCTCCTATATACAATAATATAACTACTATAATACTACTCCGATGTACAAGAATATAACTACTATAATACTGCTGTTATGTACAAGAATATAACTACTATAATACTGCTCCTATGTACAAGAATATAACTACTATAATACTACTCCTATGTACAAGAATATAACTACTATAATACTGCTCTTATGTACAAGAATATAACTACTATAATACTACTCCTATGTACAAGAATATAACTAGTATAATACTACTCCTATGTACAAGAATATAACTACTATAATACTGCCCCTATGTACAAGAATATAACTACTATAATACTACTCCTATGTACATGAATATAACTACTATAATACTGCTCCTATGTACAAGAATATAACTACTATAATACTGCTCCTATGTACAAGAATATAACTACTATAATACTGCTCCTATGTACAAGAATATAACTACTATAATACTACTCCTATGTACAAGAATATAACTACTATAATACTGCTCCTATGTACAAGAATATATCTACTATAATACTGCTCCTATGTACAAGAATATAACTACTATAATACTACTCCTATGTACAAGAATATAACTACTATAACACTGCTCCTATGTACTAGAATATAACTACTATAATACTGCTCCTATATACAAGAATATAACTACTATAATACTGCTCCTATATACAATAATATAACTACTATAATACTACTCCTATGTACAAGAATATAACTACTATAATACTGCCTCCTATGTACAAGAATATAACTACTATAATACTGCTCCTATATACAATAATATAACTACTATAATACTACTCCTATGTACAATAATATAACTACTATAATACTGCTCCTATATACAAGAATATAACTACTATAATACTGCTCCTATATACAATAATATAACTACTATAATACTACTCCTATGTACAAGAATATAACTACTATAATACTACTCCTATGTACAAGAATATAACTACTATAATACTGCCTCCTATGTACAAGAATATAACTACTATAATACTGCTCCTATATACAATAATATAACTACTATAATACTGCTCCTATGTACAAGAATATAACTACTATAATACTACTCCTATGTACAAGAATATAACTACTATAATACTGCCTCCTATGTACAAGAATATAACTACTATAATACTGCTCCTATATACAATAATATAACTACTATAATACTGCTCCTATGTACAAGAATATAACTACTATAATACTGCTGTTATGTACAAGAATATAACTACTATAATACAGCTCCTATTTGTATTGGATATCTTCCTCTCTGCTGGATACTGCCCTATGTTTTGGTAAAAGACAATAAAGCATAAAAATCATAATCAAAACAAAAGCTCTGGCATAAATAGGTTAAGGGTTAAGTTCCATCAGTAGTGGGATGGGTAGATGGACACAAACAAGAATGAGTTGAACTTGGATTAAAGGGGTTGTCCACGATTTTTAGTAACTTGAGTAAGCCACTGTTCTTGGGGGTCCTCAAGGATTATGCAGCAATGATGTCACAAATGATGTGTGTGATGTCATTACTGCAGGAACGGCAGGGATCCCAAGGACCACAACTAGTTCATCGTGGGATGCTTTATATGCTCTTACATTTTATTATATGGATTTACAATACTTAGATATTTTTCAGTTAGAAAAATGAACGGCCTTCAAGTCATGTTTAGTCTAACTATAGCGAAAAAAGAAGTTTCAAAAAGTTAAAAAAAAGTGTTAAGATTCAGAGAAAGATAGGAGGAAAAATAAACAGAATTCGGCATACCATTTATAAATGTGATATTAATTCGCCGAGCTGAATATTGAAATAAAATAAGAAATCCCTCTCGCAGCTACACAACCAACCACTGAAACGTCTTGGTTCCCACTAAACGGTGACATGATATTCTTGGCCGAGAAGCGGCTTCACGCAGACCAAAGAAGTAGCTTTTATAATCAACTTACCAAGGCTGGTATTTAATCGTTGACAATTTAATATCTCGCAGATGGTCGTCTTGACAGACTATTGCGCGGTGTCCATTTCGGAATAATTCAATAATAATATTTTTGACTTCCGTAGATGACAGCCTATCCCATAATTTCACTTAAGGAGGGGGGTTAATAGTTACAATTTGCAATTTTTTTTCTCGTCTATGTTTCACAGATGAGTCCAAGCCCACCTCTGTTTTTTGGAATCATAAAATTCCAGATGGGTGATCCTTAATGCCCTTCTATATCCAAGAGAAACAAACAAAAGTATCGAAGGATTAAGACGTACAGAGCCCAGAACAAACTGGGAATGAGATGGAACAGAGCATAACAGTGGAGCGTCTGGCAGACAGATAAGTCTATACCACGACTGACGGATCGCTCTTCCCGTACTCTTAATGGCGATATAAATTTACACGTTTCCCATCCCAGCTGTAAACAATGGGGATCTCTACTCTTATTGTAAAAACCTAAGGGTGCTGTATGTATCCAAAGGAGGCTGCAAATGGAGTCTGCTCACTTTATATCCTCATAATGCCATTGGGAAATTTACTGTATATAACGCTTTAGAAAAACAGAACTGAGTTTAAAAAAAAAAAAAATCTATAAAAAAATTCCAAAAACAAATGTGTGAAAAAAATCTAAAACCAATGAAATGGGTAAAAAAAAATTCTAAAAACAGAATCAAATGTCCAAAAGATTTTTAAAAACAGAATCAAATGTGTAAAATAAATCTAATAACAGAATGAAATGTCCAAAAAAATCTAAAAACAGAATCAAATGTCTGAAAAAAATTCTAAAAACCGAATCAAATGTCCAAAAGATTTTTAAAAACAGAATCAAATGTGTAAAATAAATCAAAAACAGAATGAAATGTCCAAAAAAAATCTAAAAACAGAATCAAATGTCTGAAAAAAATCCAAAAACAGAATCAAATGTGTATAAAAAAAATTCTAAAAACAGAATGAAATGTCAAAAAAAAAATAAAAACAGAATCAAATGTGTAAAAAAAAAATGAAAAACAGTATCAAATTTCTGGAAAAAAAATTCCCAAAACAGAATGAAATATGTAAAAAAAAATCTAAAAATGGAATCAAATATCCGAAAAAAAATGTAAAAACAGAATCAGGCATTGTATAATCAAAGGAGATTCTTACGGTAAGTTCATTCAACATAATTTTTAGTGTTTTGCCCCATGATTCATCCTATACATGTAAATAGTGCTTGTGCAACCCTGGGCAAATTTTTCATGGAAATAAGTAGCCACTGGCAAAGCACTTGCTTCAGTGCAGGTCGAAAATGTCCATGCATAGCTGGTGGGTGACTTCAAGTGACCTGTAGGGGTTGGTGTCTGGGCAGCAGTTCGGGAGGATCCAGGTCAGACCAAATGGTTTACTGGCCACGGAGGAGCCACAATGCAGCCACAATGGAGCAGCCATATTGCCACAGGCTCAGAACTGGTGGGCAGTTATCCGTGCCTCAATAGTGGCATAGACATATTGCCACTATAGACTGCAGAACAGTTATATTACTGTTTTTGGTACAAGCGGTATGATGAGTTCAGATTTAAACCCCCTGGTGAGGTGGATTAAAAAAAAAAATACAAAAAATAAGCCCTTATATGTATGTAAATAATGAAAAATGGCTACAGTAGGAAGGAGTTAAAGAGGATCTTCTCTCCTGACATCTGTTTCGGGAAGGTCCTTCAAGGTCAAGGTGTCAAGGTGTTGGAGAACTAAAGGAGGATGTTAGGATCCACATGCCCCAACCTGATCCTTTAGTTGTGACTGATGGCCCTCGTCCCTCAACATCTGGACTAGAGTAAGGGATATCAATTAGGTTGGGATGTGGAGAACTTGACTTCTTCCATGAACTCTCTGAAGGACCTCATTGGCATACAGAATGATGAGTATTTGACTACAGTGGCTATTCTTAGGGGTCCAACTTCTGGCGCTCCCACTGACCTGAGGGCTGTAGCCTTCAGAACATACATTGTGTAGTGGCCATGAACGATACTGACTACAGCTGTCTCCCCATCACAGCCAACTGGGCCCAATTTGTACCACAAATGCACCTTGAAGAAACTGACCAGTGGGGTGGCCCCACCAATCTGATATAAATTAGAGTTCACTTTCCAACCCTCTGGCTTTCCACCATGGGGCTGATCAGTAGAGTGTCTCGCACCATGGAATCGAGAAAGTAGATTCTGCCTAAAAATCAGTTCCAAATTCTTCCATGTGAGGATAAATTTTTAACATCAAAATCCTTGAAAACCCCTTTAAAAGGAATGTACTCACCCCATAAAATAAACATAATCCACAAAAAAAAAAAAAGTTTTTTTAAAAAAAACTAAAAAAAATAAACACTTGGCTTCCCCCCGCCGAAAAAAAAAACTGGCCATCGCTCCCATTTTGTGTACGGACCAGGTACTTTTTTGCGACGTGTGTGTTTGCCATGTGTGTATAATAGAAAGCTGCTAAAGGCGAAGAATTAAAAAATAGTTAACAAGGATCCAAAAAAAATTTTCGTTGTAACCACAGAGTTGTTAAGATTGACAGGGTTATTATGAATGAATGCTCATAAGTTTCTTGTGTGGGCACATTAGACTCGTCTGTGTCTCGCCAAATTTTTTTTGTTACGTTAAACTTTAATTTTCATTCACTCAAATCTATAAGAAAGTTGTCAGTTTTGTCCCAGATCCAGAACCATTTTCCACTGTTTGTGGAATTCCAGCAGCGTATGCCATGGTTTTTAAGACTTACTTTTTGCCATAGGCAGCGGAAAACTGGGTGAGTAAAATTTGACCAAAATTGGCTGTAAATACCTAGTACGATCTGAAAAAAAAGTGATTTGAAATTCTCTGGAATGCTCTACCCCGGACAATCAGATTTACTCCCAATTTCTACAGTTTCAAACGCAAACTAAAGACACATCTTTTCAGACAGGTCTATCACAATCCACTTTATGTAGTTTTACTTTAATTCACTTTAATAGACTCTGGCAGAGAAGACTCTAAAAAACTGAAGTCTGGATGTATTAGGAGAAAAAGTTGAAAAATAGGAGCATTGCCCTTCTAGGGTGCGGAATCCAAGGGGGAGCAGTGATAGATTGCTGATGACACCCAATTATACACATCTTCCCCCTGACATCACCCCTGCACTAATACAGAACACCAGCAACTATCTCTCTGCTGTCTCTAATATCATGTCCTCGCTCTATCTGAAACTAAATCTCTCCAAGACTGAACTACTACTGTTTCCACCATCTAATAGATCTGTCCCTGATATATCCATTGCAGTCTCAGGCCTTACTATAACTCCTAGGCAGTAGGCCCGCTGCCTCGGGGTCATGTTTGACGCAGACCTTTCCTTCACCCCCCATATTGAATCACTCACACGTTCATGTCACCTCCACCTCAAAAACATCTCCAGAATACACCCTTTCCTCACCAGAGATACACTAAAGACACTTATTGTCTCTCTGATTCATTCTCGCCTTGACTACTGTAATTCCTTACTAATCGGTCTTCCCCTCACTAAACTCTCTCCTCTACAATCTATTCTGAATGCAGCGGCCAGGCTCATCTATCAGTCTAGACGCTGCAACGATGCCCCTGGTCTGTGCCAGTACATTGGCTGTCTATTCATTATAGAATAAAATATAAAGTTATCACTCTCATCCACAAGGCTCTCCATAATGCTGCACCTCCATACATTTCCTCCCCCATCTCTGTCTACCGCCTAACCCGTGCTCTCCGCTCACTCAATGACCTAACACTTACATCCTCTATTATCAGAACCTCCCATGCTCGTATACAAGACTTCTCCCGAGCTGCACCACTTCTCTGGAATGCTCTACCCCGGACAATCAGATTTACTCCCAATTTCTACAGTTTCAAACGCAAACTAAAGACACATCTTTTCAGACAGGTCTATCACAATTCCTAATGTAAACCCTTCCTTACTACAATTAGAATCCCCAAAATTTGACCTTCCTCTGTCCCTGCTCCCACATTACCCCACATGATATGATGTTATCTCAGGCTATCTTTATATGTCCAAGCTCCATCCACATGTTACAGGACACGACTGGTGACGGCTCATAAAGTTTTATGTTTGTGTAATGACAGTCACCTCTATTACAAAATTATCTGACCCCCTGTATAAGCAATGCCACCCCTGCTACCTCTTGTGTCACCCCCTCTACCTCATAGATTGTAAGCTCTTGTGAGCAGGGCCCTCAGTCCCGTTGTGTGAAATGACTTTCTTTGTAATGTATCTTTGTCTGTATTTGAACCCTATAAATTGTACAGTGCTGCGGAATACGTTGGCGCTATATAAATAAAATGTATTATTATTAGTTATAGATTGTTATATTCATCTAAAGAAAAATCTAAATAAATTAAAAAACAAAAAATCTATTCATATAATAAAATAAATATGTTGAATTTCAAAAAAATTTTGCTACATAATTCTGCTACATTTGGGCCTTAAAACTGAATTCGGCATTGTATTCTTCTTAAAGGCATTGCTTTCCTTTCCAAACCAATTGTAGTGGCACGTAGAGACCTTTAATAAGAATAGAAATACACCAATCAGTGAAGCAAGGCAGAGATAATCACCAAATATAAAAATCAGTTTGCAAGTGCACCTGGGGTGGGGCCTAATTTACCTGATTTGCCTACAGACAGCGGCAAGTGCCTTTGGCGTTCTTCTGGAATGGCAGCAATGGTTGTGAATGACATTTTCGGCGTCTGGCGGCATCACAAAATCTGTAGGGAGTTCTCCCAAATAAGGCCCCGCCCCTAGTGCACTTGCAGACTGATTTGCCTATCCATACAAAGGTGATTATCTTGCCATAGCTTCATCAGTTTGTGGCCACACGGGTATGTTCGTTTGGATGTCAAAAAATTAAGCTTTGCAGATAATTCTGATAAAAACGGTATCGTTTTGTGTATCCATCTCCTATGCGGAGCTCTGCGTCTCCATGGTTACAGACTACGAACTGTGTAGTCTGGTCCCGCAGTGATGTTTCCTTTCACGTCTGCCAATTCTTGATAATGAATACTAAATAGATTGGTAATACAAATCAAATCAAATCAAATCAAAAAAGCTTTATTGGCACGTCCGAATAGATATTTGGCATTGCCAAAGCTAGTAAAGTGGGGGGGGAGTTGGACTCGGGACTCGGGTGGGTGAGTGGTGGGGGTGGGGTGGGTGGTTTGGGGTATAACAGTCCATGGAGTCTCATCTTCCTCTTCGTTGGTGACCGTTATATGGGGAGGTGGGGTGGGGCGGGGCGATTGGTTTGGGGTATAACAGTCCGTGGAGTCTCATCTTCCTCTTCGTTGGTGACCGCTATATGGGGAGGTGGGGTTGGAGGTGGGGGTGGGGTGGATAAATATAACAGTCCATGGAGTCTCATCTTCCTCTTCGTTGGTGACCGCTATATGGGGAGGTGGGGGTGGGGCGGGTGTATTGGGATAAATATAACAGTCCGTGGAGTCTCATCTTCCTCTTAGTTGGTGACTGCTATATGGGGAGGTGGGGGTGGGGCGGGTGTATTGGGATAAATATAACAGTCCGTGGAGTCTCATCTTCCTCTTGTTTGGTGACAGCTGGACACGTATTGGGCAGCGATCTCCACAGTGGCCTCTTCTTCTCCCAGTAGGATGTAGAGTTTCCTCTTCTCATCTGCAGATATGAAGTCTGGGATGTGGCAGAGAGTCTTTGGTAGTAGACGGCCCTCACAGCTGAGTATTTGGTGCAGTGTAGCAGGAAGTGGGTCTCGTCTTCTAGGGCCCCCTACTGTCATTTAGCTTTACGTCTTCATGTCCTGTTCCTCCTTACACCCCCCTAAAGATTGCTCAGACTAGAACAATATATTTGTATAGATAAATATGTGACCCCATACAAAATGGCTGCTGGGCAGACCCTGAGTCCTGCTGCTCAATGCGTGTAGCAGATATTGTGCAATGTCTTGTGATTCATAGTGAATTCCCTCAGTGTCACCTCGGCAATAAGCACAGGATATGTTAAATTTTGTTTATAGGCAGATCTGATGGTTATTAGGTGACCGCAGTACCCAATACGGCATCGCCCTCCTCTCCTCTGCTCCGGGGAATGAGGAACAGATGTGCAGAGGAACCATCAATGCCGCTTGTTTTCAATGACTTATCTCATAAAATATTGGCTTGGAAGACTGCTGAGCTCCTACAGGAGCGAGGAGATGAGTGAGGCGGACGATAAAAGGTAGCAAAAAAAAATTGCTGGTTAATGTTAAAAAAGCAAAAAGAAAACTAAAGCTACAAATGTTTTTGGAAGTTGCTAGGTTACCCCAAATGCTGAGGTGCTTTTCAGTATATTTTAGAATAAGAGTAGGCAGATGTTTCTGGTACCAAAGGCAAATGAACCATAGAAAGAAGTCATTCAGCTCCTACTGGGCCCTTGGAGAGAGGAAGGGCCCCATCGTAATTGCATCTCGTAGTTAGAGATGAAAAATATGAAATATAACTACAGAAAATCGGGGTGGGAAAAGATCGGATCCCGATCGGCAATCGAGTAAATTTCACGATCGCGATCCGATCCCGCCTAAAAAAGAATGGAATTCCAATCCCAATCACTCAACCCACTTACCTGCACAGAACCGCTGCCACTCCCCGGAACTCCAGGCCGTTGTTCTCTCCTCTCTCTCTTCGCACGCTGGCAGAGCACTGTGCGCGCCTCCGCCTCTATAGACTAGTGTTACTGCTGGGAGTAGGCGGGGCTTGTTGTGGCTTAGGAGAGTGTGGGCGGGTACAGGGAGGGGTGACGTGAGTGATGCACTCACGTCTCCCCACCCTGTACCCACACACACTCTTCTAAGCCACAACAAGCCCTGCCTTCTCCTAGCATCAGTCACATCAGCCTAGGGAGGCAGGGGCGCCCGGAGCCCCAGGGAGTGGCATACACACCGGGAGAGGAGGTGGCAGTGGTTCTGTGCAGGTAAGTGGGGGGGACTAAGTAGCTGGTGGATTTTGTAATCAGTACATAGCGTGGAGTCCAAAAAATGAAGCCTTCAATTTTTGGACTCCACGCTGTGAAGTGACCAGGATCGTTTTTAAAATCCGATCGGAAATGATCAGAAATCGGATTTCAAAGAGGACCTTTCACTGATTTGGGTACAGGCAGTTCTATATATTGCTGGAAAGCTGACAGTGCGCTGAATTCAGCACACGTCGGCTTTCCCGATCTGTGCCCCGGGTAAAGAGCTATCAGTCCCGGTACCGTAGCTCCTTACAGTCATAAGGGCATTTCTGACAGTCAGTCAGGTACGTCCTTCTCCACAGCAGCGCCTATAGCATTGTACTGTGTGAGCGGGGAGGAACGCTCCCTCCCCTCCTGATAATATTCATCTATGGACGAGCACTGTGAGAAGAGGGAGGGGGGCGTTCCTCCCCGCTTACACTGTACAGCGCGATAGGCACTGCTGTGGAGAAGGACATACCTGACTGACTGTCAGGAACGCCCTTCTGACTGTAAAGAGCTACGGTCCCGGGACCGATAGCTCTTTACCCGGGGCACAGATCGGGAAAGCCGACAGTGCGCTGAATTCAGCGCACTGTCGGCTTTCCAGCAGTGTATAGAACTGCCTGTGCCCAAATTGGTGAAAAGTCCTCTTTAAAATCGATCCTGAAATCTCAAGATCAGCTCAACCCCATCTACAAGAAATGTTATACATTTCCTATAAGAGAGAAATGAATCACTCACATAAATATACGGTAATGTGATAATAAATGGTACAAAAAGAAAGTCAAACTAGTCCCACAAAAAACAAGACCCCTTCCAACTACATTGATCTGAAGCTACAAACAATTATTATTATTAACAATAGACACAAAAACATAAAAAAATATATAGATATGGTTCGTAAATTCACAAATAGTCTAGTAAGGATCAATATACAGATTTGTGGTGGCCACAAGGCTTTGGGCTAGGCCATTGGTGGTGTGAGCATTAGTAGGATTTGCACTAATTTAATCCCCTACGGCTAGCACTGGCAGTGATGGTTGGCCATAGAACTCTTCACACTGCAGGTTTTGCTGTTGATAATAAAAAGAAGGACCAAGGAATGAACCACTGCCCGTAAGTTGCAGAAATTTCTCGAGAAGGTCTACAAGATGTGGAGATTTCATCCTCGGTATGGAGGATAACCCTTAATCCGGAGTAGATTTCACCAGTCACCACCCCATATCACTGCTGGTGGAGGAGAAGGCATACAATAAGTGCATTAATAGGATCGGGAACAAAACTTTAAATAAACTTTATTTAGACCAATGCAATGAACTTCTCAAAAAGATAAAAAGGGGTCATGGCCAAATTATGGGTTTCCTGGCTCCACATATGGTGAAGTACAGATTAAAATAAACCATTTTTCATTTGCTACTGTAGATAACATTCTGGTGGATTGCGAGTGGCAGGAATCCATCCCGAGTTGCTTTCCGTCTGCGCGCAGGAGCTGTTAAATTGATTTGAGGGCAGCTGTCCAAAGATGAAGGTCAGATACCACTTAAGCATCTTGTTCAAGGATTTTTGAATGTTTTTCTTGGAGTGCGGACAATGGGGAGGCAGACATGGGGGTGTCAAGTAATGTTCTAAACCTTTTACAAGTGGACTCTATTTGGGTTTTTTTTTTTTTTAAGGTCTTCTTCTGAAAGTTTTGAGTTTCATTCACCCCGTTGACTTCTGCAGCTTGACTCACGCTAATACACCTAATTTTTTGGTTTGGCCGAAATCCAAAGTATGGGATATTTTAGTCTACAGTTTAAGCCTCTCGATATCTGTTACGGCACCTCTTATTATTATTACTATTTGCACACGACTTCAGTCAAGAATGAAGCGAAATGTGAAAAGGCTTTATAAATAGAGGGACTTTATGTGTCTTGAGGGTCAACAATTGCCCAAAAATAAAGCACGCGGTGTCTGGTATCTCCAAACTATGCAGAGATAGAAGCCCCCTATGTGAATTGATTTCAATATACAAAGCTGGCAAGCTGATTGGATTGGGCAGAACCATGGTGGTACCTCAATGATCTCAGGTAGTAGGAGGGCAATGGACTGTGATGACACCTTCTTGATTTCAGATAGGAGGAGGACAATGGACTACCGATGGTGTAACGTGAAGGTAATGGACAAAGTGACGCAACTGAATAAAGTTTGAAGAGTTCCTTCAGTGGCATAACTAGGAATGGCAGGGCCTGAAGGTGAACATTTGACATGTCCTAGGCTCTGTGTTAGCGGCTACTACTGCTACCCCAGTAGTTACGCCTTACAGACATTTAGAATAGGAAGAAAAACCATCCCAGCACCTTACCCAACTCAGACTCCACACTTGACACAATCATCGATGTCAGTAAGACCAATGTCCAAGTTACATTACTATGATGGCATCTTGATGATCTCAGATATGAGAAAGACCATGGACTATGATGGTATCTGAGCTCAGATAGGGGAGGGACCTTGGACTATAATCGCACCTTGATGATCTTAGATAAGAACTAAGGCTGACCAAACACAGTAGAGTCATGTCAACTAACCTCAAAGATTTCTGGAGGATCGACTGACTATGGAGCTGCCCAACTAACCCCCATCTGGCGGAGGAAAGAAGGGTCAGGCTGTTGGTTTTTAACATGCCCTATTCTATAGTTGTTAGAGGTGATAAGTCATCACCAAAGCTTTCTGGCAGTGGCCCACTGGACTCTCTACATTTAGAACACAAGCGCACTAGGCAGCAGGGTCTAGAACAGATGCTCCAATGCGACCATTATAATCGAGCCCAGTGTCTGATAAGTCCACCACATTACCAGAGATACACCCCTAGGCCAAAGCTGTGTCCCAGTACTCGACCCCAAAGCTCCAGGAGAAGACAACCCTTTAGGTGGACCCAAGAAACATCATTCCACATGATTGTCCCTGGTATTTTCCAAACTCTGCCCCTTTGTAGATCATTGCTAGGGAACTTCTACAATCGATTCCTCATAAATGACCTTTTATATTGTTTCTAAACATCTTCGACAAGACTAGAAAAAAATTCTCCGAATCACTGAGTCCGATACCTTCCTGCAGAATGGAGATCCGGGAGACAATCTGGAGTCATTGAGGTCCTGCCAGGATTTATATGAACATCCTGGTGCCTTTATTAGTCGGGTCATAATTTCAGCTGCTGAATTTGCATCTTTCTAAGTGAAATGTAGCATAGATGATAAATATTTTAGGTAAGCCTCCTTTTGCAGATTTTCCAGAAAGCGTGCACAGATTTGGGCATTTATGGAGGAAGCTGTAGACCACAGCTGGCTGGGACGTGCTGTTCTGGGCACTCTCCTCACATCCACAGATATTCCATTTATTCTGTCCTGCACGTAGATGGTTCGCCTTTTTCGATTAGGCCGTGGTCATCATTTTTCATCTGCAAATGAGGGATATTTATTTGGTTGTGCGGAAATATTCGAGTCTTGTCAGGTGCTCCACCAATGACTCACTACTGAAGGTGGTCAACACTCTCTACCTATGCACCGAATAGTCTATGTTATTTTTAATTTATGTTGATTATTTTCTTAATTATTTTTGTTTCTTTTTTTTTCTTGGTCTTGGTTCTTTGCTTGGTCTGGGGGCCTGGGTACAAATTTTGCAATGGGGCCCAGGAGCTGCACACTATAGTGTCCCCTAAGTGCCACCACTTAGTATAGTTCCCCCCAGGGCCTACATAACACATCCCCCCACAGGTCTAGGGATGGGCAAAGCACTCAAGATTCGTATCAAGTTCGGCCGGTTCAGGTCCCGCGATCAATCTATTCTTGTGTTGTGACACTATAAGGTCACAGCCCAGGGATAGTAAATAAAATTGGTGGCAGTGGGTGAAAAACTAAAGAAAAAAGGGCAACATGGTGGCTCAGTAGTTGCTGCAGTGCTGGAGTCCTGGGTTCGAATCTTGAAAAAACTAAAGAACAAATCATAGAGGAGCTATTGCCATTCTCAGTATAATCTCACCAGGATTCACTTGGTATCTCATCTACAGTTCCTACTAGGTATCTCGCCACAGGTCCCACTCAGTATAGTGCCCCCAGTTCCTAAACTGTATGGTGCCCCCCAGGTCCACACAGTATCATGCCCTCAAGTCCCTACAGTCTCCCAGGTCTCACACACTATAGTACGAAACGCAGTGACCATTCCTTGGACTCCCCTCTGTTCCTAGCACCTACTTTGGAGCACAAGGGTCCTAGGAGAAGTAAGTACTCCGAATCGATGAGCAAGTCCATCACTACTGATAGAAGTTCTCTAGGAGATCTTTAGGAGAGTGGTGCCGGCCATGATCAACAAGGGGTCAGTCTTAACCATGTAGTCACCATGTCAATTCACCCTTTAATCAGGTATGGGATTATATACAATTCTTCCCATTACCCAGATCAGCCCTTCTGTAAGCAAGATTAGGCGGGAGGAATTCACACGATGTTCACGTTCATCATATCTATGTATAAATACATTTAAGGTAGAATTCCCCTTTAATTATACTCTGCAGGTCATTGTAGGAAGAGATGACATCCGAGCGTGCAGATGAAGGAATAGGTCAGTGCTCCATGTGTAGGAAGGAGGTATGGCCATACATTATATACATATATTATATACATATATAGACACATACATATGTTCAAGCATCCAGAGCATGACACCCGGAGGACCTTGGCTTCCTTTTTCTGAAATTAGTGAAAAATGTAATAAAAATGTAGATATCCCGGGGGCCTGCTTAAGAGAAGGACAGCGCAGCAAAAGAAAATATAGAAGAAGGATGTAAGGGATGGATGGGACATAAATATGGCAAACAGATGCTGCTATTTTTTGCCTTTCTGCCATTAATCACTCCCCGAAGACCAAATAGTGATGTTTTCAAGGGAAAAAACCTGATATTAATTTGCCATGTATTTCCTTCAAATTAAACGTCTCATTGCCTGCACCACATGCTGCACCGGTCATAGCGAGGAACGTTACAAAAGATGCGACTGTCCACCGGAACGCGATAACCTGATGTAATGTTTTTTGTTAAGTATTCTGTACTCATTTATCTCTTAAAGTGAATCTGCCACCAGGACCAGCATATCACCCCAGCCCTGCAGATAGATAGGTTACTGTCACCAGAACCAGCACATCACCCCAGCCCTGCAGATAGATAGGTTAATGTCACCAGACCCAGCATATCACCCCAGCCCTGCAGATAGATAGGTTAGTGCCACCAGAACCAGCATATCACCCCAGCCCTGCAGATAGATAGGTTACTGTCACCAGACCCAGCATATCACCCCAGCCCTGCAGATAGATAGGTTAGTGTCACCAGAACCAGCATATCACCCCAGCCCTGCAGATAGATAGGTTAATGTCACCAGACCCAGCATATCACCCCAGCCCTGCAGATAGATAGGTTAGTGTCACCAGAACCAGCATATCACCCCAGCCCTGCAGATAGATAGGTTAATGTCACCAGAACCAGCATATCACCCCAGCCCTGCAGATAGGTAGGTTACTGTCACCAGAACCAGCATATCACCCCAGCCCTGCAGATACATAGGTTAGTGTCACCAGAACCAAGATATCACCTGACCCCTGAAAATAGGCAGTTTTTTTTCTTTTCTAGCTAGAGGAAAAAAGTGACATAACGAACTTCAGGCAGATTCTGCCCTGAAGAAAAAAACATTAAAGGGGTTGTCCCATAACAAGGATCCTATCTATACTGCTAGTTTATGTGGATATAAGACTTTTCCGAAATACATTGCTTTATCAAAACTGCTTTGTTTGGCTGCTATCTTAATTTATTCACTTCATTGTTGACACTGGCCCTTGGGATTATCTGCTCATTTGTCAAGTGACATAGCTGCCTGCTCTGGGGGGGGGGGAGGGAGGGGCTGACAAGCAACGGAGCTCCTCATATAGGGGAGGGGGAGGTGAGAGCTCTGGGATTACTGTGCTGTCTAGCTTCAGCTTTTCCACTTATCAGCCGGTTTAATTGAATTTGGCTGATAAGGGCTGAGATAAGGAGTCCCTTACCTCTGTATGTAATGAAAGCTGACTCAAATCCAGCTCTGCTACATCAGTTTGCACGTCAGCGTCATACTGTGGATCATAGCAGATAGCAGAGCAAGTGAAATCCCACCCACCAATGTGTGAGAAATTCAGGAAGTGAAGAGAGTACAGCGCCTTCAGGCTGCAGAACAAGAGTTATGGGAATACCCCTTTAAAATCAATGGTAGCCAGAAAAAATGTGATGCTGTTTTTGATGCTTTTTTTTTTTTTTTTTTTTTTTTAAAACACTAGTGTTTTTTTTTTATAAAGTAGGGTCTTCCTTGTCCATAGAGTATGCTGGAATAGAAAAAAAAAATGCTTAGTGTAAAAAAAAATACAACATTCCTGATTCCTGATAACACATGTTGCAACTGTAATACCCTGCAAAAACATGACAACATGTTCACTCTTGTGGAGCAAAGATCTTGCTGGAGAGAGCCAAAGCCCCTTCATTTACATGATTTTTAGGGGTGTCGTGAGTCAGACCTGCTGTTGGTAACCTATCGTAAGGATCCTCCATGCAGGGGCGTAACTACCGTGGTAGCAGCAGTAGCAGCTGCCACAGGGCCCGGGCCATTAGGGGGCCCGGTGACAGCCGCTACCGCTGCGTTTTTTTTGTTTTTTTTTAAAAAGTCCGTTACGGGCCCCATTCACTTGCCGATCCTGGCTGGGCCGGGATCGGCAAGTGACACCGCGGGGCCCACAGAGGCTATCATTATACTCGGGGGTCTTTGCAGACCCCCGAGTATAATGATCGGCGCACCGGGAGGGGTAAGGTAACATAAAAAACAGTGTTACTTACCTCTCCGCGATCCTGCCAGGCCTCCGTCATTTGTGTCTGACGTCTCTGACGTCACATGACCCAGGCCAGCTTCCCGGGTCATGTGACGTCTGACGTCATTAAAGCTGGACAAGAGCGGACAGGACAGCCGACAGGAACAGGTAAGCAACTGTCTCTGTTCTTTTAATGGTTTTAATCCCCCGGGTCTCCGATTATTATACTCTGGGGTCTTTTCAGACCCCAGAGTATAATAAATGTTTATAGGTGTCCACAGTGGGACATATGGGGACACTATGGGGGATAATACTGTGTGTGCAGGGGCACTATAGGGGTTAATAATACTGTGTGTGCATTGGACACTATAGGGGTTAATACTGTGTGTGCATTGGACACTATAGGGGTTAATACTGTGTGTAGGGGAGACTATAGGGGTTAATACTGTGTGTGCATTGGAAACTATAGGGGTTAATAATACTGTGTGTGCAGGGGACACTATAGGGGTAAATACTGTGTGTGCAGGGGACACTATGGGGGATAATACTGTGTGCATTGGACACTATAGGGATTAATACTGTGTGTGCATTGGACACTATAGGGGTTAATACTGTGTGTGCATTGGACACTATAGGGGTTAATACTGTGTGTGCAGGGGACACTATAGGGGTTAATACTGTGTGTGCAGGGGACACTATTGGGGATAATACTGTGTGCAGGGCTTACTAAGGGACATAATAGAGTGCGGAGGAGGGGGTCAGTCGAGGTCTTCGGCATCGGTTTGGGGAGGGGGGGCCCCATGTCAAAAGTTCGCCACGGGGCCCCGCCATTCCTAGTTACGCCACTGCCTCCATGAATATCAGAACCCCAGAAAAGTTCAAAAACAACAGCTCTTGGGGGGAGGAGGAGGTTTAATTTGTAAAATTTTTGACAAATCTACAAGGATAAATCTCCAATGTCTTCCGGCATTTTGTGAACATTTCGCCCTGTTTTGGTGATGGGATGGGCAGGTGTACGGAGTCACTTAGAGTCCAGTAATATGGATAATTGGCCTTCCCACCCTCCATAAGGGATCGTGTGCCCCAATGATAGAAGTCTCGTCTGGTGTTTTCTCATGAGACCAGCACTTAACCCATTTGACACTTAAGACACAGGTAAGAAATGCCCCCGCAGTGTGGAGTGATGGGACAAGCTCCATCTTGGAGAAGGAGGATGTTTATTTCCTGCCAGGAAGAAAATAAGTCTCTGTTGTCCACTCTGAACTCCCTCTGGACGCCTCTTAGGAGAATATCCTTCAGATGGTCATATTTGTTTTAATCCTCAGCGTTTCCTCCCCGCAGATCGTCTTCATCTTGATGTGAAGGAACAGATTGTGCCCATTTCCTCGTGTTCTGCTGCACTTTAACCCTTTTCTTTATTTCTTTCCTCAAAAGTGATAATTAACGGGATCCCCTATAATTCAGATCCTTGAGTCATCCATTGACTTCCCAAATTCTATTCAGGATTTCAAAAAGTGACAACTTTTTGTAGTGTCCATTACAATGTCTATGAAAAACTAATGCCAAGCTTTTCCAGATTCCTGCTCCAGCCGGTAACGGGCCCTATTTACTTACTAAACCTGGCAGGGGCCGGGATCGGTAAGTGACACCGCGGGCCCCACAAACACTATTATTAGACTCGGGGGGTCTTTTCAGACCAAGCATAATGATCGGAGGCCTGGGAGAGGTAAGGGAACATAAAAAACCGTGTTACTTACCTTTCTGCACTCCAGGCAGGCTTCAGGCCTAGTTGTGTGACGTTCCTGACGTCACATGACCGAGGCCTGCGTCCCGGGTCATGTGATGTCCAGATGTCATTGAAGGTGGCCGACACCACAGAGGACTGCAGAGGAGTCGGGGATAGGTAAGGGACAGTGTTTTTTATGTTTGTACCCCCCCTTTGGATCTTCAAATATTATACACTGGGGTCTGAAAAGACCCCAGAGTATAATAATTGTTAATAGGTGTTCATTATGGGGCATAATACTGTGTACTGGGGCCACTATGGGGCATAATACTGTGTGCAGGGGCCACTATGGGGCATAATACTGTGTGCAGGGGCCACTATGGGACATAATACTGTGTGCAGGGGCCACTATGGGGCATAGAGTGTGCAGGAATGTGGGGGGGTCTGTCTGTCTGTCGAGGTCTTCAGCATCCGTCAGGGGGGCCCTATGTCAATAGTTTGCCACGGGGCCTCGCCATTCCTAGTTACACCACTGAAAACAAACATAAGTGTATATGAAAGACATGATATGATCAGATCACCGTCACATATGTATGAGTGTCCTATCAAAACTTCCTGTTCTTGTGGTCTGGCAGTGTTTACATAGGGAACATGATCCTCATGGGATCACACGTCCGTAAAATAATGGACGTAAAAATACAGGTGTAAAAACGCCTGTATTTTACTATAGAACTCAATGGAAACGTCTTTTTACGGCCATAAAAATAAGCACAAAAAACACCTCGCGTTACTCCTTGTGAATGGACCCTAAAGCAAAATTTTTGGGGGATTTTTTTTTTTAACCAGAATCTAAAAGAATGGGAAAGATAAAGGAAAGATAAAGGAAGCCTTTACACTTCTCCTTCCCATTGAACCCATGCCTGACTTTGGCTCTAAAAGAAATAAACACATGGAAATTACCTTAAAAAGCAAAAAGACCTCAATGGGAAGAATTTATAAAGCGCCATAGTCCAGAAATCTAGTACTAAAAAGTTGCAAAATTGAGATTTGTAAATTTTTGAGCTCATTTGCATGTTGTGACTAGAGATGAGCAAACAGTAAACTGTTCGATATTTGTTTCGAGTAGCCCCGCAATATTTGACTAATCGAATCGAATATCGAACCCTATTATAGTCTATGGGGGAAAAATGCTCGTTTCAGGGGTAGGCAACGTTCGATCAAATTATACTTACCAAGTCCACGAGTGAGAGTCGGGCTGGATCCTCTGAGCAGTCTTCTCCGTGCAGCGTCCCCGCGGCATCTTCCGGCTCTGAATTCACTCTGCCAAGCATCGGGCCTGGGCAGAGCCGACTGCGCATGCCCGCACTACAAGAAAATGGCCGCTTACAGTCAAAGCGCAGGCAGTCCTGTAGCGCGGGCATGCAGAGAAGACTTCTAAAGGTAGGAGAAGAACCAGCGTTGATTGGCCGACTGTATAGCATTCTGCCAATCAACACTTGTTCTGCATCAAATTTTTCCATTTGAATAGAGAGTAGTATTCGATCGAGTACGAGTATTTTGAATACCGTAGTATTCGATCGAATACCTACTCTATCGAATACTACTCGCTCACCTCTAGTTGTGACCTTTTTGCATTGACACGCCATTCACTCTATTTTTTTGAAAGATTGGTGGGGGAGCCAGGTCTGTCTGTCTGTACACCAGATTTATCAACGCAACTTTTTGAAAATTGTCCCAGTGTCACGCCAGTCAATGGGTGGCTTAGAAAGTGGTGGAACATCTCAGAACAGAATGCCCCATTATTCAACATTTGTTCATTGTGCGCTGCCCTTAAAAAATACCCCCTTGTGTCTCCGGTCTTAAACATTGCACAAAAATATTCATTATTTTAGCAAAAAAACACAACTCAATGGGCAATACAAGACACGACAGAGCCCTAGGCAAGTCAATTCTATTACAACAACTCTAAAACAGTCATTTATTGCCCTATAAGTGACACAATCTCATTAACAAGACAAATCTAATCACTGCCCCCCCCCATGCTCTTAATTAAGCCCCGTTAGCAACTTTATTTGTTTAGACAACCCAACAACCAAAAAGTATGTGATGTCTGCTTGTGTATAGGGCCTTAGCGAAACAAATTAAAGTCCCAGGCATCTCCTATAAGCTGTGCGATGATGCCTGGCTGTCCCTGCTCCCTCCTGACATTGAGTAACAGGCTCCCTGCCATAAAGTCGCCTTGTTTATTTACACTTGTAAATCTTTGATGGGGTTTAACCCTGTAAACCTGCAGCTGATAAGTCGGCCAGGATCTGATAAGTGTCAATAATAGATTGCTGCAATTACCAGGGTGCTCGTGGGGCTGCATGGTGGTCTGGGCTGCAATGACAAACACCAGACAGATTTAGCACTCCAATAAATTTGAGGAACCAAATCCAATTACCCAAAGTTTCAGCATCTAAAGAAGCATCTTCAATTACTCCGCCACATACAGTGCCTGCACAACACTTCTCCTTGTGAACGCTCCTGGCCACCCACATTCTGCATCCTCAGATCACATTCCAACATCCTACATTTTATGGCCGACTATTACATTATTTTAACCATAAGCAGTTCTATAGCTACTAGTCCTGTAATTGGCATGGGATGACGCACCACCCAGATATCCAATACTAACTGGATTTTCAGTATTTGGCCTAATAATATGTTAAACATTCAGAGGGCGTCAGCGCCGGTTTCGATCGCCCCCTGTTTTACACCTCCCCACAAGCACTTTAACTCTGTAGTTGCAATCTGAATCTGACTTCACCATTCTTATACATATAAATGAGATGACTATGATTGGTCAAAGCAATCCAATCCTCGCTTACAGGGTGAGCAGAATTTAGTGTCTGTACACAAAGGCACATCTAGACCCCGGTACAGAATTTTGACTTGTGTCATATCATAGACTATGTATAATATTGGCGTCACCCCCTATAGCTACGCCTGTCTGTACACCTAATGTCTACACAATATAAGCATTCACATACAGATTGAGCAGAATTTACTGTCTGGTGTCCAATGCCCTTGTGGCCTCATGTAGGATCTCAATGAACTTGGTCAGCATAAGGTTTACTGGTGGGAACAGTCAATAGGTCAGGAGAAAGTTGAATCTCCGGCAGTGTTAGACCGAGATTCCTTGGGCCCATCAGATAGAATTGTAATGGGGGCCCAATCCCTTGGAAATAGATCATGGGTCCCATTTGGGCATCTTCTGCTGAACTGAAGGGGTAAGCTCACATGAAGATGAATTTCAGGTGGACTTCTACCTACAATTCCTTTCCACTTTCTGGCCAGAGAAAGATTCAAGACAGAATTTAGGTTTGGAATTTAAGTTGAAATTCACAAGTTTTCTGCAATGGGTGGCCTCAGTTTTAATCCATAGGGAAATGAGCTGCTCGGTAACCTGGGCCTATGGTTAAGCCAATTGTCGACCTTTAGGTTAGGGGGTGACCAACACAGTAGATGAAAATTTGCCCAGGTGGAACCATGCAACTCATTTGCATATGAATTAACGGGATTAATTTTTATTGCCATATCAACCTTTTACGATTCATATCAGTCCCACTGTACCAATGTGTAATTTTAGAAATTAAGACAGGCTATTTGTGGCCCGTATTCCACCAGGAGCACCATTCGCAGCAAAATAAGGCTAAAGAACCGAATTCCACAAGACCACTATAGATACACCGTCTTTCTTGGTGTGTGACCCTCTCTCCACATGCCGCACCCTCCGGGCTCAACATTCAGGAAACTCCCTTATGATCAGGGGTGAACCTACCTTATTCACCGCCCGAGGCGGACGACAGAAAGCCGCCCCTCCCCCGGAGGAGGGGGCGGAGCGGAGGGAGCGGAGCGAAGGGGGCGTGCCTTAGCGACGTTAGCAGGCAGGGAGAGGACCTGCTCTCTGCCTGAGCATGAGGGGAGGCCGCTGGAGCAGCGCTGCATCCACAGGGCCTCCCCAATCCACCGCTTGGTGACGGTGACACTAAGCCAGTCCAGGACAGCTTGTCCTGAACTGGCTTAGGTAAGCAAAAATGCCGCCCTCGTGGCCCTGGCATAGCGCCGCCTGAAGCGGTCACTTCAGGTCGCCTCATGGACGCTGCTTATGATACTACCCGTCTGACTACGATCACCAGAAGAACTCCAATATACTGCACTTGCCTGATGAAGGGTTGGTGAACCCAAAAAGATGTAATTACTATAAATGAAACCATTGTCAAGCACAACCCTTTAGGATAATTACTCTGTGAAAGAGACTCCGGACACACCTCCCGCGGCAGTGAAAATCAGATGGAAAAAAAGGTTCCCTAAATGTGTTCTGTGATCTTTCAGTGGATATTTGCAAAAAAAAAAAAACTTAAACTAATACTAAAGTGAAAAACTAATGCAATTAAAAAAAGAATGAAGGGGGGAACCCAGTGGCTCAGTGGTTAGCACTGCAGCTTTGCAGCACTGGAGACCTCGGTTCGAATCCTGCCAAGGGCATAAAAATCCATCTGCAAGGAGTTTGTATGTTCTCCCCGTGTTTGCGTGGATTTCCATCCCATATTCCAAAAAGACATATTAATAGGGGGAAAAAATGTACATTGCGAGTTCTATGTGGGGCTCACAATCTACATTAAAAAAAAAGAATGAAGGGCCCACAATTCCTAATCCTATCCATAGACCAATCCCTAACCCTATCCATAGGCCAGTCATTAACCCTATCCATAGACCAATCACCAACCCTATTCATAGACCAATCCCTAACCCTATTCATAGGCCAGTCATTAACCCTATACATAGACAAATCACTAACCCTATCCATAGACCAATCGATAACCTTATCCATAGACAAATCACTAACACTATCCATAGACTAATCACTAACCCTATCCATAGACCAATCACTATCCTTATCCATAGACCAATCAGTATTCTTATCCATAGACCAATCACTAACACTATCCATAGACTAATAACTAACCCTATCCATAGACCTATCACTATCCTTATCCATAGACTAATCACTAACCCTATCCATAGACCAATCACTAACACTATCCATAGACCAATCATTAACCCTATCCATAGACCAATCACTAACCCTATCCATAGACCTATCAATATCCTTATCCATAGAACAATCACTAAACCATATGCATAGTCCAATCACTATCCTTATCCATAGACCAGCCACTAACCCTATCCATAGACCAATCCCGGAACCTATACATAGACCAATCTCTAACCTTATCTAAAATACCAGATGATCCTCTGTTGGGCCCAGGCTGTTGGGCCCAACTCAATTTGGAGGCTACTAGGGTCTATTTGCTAGGCATTGATGGAATAATTTTATCTAATGAGCCCAAGGAACACCACTTCAACACCTTTCATTTTTTTTCTTAAATTTGGTTGGGAGTATATTCTAGACCTGTGGCCTTCTCCTGGCGCTTTATTACATTCCCGTGCTGCACACACCGATCCTACGTCCATGTGCATGAGCCCAGTGCTTGTATTACATCCTCACTTTTATGCTCCTTCATCCCATTCTATTACATTTTTCTCTTATGACATAAAAAACACCCAAAAGAGCCAAAGACGTCGCTGCGAAAACCTGAACTTTTGTATTAGTTTTGGTCTTTAATCCTGTTGGTTTTCGTCTCTAGTTTCACGTTGTCCTCCCTGAACTTTTTGTGAGAGTGGATTACTGACACAGAATAAAACATCTGAAATCCCCCGGCAAACCACAAAGAGATATTCAGAATTATCATCCCCGATAGAAGAAAAATCCCTCAAATCCATAAACAGCCTTTGTTACCGCCGCGTGATAGGAGAATAGTTTACGGCTGTTGTGGTCGTTCTCTCAGTTCACCGTTTATTTGTTTGGCATAGGTGTTACATTGGAATGTGCATATTTTGGGGAAATTGTGAAATAAAACAAAGCAAAATCCAAGTTTTGTGTTTACAATATGGTGGGAAACGAAATGTAAGACTTTGCAGAAATAGAATTTCATACTGTATTTTATTTGGCTGGGTCACCCCTTTATCTGTCGCTGGACATTTTTTGGCTACGGGATGAAGTTTTGTGCTGGAATTCCCTCTATGGATGGAAGTTTAGGAAATATTCATGGCTATTTATTTAATGCTGTCACTCTTCTGACGGGTTATTGCTATGTCAAATCAGTTTTTTAGGCTAGAATTGGATGGCTACGTCCTTGATGGATGGTTCAACTTAATTCACCATACATGGGGGCATCAACCCCAATTGTAGACTGACCAGTAGAAGTCGTACACTCACCAAGGGATGGAAACAAAAAGTGGAGAGAGGTGGCCCAGTCCTGGTTGGCCCCATCTACAGATGAGCAGCTCTAGATATGACCTGAATCTTCCAAAATTTTTGGTTTCAACCGAAACGCAAAACTTTGGGAATTCATCAACCACAAACTAAAAAATGAAATTATTATACTTTGGGATCTCTTCAAACTGGAGTCTCAGGGTAGATATGGAAACCTAACAGTTGTATTCAATTCTACTTGAAATCCTCGCAATGTCCAACACTTCCTATTGGTCCTCTTCTGGCCTCCTGGGGCACGTTAGAGAATCATGACGTCAGTGAGCCCTCTGTGATTGGGTCTTAGCGGTGACCCACCCTGAGTGTGCCATCACCCAGAGCATGCCGTCAACCAGGAGGCTGGAAGAGGACACAAAGTGCAGGACACCGCGTGGATGCCCCGTAGAAGTCACAGAAGGTGGGTATAACTGTTGATGGACCTCCAATTATTATAATAATAGATTAACTTGTTTAACCGGTAACAAATCTTTAGGCCAAACTTCCTAAAAAATGACTAAAAAATGCTTGAAATCCATTGGCAGCTATTGATAATGAGGTGACTCTGGTCATTCTCCCCCAGTATATACAGCAAAGCTAAGCAAGTTGTCTACACAGCAAAGTTCAGAAAGCTACGGAAAACATGAAACATCATGTCCTCTAGTGACCTGTGTGGCCTAGAATTACATTTTTTTTATGGGGACGGTAACAAAAAACACCAAATCGGCAACTAATGATAATGAGGTGACTCTGATCATTCTCCCCCAGTTTATACAGCAAAGCTAAGAAAGTTGTCTACACAGTAAAGCTCAGAAAGGTAAAGAAAACAGGAAACATTATGAGTTAAAACTCTGATTTAAAGGGGTTTGACATCAGTTTGGTGGGGGTCCAACTTTTGATTTTTTGATGATCAGTTGATTAAAGCTTTCCACAAAATATCACATTCCCATCATTGCCTACCTGTACAGGCCGTGAGTGGTATTGCACCTCCATACCTCCCAACCGTCCCGATTTCCGTGGGACAGTCCCGATTTGGGTGACATGTCCCGCGGTCCCGGTTGGAGGGAGATATGTCCCGATTTCAACTCAGATCTGCGTCCAGAGGACGCAGATCTGAGTTGAACACACATGCGGCTGAAGGAAGGAGCTGACACAGGTCAGCTCCTCGCTTCGCCGCTGCCCGCCTCTCTCCCTGACACACGCGGCTGAAGCTGCTTGCGTGCTCGCTTCGCCGCTGCGTCTCTCTCTCGCTGACACATGCGGCTGAAGCGAGGAGCTGACCTGTGTCAGCTCCTCGCTTTGCTGCTGCCGCCGGCTCCTGGCTTGTAGACGCGATGTCGCATGTGTCAGCGAGAGAGAGAGACGCAGCGGCGAAGCGAGCACGCGAGCAGCTTCAGCCGCATGTGTCAGGGAGAGACGCGGGCAGCGGCGAAGCGAGGAGCTGACCTTTGTCAGCTCCTTCCTTCAGCCGCATGTGTCAGCGAGAGAGGCAGCGAGGGAGCGGAGGAGAAGGTAAGTTTAATGTGGAGGTGGAACGTGAATCTGGGGGCAGATGAAGGAGAGGACGGCATGACATTGGGGCAGAGATGGGGACATGAATCTGGGGGCAGAGATGGAGAGGACATGAATCTGAGGGCAGAGATGGGGGACATGAATTTGGGGGCAGAGATGGGGGACATGAATCTGGGGGCAGAGATGGAGAGGACATGAATTTGGGGGCAGAGATGGAGGGACATGAATCTGGGGCAGAGATGGAGGGACATGAATCTGGGGGCAGAGATGTGGGACATGAATCTGGGGGCAGAGATGGAGAGGACATGAATCTGGGGGCAGAGATGGAGCGACAGGAATCTGGGGGCAGAGATGTGGGACAGGAATCTGGGGGCAGAGATGTGGGGACATGAATCTGGGGGCAGAGATGGAGAGGACATGAATCTGGGGGCAGAGATGGAGGGACATGAATCTGGGGGCAGAGATGTGGGACATGAATCTGGGGGCAGAGATGGAGAGGACATGAATCTGGGGGCAGAGATGTGGGACATGAATCTGGGGGCAGAGATGGAGAGGACATGAATCTGGGGGCAGAGATGGAGGGACAGGAATCTGGGGGCAGAGATGTGGGGACATGAATCTGGGGGCAGAGATGGAGAGGACATGAATCTGGGGGCAGAGATGGAGGGACATGAATCTGGGGGCAGAGATGGAGGGACATGAATCTGGGGGCAGAGATGGAGGGACATGAATCTGGGGGCAGAGATGGAGGGACATGAATCTGGGGGCAGAGATGGAGAGGACATGAATCTGGGGGCAGAGATGGAGGGACAGGAATCTGGGGGCAGAGATGTGGGACATGAATCTGGGGGCAGAGATGTGGGGACATGAATCTGGGGGCAGAGATGGAGAGGACATGAATCTGGGGGCAGAGATGGAGGGACATGAATCTGGGGGCAGAGATGTGGGACATGAATCTGGGGGCAGAGATGGAGAGGACATGAATCTGGGGGCAGAGATGTGGGACATGAATCTGGGGGCAGAGATGGAGAGGACATGAATCTGGGGGCAGAGATGGGGGGACATGAAACTGGGGGCAGAGATGTGGGACATGAATCTGGGGGCAGAGATGGAGAGGACATGAATCTGGGGGCAGAGATGGAGGGACAGGAATCTGGGGGCAGAGATGTGGGACATGAATCTGGGGGCAGAGATGGAGAGGACATGAATCTGGGGGCAGAGATGTGGGACATGAATCTGGGGGCAGAGATGGAGAGGACATGAATCTGGGGGCAGAGATGGAGGGACAGGAATCTGGGGGCAGAGATGTGGGACATGAATCTGGGGGCAGAGATGTGGGGACATGAATCTGGGGGCAGAGATGGAGAGGACATGAATCTGGGGGCAGAGATGGAGGGACATGAATCTGGGGGCAGAGATGGAGGGACATGAATCTGGGGGCAGAGATGGAGGGACATGAATCTGGGGGCAGAGATGGAGGGACATGAATCTGGGGGCAGAGATGGAGAGGACATGAATCTGGGGGCAGAGATGGAGGGACAGGAATCTGGGGGCAGAGATGTGGGACATGAATCTGGGGGCAGAGATGTGGGGACATGAATCTGGGGGCAGAGATGGAGAGGACATGAATCTGGGGGCAGAGATGGAGGGACATGAATCTGGGGCAGAGATGTGGGACATGAATCTGGGGGCAGAGATGGAGAGGACATGAATCTGGGGGCAGAGATGTGGGACATGAATCTGGGGGCAGAGATGGAGAGGACATGAATCTGGGGGCAGAGATGGAGGGACAGGAATCTGGGGGCAGAGATGTGGGACATGAATCTGGGGGCAGAGATGTGGGGACATGAATCTGGGGGCAGAGATGGAGAGGACATGAATCTGGGGGCAGAGATGGAGGGACATGAATCTGGGGGCAGAGATGTGGGACATGAATCTGGGGGCAGAGATGGAGAGGACATGAATCTGGGGGTAGAGATGTGGGACATGAATCTGGGGGCAGAGATGGAGAGGACATGAATCTGGGGGCAGAGATGGAGGGACAGGAATCTGGGGGCAGAGATGTGGGACATTAATCTGGGGGCAGAGATGTGGGGACATGAATCTGGGGGCAGAGATGGAGAGGACATGAATCTGGGGGCAGAGATGGAGAGGACATGAATCTGGGGGCAGAGATGGAGGGACATGAATCTGGGGGCAGAGATGGAGAGGACATGAATCTGGGGGCAGAGATGGAGGGGACATGAATCTGGGGGCAGAGATGGAGGGACATGAATCTGGGGGCAGAGATGGAAGAGGGACATGAAACTGGGGGCAGATGAAGGGTGTATATGAAACTGGGGGAGAGATAGAGGGGGGACATATAATTTACGGGTGACTGTAGGAGGATTATACTGTGTGCGGGCACATGAAAAATTAACGAGTGGGCGGAGTCAACATAAAAGTGGGTGGGGCTAAATTTGCCACATTTTGTTCCTCTTTTAGTTCTTCAAAAGTTGGGAGGTATGCACCTCAGTACAACTCCATCTCAACCAAGGAAATGGGACTTAGGACTAAGCTGCAATACCAGAAACAGCCACTATGTATGGAGAATGGCACTGTAGGAAGTGAATGCAGGGGATGTGGCGATCACTGGATTATCCCATTGACATCTATCAGCTGATCGATAGGTGTGCCCTGAGTCAAGCCCATTAAGGTCCATTATGTGATATTCTAGTCCTGGAACACCCCATTAACAAAATATTGTTTTACCCACTGCCCTCAGATGCTCCCCTCTCCCCACACCTAAATATAAGCCTCTTTAACAAGAAATTGCGCAAATTAATTTCACCGCTGACGTCCAGTAGCGCTTATATCATCACATATTATGGGTTTATTTGGTATTCGGCGCCACCCATCACCACTTCTCATATTCTAGGAGAAGGTCCCGTTGGCAGGCCCTACCGGTGCGTTGGCAGAAATATTTGCGTCTTCTGCGTACTCCTGTCTAATTGGTCAGACGAACGTTTGTGACTTTCTAACAAAACCGGCTTTTACCTATGATTTAATAATCCGAATATGGGTTTGAGGGGGAAATTGCTTTCCTAAAACCTCAGATGACGAGAGATGTTGTGCAATATTGTGATTTATGAAAAATCCACAGAGTCAATTTGCCAGAAGTTCTCGTAAAGCAGGCCCGGGTATAAATCTCTCGGCTTCCTCTCCATCCAGGATTTGTTTCATAAAACATATTTCTTTTCATTCACTGAGTAGAATTAAGGACGGACAGACACAGATCTATTAAGCAGCTCCGGAGATTAGCTTCTCTTCAAGCATACTTTAAGAATTGTTTGGGGACTATAGACTAACATGATGTGGTCTGAATAGATGGCCGACAGCTCCAACATTTTCCGAAGCAGCTGCAGCCATTTCCACGTATCAACATTCGGTAAATAAGTCCATTACTCAGATCGGAGTCCTCCATTTATTAGTTATTTATGTAGAATTTTTTTTCTTTTTTTTTGCTTTTTTAGCGCACCTTTATTTTATTATTATTATAGCACGCTATGCCTCTAAATATAGGGCTTAGCAATTTATGGAAAGATTGTACTGCAAAGCAAACTATATATAAAATATATCTAGATAAATAGATAGAAGATATAGATAGATAGATAGATAGATAGATAGATAGATAGATAGATAGGAGATAGATACATAGATAGATAGATAGATAGATAGATAGATAGATAGATAGGAGATAGATAGATAGATAGATAGATAGATAGATAGATAGATAGATAGATAGGAGATAGATAGATAAGAGATAGATATGACATAGATAGATAGATAGATAGATAGATAGATAGATAGAGAGAGAGAGAGAGAGAGATAGATAGATAGATAGATAGATAGATAGATAGATAGATAGATATGACATAGATAGATAGATAGATAGATAGATAGATAGATAGATAGATAGATATGAACGGAAGCGGCCGGCAAAGTCTGTGTGCTTAACCCCCTAAGTGCCAGCTGCGTCCATTCATTCCTATGGGTGTATTCCCTTTAAGCATTATGCATGGACAGGTCGGGTCCTCCAGAGGGAGAGACACTCTTTACCGTGGTTCTCCGCTCAACAAACTTGTCTTTGTCGCTCGTGTTATGAACTTTCGCCCTTTTATAAATGGGTTCCATGAAGAAAACCTGCTGTATAATAGTCATCTGAGCAGCGCCATTCATTACCGGCATTGTGTTATGGACACACGGACATGATGAAGGGTGTGTGTATTTTTGCAAGTCTTTACCATCAGACGTTAAGAATGGAGGAGTCTGAAAATCCGGGTAATTATTTACAGAACAGGAGGTGGAAATCTGGTGTAACAAAATCTAAATATTTAATGGGCTCATGGTAACTGTACAGGTAGTTGTAGACTTGTGTCATCGTGATACATTGGATTTGGCTCAGCTAGTCCTAATAGCACACGTCTTACTTGGTGCCAAGTTATTCCAAAGTAGTAGAGAGGTGCAAGACCCGGCCTTGTAGTAGAAGGAGGTTAGAGGAACATGTGACAGTCCCATAGGCAGCAATAGCCTGGAATCAATGGGAGAGTTTTCTAGACATGCTCTGTGCAAGGAGGGGGAGGAGATAAGCTGTGACATCACCTAGTGTCAGTAGTGATGTCATGATGGCTCAGTGGTGTTATCTATAAAGGTGTTATCTTCTATTGTTATGCTGTTTATGATCCTTACAGAATTTGGAAGTGGCAGGCTATTATTAGGCTTAGTGGTCAGAGAAAAGTTAGAGGATATTGTATTTTTTCAAATATTCATATAGATAGAGAAAGGGAAAATTAAGAAAAATATCAAAAATTCAGCATAAACAATAATGGTAAAATGCGTCTCATCCATTTTTAATAATACAATTGACAAACTCAAAATTTCGTCATTATATCTTGTATTCTTTCCTGTCAGGCAAAAATAGTTTATTGCATTTTCAATTTATTTTCCAGCAGAGAACCAAACCTATAAAATAGCATCTGAATACAAAAGGAAATGGAACAGTGGAAGCGCGCAGATTTTATTGTCCATAATTTTATTATTTTGCAAACCCTGACTAGGTGTCTATGATATTTCACTGTATATAAAACCTCGATATCCTACACTGCACTCAGCCACTAGTGTCTCATTGTGAGAGTGATACGTGACGGATTATGTAATGGAGGGTTATGTGGTTGTAGCTGTTATCACTATTGTGAGCAGGTTATCAGAAATTTACTGTAACTATAAATACTTCAGGCTCTCAACGATTACATTCAGTGATTTTGAAAGTTTGGTCGGTTCTATTTGTCTATTTAAGTAACATAATTTATTCAATGTTACTTCTGAATGCTACAAAAGCTGTGTGATAACTGGATAAAACTATAATACTGCCCCCTATGTACAGGAATATAATTAGAATAATACTGCTGCTATGTACAAGAATATAACTACTATAATACTACTCCTATGTACAAGAATATAACTACTATAATACTACTATGTACAAGAATATAACTACTATAATACTGCTGCTATGTACAAGAATATAACTACTATAATACTGCTCCTATGTACAAGAATATAACTACTATAATACTGCTCCTATGTACAAGAATATAACTACTATAATACTGCTCCTATGTACAAGAATATAACTACTATAATACTGCTCCTATGTACAAGAATATAACTACTATAATACTGCCCCCTATGTACAAGAATATAACTACTATAATACTGCTCCTATGTACAAGAATATAACTACTATAATACTGCTCCTATGTACAAGAATATAACTACTATAATACTGCTCCTATGTACAAGAATATAACTACTATAATACTGCCCCTATGTACAAGAATATAACTACTATAATACTGCTCCTATGTACAAGAATATAACTACTATAATACTACTCCTATGTACAAGAATATAACTACTATAATACTACCTCCTATGTACAAGAATATAGCTACTATAATACTACCTCCTATGTACAAGAATATAGCTACTATAATACTACTCCTATGTACAAGAATATAACTACTATAATACTACTATGTACAAGAATATAACTACTATAATACTGCTCCTATGTACAAGAATATAACTACTATAATACTACTCCTATGTACAAGAATATAACTACTATAATACTGCTCCTATGTACAAGAATATAACTACTATAATACTGCTCCTATGTACAAGAATATAACTACTATAATACTACTCCTATGTACAAGAATATAACTACTATAAGGGTGCATGCACACTACGTAACGCCGGGCGTGTATGAGAGCCGTACACGCCGGCGTTACAGCAGGGCTGCCGAGCACTTCCCATTCACTTCAATGGGAGCGCTCGTAAACGCCGCTGTTACGAGCGCTCCCATTGAAGTGAATGGGAAGTGCTCGGCAGCCCTGCTGTAACGCCGGCGTGTACGGCTCTCATACACGCCCGGCGTTACGTAGTGTGCATGCACCCTAATACTGCTCCAATGTACAGGAATATAAGTACTATAATACTGCCCCTATGTACAAGAATATATCTACTATAATACTACGAAGTACAAGAATATAACTACTATAATACTACTCCTATGTACAAGAATATAACTACTATAATACTACTATGTACAAGAATATAACTACTATAATACTACTCCTATGTACAAGAATATAACTACTATAATACTACTCCTATGTACAAGAATATAACTACTATAATACTACTATGTACAAGAATATAACTACTATAATACTGCTCCTATGTACAAGAATATAACTACTATAATACCGCCCCCTAGATACAAGAATATAACTACTATAATACTACTCCTATGTACAAGAATATAACTACTATAATACTGCTCCTATGTACAAGAATATAACTACTATAATACCGCCCCCTATATACAAGAATATAACTACTATAATACTACTCCTATGTACAAGAATATAACTACTATAATACTGCTCCTATGTACAAGAATATAACTACTATAATACTGCTCCTATGTACAAGAATATAACTACTATAATACTACTCCTATGTACAAGAATATAACTACTATAATACTGCTCCTATGTACAAGAATATAACTACTATAATACTGCTCCTATGTACAAGAATATAACTACTATAATACTGCTCCTATGTACAAGAATATAACTACTATAATACTGCTCCTATGTACAAGAATATAACTACTATAATACCGCCCCCTATATACAAGAATATAACTACTAAGAAGCCATATTGATATGGCTTTATATGGGCAAATAGGACTTTCTCTTATAAACAATTTGTTATAATTAAAAAAATGAAAGTTTATTAAAATGTGTATCCAATGTCTAACATACATTACAGTTTTCTTCTGAGATGCCGCTATATACATGCACTGTTTTCCTAGCCTATATACATGTATACTGTCTCGCGCCACTTTTGCTTGTACCATTATAATGGAAATAAAGTGATAATGGGCAGGCAGCAATTACTCTTGGAAGCCTGAAGTGACTGAGACTTCCTTCCCTATAGGAAGGTCCACATCCCATTGTGTCCTTGAAGTCTATTTCCTCCCTATGTAGATGTTGTCTTTAAGTTCTTAATGAAATTTAACACCTGAATAAGACAAGTGATTGGATACTTGGTGATAAACATAAACTAAATCCTCAGTTGTTCATCCTGTGCCCAATAAACACTTTCTATACCATTGAGAGGACAGACCTTAGACCTTCATCCCAGAGAAGAAAGTAACCAAAGTACTGCAGGTCCTTTCAATGGGCAACATTAAAGGGGTGTTGGGTCTACACATCTATAGGTCATGTCAACAAGCCCCATTAGGTCATATATAGATCATAAAGGATGTAAAGTCCCATCCAAGATCCAGTCATTGAGTTGTGATCTGCTGATGGTTGTGTCATCTTCAAAGAATGTGTTATTGTGAGCAGAAGGCCCCTTTAAAGGGATTGTGTATGCATGCTCTCTTGCAACTTCATGCTTGGTGGAACAGTTGCCCACTTTAGGCATCATGGGGAACAGGAAGAGGGAGAGGATGCAGAGACAAATGAATATGGTCATAGCTGGTACCTAAAGGCCCAGGGCAATGTGTAAAGGACCCAAGGTGCACACCCAGATGTCAAGTGCCATTGACCTATTAGCTACAGAACTTTGGCAGGTGCGTAGGTGTAGGAGGTGCAGTGGTATCAACCCTACCCAGGCCACATGAAACCACATGGAGCCCCTCTACCACATAAGATACAGTCGGGGACCCTAGATTTTGCATTGGAGCTCAGCAACTTCAAGTTACATCTCTGAGCTTCGAGATCCTACTGGATGGAATCCAGTCCTGTCCTTGACAAAAAATATAATATGGCCAGATGAGCCTCAGTCATAACATCCATGTTTGGTTCACACTAATGTTACCAGGTCATGTGTATTGTTGTGAGGGCATCAAGGCCTATCTTTGACCTGGGCATCAACAAAACATGCCCTACACTTGGAAGTGTCTAGTTTTTTCAATATGCATAAAAAGTCCCATTCTGTCGATAAAATTGACCACCATTCACAAGCCAACTTTGCAATTCTTAATACTTCAAAAATGTTGAGTGTGGACTGCAATTATATTCTATGTATCTGGGGGTCAATAGACATCTGGTCCCTGCCTTTTTTCTTCCCACAAGGTTTAGCAGATGAACTCATTACATACAGACCGTAGGAAATGGCTTATTACACAACTACATGTGTATAAACATGGGATTATAGATATATAGGGAGTGACCCTAAACAGACCTATAGGATCAGTGGACAAAAAACCTCTAGAATACCAAAAATGCTGATAAAAATTCCAGGACAGAAACTAGAGAAATTAAAGTCTGTGTTTTGGTAAGGTTGGAAAAACAACAATTATAAGGTATTGGGAATGAGCCCAAAAATATCCCAAAAATCCAAAAATATCCCAAAATTCCAAAAAGTTGCAATTAGGCTTTCCTTCACGTGGGTCGAGAATTTGCAGTAGTTTTAATCCCGAAGTTCTGTATATAAATTCCCCGGTCAAGAATGGCTTGATAAAGCCTTCTGACACTAAACAAAAGGGGCAATTGCCCCCAGATATGGATAGCGTCATTGGCCAAAATAACCCAGTGGTGACCATAAGTCTAACGGTTGCGTTGAAATTCCGTTTTTGAACCTCTTTAACGCTGTCTTAGATCCAAATGGGATCTCAGTTCTAACCCAATCTCAGATCCGAGGGGTTTTACTGGGGTCACACTTCGACGCCTGCTCAGTCCGCCCTGCCATCGGTCCGCAGGCAGAGCTGGGTGCACATGCCGGCGGCCATTTTTTCGAGGCCGCTTACGTGCACATGTGCAGTAGGCTCCTGTAGTTCTATGGAGTACAGAGCGTACTGTGCATGCACGCGTAGGCAACCTCCAAAATCTGTCCACCGGCCTGTGCACTCGGCTCTGCCTGCGGACTGCGCAGGCATCAAAGTGTGACCCCAGCCGGAAGAAGACGCGTGAAGAGGCAGTTGCTGAAGAAGATGGAGGCGTCGCTGGAGAGAGTTCTCTCGCAGCATTGGGGACGCCCCCAGTGCTGTTTGAGTGCTGGGACCCTCCTCCAGTGCTGCCAGAGAACTCATTTGCATACCGACAAGAACCGGGTGTTTAGCCGAACGGCGGGCCGGAGACGACTTCCAAAGCTAGGAGACGAATAGCCTTTCATAAGGCTATTCCTATGTGTTAACGAGAAAAAAATGAGTTTTAATGTTAGAATCTAGAGATGAGCGAGTACCTTTCGAAACAGCAGTTTCAAATAGCACGCACCCATAGCAATGATTGGAGCCAGCCGGCACACAGACGGGGCCGGCGTCCTGGCGCTTAACCCCCTGCGTGCCGGCTGCGTCCATTCATTCCTATGGGTGCGTTTCGAATAGTACTCGCTCATCTCTAGTAGAATCCCTTTAATAAGAATGTCCAAGTTTGAATCACATTATAAAATGATACATAAAAATACAAATTTTCTCATACCAAAAGTTAAAAATTTTACGTCACTTTTTGAGGACTGTGGGTAATTGCTTTCACCCCGCTTGCTCTTCGGGGTTAAGGGAAGTGTTTGATTACCTTTTTAGCTAATTAACATTCATGTGTAAATGGTTTGGTAATGAAAACAATAAAAAATATGTCTCAGTCCGACATAAAGATGTCAAACATTTCCTCGTGGCTGGAAACATCTGCCCGGCCGACCCTCCTGCTTCTTATTTCTGTTCCACTTGTTAAACAAAGACAAACCGAAGATATCTGTCATCATGGTGAAGTTAGACGTATCTGTGAGGCGGGAGGGGGGCCCGGGAGCTGCAGGCCCGGCTTACATTACAGCCAGATTGAAGTGTCCGCACAGTAGGAAACTGTATAAATCAACAAATGCTACAAAAACACAAGGACCCCAAGTAGGTCAGTGTTTTCCATTACCGGCTACTGCAGCTTGTGCTCATGACTTTACTCATATCCCAGCAGCCTGTGAATACCTGGACCACGGCCAGTTACCTCCGCTCGAGTATGGATCTACCAGCCTGCACTCCGGGAACAAGAGGGCATTTTACCCCAAATTTTAACAGCACTCCCCATCATATTTCTTATTATTTTATTACTCGTTTTTTTCAACAAAATCCAATCAGGTTGTCTTTAGTGGTCCCTCTTCCCATTGGGCTCACAATCTAAATTCCAAAAACATCAGTATGTTTTTGGAATGTGGAAGGACACCAGAGAAGTCATAAGGGGCTCATGATGGCCATGGTCAAATTGGAACCCAGGACCACATCATTTACATTTATAGAACTGTTGGACCCCTCAGGCACCAGCATCCAAACACACGTCAGGTATCTACTGTATATGACCTCTCCCTTAGATACCAGTCACCGGCCTATCAACTCTACTGGAGATGAGTGAAACAGTTTGTAAGAAGTTTGGTTTGTTCCGAATTTTCCAAAAATTTCAGCTCTGGTCAAACCCAAAGTTTTGGAGATTTGCTATGTACATATCACACTTATACTCTGGGGACCTTCAGATTGGAGACCCAGGGGAAGTGCAGAAATATAATGAACAGTTGGTTCTTGACACTCACCTCTCCTGGGCTCCTTCACCGTCCTCTTCGGTTGTTTTTTGACTATTTTGGTAATGTCGCAAGTCTCGGGGAATTGCTGTGATTGTGATTGGGCCTCAGGGATCATGTGGGGTATACTGACGTCATGACACTAGCCTGGAAGCCAAGGAGAGGTGAGTATCAGTGTTTGTTATATTTCATCAAAAAATTAAAAAAACATCCTTGTTATGGTAGTAGAGTCTGTGGCTCAACACTTAGGGATCGTTCACACGGGCACAGAGGGGGCGGATTATAGCTCGTAATTCACGTCATAATCCAACTCCTCACAATGGTGAAGTATGGAGACCGCCAGGCTACTTTTTTCTGTGAGGGGGCTGCTCTTTCTTCAGGTGGATTCCGTGGCTCGTTGAGCCTGGTGTCCACCTGGCGGCAACAACCTCCGGGGTCGGCCCATTCATTTGAGCCTACTCCGGAGGGGGAAGCCACAACAGTCATGGCAGGCGAGTTTTAGCCCAAGAGTGACGCGGCTTCCCGCCTCACTCTTGTGCCAAAATCCGCCATTATACCCCAGTGTGAACTAAGCCTTAGGTTGTCTCTTTCCCATATGGAAAGTCGTTGGTTTGTACCTTAAACAGACTTAGTGAAGCATTGAAATTGTTGAATTTCAATGCCCAATCTTTTTCCTCTCGGGGAAGATAAGTTTCCACCATAAGTGTCTACTAGTGGATTAATTCACCCTTACCACTAACAACACATGCACACTTGTCTGAACTTGACATACATAGGGGAGTTGGGAGGAATAGCCAGCTGAATGTGTGTTTTATGTACCCGGTAGTCTTAGCCATGAGTTTTTAGCCATGATGTATAACAGGACTATCCCACATGGTGCACATGTATTAGTAGCGTTATTATGACTTACACCATTGTACTGTAGGTGACTAGAGATGAGCGAACACTAAAATGTCCGAGGTTCGAAATCAGATTCGAACAGCCGCACACTGTTCGACTGTTCGAACGGATTTCGAACCCCATTATAGTCTATGGGGGGAAATGCTCGTTTCAGGGGTATCCAAAATTCAATAAAAATATACTTACCAAGTCCACGAGTGAGGGTCGGGCTGGATTCTCCTTGAAGTCTTCTCCCGGCGCAGCGTCCCCGCGTCTTCTTCCGGCTGGAATTCACTCTGCCTAGGCATTGGGGCCTAGGCAGAGTCGACTGCGCATGCGCGATCATGCGCGGACATGCGCAGTTGGCTCTGCCTAGGCCGGATGCCTAGGCAGAGTGAATTCCAGCCGGAAGACGCCGCAGGGACGCTGCACGGAGAAGACTTCTAAAGGTAAGAGAAGAACCAGCGTTGATTGGCAGAATGTATAGCATTCTGCCAATCAACGCTGGTTCTGCATTGAACCTTAAACTTCGAACAGCTAGTAGTATTCCATCGAGTATGAGTATTTCGAATACCATAGTATTCGATCGATCACCTAATCGATCGAACACTACTCGCTTATCTTTATAGGTGACATGTTGGCTTTTTTATATGATGTATCATTTAGGACTAGTGGGTTTTTGTGTTTTTTTTTTTAAATTGTAGTGTATATTTTAACTCTTCTTCTTAAATTATTAGCCCAAGACCTGGAATGTTAACACGAAAGTAAACCATTGATATTCCACCGCAACCCTTTATTTACCGTACACTTAAACAGTTGTCGTTTTGCTTAGAGAAACGGAATATCTTCCTTCCACAAAAAAAAAAAATATATAAATTGAGTACGTCTCGGTAGGAATTATTTCACTGGAACTTGGAATACTTGGAAATCTATTTATTAAAAAAAAAAAAAATTAAAAAAAATTAAAAAACACAAAAAAAGGGTATAAGACAGACTGCAGATTGTTCCGAGGATCTAGGCCATAAAACAGAATGTACTCTGTCCGCTCCTTGGGATGTGTTTTCACAAGGACACCTGGGGCTCTTGTTCTCTTAAAGGGATGTGTGTCTTTTTGAATTCTTTCCATTCATTGTTTGATTTTCATTAAATATACAGACCATTAACATACACCTGCGGCCCAGGGAGGAGGAAGAATACTCCGGCGATTATTCTAGAAGCTTTCTAATGTCACAGACACGTTATGTCCCACATAGCAGCCCCCTGACTCAGGGACAAGATTTAATAGCTGTAAACTTGATTTTCAGGACCTTTCAAAATGTCTGACAGCTTTAAGGATCTTAAAATTGTTTCTGAATGAGGAAATCTTTCCAAATATTCTTTATTGCGTGAAGTGCAATGAAGGTGACAAAATGGAAGGGAGGAATATTTAATTTATATCCCAAAAAATGTCATATATGGATAGTAAATCGGAGAGGTAGATAACTATGAGATAGATGGATAGATAGATAGATAGATAGATAGATAGATAGATAGATAGATAGATAGGAGATAGATAGATAGATAGATAGATAGATAGATAGATATGAGATAGATAGATAGATAGATAGATAGATAGATAGAATAATGGATAGATGATAGATAGATAGATAGATAGATAGATAGATAGATAGATAGATAGATATGAGATAGATAGATAGATAGATAGATAGATAGATAGAATAATGGATAGATGATAGATAGATAGATAGTTATGAGATAGATGGAAAGAGAGATAGATAGATAGATAGATAGATAGATAGATAGATAGATAGATAGATAGATAGGAGATAGATAGATAGATAGATAGATAGATAGATAGATAGAATAATGGATAGATGATAGATAGATAGATAGATAGATAGATAGATATGAGATAGATAGATAGATAGATAGATAGATAGATATGAGAGAGAGAGAGAGAGAGAGATAGATAGATAGATAGATAGATAGATAGATAGATAGATAGATAGATAGATAGATAGATAGAATAATGGATAGATAGATAGATAGATAGATAGATAGATAGACAGACAGATAGATAGAAGAGAGATAGATAGATAGATAGATAGATAGATAGATAGATAGAATAATGGATAGATGATAGATAGATAGATAGATAGATAGATAGATAGATAGATAGATAGATATGAGATAGATATATAGATAGATAGATAGATAGATAGATAGATAGATATGAGATAGATAGATAGATAGATAGATAGATAGATAGAATAATGGATACATGATAGATAGATAGATAGATAGATAGATAGATAGATAGACATGAGATAGATGATAGATAGATAGATAGATAGATAGATAGATAGATAGATAGAATAATGGATAGATAGATAGATAGATAGATAGATAGATAGATAGATAGAATAATGGATAGATAGATAGATAGATAGATAGATAGATAGATAGATAGATAGATAGATAGATACCTAAAATCACTCACGCATTCACTAGTGTTGCAGTATATTGCACTGGAGTTCTGGCCCCTGAGCGCTCAAGTCTCCTAGTTTTCCCTATAGTTTCGAATACTATTCGCTCATCTCTAGTCCCACCAACTGCGAGCTTCTCCTCTGTCATACAACTTGAAGTTGTAATACAAGGACGGGCAATAGATCTAAATCTCTAGACTGAGGGGTGGATAGAGAAATGATCATGATTTTCGTTTATCCCAGTAGCCCTGAGGTAAACTTGGTCTGTTCCTACATTCTCATAGGATTAGACCAGGTACCTCACTATTTAAAGGGGATATCCAGGGAAGAATAAATCTTATCAGTGCATTCCCTGGACTGGTTAAATGTCATTATTAATATACCCCTGGGCCCCTGGTTCCTTGAGGTGAACCAATGTGGAGGGCAGCTGGAGAGGTTGAAACTCTCTTTCTTTAACCTCCCCTGCTGATGATTTGACTCTCAGTGACATGACCAACTCCATCTACTCCTTGGAGCTGCTGCCCAAGTAGAGGGTAGTTGATGACATCAGTGAAAGTCGAAGTGGCTGTAGGGGAGAGCGAGGAACAAGAATTACGTCCTCCCCAGCTGCCCTCCCAATGGGACCTCTGAGGAACCAAGTTGTATAAAGGAATATTCCCATCTCAGTATTTCTAGCTATAACCAGAGGAGATCCCTGAGAGAGGTGTGATCCAACTCTGGGCCTTGTGTCTATCTCCAGAATGGGACTCAGAGGTGAATAAAGAAGGGCCGCGCATGCGCATACCTCTCCATTCACCAGTGTAGAAGTTACGGAAATCGTCGCCCCTCTCATGCCTGACCCCTCTTCATTCACTTGCTGACACAGATTTATCCCCCTTCTGGTTTGAGACTCCCATGTATTTGGTGTTTATATGGATAAAGCCATACTTACAACAATGGGAATGCCCCTTTAAGAGATTCCTTTAAATTTTCGGTAATTGGAGCTGCACTTCAAAGCCAAAGCTATGCGCAGAGAGCGACAATCCACAGCACATTCATGGAAGCTCTGCAGAATGAAGACCCATATACAGGTCATTGACCGAAACATTCTCAAGGGCCAATTCATTAGTCGCAAGCGGCCCGGATTCCCAAACTACTAATTGGAGCATCTGCCTTGAAAACGCGGTGTCACCTCTCGACTTGTCACCGCGAGCTGAAGAGCAGATTAAGATGTCATCCTCATTTTCCTTCCCGAGTTTTCTGACAGTCGTCGAGGTTGACACGAGCGCTCTGGCACCCAGGGAGTTAATGAGCCCATAAAATCAGGTAGAAGACAGATGGAGAGTGAAATTCAAGATGTTTAGGGGGGGGGGTGCTGGAAAAGCTGAATTTCTCGAGAGATATCCTGTCCATCCGGGAGACAGGAAAGAGCAAGCTGTTCATGACAGTGTAAAAAAAAAAAAACTTTTGGGACTCCTTAAGGGAAATTCAATCAAAGACGTTATTTTCCCACAGCCCATGGCGGGCCGGGCCGTAATTGCATTTCTTTTATTTGCCTCGTGATTGAGATATAAATCACCGATTAATTTATGACCTGCAGGGGACGTCATGCGAAAGAAAGTTTTCCAGCGCTGGCGGCCCTTTAAGGGCTATTTCCATGGAAGGCTGAAAATATCTGCACCTTTTGCGTAGGCCCAAGACCTAATTAAAGGGCCCTGGCCATGTGTTTTACAACATGGTTATTAATGATGCACTTAAGTAGAAGCATATGTTGAATGATAGTAGAAGACAAGTGTGCGCGGCTCGCCCATGAAGGTTATGGAATGATAAGGACTCGCTCTCTGCAGAGGGCTCGGACCAAGCGTTAAGTTGCTGCCAATTACCAGCGTGGCTGCGTACACGATACGGCGCTCTCACCATCCTCCACGTGACCTTTCCGCCATTGGCCGGGGCAGGAGTAACCTTGACGGTTTGTTAGAGCGGGTCTTCGCAACGCAGGGATCGGCTTCCACGGTTGCAACTACGCTGTCTAACAGATGTTATAAATTACGCTTTAATGGCAATATTGGAACTTTGCAGGAAGCACCGAAGGGACATCAGTCAAGAATTTCCTTTACCTCATATGTTAGAGGAGAGAGATTAGTGCACAAGACAAGTTTATGGCCGCCCCGGACACATGATGCAACGGGCTGCGGGTGATGGATTTTGCAGTCTACCTTGGAGATACAGAATGAGGGAAAGTTTTGCTTTTTTAGCTTAAAAATGAGACTAATTGTCCCTTAACTTGTACAAAGGAAAATAGAATGTTCTATATGCTGATCACTTATGGAGAGATAGATTTATAGATAGTATAGAAGGTAAATAATAGAGAGAAAGGAGAGATATTATATGGAAGATAGATTATATAACATATAGATGAGATAGATAGATAGATAGATAGATAGATAGATAGATAGATAGATAGGAGATAGATAGATAGATAGATAGATAGATGATAGATAGATAGATAGATAGATAGATAGATAGATAGATAGGAGATAGATAGATAGATAGATAGATAGATAGATAGATAGATAGATAGGAGATAGATAGATAGATAGATAGATAGATAGATAGATAGATAGGAGATAGATAGATAGATAGATAGATAGATAGATAGATAGATCATAGATAGATAGATAGATAGATAGATAGAAGTAAATAGATAGATAGAAGTAGATAGATAGATAGATAGATAGATAGATAGATAGATGATAGAGATAGTAGATAGATAGATACATAGATAGATAGATGATAGATAGATAGATAGATAGATAGATAGATAGATAGATAGATAGATAGATACTGTAAGAGAGAGAGAAATTTCAAAGCAGCACAGGTAAATTAAAGATGGGTGCAAATCCAAAAAAAAGGATGGCAAATCCTTAAACCATAGATAGAAAGAGATATATAGATAGATAGATAGATAGATAGATAGATAGATAGATAGATAGATAGATAGATATAGATAAGATATACTAGAAGATAGATAAAAAGCACTTCAATGTACTGTAGATCCTACTAATATTATAAATGTGAAAGTTTGTGTGTTTGTATCATGCAAAAAAGGCTGAACGAATTTGGATGGAATTTGGCACATAAGTAGTTTGTAACCTCAATTAACATATTTGGCTACTTTTTATCCCAGTAAGTGACATGGTTTCACGAATTTATGTTCACATACTATATTGCACTGCTCCTGCAGCAGATTCTGATAAAGCCAGGTCTGTTATCTCTCGGTGTAAACACAGAGATAACCCACAGTCCATTGTGTACATGCATGTGCATGTTATCTGATCTGCTCCAGGCAGTGCTGACACATTGGATGGGAAAACACCTTTAATCCAAAGTGGCAGTTTGCTACTTTTAAACATGTTGGGAAAAAGAAAATCTAATTTGTCACAAAATTCTAAAGCAACGAGAGCTATGACGTAGCCAGAAGCCACAGAGTTCTCCTCAAGCAGAGCTGAGGGGGATCATCGACGCCAACAACACACTCATTATATGGTGCCCCAGCACGAGGACTCTACGGATCCCTCTAAATTTGAAACCCTCTGGCGGCCGTGGGTCATATTTCAGGAAACTCCAGAATTTGCTTCTCTGTTCGGCCTTTAGGAGCGCTCCGTCTGTCTTTCAGCTCTTGCCTACCCTGGTCCATCACCCCTCTTCCCTTTGTGTCCTGACTCCGTTCTTTTATGTCCCCTTCATGTTTTTTTTTGGGGGGGTTATTAGTCCCCCCTTGTCCTGCTCTCTTCTGCTGGTCCTTTTTCTTTTCCTTGTTCTCATTTTTTCCTTCTCTGTGTTTTTTATTTCTTTTGGTTTCTTCCGCTTCTGTGTTAGAGGGTCTCTGTTTGTGCTGTCAGTTTGGACGCTATTGGGCTTCAGCCTTCACTTCGTTTATCTTTTGGCTTTTGACTCTCATACAATTCTTATGTTTGTTATAAAAATTTTCAGTAAAAACTGATTACATCTATGGTGTCCCAGCGAGCTGCTGAGATGCTGGAACAATCACAGGCGCGGCGTGAGGAACAAGTTCAGTAGCAGGACAGCTTGAGAGCTGCTGAAACACCAGAGCAGGCGAACCATCGACAGCAGCAGTTTGCTGAATTGGACTTATCATCGACACCAACAACGCGCAGACGAAGTTGCGGGCAGAAGCCAGTATAGAATAAAGTAGATTTGGGTCCAAACTGTCCACGTACAATTTATCTAACACTTGTGAAAGGTCTTGCTTGTACTGAAATATTGCACATGGGCTAATAAACTTCTGCTTTATTCTTCACCTACATTGAAACGCTGCCTATTTTTTTTATTGAGGAGGTGCACCCAATACATTTTTTTTTTTGTTTCCCATTAGATAGACAAAAATGAAGAAAGTCCACGGCAGCACCAATATAACGGCGGGCGCTCAGCTCCGAGCTTCTGGTGACAGCTCCACCGAAATATCCAAGGAAAATGGCAGCACTCCAAATGTTTCAAACAAAATAAGTGAAGTTTATTCTGCATGTAAGCGACGTTTCAGCCTTTGTCAAAGACTCGGTGGAGGTGAAACATCACTTACATATGGAATAAACTTCGCCTACTTTTAGAAGATGATAAGCTAATACATAAATAGATAAAAATATAGATATTATAGAAGATAGATGATAGGTAGATAGATAGAGAGATAGATGATAGATAGATAGATAGATAGATAGATAGATAGATAGATAGATAGATAGGAGATAGATAGATAGATAGATAGATAGATAGATAGATAGATAGATAGATAGGAGATAGATAGATAGGAGATAGATAGATAGATAGATAGATAGATAGATAGATAGATAGATAGATAGATATATAGATAGATAGGAGATAGATAGATAGATAGATAGATAGATGGATGGATGGATGGATGGATGGATGGATAGATAGATAGATAGATAGATAGATAGATAGATAGATAGATAGGAGATAGATAGATAGATAGATATATAGATAGATAGATAGGAGATAGATAGATAGATAGATAGATAGATAGATAGATAGAAGATAGATAGGAGATAGATAGATAGATAGATAGATAGATAGATAGATAGATAGATAGATAGATAGATAGATAGGAGATAGATAGATAGATAGATAGATAGATAGGAGATAGATAGATAGATAGATAGATAGATAGATAGATTATATCAGATAGATAGATAGAAACATAGATTAAAATAATTATAGATATATACATCTCCAAATACCCTATAAGGCTCTATATTATGGCTAACATTTCTTACATCAGTGTAAGAAGAAAAAACTTGGAGTATCTAAAAGTCAGTAAGTTACATTTACATCTTCTATCTACACCACATTTTGCACCACTTTATGCATTTCTTGGATTCCCCCCGCCGTTCCTGAGCAATCAGGGCAGTTAGTTTTGTTACCTGATATTAAACTCTCTAAAGTTATGGGGTGGTGTCAGGCAGAAGCAGGCATTGGAGTGTGACTCTGAACTCCAGTCAGTATCAAATCTCCAAATCCCAACTCCCACCTGACATTAGGGAGTCAAGTTGTTTTATCAGGCACCAAAAATAAGAGCAATCATTGTTCAGGAACGGTGGGAGCTAGAGAAAAAATTCTAACTGTGCCGGAATTAGTGAAGAGGAAAAAAAGAATAAAAAGAGGTCAAGCTGGTGTATGGTGTTAAAGGGATTCTACCACTAAAACACTTTTTTTTCTAGTTACCACGTCGGAATAGCCTTTAAAAAGGCTATTCGTCTCTTACCTGTGGAAGTGCTCTCCGCCGCGCCGTTCGTTCAAAATACCGGTTTGTACCGGTATGCTAATGAGTTCTCTCGCAGCGATGGGGGCGTCCCCATCGCAGGAGCAGCGATGGGGGCGTCCCCATTGCAGCTCGAAAACTGACCGCAGCGCCGCCTCTCTGGTCTTCGGTGTCCTCCCTTTGCTTCTTCAGCGTACTGTCGGACGCCTGCGCAGTACGCTCTGTTCGACGAAGATTGCCGAACGTATGCGCATGCGCGAAATTGCGATCCCAGCCATAGTGCGGGCACCGAACTTTCGCGCATGCGCAGTACGTTCGGCAATCTTCGCCGAACAGAGAGCATACTGCGCAGGCGTCCGACAGTACGCCTGTATCGGATCTACATGCACTGTAATGTCGGGTGATCTGGTGCAGGGCTTGTGTAGATCAACAGCAGCCAAACAGAACAGGCAGATCTGCGGTAAAAAAAAAAAATAAAAAAAAATCCCACTGTTTTGGGATTTAGGATTGTTTCACCACATGTAAATTCTAAAAAAATTGTCTTATTTAAAAAACAGAGTCATATTTCTTTATCTCCGTCTATAGGATCTGCGCCTTACAATTTATCTCACTTATCCAGAGAGATTTCCATCAATTACATATGAAGGCAATGGGATCCTTTTAATATAAGACACATACCAGGGGTTTTATCAGGCACAATATTTCATTTTTATGGCCGTAATAAAGAGGAAAAGTCTTCATCTTGAAGTTATCTCTGAGACGTGAGGGCTTTGTGTTGGACCCCCGCTCCCTGATGTAAACTCACGTGGACTCTCATTAATGTGAATAGACGCTCAGCAGAGCAATGGCGGTCGGGGATGTATATCAGGGAGAATGAAAGGTTCATATGGGAGCTGGCCCGCGTCCAGGTACAAATGTAGAAATAAATGGTTTATGATAAGACTCGAGTCATAATAACTTCTGTTTGGTCTGAACGTTGCGTTTGTCAGGCCTGGTGAGGAGCCCAGAGCAGTCTGTGTGTCTCTGGAACGTCCATGGTCTTCCTCATCTGAATTATAACCTGTCCCGTAACATCTGAGTCATTAATGACTTATCTCCGCAAAATTGTTTCCTTCACCACCATAAATCTTGATGTCGCAATGTCATCTGCACGTCGTATCGCCTCATGTCCACCAACAATGGACTAAGTCCAAGACAAGGATCGGCATCCAGTCATGTACCCAATGAGTTCCTAAACTATTGTCATGTAAGCCAGGACGGTTTTAGGGGGCAATTGCCTAGTGATGGGGCCCATTGGCAATCCAAGAATGAGGCGCAAAAAGTTTCACTCCACTTTGACTTCCAGTGGTTCAGGTAGACTATTGGGCTGTGTTAGTTGGGCACTTTAAGGGGGTATTATTTAAGAATGGCATGGGAGTATTAAACAATGGATACTGAATGGCCTATATGGGAATTTTTGGAAATATTTGACATTGTACAAGGGTATACCCATAAGCAAAAAACAGGGCACCAGATCCCTGAAGGACAGACATGACTTCGGCCATCATGGTCCATCAAGTCTCCGTCACTCCTGGGAACAATATTGCACAATACTATACTGCTTTGATTTATTTTTATGATGGAAGTGTAACATTTCTGCCTGTTCGGGTCTCTGCGCCACCCTCTGCTCGTGTGCTGCGGTGCAGGAGGCGGGTGCAGTTTGGTTCTTGGCTTAAAGTTTTTGGTCGCACTGTGTGAACACAGCTCCAATTCTGTGATTGTATTTGCACCACACCCGTCTTCTGCCCTTGTTTGCCTCTGTTCATTAAGTGTTAATTCGTGTGATTGACAGCCTGCCTTCCTGTCTACTCCAGGAGCGGGTTCTTCCTCCATATTTAGTCTTGACTCTCATTCACACCAGTGCTTGCTATTGCCTTGTGCATACTTGCTCCTTACTGTCACTATTTTTGCTTGCATTCTTATACTTGACCTCTGGCTTTCCCTACTGACTATTCTTTGGACTCTGATTTGGCACTGCATCGCTCGACTGTTTACTGACCCTTGGTTAGCTGACCTCCCTTTGTTGTTGTCCGTCCTGTCTGCGTTTTGTGTCTCACATATCCAGGAAGGGACCGTCTTCATGGTTGCCGCCTATTACGTAGGATAGGGCCTGGCAATAGGAAGGGTCAGTTGGAGGCTTCAGCTTAGGGCTCACTGTCTCTTGTGTCCCGTCCCAGGGTTCAACAGCTACCGGGGAATTGCTGTCCTAGCAATTCCCTAACAGGAAGCTTCAACATAGATGTGGACATGATCTAAAATGGTGGTGGACCTTCCGACTTTCCCACTTTAAGCGGGGCCAAATGGTACTCTGCCCCGTGCGCGCCACCCACAACCACAAAATGAAGAACCATCGTGAGGTCTGTAACAGTCACGCCAAAATTTTACAAAAAAAAAAAAATTGAGCCCTGTTCATAAATGTCCTTTGGTAAAGGTAGTGGAACATTTTCTTCTTTACGAGACGAGCAACTCCCAAAGCGTAATAAGTATCTGCTCCGAGACGAGAGCCAATAAGTCAAATGATGTGATTTCTTTGGGATTAGGCGCTTCTTAATAAGCCATCTCATTTCTTAACACTCTACAAATTCTCAAACAAAGCTGTTTTCTTAGCCTTCCCTCCACATGTGCCCATCGAACCACCAGAAAATTATATGAAATTACATTTCCGTAGGTAAATATTATTAGCAAATCCATTTATTTAACCCCTCCCTACGAATGAAACAGCTTGGAGAAGAGGAAATGGAGGTTTTCACTTGTATCACTTCGTAATTCCGTAATGAATTGGCCTTTGTGGGCTCAATTATCTCTGGTTACATTGTGTCATGGCTGACGTCATGACGAATGGAGAGAGGGGTCAACGTCGCTGGCCTATTGGCTCAGGAAGAGGGAGAGTCGGAGACAGGTCACTGTGTATGGTCACTGTACCTTTAAGCCCAGGAATGCAATACTTCATTCAAGCTAAATGAATGGTCTCCAGGGATGAGATCCAGCACATCTGTAGTGATTCATGGCAAATTTTAATGGGGTTTGGGCTCGAAATTTAGTGGATTGAGACTGTGTCTGACTTAGAATCTCGTGACCGAACCGGCGCAACCATGAACACTTTAGTCATCTGGAGAGAGATTATTAAAATATAGAACATATTGCACATGAATAATTATATTTCTATTATTTTTGCTAAATTTTTTTGTCACTTTTTAAAAAAATTACTTTATTAACAAGTGCTATGGAATAATCCAATAAAAATTAGGGGCAAAAATGAGTCACCTACAAGTCACAAATTCACTGTTGTATCATTATTTTTTCGTCCCCTGAGACATATCATAACACCAAGGACCAAACCAGCCTACACCCAATCTACCCCACCTACTGATATCACATGAGGGGTAAGAAGGGGGTACTGGTAATCATTAGGCATTTCATGACCAGAACATTTTCATGTTTCTTCTACATGCAGGCCATTTTGAGGGCTACAAAAAAAATATATATATATTTCGGTTATTCAAATAAATGTTCTATTTCTTTTTGTTCATAGATAGGATTTAATTTTTATGTAAATTTTTTTTGTACTTCTTAAAACAAAGGTTTCAGACTAACCAGCTATGATGTCCTTATTGTGGTTGGGTTATCTTCTCATACATGTAGTGTCCTCCTGATAACCAGCCATGATGTCCTTATTGTGGTCGGGTTATCTTCTCATACATATAGTGTCCTCCTGATAACCAGCCATGATGTCCTTATTGTGGTCAGGTTATCTTCTCATACATGTAGTGTCCTCCTGATAACCAGCCATGATGTCCTTATTGTGGTCAGGTTATCTTCTCATACATGTAGTGTCCACAATAAGGACATCTGACAATTCTCAAACCATAGAAAGTTCCAGCATTCATGGTTGTACCCATTGTCTATAAAGGCTCTGTAGATGTACGGGCCATGCCCTCATTGCTCCAAAGAGCGTATTTCCATATCAACCGTCCATACAGCTATGAGCCCTCTCTCGTGTGTATCTGACTCCGCTACAATCCGGTATATTCTTCATTCCGCCTTAGTCTGTTCCTCTGAACTTTTCTGCTATTCTGAACCTGCAATGTGTGAAATCTTTTATACAGGAAGCCAAATATTGTGCAAAGAGCTTGTTAAGTTTCCACACATCCCCGCTGTGACTACACACATTATGTGGCTTTTGTGGGCTTGGTAAGTAGATTTTTTCTTCCTTGGAATCACACAGAACTCGTCAGTAACATGTGGGTGGATGAGATAGATCCATCCGGCGGAGTCCATACACACAGTGCGCCTCTTTATATTCTTCCCGTGCACTTGCTTCTTTATATGTTTATGGATAATTTTTAATAGTGAAATTCCTTTAATCTGACAACACTTTATCCAGAAAGTCCGATTATCTGGAATGGATTTCTAGAACACAACGTCAATATAGCCAGAGATTATGGCCCCACGTTGCGGAAATGCAGCATTTTTGGTGATCCAGATTTACTATGTCTTGTAGGCCTTTTTGTGATTTTTTTTCTTTTTTTACATCTGCGCCACCTTCACACTTCTAAGGGGGCATGGTCTTATATGAGGCACATCCTCAGCCGACTTCACCCCAGCCCTGCAGATAGATAGGTTAGTGTCACCAGAACCAGCATATCACCCCAGCCCTGCAGATAGATAGGTTAGTGTCACCAGAACCAGCATATCACCCCAGCCCTGCAGATAGATAGGTTACTGTCACCAGACCCCAGCATATCACCCCAGCCCTGCAGATAGATAGGTTACTGTCACCAGACCCCAGCATATCACCCCAGTCCTGCAGATAGATAGGTTAGTGTCACCAGAACCAGCATATCACACCAGCCCTGCAGATAGATAGGTTACTGTCACCAGACTCAGCATATCACCCCAGCCCTGCAGATAGATAGGTTAGTGTCACCAGACCCAGCATATCACCCCAGCCCTGCAGATAGATAGGTTACTGTCACCAGAACCAGAATATCACCCCAGTCCTGCAGATAGATAGGTTAGTGTCCCCAGAACCAGCATATCACCCCAGCCCTGCAGATAGATAGGTTAGTGTCACCAGACCCAGCATATCACCCCAGCCCTGCAGATAGATAGATTAGTGTCACCAGACCCAGCATATGACCCCAGCCCTGCAGATAGATAGGTTAGTGTCACCAGACCCAGCATATCACCCCAGCCCTGCAGATAGATAGGTTAGTAACACCAGACCCAGCATATCACCCCGGCCCTGCAGATAGATAGGTTAGTGTCACCAGACCCAGCATATGACCCCAGCCCTGCAGATAGATAGGTTACTGTCACTAGTACCAGCATATCACCCCAGCCCTGTAGATAGATAGGTTAGTGTCACCAGACCCAGCATATCACCCCAGCCCTGCAGATAGATAGGTTAGTGTCACTAGTACCAGCATATCACCCAGCACTGCAGATAGGTTAGTCGAACAGTGTTTTCCCCTTATGAATTGGTGTGTCCGTTGCTGAGATATTGCTGTTTTGTCAATATGCAAATTAGTTATTTGGAGTAATGGTACTGCCCATGTTGCTCCAAAGAGCTCAATCGCATATTAACAAAAACAGCAATATATTGACAACTGAGTCAGCAATTCACAAGTAGAAAACACTGGATGATTCAGGGTAACCTATCTATCTGCAGGGCTGGTTAATATGTTGGGGGTCTGGTGACAGACTCCCTTTAAGCAGTTAAAGGGGCTCTAGCAGCAAAATCATGCTGATAGAGCCCCACATATGCGTGAATAGCCTTTAAAAAGGCTATTCAGGCACCGTAAAAGTTATATTACACTACCCCCCGTTTTAAAATAAAACCCTAAAACAGAATGTGATAAACTTACTGAACGTGCACGCTGGGCGGGCATTCAGGGTGCGCCGTCTTTTTCATCACGCCTCCTCTTCCTCCGATGTCCTCGGGTCCCGTCCTCCTCCGGCGCTTGCGAACTGACATTGCTTAAAAAAAAAAAAGCGCAGTAGCCGTAGTAGAAGCGGCATGCTACTGCGCATGCGCCCAGTCCGATTTTTTTAAAGCAATGTCAGTTCGCGAGCGCCGGAGGAGGACGGGACCCGAGGACATCGGAGGAAGAGGAGGCGTGGATGAAAAAGACGGCGCACCCTGAATGCCCACCAAGCGTGCACGTTCGGTAAGTTTATCACATTCTGTTTTAGGGTTTTATTTTAAAACGGGGGGTAGTGTAATATAACTTTTACGGTGCCTGAATAGCCTTTTTAAAGGCTATTCACGCATATGTGGGGCTCTATCAGCATGATTTTGCTGATAGAGCCCCTTTAAATTGGTGTATGGCAGATAATTGCAACAAAAAAAATCAAAGACTGACGGGGACCACCAGTGAATATTGGTTTCCTTTATGTTCTTTATGGAATTTTATGTGTTTAGCTTATTTATTTTTATAGTTTAGAAAAGCCTCTTTAAATTTTACAAATTGAAAGCAGAAATTTCTTATAATAGAAAAAAAAATTGCTAAAATAGAATCTTTTACGTCACTATTTTATTTTGCTCTACCCTTACAATTAAGCTTTGTATACTCTTCCATGACTTTTTTATAATTTAAGATTTTTCCTGTATCACAGAGGCCAACTTTAAGGAATTTTACTGTATTCGGCAGCAACCAGCCAAACATAACTACACCCAACAGACAAATATTGTATTTATTTCCTTAACTTTTTTTAAATTTTAAGATTTTTTAAGTCACTTTCTATATTTCCATGTTTTTTTTAAATGTGATAAAATATTAAAATTTATAAGCCTTAAAGTCCTCTGTATATTAAAAAAAAATGTAAGTAAAATTAAAGTATATTGTAATATTTTAAGAGTAATACAAAATAAAAAGAAATTTAAAAAATCAAATTTTTGTAGAAAATCTGTTAGAATCTTACCATTGGACTATAATTAATTTTCTTACATATATATATATTTTATTTTTATTATTATTAGGGATCAAAATGTACATTTTTTTCCCTAGCAGTGTGTCCTTGTAGAATGGGAAGAAATTCACGCAAACACAGGCAGAACATACAAATTCCTTGCAAATGTTGTTCCTGGTGGGATTTGAACCCAGGACTCCAGCGCTGCAAGGCTGCAGTGCTAACTGTGTTGCCCCTACTCATATTTATCATGTCAATCGGCAGATTTGTATGGTATGGTTAACAGCAGAGAAGTGTGACAAAGTGAACCTACGTTATATTATAATATTACATCCGCCCTGGAATATTAAATTTGTAGTTTTATTTAAAATATATATATATATATATATATATGAATATACAATTTTTAAAATCTGACTTTTTTTTCTATTTTAAATTTCATTTTAAATTATTTTAAAATTGAATTTAAATATATAAAAAAATATAATGGAATACAAAATATTTTGTTTTAGTAAAAAAAACAAACATGAATATACAATTTTTAAAAATCGGGATTTTTTTTAAAAAAATTTAATTTTAAAATATATTTAAAATTGAATTTAAATATATAAAACCTATAACCATTTAAATTTCTAAATTTTAAACTGACATTCTAATGTACCATCATCACAAGTAGGTCTACAGAATTTTTTGAAATTTTTAATTTATTCTGAATTTCAAAAACATTCTTCTCTAACTGCTATTTGGTTACAAAAAAAAAAGTGATAGTTGTTGTAGTGGATCCGAAATATTTTGCTTTCCTATTTTAGACCTATTTTATCACAAATTTTTTGGATTTTTTTTTTTTTTTTACATTTCATAAATAACTTAAAACAGTCCTATTATCTATTCTTGGAGGGAGAAAAAAAACTTCAAGCGCTGTGTTTATTATTTCTGGGACAGTGCCAGGATACCCCTTTAAAAAAGATCTACATTTTGCTGACATAAATGTGTCAGGGAGCATAAAATGAGCTTTTTACTTCACAACAACACATCATTTTGGAGTGAATGTTGACCCTTTTCGGGCTGCAGAGAAGTTCACAGATAAAATACTGTTGTAAACACTCAATGTGGATATAGATAAAGATGGAGGAACTAGGCCAGTGTTTATCAACCTCTTAGCCCCTGAAAGACAAATGTGGTTTGTATAAAATCTCTTGACAGCCAGGTACCTTCCCATGTGACTCTGCTAAGATGAAGTAAGCCATTGACTTGGTTAAAAATCAGAACCGTTTTTTTAAAAAAAAATTCAACAAATTTATTTTTTAAAAAAAATCTGAATTCCTGGAATTAATTAATTTAGGTATTATTTTTTAATATAGAAAAAGTTGCTAATAATTTTAAAAATGTTAAAAAAAAAAACTAAGATTTTTGTAAAAATCACCAAATTTTGTATTGTGTCATTATGTCCCAAATGGAAAAGGCCAATATGACCTCCCTTAGTGCTCTCTCTGGGGTGACAACAAGGATTACCTACCGCATGAGGCAATACATTTGATTATATAGTGATATGAGGGTGAAGGGATAGTAACTCTACACAAATAGGCAGGGATAGATTATTGACCTACAACTTCTGTCCCAACTCACACTACAAGATCTTTATGTATGCTATGTGATACGGCTTCAGCCTGTCTTCTATTTATCTATCCTATCTGTAAGTGCTGTGTGCAGAACTTCCAGTGTATGCCTATGAGATGCAGCTTCATACTACTCTTTTTTGCCTCCTGCTTATAAAAGCTGACAAAGAGAACCCTATCTCAAGCAGGAGGCAAGAAAGAGTAGTATGAAGCTGCATCTCATAGGCATACACTGGAAGTTCTGCACACAGCACTTACAGATAGGATAGATAAATAGTGTGAGCTAGGGGAGTTTTATAACTCTATTATCTACAGGTCACTGCATTTCTAGTCAATATGATATGATAGAAATGATATCTTCATGGGCGAGCATTCAGTAATACAAGGAGTTTTAAGTTTGAGGGTGAAGAGAGGAGTCCAAGAGCTGCCAGGAGAGATGCGATAGGTGATAATATGCTGATAACTTAGAATTATAGGTACAAAAAGATTCCTAGAGGGCTTGGCCAGGATGTTTTTATGGCCTATCCATAGGCTAGGCCACACATATCTGATATCCCTGGTAGAGAGCCTAGTAGGGAGCCAACAAGCGCCCATCCACAGATCAGCTGAATGGAGCCACTTCCAGCGCCCATACTATACACAGCACAGAGTCGGAAGCATTTAGCTCTAGTCCTTATATAGGGCACGGTGTAAACTGCTTCTGACTCCATAGCACGGGCATCAGAATTGGCCCCATACAACTGATCATTGTAGCTCCCCCTGTTGGCCCCAAGGATCAGATATTTGTAGCCTATTCTATCGTTGGTGTTGGGGATGAGCACCAGTATGGCAGCCACTACTACGCCATGCTCCCTGCACTTTGAGTCTCATGTGCCCCCCTGGCTGCAGATCAGATTATAACGGGGTAAATGGGCAGTTGGACTCCCTTACAGCCTCGGGCCCCCCGGGAACCACAAATTATAAGAATATTATACTATATTAATATAATAAATAACTCAAGGAGAAAAATGTGCTGTAATCTCGAGAGTCATCCTGGCAACGCCATTACTTTTCTTATAACATATTTCTGAAATTCGCCTCAATTAGGTGGTTATTAATAATAAATCCGCATGAATGTTTATAGATAAATCGCCATATGGTGCTGTCACCCCTCAGGAATGTCTTACATTTTTCTTCTTAGGTATTACCCAAGACAAAAATGAAATTAAAGTAATCCTCCTGAAATACTCGTCCTATCAGACACAACCACTTACTGCAAATTATTATTTATAACTATACCAAAGATGGATATATTCAGGCCAGGATGTAAGTAGGGATCACAGGGCAGACAAATCCACTCCAAAAAGAAGAAAAATATAATTCTTGCACATTACTACATAAAACTGTATAAACTAAGTCCAATATAAAGATGTGTCCAAAGGATACCACCATATAGTGTGCAAGCGATCTAATAATACCGCCATACAGTGTGTAAGTGATCTAATAATACCACCATATAGTGTGCAAGTGATCTAGTAATACCGCCATATAGTGTGCAAGTGATCTAATAATACCACCATATAGTGTGCGAGTGATCTAATAATACCGCCATATAGTGTGCAAGTGATCTAATAATACCGCCATATAGTGTGCAAGTGATCTAATAATACTGCCATACAGTGTGCAAGTGATCTAATAATACCGCCATATAGTGTGCAAGTGATCTAATAATACTGCCATACAGTGTGCAAGTGATCTAATAATACCACCATATAGTGTGCAAGCGATCTAATAATACCACCATATAGTGTGCAAGTGATCTAGTAATACCACCATATAGTGTGCAAGTGATCTAATAATACCACCATATAGTGTGCGAGTGATCTAATAATACCACCATATAGTGTGCAAGTGATCTAATAATACCGCCATATAGTGTGCAAGTGATCTAATAATACTGCCATACAGTGTGCAAGTGATCTAATAATACCGCCATATAGTGTGCAAGTGATCTAATAATACCACCATATAGTGTGCAAGTGATCTAATAATACTGCCATACAGTGTGCAAGTGATCTAATAATACCGCCATATAGTGTGCAAGTGATCTAATAATACCACCATATAGTGTGCAAGTGATCTAATAATACCACCATATAGTGTGCAAGTGATCTAATAATACCACCATATAGTGTGCAAGTGATCTAATAATACCACCATATAGTGTGCAAGTGATCTAATAATACTGCCATACAGTGTGCAAGTGATCTAATAATACCGCCATATAGTGTGCAAGTGATCTAATAATACCACCATATAGTGTGCAAGTGATCTAATAATACCACCATATAGTGTGCAAGTGATCTAATAATACCACCATATAGTGTGCAAGTGATCTAATAATACCACCATATAGTGTGCAAGTGATCTAATAATACCACCATATAGTGTGCAAGTGATCTAATAATACCACCATATAGTGTGCAAGTGATCTAATAATACCACCATATAGTGTGAAAGTGATCTAATAATACTGCCATACAGTGTGCAAGTGATCTAATAATACCGCCATATAGTGTGCAAGTGATCTAATAATACCACCATATAGTGTGCAAGTGATCTAATAATACTGCCATATAGTGTGCAAGTGATCTAATAATACCACCATATAGTGTGCAAGTGATCTAATAATACCACCATATAGTGTGCAAGTGATCTAATAATACCACCATATAGTGTGCAAGTGATCTAATAATACTGCCATATAGTGTGCAAGTGATCTAATAATACCACCATATAGTGTGCAAGTGATCTAATAATACCACCATATAGTGTGCAAGTGATCTAATAATACTGCCATATAGTGTGCAAGTGATCTAATAATACTGCCATACAGTGTGCAAGTGATCTAATAATACCACTATATAGTGTGAAAGTGATCTAATAATACCAGTATATAGTATGCAAGTGATCTAGTAATACCGCCATATAGTGTGCAAGTGATCTAGTAATACCGCCATATAGTGTGCAAGTGATCTAGTAATACCGCCATATAGTGTGCAAGTGATCTAGTAATACCACCATATAGTGTGCAAGTGATCTAATAATACCACCATATAATGTGTGCAAGTGATCTAATAATACCTTCATATAGTGTGCAGGAGATCTAATAATACCGCCATAAAGTGTGCAAGTGATCTAATAATACCACCATAAAATGTGCAAGTGATCTAATAATACCACCATATAGTATGTAAGTGATCTAATAATACCACCATATAGTTTGTACGTGATCTAATAATATTGTCATATAGTGTGTAAGTGATCTAATAATACCTCCATAAAGTATGCAAGTGATTTAATAATACCTCCATATAGTGTGCAAGTGATCTAATAATACCACCATATAGTGTGCAAGTGATCTAATAATACCTCCATATAGTGGGCTTGCAATCTAATAATACCACCATATAATGTGCAAGTGATCTAATACTACCGCTATATACTTCTGCCCAAGACCCGGTACCTGTGGGGATCCTAAAGCCCCTCCACCATATAATAAATATTAGAAATACCACAGGGTCGGGGGCCGTTTTACATTTCCTGCATTGGGATCCGGGAGCCTTGGGCTATCCCAAATGTAAAGCACCATGGAACTAATGGTGCTATATAAATGAATAATAATAATAATAATCCATTTGGTATTGCTGATATTACAATTGCCTTATATAATCAATGTGGCTCCAATCCGAATCTTCCTGGAGCAATTAGCCCCCCCCCCCCTATTGTTATGTAGCCCCCTGTCAATTCAGACCACCCCGGTCACAAGACCAGCTAATTGTTAATTATTCATCCTCCTGGTGCCTATAAAAGCCATAAAGCAGTCATGTGGGATCAGGAATGGCGGCCATTAATCAGCTGGCCCGGACACTATCTGCAATGTCTCAGGTCAGCAACAACTGTCTAACACCTATTAACACCCGTGTGGTTGACTGGCCATGTGTGCAGAGTGGCCGGCCCTGACTTCATGCATCACCACAATCCCACATACTGTCCTAGAATCACAGGAACGTAATAGTTTTTCACTCAATGGATAATTTTTGCAAAAATTTTTCTCTAAAATTTCGTAAAATTCTTCTCAATTCTCCAAAATTGCTTTGTCTTATTGATGCCGGGTTTACTGTTCCCTTACACCGAAGCCATTTATGAGATATCTACCTCTAAGACCTCCAGTGATGGAGAGAGCAGGGGTCTCGTGACCTCTAATCTGCTAGGTGAGGCAGTTGCAAATGGCTGATCAGAGGTCGGGAGAAGGGGGGGGCACCCATTCCCACCCTAGGTGGGGGTCCCAGTGGTGGTCAACAGCTTTCACCTTAGGGGTGTGAAATAATTTGTCATAGGTCAACACAGATGTATATCATAGAGGAATTTCTTCCAGGGCTGTGGAGTTGGAAGGCAAAACCACTAACTCCGACCCTGACCACGACTACGACTCCTCTATTTTTTCAGAGCCCGACTCCAACTCCTTCTCTGACTCCATAAATGGCTGACCACCAAGGATCAGACAGAAACAGAGAAAAATCTAGTGATTGATTCCTATGAAAGTAAATATGTAAAAATCTAATTCATTATCCCATATTAATAATTGTCGCTTAGAATTAAAAATAATTTATCATTTTATTTTGAAGCAAAAATTTTTTCTGACACCGACCACCCAAAATTGGTCCGACTCCATAACTGCTTTGAGAATAGAAGGACTGGGTGTTGAAACTCAACATGTCCAATCCTTCTTCCTTTCCATCAGGGGAGAGGGGAAGAGCCCCTATACATATATGACTTATGTTTTATGTGATATTTTTGAAATTTTGGGGATTTGGCGAACCATTCCCTTATACATATATGGGCCTTAACGTCCAGGTACGGGCAGTAAAGCCAATCTCTTCTTCCTTTACGTCAGTGGAGAATGGAAGGGCTCCTATACACATAAGACTTTTTTTTTGTGAAATTTTTGAAATTTTGGGGATTTGGTGAACCATTCCCTTATACATATGTGGGCCTTGACGTCCAGGTACGGGCAGGAAAGCAAATCTCTTCTTCCCTTACGTCAGTGGAGAATGGAAGGGCTCCTATATGCATAATACTTTTGTTTTATGTGAAATTTTTTAAATTTTGGGGGTTTGGTGAACCATTATCTTCTAATTAAAAATAATTCATCATTTTACTTTGAAGCCATTTTTTTTTTTTTCACACCGGCCATCAAAAATTGGTCTGACTCCACAACTGTTCTGAGAACAGAAGGACTGGGTGTTGAAACTCAACATGCCCAATCCTTCTTCCCTTACATCAAGGAAATGCCTCTATACATATAAGACTCTTTTTTTTTTTTTTTTTTTTTTTTTTTGCGAAATTTTTGAAATTTTGGTGATTTGGCGAACCATTCCCTTATATATATATATATATATGTGGGCCTTGAAGTCCAGGTGTGGGCAGTAAAGCAAATCTCGTCTTCCCTTACGCCAGGGGAGACTGGAGGGGCTCCTATACACGTAAGACTTTTGTTTTAAGTACAATTTTTGAAATTTTTTTGGGTTTGGCAAACCATTCCCTTATGGGTACGATGTCCAGGTGCCCGTAGTAAAGCAAATCTCTAGAACCGCTCTTCAAAGCTGAGAGCAAGATAAGATGTAGGGAAACTAGAATACTAATTTTTGCCGCCAGATTACAAAAAGATTCTCGATTTGTAACTTTTTCGATTATTCCAAAAAGTTACAGGTCGTAAATGCCCCACCCATTGAAGACGGAACCATTCCAGTCGCTAAGGAGTTAAAAAGGTCTTCACATGTACAAGGCCGGAAATTTTTCATCCATTATCTCAGCGGGATGTTTACAAAAATAATTTTAGAAAAAATTTCCTGTCCCAAAGGACCGCTCCAGTATTTTATCTGCTTTACACCATTTGTACATTTATAGGGAAACACCTTCACAGATTTGCGCCCAGTAAAATGTCAATATTGTCTTAATGGCCGTCTTAAAGGCCCGGCTCGTAAAAAGATCTGTTTAGTGAAAACCATTTCTAGCCTCCATAAATGTTGGGCCGCTATCACACATCACATTTAGCTGGAAGTTTTATTGCCCCGAGTGAGGATTTAGGGAGAGTCATCAGGACACCATACAAGGCTCGGCTCCCGATTTGAGGGATCTGGCTCTGGAGATGTAAAAAAATAACCATCCATTACATTACCACTATCTGGAGCCAGGAAATATACACAGACTATAAATTTGAGTAGTCCAGCGCGCCGCCGCTTTAAGGGATTGCATGTACGATTGGTCACATTCCTGGGAGATGGGATTATATGGGGAATGCTTATGAAGGAGTCTGGGAAGCCAAAAGATGTTCTCGGCCTCATTTATCAAGTGCTTATGACTGTGATATTCGGCAAATGGGTTGTGTTAAGAGGTAAGCCTTGACAAGGTGGCATCGTAATCCTGTCCGGATGATGCATAATATTAGTATTACAGCTTAGATCATTGCATGCTTCTAAAATCATCACCGCTAACAAGAAAGAAGGATTTCTGCGGCTGCCAGGAGGAGCAGACTTTCCATTTGGAAAGACGATAATATGTCAAAAATTATGTAAATGGAAAGATTGCAACGTGTTTATAGAAATCAAGGCCGGAGCGGGAGGGGTGGGGGGGCCCGGGGAGAGGTGGGAGGGGTGGGGGGACCTGGGGAGAGGCGGGAGGGGTGGGGGGGCCCGGGGAGAGGCAGGAGGGGGGGGCCTGGGGAGAGGCGGGAGGGGGGGGGCCTGGGGAGAGGCGGGAGGGGTGGGGGGGCCGGGGAGGGGCAGGAGGGGTGGAGCGGCCCGGGGAGAGGCAGGAGGGGTGGGGGGCCCCGGGAGAGGCAGGGTGTTGGGTTAAACAGGAAATCTGGGTGTTGTAAAAATCGGGGGATGAAGCGCGGGGGGGGGGGGCCTTTAAGTTTTGCACCTAAAAATTTGCACTGTTTATCATCTTTCGAGGGAAAGGCACAAACAGACCGTAAATTTGGTACATACCATTGTGTGAGGTATGACTGCGCTCAGAGAGAGGATGGGAACATCAAAGGGTGGGGGGGGGGGTTAGTTTATCCTGTAATGTGTTCTCTGTCAGGATGGGACTAAACAGCTGTGCCTGTACTGAAAGTAGCAAAAAGTCCAAAAAAGTCTTGTGTCTATCTATCTGTCTCCTATCTATCTATCTATCTATCTATCTATCTATCTATCTATCTATCCGTTTTATCTATCAATGTCATATCTATCTGATATCTATCTATTTATCTATCTATCTATCTATCTATCTATCTATCTATCTCATATCTCTCATATCTATCTATCTATCTAGCTATCTAATCTCTATCTATCTCATATCTATATATCTATCTAACTATCTATCTCTTATCTATCTATCTATCTATCTATCTATCTAACTATCTATCTCTTATCTATCTATCAGTCTATCTATCTCCTATCTATCTATCTATCTATCTATCTATCTATCTATCTATCTATCTATCTATCTATCTATCTATTGTAGGGTTACTTTACCCTGTTATGTGCTCAGTGTCAGGATGGGACGATATGGCTGTTTCTGTGCTTAAGGTACCCTGAACAATTGTGTCCATGTATCGCTGTATTGTATCTGTCTATTTATCTATTGTAGGGTTAGGTTATTCTGTAATATTTTCACTGTCAGGATGGCTCTTTGCAGTTGTTTCTCTACCAGAAACTCCAAATCCTTCTTGTGTCTGTCTATGTATCTATCTTTTGAGCGATATATCGATCTATCACAGTATCCATATTTATTTATCTATCTATATATTCTATCACCATCTGTGGAGACCAAGTCTGAGCGAGGAAGTGACTTGCTTGTTTACTGCTCACTTCCGGACAATGTGCAGAGTCATGAGAGCAGGAGAGAATTTATATTTCATTTTTCAATATATCTATCAGTCTATATCTAAGCATGTCACCATTATTTTACATTTCATTATTCATTTTGGTGGGACAGAGTAAAGCCAAGCTGGAAACTGGAATTATCTATCTATCTATCTATCTATCTATCTATCTATCTATCTATCTATCTCCTATCTATCTATCTCCTATCTATCTATCTATCTATCTATCTCCTATCTATCTATCTATCTCCTATCTACAGTCCTATGAAAAAGTTTGGGCACCCCTATTAATCTTAATCATTTTTAGTTCTAAATATTTTGGTATTTGCAGCAGCCATTTCAGTTTGATATATCTAATAACTGATGGACACAGTAATATTTCAGGATTGAAATGAGGTTTATTGTACTAACAGAAAATGCGCAATATGCATTAAACCAAAATTTGACCAGTGCAAAAGTATGGGCACCTCAACAGAAAAGTGACATTAATATTTAGTAGATCCTCCTTTTGCAAAGATAACAGCCTCTAGTCGCTTCCTGTAGCTTTTAATCAGTTCCTGGATCCTGGATAAAGGTATTTTGGACAAACAATTCAAGTTCAGTTAAGTTAGATGGTCGCCGAGCATGGACAGCCCGCTTCAAATCATCCCACAGATGTTCAATGATATTCAGGTCTGGGGACTGGGATGGCCATTCCAGAACATTGTAATTGTTCCTCTGCATGAATGCCTGAGGATTTGGAGCGGTGTTTTGGATTATTGTCTTGCTGAAATATCCATCTCCGGCGTAACTTCAACTTCGTCACTGATTCTTGAACGTTATTCTCAAGAATCTGCTGATACTGAGTGGAATCCATGCGACCCTCAACTTTAACAAGATTCCCGATGCCGGCATTGGCCACACAGCCCCAAAGCATGATGGAACCTCCACCAAATTTTACAGTGGGTAGCATGTGTTTTTCTTGGAATGCTGTTTCTTTTTGGACGCCATGCATAACGCCTTTTTTTTTATAACCAAACAACTCAGTCTTTGTTTCCAAAATGAAGCTGGCTTCTCCAAATGTGCTTTTGCATACCTCAGGCAACTCTATTTGTGGCGTACGTGCAGAAACGGCTTCTTTCTCATCACTCTCCCATACAGCTTCTCCTTGTGCAAAGTGCGCTGTATTTTTGACCGATGCACAGTGACACCATCTGCAGCAAGATGATGCTGCAGCTCTTTGGAGGTGGTCTGTGGATTGTCCTTGACTGTTCTCACCATTCTTCTTCTCTGCCTTTCTGATATTTTTCTTGGCCTGCCACTTCTGGGCTTAACAAGAACTGTCCCTGTGGTCTTCCATTTCCTTACTATGTTCCTCACAGTGGAAACTGACAGGTTAAATCTCTGAGACAGCGTTTTGTATGCTTCCCCTGAACAACTATGTTGAACAATCTTTGTTTTCAGATCATTTGAGAGCGGGCTGTCCATGTTCGGCGACCATCAAACTTAACTGAACTTGAATTGTTTTGTAGAAAGAAATGGTCCAAAATCCCTTCATCCAGGATCCAGGAACTGATTAAAAGCTACAGGAAGCGACTAGAGGCTGTTATCTTTGCAAAAGGAGGATGTACTAAATATTAATGTCACTTTTCTGTTGAGGTGCCCATATTTTTGCACCGGTCAAATTTTGGTTTAATGCATATTGCGCATTTTCTGTTAGTACAATAAACCTCATTTCAATCCTGAAATATTACTGTGTCCATCAGTTATTAGATAGATCAAACTGAAATGGCTGCTGCAAACACCAAAATATTTAGAACTAAAAATGATTAAGATTAATAGGGGTGCCCAAACTTTTTCATAGGACTGTATCTATCTATCTATCTATCTATCTATCTATCTCCTATATATAATCTATCTATCTATCTATCTATCTATCTATCTATCTATCTCCTATCTATCTATCTATCTATCTATCTATCTATCTCCTATCTATCTATGTATCTATCTATATTATATCGTTCTATGTATGTGTGTATTACTCTCTCTATTGATGTATCTCACATGTATTCACTGCCAGAGTTCCATTTTAATAATCCAGCTCGCCCTCAGTCTCTGCCCCCTATTTCGGCCCCCTACTTACACATCTTAATTTACAGTCTGACAGTCACATGGGTATTCTGGGTAAGTGCACCCTATGGAGTATATCAGACACTTCTTGCCTTCAGCAGAGCCCTGTTTTCTGTGCCCTTCTCAGAACTATCCGCGCATTGCCTGGCATTTTAATAAACTGGTATCGGTTGCACTGGGTATGTGGCTTTGAACTCTCCTTAGCTGTACGGGGTATCAAGTAGTCAGTTCCGTGTTAAATAAAGCCTCCGATATGGAATGTTCTTTAAACAATTTACACCCTCACTAAGGTATACCGAGAATTTACTGGTGGACCCCACCGGCTAAGAAACCATAGATTTTGATTTGTGTAATATCACACATGTAATACAGATGCTTCTCCCATGTAATATCATATAGGTAGTACAGACATTCCTTCCCCATGTAATATCACACATGTCATACAGACGTTTCTCCCATGTAATATTATACAGTATATGCAGTAGAGACATTCCTTTTCCATGTAATATCACAAATGTAATAGAGATGCTCCTCCCATGTGATATCACATATGTACTATAGACATACCTCCTCCATGTAATATCACACATATAATATAGATATTCTTCCCCATTTAATGTAATATAGATGCTCGCTCCTCCCTATGTAATATCTCAGACTTTTCTTCCATGTAATATCACACATGCCAAACAAACGCTCCTCACTGTGCAATATCACACATGTAATACAGACTCTCTTCCCCATGTAATATCACACATGTTATACATATATCACATGTAATACAGACTCTCTTCCCCATGTAATATCACACATGTAATACAAATATCACACGTAATACAGACTCTCTTCCCCATGTAATATCACACATATAATACAGATATCACACATGTAATACAGACTCTCTTCGCCATGTAATATCACACATGTAATACAGATATTCCTCAGGTATATAATACAAGTAATACAGACATTCTTCCCCCATGTAATATCACATGACATACAGACGCTCCTCCCCGTGTAATATCATACATATAATACAGACATTTTTCTCCTCCTTTAAGATCATACATGTATTACACACCTTCCTCCCTTGTGCAATAGGACACATGAAATACAGACATTCTTCCCCTCATGTATTATAACATATGTAATACAGACATTCCTCCCATTTAATATCACACATGAAATTAGATACTTCCATTGTGTAATAACACACTTAGAATATAGACGCTCCAACCTGTGTAATATCACTATTGACACATATGACACAGATGCCCCTCCCCATGTAATATCACACATGAACTACAGATGCTTCCATTGTGTAATATCACACATATAATACAGGCACTTCTCCCCAAGGAATATCACACATGTAATACAGACCATATCATACAGTAGATATTTTCTGTAGGACTTTCTGGCTACCTAATAAGTGAACCAATACTACTAAAGAGGACTAAACATATTTGGAAAAACCTGGCCGTTAAAAAATGTACAAAAAAACAGTGCCACAACATTCTACAGGTCATGAATGGTATTGCAGCTCAGCCACATTACACAAAAACCAAATGAATGCAAAGAATTCACAGGTTACACCTTTATTAGTGTAAAGTCCAATGGGTGAACCCGCCATTACTGGATGACCTTCCCGCGCTTCGGAAAAGTGGAAATAACAACAAAAAATTGCACAAAATACTAAAAAAAAAGTCAAAAATCCTTGGAGATGTATGTTTCTCTTTCAAAGACTTAGGTGTTGGCGACAAAAGAAATGCACAATATAACAAAATAATAATAATAATAATAATAATAATAATAATAATAATAATAAAATCTTGCTCATATACAGTAAATTTTTGCAGCATTCATTTTCTGGACCTGGCAGCACAAACATCCATCCTCCCTGTATCTGTAATGGCCGACACTGCGGATTATATGATATATACAATGTATACAATGGCAGGATGGGGGATTAAACATTTATCTTTATAATTTGTTTGTGATAGAGAAGACTCATTCCAGACATATGATGTGAAGAAGACGCTGCGGTTATCTCTCCTCTATTTGTAGAAAGTGAGTCAAGAAGAAGAAGATGAATGTGTATATGTGTTTGTGTTATATTAGATTTACACACATTGCAGATAACATGGCTATACTCAGGGATCTGTTGCCCCTTGTCATTGCGGCTATAAAGTGTGAACTCTTGCCAATGAACAGTTGCTACCCATCCCAACCCATACACATGATTATAATTCTGCCCCTTACATATAAGAAAATTATAATTCTGCCCCCATGTAAGAGAATATAACTACTATAATACGGCTCCTATGTACAAGAATAGAACTACTATAATACTGCTCCTATGTACAAGAATATATCTACTATAATACTACCTCCTATGTACAAGAATATAACTACTATAATACTGCTCCTATGTACAAGAATATAACTACTATAATACTGCCCCCTATGTACAAGAATATAACTACTATAATACTGCTCCTATGTACAAGAATATAACTACTATAATACTACTCCAATGTGCAAGAATATAACTACTATAATACTGCTCCTATGTATAAGAATATAACTACTATAATACTGCTCCTATGTACAAGAATATAACTACAGTACTATAATACTGCTCCTATGTACAAGAATATAACTACTATAATACTGCTCTTATGTACAAGTATATAAGTACTATAATACTGTCCCCTATGTACAAGAATATAACTACTATAATACTACTCCTATGTACAAGAATATAACTAATATAATACTACCTCCTATGTACAAGAATATAACTACTATAATACTACTCCTATGTACAAGAATATAACTACTATAATACTACTCCTATGTACAAGAATATAACTACTATAATACTGCTCCTATGTACAAGAATATAACTACTATAATACTGCTCCTATGTACAAGAATATAACTACTATAATACTGCTCCTATGTACAAGAATATAACTACTATAATACTACTCCTATGTACAAGAATATAACTACTATAATACTGCTCCTATGTACAAGAATATAACTACTATAATACTGCTCCTATGTACAAGAATATAACTACTATAATACTGCTCCTATGTACAAGAATATAACTACTATAATACTGCTCCTATGTACAAGAATATAACTACTATAATACTGCTCCTATGTACAAGAATATAACTACTATAATACTACTCCTATGTACAAGAATATAACTACTATAATACTACTCCTATGTACAAGAATATAACTACTATAATACTGCTCCTATGTACAAGAATATAACTACTATAATACTGCTCCTATGTACAAGAATATAACTACTATAATACTACTCCTATGTACAAGAATATAACTACTATAATACTACTCCTATGTACAAGAATATAACTACTATAATACTGCTCATATGTACAAGAATATAACTACTATAATACTGCTCCTATGTACAAGAATATAACTACTATAATACTACTCCTATGTACAAGAATATAACTACTATAATACTACTCCTATGTACAAGAATGTAACTACTATAATACTGCTCCTATGTACAAGAATATAACTACTATAATACTGCTCCTATGTACAAGAATATAACTACTATAATACTACTCCTATGTACAAGAATATAACTACTATAATACTGCTCCTATGTACAAGAATATAACTACTATAATACTACTCCTATGTACAAGAATATAACTACTATAATACTACTCCTATGTACAAGAATGTAACTACTATAATACTGCTCCTATGTACAAGAATATAACTACTATAATACTGCTCCTATGTACAAGAATATAACTACTATAATACTGCTCCTATGTACAAGAATATAACTACTATAATACTGCTCCTATGTACAAGAATATAACTACTATAATACTGCTCCTATGTACAAGAATATAACTACTATAATACTACTCCTATGTACAAGAATATAACTACTATAATACTACTCCTATGTACAAGAATATAACTACTATAATACTGCTCCTATGTACAAGAATATAACTACTATAATACTGCTCCTATGTACAAGAATATAACTACTATAATACTACTCCTATGTACAAGAATATAACTACTATAATACTGCTCCTATGTACAAGAATATAACTACTATAATACTACTCCTATGTACAAGAATATAACTACTATAATACTGCTCATATGTACAAGAATATAACTACTATAATACTGCTCCTATGTACAAGAATATAACTACTATAATACTGCCTCCTATGTACAAGAATATATCTACTATAATACTACTCCTATGTACAAGAATATAACTACTATAATACTGCTCCTATGTACATATAACTGCTATAACTGTAGTTTTTATTTGTCTCCTGCTTTGCTCTGCTCCATCTTTGGTGAGATCTGACATGACTTCTTATCTTTTATGGATTAGAACTATGTCATCAATCACTAAAACTTCTATCTAGACAGACATTAGTCAGTGACTAGGGTTCTGTTTGTCTTAGTAACACTATTCTGGCTGGATCCTTGTGTGAGTCTCTAGATGACTACTACTCCCACCCTGCGCACCCTGTTAGTGAGGTGATGAGTAGCAGTGATGTTCATTTGTCACTTTTATATTTTCCTATAATCCTTCTGGGCGCCTTTATCCTTTAAACCTGGAAGGATATATAAAGGTTGTTCTGGCCGTGGTTGTGTCATCGGGGCCTTCTGCTGCTTCTTGGAAGCTGTGACCGAACACAACAGAGCGCAGACACTTGGCAACAAACATGTAATAAAGATTTAATTGCTCTGGATATCAGGGACGTGACAGGAGATATACAATGGTCTTTCAGGGACATCATCTACGTTTTATTATGTTCCCTTTTCCTTCAAAGTATTCACCCCTCCCCCCGGGGCCTTGACTGTGTAACACCATCGTGTCACTTTTTTTTACTTACTGTTGTGTATTTTTTTGCATAAATTTTCAGTGCGTGAAATTCTGTAATATATTTTTTTTTATCTCGCCTTCTTGCAGTCTACATTCACAAGACTCCTCTGTCACCAACAATTCCTTCTAGAGGATACATACAGTGAGTAGAAGAGAGACAGGAGGGGAGAGGAGGGGGATGCAGCTGCAGTTTCTTAGTGAAGCAGCATGATGGCAAGAGTGGAAAAGAGGCAACTTATCCTGTACACATGGCCAGCACTGGCACCCAGTAAGGTCAGGCCAGCTGTTTCTTGTTCTTTATCTCATGCAGGAAAGTCCACACAGACTACTTGTACATACCTCCCAACTTTTGAAGAAGTGAAAGAGGGACAAAATGTGCGGCGTGCGTATAGCCCCGCCCACTTTTGTGTTGACTCCGCCCACTCGTTAATTTTTCATGTGCCCGCACACAGTATAATCCTCCTACAGTCACCTGTAAATTATATGTCCCCCCTCTATCTCTCCCCCAATTTCATATACACCCTTCATCTGCCCCCAGTTTCATGTCCCCCTTCCATCTCTGCCCCCAGTGTCATGCCGTCCCCTCCATCTCTGTCCCCAGTGTCATGCCGTCCTCTCCATCTCTGCCCCCAGTGTCATGCCGTCCTCTCCATCTCTGCCCCCAGTGTCATGCCGTCCTCTCCATCTCTGCCCCAGTGTCATGCCGTCCTCTCCTTCATCTGCCCCCAGTTTCACGTTCCACCTCCACATTAAACTTACCTTCTCCTCCGCTCCCTCACCGCTCTTTGCGCACCTCTCTCGCTGACACATATGCGGCTGAAGCAAGGAGCTGACACAGGTCAGCTCCTTGCTTCAGCCGCATATGTGTTCAACTCAGATCTGCATCCTCCAACCGGGACCGCGGGACATGTCACCCAAATCGTGACTGTCCCGCGGAAATCGGGATGGTTGGGAGGTATGCTTGTAGTTCAGTATAAGACTAAACACATTTAAGACTCAATATGGGAGTCATTCTGAGACTGTTCTTGTGTTGTCCCCAATGCTGTGAGAGAAATCTCCAGCGCCGCCTCCATCTTCTTCTGGAACAGCTTCTCCCCGCATCTTCTCCCGGCGCTGGGGGTCAAACTTCTGCGCATGCGCAGTCAGCTCTGCCATCGGGCCTCGGGCATGGTTAGGGTGTCTAACCATTACACAGACTTTGTGCGGTGAGTACATGAGAAGTAAGACTGTTTCTGGCCATCTTCAGTTCTCCCTGAGCTGGTAAATGCAGACTAGCTACTATGTTGTCTTCAATACACTGCACACAGAACGTAGAGGAGAATCTGCTCCATAACTCACTGGGCCACATACAACTAAATAGTCTATTTGTTGCTCTCCAACTTTCCCCAAAACAGGCAAAAATATCACCAAATACAATATAGATCAACTCGCACTACACGAGGACATGGACTTAGGTGAAGGCGAAGGTCCACGTCTTGCATCTTCAAGTCACATTTGTCCATAAGGGTCTGACTGCCGGGTCTTATTGTTGGTTTTTCTCTCTGTTTTTCCTTCTATTTCCTGCTGAAAGTCATCTCTTTGTCAGGGCGGATGTCGGTGTAAGAAATATCTCCCCAGAAGAAAACAGCAAATATGTTAAGACACCAATTAGCAAAGGCTAAGCCCATTAATGAAGTGGCGGATTTCTTTGGTTACTGCCAGGTGGCCCAGATCAGATCTCTTCTACCCCTCGGCAGGAATCCCCATCATATCATTAAGTCCAAGACCTCACAGTAGAGCTTGACATCAATAATACACTTAATGGGTCTCATTAGAGGAGAGGAAGGCCCGGGCTTGGGCAAAACAGCCATTTCCCTGCCTCTGTCCACACCACACTGCTGGGACGTGTTTGGAGAAGGACACTCTTCTTGTTTGTTGACATTCAAGATCTGAGGTGGTATAAATCCGTCATTCAGACTGGAGATCAGCTGCCAGCAAGCTTCTCCCAAGGACAAGTGTGTGTGGACAGGACCGCCTGGCATATGCCGACACTTCCTTGTATTGTAAGGAAGCAACATGGGGCGTTCACCGCCTTGAGGATCTAAAGAGCTTCCACCACCACATCCTCTGTGCCCAGATAGTCCTTCCAAGTTGACACCATTTCCTAGATAAAGAGGACCTTTCATGTCCCATGGCCCGTGCGGGGTTTATATACCGCTAGAAAGCCAACAGTGTGCTGAATTCAACGTTATGTGCCCCAGGGCTGGACATATCGGTGCCATTACCAATATCTCTTCACTGTCAGAAGGGTGTTTCTGACAGTCTAGCCGGACTGTGAGGAACACCCCTCCTTACAGTACTGTCTGTAGCGCTATAATATCAGAGGGAGCGTTCCTTACTGCCGAGCCATGACGTTGAGCTATGAGGAACGCCCTCCCCCTCCCCAACTGTGCTCGTCCATAGACTGATACTGGGGGGCATTCCTCACAGCTCAGCGTTGTTGTTGCATGGTAAGGAACGCCCTGTCTGACAATACAGAGCTACAGACAGTACTGTCAGGAGGGGCGTTCCTCACAACGCTCTTCTGACAGTGAAGAGATATCGGTAACAACACTGATATCTCTTCCCCCAGGCACAAAACAGGAAAGTCAATAGTGCCCTGAATTCAGCACACTGTCGGCTTTCTAGCGGTGTATAAAACCGCATGTGCCCAAGGACATGAAAGGTCCTCTATAAGCTCCTGGCTGACAGTGTAGTTGTCCTTGTCACCATTAGCGTGAGGGATGAAGTTCTAATGGGGAAACATATTTTCTTGTTGAAAGTGGAAAAATTGTAATGGATTAATATTTCTGCTTACCCATGAAAAAGTGACGTTAATTCATCCCTAAATCTGATGTAGCTCTACTGATGTGATGACAACCTCAATGACTGTTTTTAATGATAATGATCAGAATAGTGAGCGCAGCTCTAGAGTATAATACAGGATAAGTAATGTAATGTATGTACACAGTGACTGCACCAGCAGAGTAGTGAGCGCAGCTCTGGAGTATAATACAGGATAAGTAATGTAATGTATGTACACAGTGACTGTACCAGCAGAATAGTGAGCACAGCTCTGGAGTATAATACAGGATGTAACTCAGGATCATTACAGGATAAGTAATGTAATGTATGTACACAGTGACTGTACCAGCAGAATAGTGAGCGCAGCTCTGGAGTATAATACAGGATAAGTAATGTAATGTATGTACACAGTGACTGTACCAGCAGAATAGTGAGCACAGCTCTGGAGTATAATACAGGATGTAACTCAGGATCATTACAGGATAAGTAATGTAATGTATGTACACAGTGACTGTACCAGCAGAATAGTGAGTGCAGCTCTGGAGTATAATACAGGATGTAACTCAGGATCAGTACAGGATAAGTAATGTAATGTATGTACACAGTGACTGCACCAGCAGAATAGTGAGCGCAGCTCAGGAGTATAATACAGGATATAATTCAGGATCAGTACAGGATAAGTAATGTAATGTATGTACACAGTGACTGCACCAGCAGAATAGTGAGCGCAGCTCTGGAGTATAATACAGGATAAGTAATGTATGTACACAGTGACTGTACCAGCAGAATAGTGAGTGCAGCTCTGGAGTATAATACAGGATAAGTAATGTAATGTATGTACACAGTGACTGCAGCAGCAGAATAGTGAGCGCAGCTCTGGAGTATAATACAGGATGTAACTCAGGATCAGTACAGGATAAGTAATGTAATGTATGTACACAGTGACTGCACCAGCAGAATAGTGAGCGCAGCTCTGGAGTATAATACAGGATATAATTCAGGATCAGTACAGGATAAGTAATGTAATGTATGTACACAGTGACTGCAGCAGCAGAATAGTGAGCGCAGCTCTGGAGTATAATACAGGATGTAACTCAGGATCAGTACAGGATAAGTAATGTAATGTATGTACACAGTGACTGCACCAGCAGAATAGTGATCGCAGCTCTGGAGGATATAACTGAGGATTGATACAAGATAAGAAATACAATGTAACGTTGCAGAAAAAGTCAAATCCTATACATGAAATTGAAATCCATTATAGCAGGAACCCTCACATACCACATGAAGCCCCCTCTAATCTCCACCTCAGAATCCCTGATCTCTATATCTCATTACATTGGCTACTATATGATGATGTCACATGGATCCTAATATCTGTATTACTTGCAGTCCTCCTATAGACATTAAGCAGGCTGTATCGGGGCTTTCATGATGAAATAAAATGGAGAATCTCCAAGGTCAGACATTCCTGAGTGTGACTGATGGTTATCCTTACACAATGCTATGTATCCTGCACTGTACAGCCTCGCTGATTCCTATAGTCCTCGCTATATAAACACTTCATTGGATGCTTTGGATATTTCACATTGGTTTCTGAGCCATTGCAAATTACAATATAAGGGCTTGCACACGGCATTACTGAGAATATAGACCCTTTAAATATACTTGCCAAGTCTCACAGAATGTTCTAGAACATTCTGGAAAAAAATTGAGATTTCCCAGAATTCTGCAAAAGTCTCCCCAGTCCCTGTTCCTCTTCTCCAACTTAGGACTCATCCAGGCTCTGGCCCCAGGTCAAGGTGTTGTCTGGTCTGGAGAGTGTGACAAGGTGCAGGAAGAAGGGTCTGCAGAGATCAGGTGTTTATATTATTTGGGGGGGTCTTTATTTGTTTAGAAAGTCTGTTCTGGAATTTGTGTTTTTAGGGAGTCTGATCACGGGTCTATATTTGTTTAGAGGGTCTGGACCTGAGTTGTTTTTTTTTTTTAATTTAGAAGGTCTGGGGTCTGATCTTGAATCTGCATTTCATAGGGTGGACTGGTCTGGGGTTTGTATTTGTTTAGAGGGTCTGTATTTTTCAGGGGTTTGGTCTGGGGTCTGTATTTGTTTAGATGGTCTGGTCTGGAGTCTTTATTTTAGGAGGTCTGGGGTCTGCATTTTATAGTGTGCACTGGTCTGGGGTTTGTATTTGTTTAGATTGTCTGTATTTTTCAGGGGTTTGGTCTGGGGTCTGTATTTGTTTAGAAGGTCTGTTATGGTGTCTGTATTTCTTTACAGGGTCTGTATTTTTGGAGTGCCTGGGGTCTGTATTGGTTTAAGAGATCTATATTTTATAGGGAGGTCTGGGTTCTGTATTTTTTAGAGGATCTGATCTGGGGTCTGTACTTTATAGCATAGTCTGGTCTGTGGTCTATATTTATTTAGGTTTTTTCTGGAGTCTGTATTTTAGAAGTTTAGTCTGGGGTCTGTATTTGTTTAGAGGGTCTGGCCTGGGGTCTATTTTTTATGGACTCTGGCATGGGGTTAGTATTTGTTTAAATGGTCTGGTATGAGGACTGTATTGTATAGGCGGGGATCTGGTCTGAGATCTGTATTTGTTTAGGGGGTCTGTATTTTTTAGGGAGGTCTGGGGTCTTGGGGTGTTTGGGTAGGGGGCAACAAAATAAATTATGTGACAATACGCCACATGACATGACCAGATGCAATTTTCAAGTACAGAATCAACTCCCTGAAGACAAAAAATCCCTTTTAGGATACATGGACGAATAAAGTTACATTTTAAAAGTTGTATTTAAAAAAAAACTTTAAATTTTTTCTTAATTAACATTATTGGGTAAAATTCACAAAACAATAAATAAATTATATGAAATTAAAGACAAAGTTGTGGAATTGTTAGATTTTCTCTCAAAAAGTCTTAAGCTGGTGCCTAAAAAAACTAGACCCAAGTACACAAAAAACAAGTCCTCACAGAACTATATCAATTCAAAAATGCTAAAAAATCATTGTTGTTTCAAAGATTTTTGCCTGAAAAGTCAAAACTGGACATTTACGTTGTATTTTTGGAGTGTGAGGAAAAACAGGGACATAGGAACAATAATAACTGGTTGCGATGCCATCCTATACGAGTCTGTAGATGGCCCAGTGATGTGGTCAGTGGTCATTGCCCCAATGCAGGTCTTCCTGTGTGGCTACAGCAGAGTCTTAGATAAACAGCGTCACAAATCATTAGGTGTAATTTGCCCCGACATTGTGTCACCAACCTCGCAAGACAAATATTTACAGGTCACGGTATCGCCATATAAATCACCCAATGTGCAAAGTCAATCATGATGATCGGGTTTAGATATGAAGAGACCAAGAATTGGAATTCCAATTATACATCCAAGAAGCTTCAAGACAAAATCACCAAAAGAATGGACAAAAAGACTCATAAAGTGGAGTAATAAGGAAAAAATTGGGAATATAGTCCAACTAGGACACACAAGACTGATATATGTTTCGAGCAACGTCTCGTCGAAATATTCTGAAATTCTATTCCAACGATCATTCCGATATGTCCTGTCCTATGAAGTAATGCTTACCCCTCTAAAATTTTGTCTAGAATTTGTGCATACTCCATTCCTTCAAGTTCATCTCAACAAAAGGATCCTTTTTCTCCAAAATATTGGGGGCTAGTTGGCTCCCCACCATACACTGTAGATTGTCAGCCGATCCGGCCCACCAATAATGGCAAACAGTCATCCAATGCGTATGGCCACTACTAACATGACCTAAAGGGGTTGTCTCCCTTTCAGATTGATCTACAGGGGGTAGACTACAGCCAAACAACTGATATAGATGTAGGGTTGTCCACGTTAGACAACACTCATGAGTGTTAATTCTATCAACAAACTGAACTAGTGGTGGAACATCTAACAACCATCCGACCTACCAAAAATTTCTCCAAAGCCATCTTGACTATTTATCTCAAAAAATTGATTGTCCAAAAAACATTGAAGGGACTACAGGCTGTACCATTCCCAGATATGGTCAGTGTTCATGACTCCACCAAATGGTCTCCAAAACACTGCTGGGCTAAGGAACAAAAAATTCCAAAAACACTTTGATAATCCTAAAGGGATAATGTTGAAAGAGGAAATTTTTGAAAGATGTGGGATCTGTTAAGCTAACCATTCCACCACAAAACATCACACCAAGTCACATATGGTGACAAAAGACCACAACGTTATACCAACAGTCGCAAATGGTGATAGGAGGACACAACATCGCACCTACAGTCGCACATGGTGATAGGAGGACACAACATCGCACCTACAGTCGCACATGGTGATAGGAGGACACAACATCGCACCTACAGTCGCACATGATGACAGGTTGTCACCCCTCATGTGATGACTACCTTTCTTGGCTGAGATATCTATGGGCTGTCTCTCTCTCTCTCCATATGCCCCAGTGGTAAGTCAAACCTTATACTATAAATTGGTGGATAAGAATTTGACTTCCTACACAATTCTCCCTACAGTTATACTCTATATCTCCAGAACTTAGTATGTGAGCCCCATGCACTGATAGGAGGGTATTTGTGCAATGTTGTTGTATAATACTGATGCCAAGAAGTAAGTGCCCCCTGTCCTCCGCACACACTGGGGATATGCTGACATTGATGTAAGATCCTGAGGCCAGCTTATGTGATGTCTTCTTGTCTTCTGCTCCCTGATCAGGTTAAATGTCTCTGTGGTCAGTTTCATGTTGAGTGATCATTTCAGCAGCTGAGTTCACTTACAGACTTGATGGGTCATATGACCACAAACTTACACAATCTGTACAGTACATATACAGCCCCGGGGAATGGGGAGCGCATAACATCTACGATTATATACGCACCATCAACATACCACGTATAGGGTGCAAGAGAGGGATGGATGGATGGATGGATGGATGGATGGATGGATGGATAGATAGATAGATAGATAGATAGATAGATAGATAGATAGATAGATAGATAGATAGATAAATAGATAGATAGATAGATAGAAGATAGATAGATAGATAAATAGATAGATAGATAGATAGATAGATAGGAGATAGATAGATAGATAGATAGATAGATGACAGATAGATAGATAGATAGATAGATAGATAGATAGATAGATAGGAGATAGATAGATAGATAGATAGATAGATAGATAGATAGATAGATAGGAGATAGATAGATAGATAGATAGATAGATAGATAGATGATAGATAAATAGATAGATAATAGATAGATAGATAGATAGATAGATAGATAGATAGATAAATAGATAGATAAGAGATAGATAGATAGATAGATAGATAGATAGATAGATAAATATGACATAGATATGCAGACAGACTGATGATTATATAAAGAGTCAGCTCTGTGAGATTTACCAATCACACTTGTCACTCCCCATAGATGTCTTCTTCCAGTAGATAGTCTCAGTGGTCGCCACCACATACCGTAGTGTAGTATCTGTACATAGCTCCAGTCTGGGGCTCCTGTTAGGGTCTTATTTCCCAGGGGCCCTGTATAGTGAATCCCTGCCCTGTGTACACTGTGTAATGAGCACACAGGACGCCAACCAGTCCCAGGCCCTGACTCTGATGTCATCCTGCTTAATAAATAGTATTATTTTACAGATTAAGTATTAAAACAAATATTACATATCCTGACACAAATCTGTAAGAATAAGAGCCAGGGCACAAGGCGGCTCACACCCCATCAATCACATCCATTACACCCTGTCCTCTACTCTGCTAGGCCAAGTACTTTCCCTGATATGTAATGATGACAGAACCAGGGACCAAGACACATCATGGAGTCTATAAGTACAGACCAAGACAGACACATAGATAGATAGATAGATAGATAGATAGATAGATAGATAGATAGACGGATAGATAAAGAGACAGATAGATATTTAGATAGATAGATAGATAGATAGATAGATAGATAGATAGGAGATAGATGGATAGATAGATAGATAGATAGATAGATAGATAGATAGATAGATAGATAGACGGATAGATAAAGAGACAGATAGATAGATAGATAGATAGATAGATAGATAGATAGATAGATAGATAGATAGGAGAGAGATAGATAGATAGATAGATAGATAGATAGATAGATAGATAGATAGATAGATAGATAGACGGATAGATAAAGAGACAGATAGATATTTAGATAGATAGATAGATAGATAGATAGATAGATAGATAGATAGATAGGAGATAGATGGATAGATAGATAGATAGATAGATAGATAGATAGATAGATAGACGGATAGATAAAGAGACAGATAGATAGATAGATAGATAGATAGATAGATAGATAGATAGATAGATAGATAGATAGGAGATAGATAGATAGATAGATAGATAGGAGATAGATAGATAGATAGATAGATAGATAGATAGATAGATAGAGATGAGACAGATGACAAAAAGAGAGAAAAACGTGAGACAGACATAAGATAAGTAAGTAAATAGATAATGGGAGAGAAAAATGAGATAGACAGAGATAGCAAGAGAAAGAGATAAAGAAATAGGCATCAGATAGATGGATGGATCATTAGACAGATAATTGTGACATAAAAAGATTGCTATATAAGAAGATATATAATAGATAGATAGATAGATAGATAGATAGATAGATAGATAGATAGATAAAAATGTCATTAAATCAATTATTCTGCAGTTTTCTTCTGGGTTCTGTGTAAGCCACAAGTGTTGGCCGCAGTGTCCGCCTGGTGTGTACAGTGCTGTATATAAGTGACTGCTGTCTCTGTCGCTGCTCCTGTCTGGGTTTTATGATTTGCCAGGAGACATTTCATAAAGTCGCTGCTGCTTTATTGCTCCACAGCCTGAAAAGACATTTCCCTGCTCTGGTCCCCGCACACAGAGGAGGGGGCGGCGGGGGGACTGGGGTGTAATGGGAGGACTCATTTATTATAATAGGGGGGGTTGTTTTCACGTTCTAAAAAATAATAATATTAATAATAATATTTGTAGGTGCAAATAATAAAAGATTCCCAAAATCCTAATCTAATGAGAACAGTAATTGTAATAATAATAATAATAATAATAATCCAGCATTTTTATCCCATGTCTCACAGAAGTGTAATCCTCAGTATGTCTCTTATTGTATTATTATTATTATTATTATTATTATTATTATTATTATTATTATTATTATTATTGTTATATTATATTATATTAGTTACTGCTGTATTCTATATACACTGATCAGAACAAATTTAGGATTATTATTTGTCCTGATCTTTATAGTAAAATAAATAGTAATAATACAATAGATGATGACAATAATAATAATGATAATAATAATAATAATAATAATAATAATAATGTGAATACTAATTGAAAAATAATAATAATAATTGTAATAATAAAAGTAATTATAAAACCAAAATAGTAAATAATATTAAAAATATTTAATAATAGCAATAGTAATAATAATATATTAGTAATATAATAATAAAACAGTAAATAAAGCTACTACTAATATTATAATGAAAATAATACAACTCATAATTACAATTTATTATATTTCATTATTGCTATTATTATTATTATTATTATTATTATTATTATTATTATTATTATTATATTAATTGTGGTTGTTCTGTTTTTCGCTGACAGATGTGTAATCCTATTGTTGCTCTCTAGCCCCAGCACATTTTACTAGCAGTCACCTCCACCTGCTGTAGAACTACAAGTGTCAGGAGTCTCCAATGGTTATTATCAGTATTAGATTAGACTGGTGAGGAGAGAAAAACCTCAATACGGACCAATAATTTTCATTAGAAAGTGTCATCTGTGCACCAACCCAAAGTATAGAGAGCCTGAGATGGGGTATTGTAACAGATTATATGCTATCTATCTATCTATCTATCTATCTCCTATCTCTCTATCCCATAGTGTTCCATCAAAAGCTCAGTTAGATTCTACTTTGTGTTTTATTTTCTCCTACAAATATTTCCTTATCAGTAATTTCTATTATTCCTCCGAGATCAGTAATTTCAAGGATCTATCTATATTTTGTTATCCATCTATCTGTATATATTTGTTGATATATGATGTGTTGACTTGCAATAATGTATTAATGTATATGACACAGATGTAAATATTATAATACAAAAGAAATAATAGATAATATTACATGGGGGAGTTTGTAGGGTTCAGGAATCCCCATTCCCCTTTCCTCTATCATTGTATATTGTCTAACATTGTTATATTATCTATCTCATATCTATCTATCTATCTATCTATCTATCTATCTATCTATCTATCTATCTATCTATCTATCCCATATCTATCGATCGATATACATAACATTTGTTTTTAGAGGGGTTTAGTGGTTACATAGATAAATAGATATATGTAGGTATGGAGCCCGGGGGTTCAATGTCCATAGCTATATATCGATAGATAGATAGATAGATAGATAGATAGATAGATAGATAGATAGATAGATAGATTGTATTTGTAATATATATATTTATATTTATATATTTTTGCTCCTTGTTTCGTTCTAAAGAATTTAGTCACTTGATCGAAAACCATAATAAATCTTTTATTTACAGTATTTGGTATCAGTGCAGGTGAAGGCTGAGGATGATGATGATGATGATGATGATGACAAGGACACGGGCAGGGGAAGCTTCACATTTTGTAGGAGGCATCTGACATAAGAACACACTGGGGCACTCAGCAGGGACATCGGCCGACTGTACCCATACAGAGAAGAAGACGACGACGAAATTCTCTCCCTACATCCTGGACCCTCCATTAGGCAAATCAGTGACAGTGGCTGTTACGAATTGGAGGTGGAACTACAAGTCCCAGCATGTTCTACCGCCTGGATGTTATTGGGAACAGCTAGGAATAATAGTTCCACAAGTGCAAAGTCAATCCCAATAGTTTTACAGACTTTATTTTCAAGTCAGTCTTTACTATGAATTATATAAGTACCATGTTGAGGAAATCAGGTAAAACTCGGCGAACTTTCCATTGCGGAACCGTATGCGGCACATAGAACATTGGAGACTAAAATACGGATTCATATTCTCACTACCCAGCCTCTACTATATTTATACTGTAGGCTATAAAAGAAGGTAGACTGATTTGGTTTCCCCAATTTGCCGAATTTCCCTAAAAATGACCGAATTTTGCCTGATTCGCCGTTTTTCGTCCTGATTCGTTGCGTTTCTCTCACCAGATATTGTTTTTCTTTACCCTCCATTTACTTTACTCAACAACTCATCAACATTCGTAATAAAAATTCCTCTCAATCTGCGCCCATTCACTAATGTGACATGTACTGAGAACTGCTGGCTACTTTGGGGTCTCGGCGCCTGGAGGGTGATTATAATATTTGTGAATACTTAAAATGAAGAATAAAAATTGTTGTCAACTTCAAAACATTGCTCAATTTGGTAAATTCGGAAATTCGCACGTGTACAATTGCTTCCTGATACTTAGTGCAGTGGCTGGAGGGGTCACTAAGGGGTCAGATGGGACTGTCTAAGGCCTTTCCAGGGTACTGTAAGTGCAGTCACTGGTTGCACTGTAGGCAGGGGGGAGGGGTGCAGACATTGTATAGCCAGAGCTGATGTCACTGTCCCCAGTGATGGTCACTGATGATCCAGCCCATACATCTTCACAGTGTGTCCCCTGCAGAGGTGAGAAGGACCATCATCCTATGGAGCAGTCTGTCACTCAATGTCCCATTATTAGTCCTCTAGATTATTGCAGAGAGGGGCTCTGTGGGTTGGGGGGTCTCTGGACAAGGGGCAGCCTGCTGTGTGGAGAGGTCAGTGGTAGAGGAGGACCTGATGACACTGGTTTGCTGGGGCTCAGTGCTGCCCCCCTCAGTCCTTTCAGTATCACTGGGCATCATGTCCAACATCTCAGAGTCACTGGAATCACTGTCCGCATCAGATCTGTAGGGACTGTTGCTCCTGTCTATGTCCACTTCTCCCGCACAGGGGGCTTCACACTTCTCACTGTCCTCCTTCTCTTTATCCTTTTGTGCTTGCGCCTCTTTTGAATGTCTCCATTTCATGCGCCTGTTCTGGAACCAGACCTTCACCTGAAACCACAAGGACAACCAATAGGCCATGAACATCACATCCTACAAGTGTATTCATCTGTCTTGCATCATTTATCTATGCTTTTTCATAAAAACGCTTCCAAAATATCAGCAAAAACGAAAGGTGTGAATACATGTTCTATAGAGCAGTGCTTTAAAGTCAATCAGAATGCTTTGCACACAAGAACTCCAACTCCAAGCATCCTCACTAAGGATTCAGAGACAGCAGGAGCTTTACATCAGGCAAACTGTCCAGTCTCATGATAAGATCTACAATCTGCCCAAAATAAGATAAACTCAACCCAAAAGGGGCCAATACCCGGCTAAAGGGAGGATGAGATAATAGCAGAAGGAGGAGCAAGAAGGGGTTAAAGCGGCCTTTGGCTGCATGTATGGGGTTAATATGATGTCACAAAATAGGGTCACCTTCCATCACTTTTTAAAAATGGGGGACCCTTGCAGGGATAGTGAACCTATCATGGGTTGATAATTTATTTTCCCCTTGTTTGCCCCCCCCATTTCCAGAAATGGAGGGGTCACCACTATAATAGAGCACACTCTACAAAGTAGGGTCACCTCTTATACAGGGTTCACACTACAGGTATACGATCACCTCTTATACAGGGTTCGGGTCACCTCTTATACAAGGTACACCCTACAGGTATAGGTCACCCTTTATACAGGGTTCACCCTACAGGAATAGGTCACCTCTTATACAGGGTTCATCCTACAGGAATAGGTCACCTCTTATACAGGGTTCACCCTACAGGAATAGGTCACCTCTTATACAGGGTTCACCCTACAGGAATAGGTCACCTCTTATACAGGGTTCACCCTACAGGTATAGGTCACCTCTTATACAGGGTTCACCCTACAGGTATAGGTCACCTCTTATACAGGGTTCACCCTACAGGAATAGGTCACCTCTTATATAGGGTTCACCCTACAGTTATAAGTCACCTCTTATATAGGGTTCACCCTACAGTTATAAGTCACCTCTTATACAGGGTTCACCCTACAGGTATAGGTCACCTCTTATACAGGATTCACCCTACAGATATAGGTCACCTCTTATACAGGGTTCACCCTACAGGTATAGGTCACCTCTTATACAGGGTTCACCCTACAGGTATAGGTCACCTCTTATACAGGGTTCACCCTACAGGTATAGGTCACCTCTTATACAGGGTTCACCCTACAGGTATAGGTCACCTCTTATACAGGGTTCACCCTACAGGAATAGGTCACCTCTTATATAGGGTTCACCCTACAGTTATAAGTCACCTCTTATAATGCTATCCTCCCTCTAGTAATATTGGGGTCAGCTTTCTGAGTAAGAGAACAAGTATAAAGAAAGCAGAAGTGCCTTGTAGTCTATTTTCTGGTTTGGGAGGGGGCTGCTGGTTCCCCTTTCTGCTCCTCTATTATGGTTTCCCATCACATTGTCTCTACATTGAGCAAGAAGAAGGATTTTCAGCTTCTGAGACTTTCAATTCGTTTTGTGCCTAAACCATAAAGTTGCTTCACAGCGACCACAAGATCTGCTCATCCCTCCTCATCCTTCTCATCCTCCTCATCAATCCGTTTACAAACAACAAAAACCTGATTTCACTTCCCCTCAATAGAGAATTTCACAATAGAAAATACAGAGAAACTTCTATTTCCATATAACAGACATTTCCCTATATCTGTAACTGTATCTGACTCATTAACCCAATATACAAGTCATTACCACTGAAATATTACACAGGAGAGAGATGGGTGGATAGATAGATAGATAGATAGATAGATAGATAGATAGATAGATGATAGATAGATAGATAGATAGATAGATAGATAGATAGGAGATAGATAGATAGGAGATAGATAGATAGATAGATAGATAGATAGATAGATAGATAAAGATGATAGATAGATAAAGATGATAGATAGATAGATAGATAGATAGATAGATAGATAAAGATGATAGATAGATAAAGATGATAGATAGATAGATAGATAGATAGATAGATAGATATGAGATAGATAGATAGATAGATAGATAGATAGATAGTTATAGATAGATAGATAGATAGATAGATAGATAGATAGATAGATAGTTATAGATAGATAATACATAGATAGATAGATAGATAGATAGATAGATAGATAGATAGATAGAAGATAGATAGTTATAGATAGATAGATAGATAGATAGATAGATAGATAGATAGATAGTTATAGATAGATGATAGATAGATAGATAGATAGATAGATAGATAGATAGATAGATAGATAGATAGATAGATAGATAGATAGATAGATAAAGATGATAGATAGATAGATAGATAGATAGATAGATAGATAGATAGATAGATAGATAGATAGATAGATAGATAAAGATTATAGATGATGAATGATTGGATAGATAAATAATCATAAAGTAGTCAGATAAATAAACAGATGAACAGAAAGTTAGCTAAAAAAAAAGTGGAGAGATAGATAGTAAAATGTAAAAGACAATAGACAGATAGATAATAAGATAATCATAAAATAAACAGATGGCTAGAAAGAAGTAAATAAAAAAAACTGTAGATAGATAGATATGAGATAGATAGATGGATAGATAGATAGATAGATAGATAGGAGAGAGAGAGATAGATAGATAGATAGATAGATAGATAGATAGACATGAGATAGATGGATGGATAGATAGATAGATAGATAGATAGATAGATAGATAGATAGGAGATAGATAGATAGATAGGAGAGAGAGATAGATAGATAGATAGATAGATAGATAGATAGATAGATAGATTGATAGATAGATAGATAGATAGATAGATAGATAGATAGATAGATAGATAGATAGATATGAGATAGATGGATGGATAGATAGATAGATAGATAGATAGATAGATAGATAGATAGGAGATAGATAGATAGATAGATAGATAGATAGACATGAGATAGATGGATAGATAGATAGATAGATAGATAGATAGGAGATAGATAGATAGATAGATAGATAGATAGATAGATAGATAGTGTCCCTTCTTACCTGGGCATCAGTCAGTCCCAGCATGGCTGCCAGCTGTTTCCGGTCAGGTTTGGTCACATACTTTTGCACCTCAAACCTCTTCTCCAGACCTTTCCTCTGTAGATTAGAGAAGACAGCTCTGGACCAGGACCTTTTCCTCTTGTAGGTTTGGGGCATGGTGTCCTTGGTGAGCACTGCATAGGGACCTGAGAGGAGGACAGGACACATCAATGAAGAGACCCCATCCTAGAGCCTAGCCTCTGTAGGCTGGAGGTAAAGCCAATGACATGACAAGTAATATAATACAATGTCCTGAACTGATCTACTAATACGCATCCTAATATTATGGAATATCATATATAGTACCATCAGTAAATAATATAAGAGTATCAGTCAGCACATATAGAAAATACATAATATATATAAAAACAAAAAAAAATTATAATATTAAAATCTGGGCCAGGGAGTGCGGGAAATGCCACCTTATAGAGACTCTTCTAGATACTTTATGTTCTCAACTACGATAACTATATAGATACAGGCTGGGAGGGGGAGGCTGGGATGTTGTTAAAGGGTTAATTAATATATGTTACTAAATCAGGCCTGAGTGTAATAATAGATACAATGTAACAGGCTCTAAGTCAATAAAGCTCCAGGCTGTGAAGGACCTGACAGGGTGTCTGAGGTCGGGGTATAAAGGGTTAACCAGTAATGTCTATGACTACTACTAATGATAATAGGGAGAGTAGTACCTGGGAAGGTGTCCTGGAACTGCTGCTGCACTGAGCTCCTCTGGGAGGGGTTTAGCTGCCCCAGGATGGAGGTGGCCTCTGTGAGGGGCTCTAAGGAGGCGAAGAACTGCCCGGCTGTGGCCTGCATGTGGGGGGCATGGACCCCTGACTGGCGGCCTGAGCTGATTAGTGAGGTCAGATCTGTGGTCAGAAAGGACAGAGCTCTGTTATAGGCTGGACCCAGAACCCCCAGACTCATTACTCACATATAGGTAACATATGTATAGAGATAGATAGATAGATAGATAGATAGATAGATAGATAGATAGATAGATAGATAGATAGGAGATAGATAGATTGATAGATAGATAGATAGATAGATAGATAGATAATTAGAATATACAAGATGTATTTAAACAGTGAACTTCCCCCAGACTCAAATAACCGCATATATGTAGTAAAGACTGTATGTAACCCTCCTAAAAACAAAAGCTATATAGAAATAGACAACATGAAAATGGATAGATAGATAGATAGATAGATAGATAGATAGATAGATAATTGGATAGATAGTTAACATATCAATAGAGATAACTATGTGTAAGATATCTATATATCTGGATATGTGTAAAAATGTAACTTCATCAAAACATTATAAGCCTATATACATATATTAGATAGTAGATTCTGTATGTAACATTAAGACTCCCCAAAACTCATATATATCAAATTATATAGGGGATCTATATGAACCCCTCTATACCCATTACACTCACATATCTATAGCATATTCTGTGTGTAACTACAAACCCAGATAGAGAATAGATACTTTAATTCAAAGATAAATTATAGATAGATCGACTGATCAGTACAAGAGTTCTAGCTCTCCAGATACATAAAGCCACTGAACTTCCCTCAGACTAAACTACAACATATATGTGCTCTATTCTCACCACTAAGTGCTCCTAAAAACTGTTATGTAGATAGATAGATAGATAGATAGATAGATAGATAGATAGATAGATAGATAGAAGTAAGACATCAATGTTTCTATCTAGATATATATATATATATATATATATATATATATATATATATATATATATAATGTATGGAGCTAAAAAGCCCCCTAGACATATATGTAACATGTTCTGTGTATCTTCTATGTATCTCTACATCCCTTACACAACAGTCACATATATAGTAAACTTTATATGTCACCAATGAGCCACCTTAACACACACATACATATATATATTTTGTGTCGATCTGCTGAGCCACATTGGACCCTTACCTGTAACAGCTTCTCAGTATAATACTCTCCCCCCTTACCCCAATATGCTGTATAAGTAACATGTCCATTATACAATCACTGCATCACCTAAACCTGACCCCCTTATAGATATAACATGTCCAGTATACAACCACTGCCCCTCTTGTAGATATAACATGTCCAGTATACAACCACTGCACCCCCTTATAGATATAACATGTCCAGTATACAACCACTGCACCCCCTTATAGATATAACATGTCCAGTATACAACCACTGCACCCCCTTATAGATATAACATGTCCAGTATACAACCACTGCCCCTCTTGTAGATATAACATGTCCAGTATACAACCACTGCCCCTCTTGTAGATACAACATCTCCAGTATACAACCACTGCACCCCCTTATAGATATAACATGTCCAGTATACAACCACTGCACCCCCTTATAGATATAACATGTCCAGTATACAACCACTGCCCCTCTTGTAGATATAACATGTCCAGTATACAACCACTGCCCCTCTTGTAGATACAACATCTCCAGTATACAACCACTGCACCCCCTTATAGATATAACATGTCCAGTATACAACCACTGCACCCCCTTATAGATATAACATGTCCAGTATACAACTACTGCCCCTCTTGTAGATACAACATCTCCAGTATACAACCACTGCACCCCCTTATAGATATAACATGTCCAGTATACAACCACTGCACCCCCTTATAGATATAACATGTCCAGTATACAACCACTGCCCCTCTTGTAGATACAACATCTCCAGTATACAACCACTGCACCCCCTTATAGATATAACATGTCCAGTATACAACCACTGCTCCCCCTTATAGATATAACATGTCCAGTATACAACCACTGCTCCCCCTTATAGATATAACAATTTTGAGCTCTCACCTCCCCCAGCCTTCTATCTCTGTGTGTAAAAAAAAAAACAGAACAAATCCGAATTAATTCTGAAGTGAATCTCTATACATTGTTACCATTATATATTATATTTATTATTACTATTACTATTATATATATATATATATATATATATATATATATATATATATCCCCAAGGAAGCCAGAGGGAAAAGGAAAATAACTTGTGCGAAATGTATTATTATTATTATTATTATTATTATTATTATTATTATTATTACTTTAGCGTTCATATCCTTTTTTTGTTTCACAGAGAACCATATAAATATAATTTCCTATAATATTTTATCCTAAATTACATTTTCTAATATTATTTGTTTTATTATAATAGTAAAAACTAAAACGAATTATCTAAAACGGAACAAAATGAATATAATATTAATAAATAATAATAATAATAATAATAATAATAATAATATAGTAACAATTCCGAGTCATGTCTGTTGTATATTGCAGACGTCCTCCCTATAGTCACTGCTCAGGCTCAGGCTGTGCTGTATAATGGAGGAGATTCCGCTACTTTGTAACCTCAGAGATGTCACCACTATAAGAATTCTCTGATCTTCATCTCTCTCTCTGGGATTCCAACATGGACTGAAAAACGTAGATATCGTCAGAAATCCCGGGAGAGATCAGAGCCGCAGATGCTGCTGCACCTCTTTATCCGATGCCCACCAGTTACAGCCGCAAATTATATGACAATGTATTACTAAAATCTCCATCTTACTTTTATATCTGGTTATATTCTGTACTTGAACCAAGAATGATCTCCTCAAATACACACAGACACACACATATACATATATATATAATTTTGGGGAAAATGATCTTCCACAGTACGAATAGTTAGTATTATTATTTTTGATATTATATTACTAGTATTATAAATAATATTAGATAGTAGAATCATTTATTCCAGCTCCTCAAACACTGCAGGGTTAGCCCATAATGTTTTCTATAATATTTATTCATCTGTACAATTATTATTATAATTATAATAATAATAATTATTATTATTATTATTATTATTATTATTATTATTATTATAATATTTGTCTATAAATAATAACTATTTCTATATTCTTATGACCCAACAGTTCTAAGTAGATATATAAATGATAGATAGATAGATAGATAGATAGATAGATAGATAGATAGATAGATAGATAGATAGATAGATAGATAGATAGAAATATAGACATAATAGCATATGGAATAGATAATAGATATAGAAAGGAAAATATTAAATAGACAGATAAAATAGATTTGAAATAGATGATAGATATGAGAGAGAGAGATAGATAACATAAATAATACATCGATATATAAATAGATAGAAAGATAATGTTAGATACTAGAGGATGAATATTATATGTAAAAAAAAGTGACTGATGTGTGTATTATAGTATAACATGTATAGTACAGTATAATATTACTCTATTCTAGTTTTTATTGTCAGTATAATATAGTATGGTACACCCTTGTATAGTATAGTATAATATAGCTTACTATAGTATATAATAGTACAGTATAGATTAGTCTATAGCTTTAGTACTGTATCATTTCGTATAATATAGTTTAGTTCAGTTGGAAGAGTACACAATGGTCTACTATGATATAATACAGTATATAATGTTATAGCATAGTGTAGCACGTTTAATTGATTATATTACAGTACACTATGGTACAGAGCAGTATATTGTAGTATTATATAGTATAGTATCGTATATTATAGCACAGAATTATAAAGTCTAGTGTAGAATAATTGCTATATATAAATAATAGACTTACTTTACATAGATCTATCCCTAATATATTTACATTTGTACCTATAAGCATCTATATATGACTTTATTCACACACAGATCTACCCTGAGACGTTTTCGATATAATACGATCACTTGGTTTGCACAGATGTAGCAGTGTTCACTTTGGTATAGATCCAGTTGTGTGCAGTGAAGTAGAAGAACTGTCATATAATATCAAACTCAGCTCTGCTACATCTACAGGGGATGAATGTCATAGTCTGAGGACATACAGGTGGTGCTAGATAGATAGATAGATAGATAGATAGATAGATAGATAGATAGATAGATAGATAGATAGATAGATAGATCGATCGATCGATAGATAGATAGATAGATAGATAGATAGATAGATAGATCGATCGATAGATAGATAGATAGGAGATAGACAAGTGATTAGATAGATAGAATTATATGAGAGAGAGAGAGAGAGAGAGAGAGAGAGAGAGAGAGAGAGAGAGAGAAACAGGAGATAGATAGATAGATAGATAGATAGATAGATAGATAGATAGATAGATAGATAATTTGGTATGTATGAAGTACAGAGTATCTGACCATAGCTGTCACCTGCTATATGTACTACCAGTATATAACGTATACATGTAATATACAGACACAACCTCTATGAATATGATTTGCATATATTAATGCCCTGAGTTTTCTAGACAGGACAATACACATAACATATTCAGCTCTGCTACATGTGACGTCACTGTATAGCATCTTGTAGTCACCTCGCAATGTGTTTCCTTCTTTCACCTTTGGATCAAACTCTGTGGACAGGATCCGATCAATCCCGAATTTGAGGTCTTTGCTGGAGGGGGCAGGCTGGGAGCCGCCATGCTGGATCCTGGGGTTGCTGCCCATAGATCTGTGAGCCTGGTAGGGGGACAGGGGGGACAGCCTGTGGTGGAAGGCAGCAGCAGAGTCTGGGGTGACTGGGGTGGGCCTGAGGGGTGACCCTGCCTGCTGGTACTGGGCAGGGTGGATGATGCCCAGGTGGACACTAGGGGGGCTGTCAGGATCCCCAACATGCAGGATGTCAGCGATGCAGAAGGAGGGCTTCTTCCCGGGGTCTAGTGGGGGGAATCCAGCGCCCCCTCCCCCTCCTGCACCCCCAGAGCAATAGGCAGACCACAGGTTGAAATGAGAAGCTGCATAGAAGGGAGCCAGCCCAGTGGCATACATCTTCCAGCCTGGGCTCAGGAGCTTGCACTCTTCTCTGTATTGTGGAGATCCCTGGGTACTCCGGATTGGGCCCCCGATTTCCCAAATAGGGCCACAGTAGTCCTAAGCTGTGCAGATCTCCCCACTTTCTGTCCCTCGATGTGGAGGATTTATGGTGGACTGATAACTCCTGGATAATGAGGATAGGCACCCCAGTAGTCGGGTTGTCCCCCTGTAGTCGGGTTGCTCCCCTGTAGTCGGATTGTCCCCAGCAGTCCTGGGTGAGGCTGAGGTGCAGGCACAGGACACAGCTCAGGCAAAGCTGCAAAAAGTTTGGCTGAAACTTTGGAACTCTGCAGAGTACAAGAGATCTCCCCCTCCTCTCTGATTGGCCGCCCGCCCAGCCAATAAACGCCGCCTCTCCCTTTCTACGGCCACGCCCACCACACAGCATTTTCTATGGGACAGCTAATCCTCTAATCCCCGCCCATTTTCCCACCAGCAGCCAATCAGCGGGCTCTTCAGCTCCAGTCACAGAATGTAAAGTTCCAAAACACTAAAGAGGCCTGAACGGCTACAAAGTATCAGCTCGTGATGGATACAAATATCTGCAGAAGATACAACTATATAGTATAGGTTATGGGATTATAATATTAGAGAGGATAACACTATAGGATACAAATATCTGCAGGGGGTATACTAAATATTATATGTTATTATAGTACTAGAAGGGAGAACACTATGGAATATATATATATGTGCAGGGGATAGACTATATATTATATGTTATGTTATTATACTATTAGACGGGATAACACTGTAGATCATATATATGTGCAGAGGATATACATTATAATATATGTTATATATTATGTTACTATAGTATTAGAGGGGATACCACTATAGATTATATATATCTGCTCCTATATTCCGGCAATATTTACAGTAATTTATTTAATGACGTCACTCCTGAGCCATTATAGAATTATGTGTCCTAAATACTGATTTATTTGTCCTCTTCATACTAAGAATAACCTTGACATCATTAATATAATATAATATTACATATATCTTATATTCACTAGTGGCGAGAAGATCCAAGAATGAAGAAAGGACCAGAAGTCAGCTTTATCTCTGTATGAAAAGAACTGCTTTATGTAATCTATCTATCTATCTATCTATCTATCTATCTATCTATCTATCTATCTCCTATCTATCTATCTATCTACCTATCTATCGAATTATCTATCTCATATCTATCTATTCATCCAATTATCTATCTTATATCTATTTATCTCTGAATCTAATTATTCATCTGACATATGTCTAATAATCAGGAATTTCATGTATATCTATCAATCGAATTATCTAGTATGTATAATTATCAGGAATGTTATATCTATTTATCCATCTAATTATCTATCTAATGTCTAATTATCAGGAATTTCATGCTAATTTATCTATCTAATTTTCCATTGTAATTGCAATTGTCCATCTAATGATATATCTATCTATCTATCTATCTATCTCCTATCTATCTATCTATCTATCTATCTCCTATCTATCTATCTATCTATCTATCTATCTATCTATCTATCTATCTATCTATCTACCGACCTCATATTTATCTGTAGTATCTATTTATCTACCTCATATGTATCTATCTTACGACTAATAACCAGAATTGTTAAGTTTCTATCCTTCCATCTATTTTCCATCTGCCTTATTAGACTATATATAATCCAGCTATTCTCTAGTTTGCTTGTAGTCGGGTTCCCTGTAGTCGGCCGCACTTGCCCCAGCTCTGGGCTGCTCTTCGCCCCCTCCTGTCTCTCTCCAGCCGGTAACAATGGCCTCCTCTCCCGGCTCATCCTGTTTTGCTCCTCCAGGATTTTCCTGCTGCTATTCTTAGCGCCGGGCGTTATATTAAGGAGCAGCAGGCTGATTATTTCTTCCGGCTCCCCCATCTAATAACTCCCGGCCTTTCCTCCTCCACTATCTAGCAGCTTTATCTTCATCAGCAACTTGCGCTAGTGACGCAGATCCGTCCTGTGCTGCGCCAAAAATAGCGCCGGAGGAAAGCGGCTCCATGCACCGGCCGCGGCTTTAATCTCCACTTTATGGCCATGTGAATGAGGCTGAAGAAGAAGAAGATGATGACAGACCAAGGTGAAGACAGGACACGATTTCACTTCTTAGACCCCTGTACCTGCTCCTCCTGCATGGAATAGATTCATTGTATTAAATGGAATTGTATTGTATTGTGTTATATTATTGTCTACTTTATTATATTACATTATATTATATTATTGTATGATATATTATATTATATTACATTATATTATTGTATGATATCTTATATTACATTATATTATATTCTTGTATGGTATACTATATTATTTTACGTTATATTATATTATTCTATTATAAAATATATTATATTACATTATATTATATTATTGTATGATATACTATATTATATTATTCTATGATCTAATATATTATATTACACTATATTATATTTGATTATATTAACTTATTGAATTGTATCTTATATAACATTTATCATATTGTTATGTTGTACTATAGCATGCTATATTATATTACATTATATTGCAATGTGTTTATTATGTTATGTTATCTTATAGTATGTTATACTATATTATAAAGTGCTTATTATATTATGTTATAGTTTAGTATATGATATTATTTTACATTATATTATATTGAAGTGCATTGTACTATAGTATAATATATATTATAATATTATGTTATAGCGTATTTTAATATATTATTTTTAAGTTTAGTATATTATAATGTACAGTAATATATCGGTCTGTGGTATATTGCAGTACATTGAGTTATAATAGGATATATAAAGGTAAATCGTATTGTTTATAGTACATAATATTACAGTATAGTGTGGTGTAGCATATTATAGAATATAGTGTCATAGTATAATATATTATAGACTGGTACATTATAGTATATTATGTTGCAGTATATTATAGTATGGTACATAATATTGTCTGGAGTTCTTTACCTCATCAATAATTAGGAGACATAAATGGAATATTGGCTGAATCTGTTTTCTAATTATAGAAGTAAAAGAGGAAGATTACAGAGAGGAAAATGTGACAAAGATTAAAGAAAAAAGTGATAATAGAAGTGAAAAGACAGTATATATGTATATATATATATATATATATATATATATATATATATATGAGATTAGATGATATATAAATAGATGTTGGTGAGAGGTATGAGAAAAATAGATATATACTAGATAGATAGATTGATAGATAGATAGATAGATAGATAGATAGATAGATAGATAGATAGATAGGAGATAGATAGATAGATAGATAGATAGGAGATAGATAGATAGATAGATAGATAGATAGATAGATAGGAGATAGATAGATAGATAGATAGATAGATAGATAGATAGGAGATAGATAGATAGATAGATAGATATCTCCTATCTATCTATCTATCTATCTATCTATCTATCTATCTATCTATCTATCTATCTCCTATCTATCTATCTATCTACTCTATCTCATATCTATCTATCTATCTATCTATCTATCTATCTATCTATCTGTTTGCTTTTTCTATACATTACATTTCTGCCTTGTTCAGCTTTCTTCCTCTGACCATAAAGTGTCTATGACATGAGTATTTCCCAGCAGTTATTCTTCACTTCCCCATCATTTACCCGGCTCAGCACAATCTCATGTAGAAATATCTGAGGATCATAATAATAATCGCTGTCTGCGAGAGATGAGAGTGATAGTGAGAATGTAATATGTAGCAGCATGGTATGGTAATTATATTTATATATATAGATAGATAGATAGATAGATAGATAGATAGATAGATAGATAGATAGATATAGATATACACGTGTATGTGTGTGTGTGTATTATATCGTATAAAGCTATGTGTATACATTTCATTATAGTCTATATCTAGAGTTGTTGTACGTATATACTGCAATGTCTACATAGCATATATGTATATGTTATGTATGTACAGTATATAAAGTCCGTATGATACTACAGCAGCAAAGTTCCTATATATTCCTATGCAATATACAACAATCTCTTGCATTATATTACCAGTGATATCCTCTGTATTATTACTATAATGTCACAGAGCAGTGTATATAGCACACCATTATAGAATTATGGGTGTATATATGACCTACATAATTTATCAGACTACACATGGTGTATGCACTACTGCATATATAATAGAACCACAGATCTCAGCAAGCCAAGATATACTCATAGGTCAGAAGATATATGATAAGTAGTGTAATAAGGTCAGCATATATATAAGTAATGCAGTGAAGTCAGCAGATATATAATAAGTAGTGTAATAAGGTCAGCAGATACATAATAAGTAATGCAGTGAGGTCATCAGATATATAATATGTAGTGCAATGAGGTCAGCAGATATATAATAAGTAGTGCAGTGAGGTCAGTAGAGGCTGCAGCACAAGGAGACATGAGAGGAGTCTGCCAGGCTCTGGACTCCACCTGTGCACTATGAGGATACATTGTACTCTGGCGCCATCTAGAGGCTGATGTGCTAATGGGATGTGCAGGAAGGTTGCACTGGTGAGCAGGTGAGGTACAGCATGGACTGGACTGTATGTGGTCCTTATAGGGCCCCCTATGGGTTAGGTCTGTAGCAGTCCCCTTGATGGGCTTTTGCATTATTGATTTCCTTGTACACTTACTTAAAGGGATTGTCTACTTTATATTCCTTTTTTTTAGAAGACTTCCAAACACGGCATCATTTGATGCTGAGACCTCATAAAAAGCTCTAAATTGTGGAGGAACCCCGAGGTAAGTGATCTGCTCTACAGCACCGTCATGGCCATAAGCAGCAATAGTCTAGAGCCGACTCATTGAGGTCTATGGGAGAGTTTTCTAGCCATGTTCTGGGCAGGAAGGAGTTAATGATGTTGTGATATAATGATGGCTCAGTGGTGTTATCTATAGAGGTGTTATCTTCTAACATAATCCTGTTTGTGATGTATATAAAGTGATTGCTACAAATTGGAAAGTGACGTTATTAGGTTTAGCAGTCAGAGTGAAAATTGCAGGATTTAGTACTTTTTTAAAAAAACAGAGATAGCAAATAGGCCACTACATTCCCTTTAAGCATTACATGGTTTCCACTGTTTCACGTTATATGTTGGGTCCTCCAGAGCAAGAGACAGATTTCTGCTCTGGTTAAAATAAGGAGATCCTGATACCCCACTAGATTAAAGGGGTGTTCTCATCTTGACACAACCCTGTTTTGTGGCTGGGGTGAGTGAGTAGAGCAATGGCTCCTTTCATGTCTATGGGACGAGCCATGCGCCTTGACTATTTTTGGACTTCCCATAGAAGTCAATGGAGAAAGCTGTACATGCGCAGCCCCCTCGCCACAAGACATGAGTTGGGACATCACCATTGATGAGCTAGGTGTAGGTCCTGCAGGTGAGACCCTCACGTATCAGACATTTAAGGAGTATCCTAAAAGTCATGGTATGCCATGAGGAAGGGACCAGACGTGTCCCGAAACGCGTAGCCATATATTTTTTTCACCCTATGATGGTTGCCATGTTTCAATTTTAATGTATTGAAAATAAAGATTGGAAGTTTTTAAGACGTCGGGAAGTGCTGGATCTTCTTTCTATATTTGGATATCTTACAGCCGGATGAGTCCACCAGCTTCCGCGCACACCGACACAGGACTTAAGGACATTGAGAGGGGTGAGCTGAAAAAACTTAACTTTTTTTGTATCCTAAAAGTCACCTCTTGACACTCTCTGCTGTATCATTACATTGAGCTGAACATATGAAGTCAATGCTCTCCACGTGACTACCGAGTCCTGTAATTGGCTGGTGACCTGGGGCTGATGACGTCATCAGGAGAGTCGGCAGACACTACGAATATCGAGTAAGGAAGACCATATGCCGAGGTGGAGGGTTGGAAAAAGTATAAGAAATCATAATCACCTACCCAACAACGCTTCCTGGAGTAGGCCCAGGAGGGATGACTTAGAAGGGGTGTGGCTTATAGGGGAAGGGCGTAGCAAATTATAGAGGGGTGGGGTTTTTTACATTTTAACACCTTTAAAAAAAAATTCTAAACATTCCCCCCCAAAAATTAAAATTCTTCTAGTCACCATATTCTGACACCAGTCATTTTGTTATATTTCCATGTATGGGGAGGCATAAGAAGTCATGGGGGGGGGGGGCAGATGTACTTTTTTGTGATATTATTTTGGGGAATGGCTTTTGCTTTCATCACTTTTTATTTACATTTTTAATAGAATCAAAACAACAAAAAACGGTGGTTCACCTCTTGATTTTTGTATGTCAATATTAGACCACGCCCCTGAGGAGTCTTGAACCCAAATGCGAATTCCCAGCATTGCTATTACAGACTACATAGAGAAGCCTGTAGTAGAAGTTAGTGCCAGTCAAGCCTGGGAGCCATCAATAGGCTCCCCATTGTCATGGTATCGGATTGCCGGCCCCGGATCTTGTTCTGGGGTTTGGCGATAGTCCACAAAATAACCACTATATTTAAATAATTGACATCCCCCATACTATTACAATGGAATTTGAGAATGGGTTAAAGGATATGGTCATGTGAAAGAAACACAGGGCACCTGTCAATGAGGTGTGGTAGATAGGAATTAACCCTTACACTACCCTAAACTACCAGAGTTGTTTGCAAGAAGCCCTTTACCACCCTAGACCACCTGGGAGGTTCAGATCCAAAATGCCTCTCACACCAATAATAGTGCAGTGTAGGGGGTTTGAATAGGAGCAGAAACATACCTGTTTGGCCACAAACCAGTGAAGCAATGCAGATCTATATATCAGATCTATATAAAGATATGTAAATCAGCCTGCAAGTGCTCCAGAGGCGGGGCCTGATTTACCAGATTTGCCTATAGACAGTTGTGATGCAGGCAAAGGCTGAAATTTCAATCATAGCTAAAGGGGAAACAATGGATACAGATTCCAGAGGAGAGTCGGAGCCTTCACGACTGTCTGTAGGGAAATCTGGTAAATCAGACTCCGCCCCTGGTGCACTTATAGGGTCATTTGCACATCCATTAGAAGATGATTATCTCTGCGTTGCTTTAGCAGTATGTTTCTGCTCCTATTAAAGGCCCCTACATGACACTATTATTGGTTTTGGAGGCATTTTGGACCCAACAGACACCCTTTAACCTCCTTACTGCTCTAGGCCACCAGAGATGTGATTGTTAAAGGGGTTGTCCAGGATGTATTGCTTTGTTACTCAATATAATTTGTACACATGGAGGCTGTACTTAAGGAGTCCGATGGAGCACATCTTATCTTCTGACCCATCTGTATGAAGAGCTGAAGAAATGAGCTTAGAGGATTGAGGTCACAAGGGGGAGGTTTCAGCCTGGCAAACTCCACCCTTGTTCACACCTCGGCCTTTATCCAATTAAATCCAATTAATCCAATTAAAAGTTTAGAAGGGAAAAAAAAAAACCTCACTGAAAAAGGAAAAAAAATTCACAGATGAAATAAAAAAAAGTAAATAAAATAAATATGAATAATCTTTTATTAAAAAAAAATACACAAATGACCCATATTTCTACATTTTCGGTGAAACTTAAAAAATTCACAAAAACATTTTAAAAATACACCTCATCCAGATTTTTTTATTTTTATTTTTTTGCCAAATTACATATAAAATGTAATAGGATGTATTATATTTTACGGTAACTTATCGTTTTCCACCTGTTTTTGTGCCTGACTGCGGTGTGGATTGAAATTGGCGTCAAATTTTATAACTTTTTTTACTCAAACATTTCAAATTAACACAAATTAAATACAAAAATAAATGCACAAATTAAAATTAAAAAATGAAAAATTTACAAATTAAATAAAAAAAACATATATATAAATATACACATTAACTTAAAATACAAAAAGTATTAAAAAAAGAAGTCGGCCCAGCTCATCAATTCTTAATCCTCAATATGGCACTTACTGTCCAGGTATATAATGAAAGTGCCGGACTGATGGACAGACGAAATCCAAAAATAGAAGTAGCTTCAGCGCATGTGGTATTTGGTCCAACTAAAACATCACCTTAAGGCCGGGTTCACATGGGGTTTTGTGGACCAGATTTTGGGGCGGAGGCTGCCTCAGAATCAGTCCGAAAAACGGCCATCCGCGACTGGATGCCGGCACAGTGCATACAGAGCGTTGGCATCCAGTCCAGCATTCCGCTCTGGATTAGGTCCAAGTAAATGGGCCTAATTGGGAGGGAGTGTCGCGCCGCAAACCAAACTCTCTGAAAAAGGTACCCATTGAATTCAATGGGAGGCGGTTTTTTGAGCCGGATTCTGAGGCGGATTCTGCGTCAAGATCCAGCCCAAAAAACCATATATACTGGCCCCATATATACTTCTGCGCATTATCATGGGCCTGTATATGGGGTTCAACAAGTCCTACGGCCTGGACTCACTAAGGGAAGTAAATGATGCCTTTCAAGATGCCATGCCGTATTAGGTCATGATAAAAACCAGGTATGGCGTCCTTCGCCCATTCCATAGTGGAATGAGATCCGGTTTACGCTAGTGTTCAGGTGTCCGTTCTGTGGTTTCCGTCTTCTGCATGCAGAAGACGGAAACCTGTCAGACCAGGTCCGGCCTTGAGCGCCAGTGAGCGTTTTATGCTCTCCGCCGCGAAACCGGTTTTTTAAAATCGGACACAGAGTACTGCATGTCCGACTCTGTGTCCGATTTTAAAAAAACGGTTTCGCGGTGGAGAGCATAAAACGCTCACCGCCACTCACGGCCGGACATCTTTCAAACCCATTCAAATGAATGGCTATGAAAGAGTCCGGCAGGTTTCCATCTCCTGCCTCTGTTTTGTGCAGGAAACGGAAACCTGTAGAATGGAGACCGGGCGCAGATGTGACAAAGCCCTTACCCATTTTTTTTTTTTTTTTTTTTTAACATGATCTAATAAAGATGATGTTTTAACTAAACCAAATACCAAATGTCCAGGAACGGCTTCTATTTTTAAAAAAAAAAAAAAAAATCTAATTAATAAAAATTTTTCTAAAAAATAAAATACAAATTCTAAAATCTAATTAAATAAACACATTCAAAAAATTTAAACACAAATTCAAAAATCTAATAAATAATTTCTAAAAAATAAAATACAAATTCTAAAATCTAATTAAATAAAAACAGTTCTCAAAAAATAAAAGACAAATTCAAAATTCTAATTAAAAAAATTCTAAAAAAAATACAAATTCAAAAATTTAATTAAATATAAAAATCTAAAAAATAAAATACAAATTAAAAAATCTAATTAAATAAAAAAATACTAAAAATAAAAATGCAAATTAAAAAAATCTGATTAAACAAAAAAACATTACTAAAAAATAAAATACATATTGAAAATATAATTCAATAATAAAAATTCTAAAAAAAAAAAAAAATTCTAAAATCTAATTAAATTAAAAATACTAAAAAAATAAAATACAAATGCAAAATCTAATTGAATAAAAAAATTCCAAAAGGTAAAATACAAATTAAAAATCTAATTGAATAAAAAAATTCCAAAAAATAAAATACAAATTCATGCAAATAAAAAAAAATATTTTCTTTAAAAAAATCCAGGATTGCCAGTGCTGCACACCTCAGCAGCAGGCGTGCGGCTCACACCACTGGCGTGCTTTATAGAAGAGATGCCTGTGTACTTATGTAGCACATACAACAGTACCAGATGGAAATTTGTGGATTTTTTTTTTATTTTTTTTTATTTGTTTTAATATAAAGGCCCATTTCTCCATTCTCTCTTTTCACTTTGCACGCAGTCAGCTGATGAAGTGCTTAAGGCATTTATTCCCAAAGCAGCCAAAAAAATTCTGCGGGCCGGCGGTGTATGAAGAATCGAGGACTGTGTTCAATCTCTAAATGCCTATTTTTACACCTTCTGTTTTTTCCTCGTTTGACGTTATTAATGGCCGTTCCGCCAAAGGCCTATTGTTTAGCTCTCGCGGAAGAATGTTGTTATATTGACTGCTTGTGCGTCAACTTAGCTCTCTCTGGAACTGCATTTGGATGAAATTAGATAATTTCCATTAAGAGAACATGTATTATTATTCCCCAATGCCAGATTGAAAAGTGAGCCAAGACGACTATTTTTGACTTGTGTTCACCTCAGGAAGGAACTTTCTCAACTTTAATGGGATTTTGCTATTGTTGCTTTGCCTTCTGTTTGACAGGATGCCAACGGAACTTAAAATTGTTTGGAGAGCTGCATAATATATAACAGCGCACAAAGCCCTCCGCTCCAGCACATTCCTTTATAATGTTTATCCCAAAAAAAAAAAAAAAATTATATATTGTTCTTGGCCGAAAATAAATTAGTAACAGAGGCACAAACATGGGTCCTCTCTCTCGCTGTGTTTAAGGCTTCTTGCCAACGGCGGTGAATTACTTACAAGAGCAATTAATCTGCGCTGCATACATTCATATCTATATATATATATAGTGCTCAACTTTTTGAAAAAATTTTTTTTTCCTTTTTTTCCCCTTAGACGGTGACCTGGAGCAGCAGGGGTTGCTGTTTCTCATGCAAATGTTAAAAATGTCCTTGGCTCGAGTCGTTGAGTGTTGTGGCCTCAATAAACAGGTCTATTAGAAAGCTATTAAATGTGGGAGTGTGGAGGTCAGAACAAAGCCCCGAGTACAGAGTGCATAAAACAACAGTGAATTAAAATAACTCAATTTAAAGGGATAGAAGTGGTATATATATCCAACATGTGTAGGGGTTTGGGGGCCGATGGATTGGACCACTGGATGGTCAGCTATCCCATCCTTCCTACTAATATCCTATCCTACTAATATTATATCCTACTAATCCTATCCTACTAATATTATAAATGTGAAAGTTTGGCACACAGATAGATTGTAACCTCGATTAAAACATAGGCTACTTTTTATTCTGGTAAATGACATGGCTTCACGACTGTTATGAATTTATGTTCACATACTATATTACACTGCTCCTGCAGCAGCTTATCTCTGGTCCCAGATCTGTTATCTCTCTATATAAACACACACTGACCCTCAGTGTGTACACACATTTGCGTATTATCTGATCTACTCCAGGCAGTGCTGACAAACTGACATGAGCAAACACCTTTAATCCAAATTGGCATTTTGCTACTTTTAAACATGCCCGGAAAAAGAAAATCTAATTTGTTGCAAAATTCTGAAACGACCGCTATGAAGAAAGCCAGAAGTCACAGAGTTCTCCTCAAGCAGAGCTGAGGGGGATCATCAGCGCCAACAACACGCTCATCATATGCTGCCCCAGTGAGCTGCTGAGATGCCGGAATAATTACGGGCACAGCGCGATGAATGAGTTCAGTGGCAGGCCAGCTTAACAGCTGCCGAAACGCCGAAGCAGGCGGATCATCAGTGCCAACAACACACTCATTATATGGAGTTCCAGCGAGCTGCTGAGATGCCGGAACAATCACAGGCACGGTGTGAGGAACAAGTTCAGCAGCAGGACAGCTTAAGAGTTGCCGAAATGCTGTAGCAGGGAAACCATCGACGGCAGCAATTTACTGAATATAGGCAGATCATCGACGCCAATAACGCGCAGGCAGAGACACACACACAAACGACATACAAAATACACAAGTGCAAAAGTGGACACTTCTTATAGGGCCACTGCACAAACAAAAAATGAAATAAACCCATGCAAAGCCGGGTCCTCCTGCTAGTTATAGCATAAAGTTTTTGGATCATGGGACCATGGAATTTTTGAGATTATATATAGAGTACTGTGCAAAAGTTAGGCAGGTGTAGAAAAAAAATGCTACAAAGTAAGAATGCTTTCAAAAATAGAAGCGTCATAGTCACACCACACGCCCGTTTTTCATGTGCTCGTGAAAAATGGACATTCACATTTTGCATCGGTTGTCACGCGGCCATTTTTTAAGGAACGAGAGTGAATCGGTCTACTGACACGTTTGGGTTTTTTGATGGACTATTTTACACACACATTGAAAAAAAAAACTTTACAAACCGGACACTTCTCCAGTGACCCCGCAAGGCCTGTCCATCCAGCGCCCCAGAGACTTGTCAGACTGACCAATGGTGGCCCTTAGTAATATAGTAACCTAATGACCCACGCTGTTTCCGTAACCCTATCTAGGACCAGAGACATCCATTCTGAATTTTTATTCAAAAATTTCTGCTGAATATTTTCAGGCCCATTCGGCAACTAAAGAGTTTAGGGTTGAAATACCAAAACCTAATATCTAAAAGCACGGGGGGGAAGGAACGGAGCTGCACAGTAAATGCATCTGGTCACAATCAAACTTTTGTTTTTTCCTTCTTCAGGCCGCAAATGTACAAGAATTAATTCTCACAGAACAAGTACAATGTCAGATGCAATTCCGCAGAACAGAGGAATGAAAAACCAGCGAATTATTAATTCATTATTTTATATTTGTGCAATGTTGATGGGAAGAAACAAGCAAACAATTAATAGCCGGAGTTTGGGGTTATGGAAACCGCGCCAAGAATTTCTCCAATACCTCAGGATTGTTATACTGACAAAAACAGCTAAAAAAGGATCATGTGGACATCTGGGGTTCTGCTTTATGGTTAAGGAAAGTGGGAAATTGGCTTGTAGGGACATCATTCTCTTAAAGGGATGTTACAAATAAGGGTCCATTCACACAGAGGAATTTGGTGTGATTCTGGTGCGGAATCCCTGTCAGAATCAGCCCTGAAAAAAAAGACTCCCATTGACTTCAATGGGTTCTGTTTTCCACGTGAAAAATGGAACCCATTGATGTAAAAAAAGTCATGTTTTACTATCAATAATAATAATACTATCACAAATTTTTTAGAGCCCAGATGGACATAGGCCTTATTTTTTTTCATCCAATCAAGCACATACATTTTTGGAGTCCAGAAGGTAATAGAACTTTTTTTCCAATCACATTTTATAAGAGCCCAGAAGGAGATGGACCTTAATTTTTACTTCCAATTTTTTGAGCCCAAAAAACTTTTTTCTTCCAATCACGTACATCATTTTTTTGGAGCCCAAAAGGAGATGGACCTTATTATTATTTTTTTTAATCAAAATTTCTCAATTAGGAGTATGCATATAATGCTTCAGACTTAACTTTTTGTAAACTCACCATGTTATGAGGGTCTCAGACGCGGCTTTTGACTCCAACATAGGTTGCACAAAGAGATGAGTGAACAGTAAAATGTTCGAGGTTCGATATTCGTTTCGAGTAGCCCCTCAATATTCAACTACTCGAATTGAATATCGAACCCTATTATAGTCTATGGGGGGAAATGCTCGTTTCAGGGGTAGGCAACGTTTGATCAAATTATACTTACCAGGTCCACGAGTGACGGTCGGGCTGGATCCTCCGAGAAGTCTTCTCCGTGCAGCTTCCCCTCGGCATCTTCCGGCTCTGAATTCACTCTGCCAGGCATCGGGCCTGGGCAGAGCCGACTGCGCATGCCCGCACTACAAGCAGACATGCGCAGTCGGCTCTGCCCAGGCCCGATGCCTGGCAGAGTGAATGAAGAGCCGGAAGACGCCGCGGGGAAGCTGCACGGAGAAGACTTCTAAAGGTAGGAGAAGAACCAGCGTTGATTGGCCGACTGTATAGCATTCAGCCAATCAATGCTGGTTCTGCATCGAACTTTTACATTCGAACAGCGAGTGGTACGCGATCGAGTACGAGTATTTCAAATACCGTAGTATTCGATCGAGTACCTACTCGATCGAGTACTACTCGCTCATCTCTAGTTGCACATTATAGTCAATGCCCATTGACTTGAGGAGCAAAAACATGTATCGGGCACCGTTTTTTCACAACAACAAACTATATTCTAATCACAAAATATATTACACTAAGACAAAATACATTCTATATACAGAAAATACAAAATTTTTTTCGTACTTACACAATCACTTGTGTGCACAAAAGGAACATTTTGTCCTTAGAGAATCAATTTTGTATCTGTCTTACAAAAAAATTCTGTTACAAAATCAAATTCTTTGTGACCACACAAAATTATCTATTACAAAAAATGATTCTGAGCATTCTGATTCCTATTCACAACGGGAACAAATGGATTCCGTGTACACAAACATGAATTACGTTCGATATTTATGATTGACATTTTGTGAAATACAAGTTTGTGGCACAAAATGAATTCTGTGCATACAAAATAAACAACATCTGAAAATGATTTTTGTGCCTTCTATGAAAAGTAAATTGTTACATTTTTGTGCGCACAAAAATGAATTCTGTATATACAAAAAAAAATGTTGTGACTGCAAACATCAATTCTGTGATAACTAAATGAATGTCGCAGAATTCATTGTGTGACACAGAACACATTTTGTGTCCTAAGATACATTGGGAACAAACCTAATACCACGATACAGTGCCTGTTCCTTCTCCTTTCCACGTCTGGTGCCAGTGTCCGTATATATTTATTAGGGGTCAAGATAGGACGTGTTTTTATTAAATGATGTAGTGTACGGTAATTTTTATTCACAGGCATAGTGTAGAGCATATTTTTATAGGGGCACAAAATGGGGCATATTTTCATTCAGGGTCATTATGGAGCAAATTTTTTATTTGGGTCACAATGTGGATTATATTATTTATTCAGGGGCACATTATGGGACTTTTTTAGGGGTACACTGTGGGACATATTCATATCATGTTGTGCAGTATGAAGAATTTTCTATTTACATGCAAAATGGGGGGTATATTTTTTTAGGGGTACAATGTGGGGTATATTTTTTTAGTACAATGTGGGGCATATTTTTTAGGGGTACAACATGGGGCACATTTTTTTAGTACAATGTGGGGCATATTTTTTAGGATTACAATGTGGGGCATATTTTTTAAGAGTACAATGTGGGGCATATTTTTTAGGAGTACAATGTGGGGGCAAATTTTTCAGGAGTATGATGTGGGGGCATATTTTCATTTAGGGGCATTGTAGGGTATTTTTTTAAATTTTGGGAACTACTTTATTAATTCAGTGGCACAATGTGGGGCATTTTCTATTCTTAAGTACATAGTGGGGCATATTTTTTAGGGGTACGATGTGGGGCATATTATGTATTCGCAGGCATAGTATCCCATATTTTATTCGCAGACCTAGTATGGGGCAATGTTTTGTTCACAGGCACAATATTGGGGCATATTTTGCCCTTTCTCAGCACCCCGAAATCTGATTTTGGCTGCAGTATAGAGGGTATTCTATACATCTACTTTTATGGGCATTTGTAGGCAACCAACTTTATTTGTCTCATGACGCTCATGTACTAAAGTCACACGGCAATACTAATGATGAAGAACAATAATATCATGGAAAATAAAGACATAAAATGCACAATGGCCGCCCTCCGCGTGTCTCACCTGACGTCAGTACATAGCCCACATATCCAGCCACGGCCTATTAGTATTCTTAATCATGTCGCCCATGTTAATGCAGCGTTAATGTTTCCGACCGACATTCCAAGATAATTGGTGTTAGCCCATAACATACAACCACCAACATAATTAGAGAGGCCAACAGCGCCCCCCGCCCCCCACATTGATATAAATACATTGACAGCTAGGTCATTAATGACCATTATTAATTCTTGTAATTCCTCACATTCTAATTCCGGAAGATTATCTCCAATAAGGCGACAATTCTCAGCTGTTCCAGGAACCCAGAAACTAATTAGACAAATGGAGGCCGTATAACAGGAGGATCAAGTTGTTACCGCACTTAGAAAGGTCAGACCGAAGGGAGAAAGAAAGATGATAATACCGCAAATGGTTCCTCAACTATATACTATACAGCTATCATCTATATATAGTGATGGAGAACATACTGGTATAACCTGGGCATCTCCTGTATATAATTATATATGTTATACATTTTCTTGTATATAGTGATATGGACTATGCTGGTATAACCTGGGTATCTTCTGTATATAATTCTATATGTACAGTCAGTATAAGTTATATATCTTTTTGAATACACTGATATGGCCCGTGCTGGTATAAGCTGGGTATCTCCTGTATATCATTATATATGTACAGCTGGTATAACCTGGGTATCTCCTGTATATAATTATATATGTACAGCCGGTATAACCTGGGTATCTCCTCTATATAGTTATATATGTACAGCTGGTATAACCTGGGTGTCTCCTGTATATAATATATATGTACAGCTGGTATAACCTGGGTATCTCCTGTATATAATATATGTGTACAGCTGGTATAACCTGGGTATCTCCTGTGTATAATATATATGTACAGCTGGTATAACCTGGGTATCTCCTGTATATAATTCTATATGTACAGCCAGTATAACCTGGGCATCTCTTGTATATAATTCTATATGTACAGCTGATGTAAGTTATACATCTTCTTGTATATAGTGATGGTACGGGGCAGTCCAGTCTTGCCCACTATGAGTCCTGTTGGCCCGTTGCTCCCTTTCCATTTTACATTGTATTCGGACACCCGGTCTATAGGTTGCGATGTGACACAATGGTACAGACTACACAAGATGTTTGGAACGCTCAGAATTTTCTCATTTTCAGCCTGATCTTTGGCATCTTTGGCGATCGGCTCATCATTTAATCAGAGTCATATGAGCTGAGAAAAAAACGTGAATTCCCAGAGTAAATAACATTTCCCTCTTTTATGAGAAATTTCTTATTATTTGAACTAAAAATAAAAAAAGTTGCAGAAGTCGATGCTTTGAGTATCTTGGCAAAATGTCATCTCGGGGGACAAAAGAAATAAAAACTAATGAATATTAACGCGCGAGCTGTCTGAGCCTGTGCGTCCGGCCGCTCTGCTTTATGAAAAATCTGACGTTGCTTTTATTATGTGAAATTGTTGGCTCCGGGTTTTGCGAATAACTTCACTATTGTCGGGAATTAATAACGCCTTGTACAGATGTTGGTGAAACAGAGCACGATGGATAATATGATACCTTTTACATGGGACTGCAGGTAACCATACAATGACAGGATCGGCTCTGCTACATCTGTAACAATGGCAAGTCGTATTGTTTTATGGCCGATCTGGCCATAATGCAATTGGGAAATAGTCTGGAGCCAACTCATTGAGGCCTATGGGAGAGTGTTCTAGACATACTCTGTGCAGGGAGGGGGAGGAGCAGTGGCTTAACTACCGCGGAGGCAGCTGCCACAGGGCCCGGGACATTAGGGGGCTGGTGACAGCCGCTACCGCTGCGTTTTTTTCTTTTTTCTTAATAGGCCGTTACCGGCTGGAGTCCAGCCGGTAACGGGCCCTATTTACTTACCAATCCTGGCTGGGCCGGGATCGGTAAGTGACACCGCGGCCCCTGCAAAGACTATTATTATACTCAGGGGTCTTTGCGGACCCCGAGTATAATGATCGGAGGCCCGGGAGAGGTAAGAAACATAAAAAACTGTGTTACTTACCTCTCCAGGCTTCGGGCAGGCTTCGGCCTAGTTGTCTGACGTCTCTGACGTCCCATGACCCCGGCATGCTTCCTGCGTCATGTGACGTCCGACGTCTTTGAAGAAGGACAACGGCGGAGGACGGCAACAGCGGAGGACTGCAGCGGAGCCGGGGGACAGGTAAATAACAGTAGTTTTATATGTTTTTATTCCCCTGGGTCTCCGATTATTATACTCTGGGGTTTGAAAAGACCCCAGAATATAATACCTGTAATTGTTTATGGGTGTCCACAGTGGGACATAATACTGTGTGCAGGGGCCACTATGGGGGATAATACTGTGTGCAGGGGCCACTATGGGGCATAATACTGTGTGCAGGGGCCACTATTGGGGATAATACTGTGTGCAGGGGCCACTATCGGACATAATACTGAGTGCAGGGGCCACTATGGGACATAATACTGAGTTCAGGGGCCACTAAAGGACATAATACTGTGTGCAGGGGCCACTATGGGGCATAATACTGTGTGCAGGGGCCACTATGGGACATAATACTGTATGCAGGGGCCACTAAGGGACATAATACTGTATGCAGGGGCCACTAAGGGACATAATACAGTATGCCGGCTCTGTCACAGCTCCTGATTTTAACGCTGTGCTCCGGCATTTGTAGCTGCGATGTGATGACGTCACATCACACCTACAACTATGTGTATGAGTGAGAGAGGGAAGAGAACGGCGGGGGAGCAATAGAAGGTGAGTGTAAGTGTTTGTGTTAAACATTAAGGTGAAAAATAATGTAGGGGGCCCATGAAACTAGGGGCAGATGAAGGGGGGGGGAACGGTATGACACTGGGGTAGATGAAGGGGGGGCAGAACGGCATGACAATGGGGCAGAGACGGGGGGACATGAAACTGTGGGCAGATGAAGGGGGGGGAGAACGGCATGAAACTGGGCAGAGACGGGGGGACATTAAACTTGGGGGACATGAAACTAGGGGCAGATGAAGGGTGTATATGAAACTGGGGGAGAGATGGAGGGGGACATAATTTACGGGTGACTGTAGGAGGATTATACTGTGTGGGGGAACATGAAAAATGAATGAGAATGGGCGGAGTCAACATAAAAGTGCCAAATTTGCCGTGGCGCGCTGTGCGCACCGCACATTTTGTCCCTCTTTCTACTCTTCAAAAGTTGGGAGGTATGTAATGATGGCTCACTGGTGTTATCTATAGAGGTATTATCTTCTATTGTAATCCTATCTGTGATGTAACTGAGGTCACTGCTGCAAAGAAAACCCCGACAGACTTGGCAAGTGTCAGTCTATTCTTAGGCTTAGTGACCAGAGTGAAATTTGCAGAACACAATACAATATTTTTTTTAAAATATAGTTACATGGAAATTGAAAACTAAAATCGCCAATTTCTAACATGAAATATAAAAACATAGATTAATAAATAGGTGATTTTTGATGACATGTTCCCCTTGTGTTATTGCAATTTATCCCACAGTCTTTTAATTTTTACCTTTTTGGCCTATGACATCATCTAAGTAGGGATATACCGGGTTTTCCAATTGTTAACTGTCCCATATCTGCTTGGATAGTCCCAAATTTTCGGAAATCCTGGGAAATTTTGTATTCTTGTTGGTCTGAAAAGGGAACGTGGATTAGATGAATTTGGTGGCCTCACTTGGTTTAGGGGCAGACCCTAAGGGGGCTGAAGTCAGGGCAGGAGTGGGTAAGGCTAACAAAGGTGATAAGTCTGATCTAGTTCAGGATGAGGATTGGGGACCCTCATTCTTGGCAATGGTGAAGAATGCAGAGGCCGGAAACCCACCCTAGTAGGACAATCTTATACCATTATTATAGCCCAACCCTTCATGTCATATTTCCAGGATCCGATGAAGATAAAACTATGGAGGGTAGTTTGGCAGATCATCCTTGAACAAATGGCCAAACAAGGGCACCAGAACTACAGCCCGGACTACCGGGGAAGGAGATTTGGCCCAGAAAAGAAGTGTGCAGGGAAAACTGCAAACCAGTCAGTGACAGCACCCTCAAGAGCAACAGGAGTGAAGAGACAAGGTGAGTAGACCTAGAGATACAAGGTGGTCTAAAGGAAAGCAGCGGTCGTATCACAGAACAGCCAGGAGAGGCCACGCACATATAATAGGGAACAGATCCTCAACTAACAGCCATAGAGGACTGAGAGAACATCCCTCATTCTGGTGGATCAAGATATTCTAGGGAAACCAAAATTTGACCAACTACACAAGGGGGTAGTTTAACAGCTGAAACTACCCCCTTGCCTGGTCAGCACCACTCTCATGAATAGAGAGCGAGTAGTGAAATATTCGAAAATTCGAAATTCGTTTCAAGTAGACCCTCAATATTCGACTATTTGTTCAAATATCGAATCCCATTATAGGGGAAAAACATGCTCGTTTCAGGGAAACCAAAATTTGACCAACTGGAGTCACCAAGTCCACAAGGACACAAAAGGAAATGATGCCAACACCTCTGGAATGCAACTGGGACAGCAGGGGAAGCATGTCTGGGGGATCTAACATGCCCAAGTCCCTCTAATATTATTATTATTATTGCTGCTGCTACTACTGATTTAGCCAGCCAATGACTGTATACGTTTTTTTGTCCAATGCCACCGTTGTCGTAGTTCCTGTCCCACCACCCCTGCATAGTTATTGGTGTAAAAAAAAGCACCAGGGAAGGTGGGAGGGGAATCGAATTTTTACTGCGTTTACCTCATGGTATTCGCCTGAGTACGAGTATTTTGAATACCGTAGTACTCGATCAAATACCTACTCACTCATCTCTACTCCTGAATGATGTTAGGGTGCCGCAGAGTCCTGCAGTGAGTGGTGAGTCCTCACTGCCTCTAGGACGCCACATCTCTTTTGTGTGTCGGGGTCACCAGTGATGGAGAAGGAGTCTATGGAGTAGTAAGTATTGTATGTATTGTATGTATGTAGGATCTGGGGGGGACCATATAGTATGGGACCTGGAGGGCACAACATAGTGTGGGACCTAGGGGGACCATATGGTGTGGGACCTAGCGGGACCATATAGTGTGGGACCTAGGGAGACCATATAGTGTGGGACCTAGCGGAACCATATAGTGTGGGACCTAGGGGGACCATATAGTGTGGGACCTAGGGGGACCATATAGTGTGGGACCTAGCGGAACCATATAGTGTGGGACCTAGGGGGACCATATAGTGTGGGACCTAGGGGGACCATATAGTGTGGGACCTACCGGAACCATATAGTGTGGGACCTAGCGGAACCATATAGTGTGGGACCTAGGGGGACCATATAGTGTGGGACCTAGGGGGACCATATAGTGTGGGACCTACCGGAACCATATAGTGTGGGACCTAGCGGAACCATATAGTGTGGGACCTAGGGGGACCATATAGTGTGGGACCTAGGGGGACCATATAGTGTGGGACCTAGCGGGACCATATACTGTGGGACCTAGGGGGACCATATAGTGTGGGACCTAGGGAGACCATATAGTGGGGGACCTAGGGAGACCATATAGTGGGGGACCTAGGGAGACCATATAGTGGGGGACATAGGGAGACCATATAGTGGGGGACCTAGGGAGACCATATAGTGGGAGACCTAGGGAGAGCATATAGTGGGGGACCTAGGGAGACCATATAGTGGGGGACCTAGGGAGACCATATAGTGGGGGACCTAGGGGGACCATATAGTGTGGGACCTAGGGGGACCATATAGTGTGGGACCTAGCGGAACCATATACTGTGGGACCTAGGGAGACCATATAGTGTGGGACCTAGGGGGACCAGATAGTGGGGGACCTAGGGAGACCATATAGTGGGGGACCTAGGGAGACCATATAGTGGGGGACCTAGGGAGACCATATAGTGGGAGACCTAGGGAGAGCATATAGTGGGGGACCTAGGGAGACCATATAGTGTGGGACCTAGGGAGATCATATAGTGGGGGACCTAGGGGGACCATATAGTGTGGGACCTAGCGGAACCATATAGTGTGGGATCTAGCGGAACCATATACTGTGGGACCTAGGGAGACCATATAGTGTGGGACCTAGCGGAACCATATAGTGTGGGACCTAGGGGGACCATATAGTGTGGGACCTAGGGGGACCATATAGTGTGGGACCTAGCGGAACCATATAGTGTGGGACCTAGGGGGACCATATAGTGTGGGACCTAGGGGGACCATATAGTGTGGGACCTAGGGGGACCATATAGTGTGGGACCTAGCGGAACCATATAGTGTGGGACCTAGGGGGACCATATAGTGTGGGACCTAGGGGGACCATATAGTGTGGGACCTACCGGAACCATATAGTGTGGGACCTAGCGGAACCATATAGTGTGGGACCTAGGGGGACCATATAGTGTGGGACCTAGGGGGACCATATAGTGTGGGACCTAGCGGGACCATATACTGTGGGACCTAGGGGGACCATATAGTGTGGGACCTAGGGAGACCATATAGTGGGGGACCTAGGGAGACCATATAGTGGGGGACCTAGGGAGACCATATAGTGGGGGACATAGGGAGACCATATAGTGGGGGACCTAGGGAGACCATATAGTGGGAGACCTAGGGAGAGCATATAGTGGGGGACCTAGGGAGACCATATAGTGGGGGACCTAGGGAGACCATATAGTGTGGGACCTAGGGAGACCATATAGTGGGGGACCTAGGGGGACCATATAGTGTGGGACCTAGGGGGACCATATAGTGTGGGACCTAGCGGAACCATATACTGTGGGACCTAGGGAGACCATATAGTGTGGGACCTAGGGGGACCAGATAGTGGGGGACCTAGGGAGACCATATAGTGGGAGACCTAGGGAGACCATATAGTGGGGGACCTAGGGAGACCATATAGTGGGGGACCTAGGGAGACCATATAGTGGGAGACCTAGGGAGAGCATATAGTGGGGGACCTAGGGAGACCATATAGTGTGGGACCTAGGGAGACCATATAGTGGGGGACCTAGGGGGACCATATAGTGTGGGACCTAGCGGAACCATATAGTGTGGGACCTAGCGGAACCATATACTGTGGGACCTAGGGAGACCATATAGTGTGGGACCTAGGGGGACCAGATAGTGTGGGACCTAGGGGGACCAGATAGTGTGGGACCTAGGGAGACCATATAGTGGGAGACCTAGGGAGACCATATAGTGGGAGACCTAGGGGGACCATATAATGTGGGACCTGGAGGGCATGACATAGTGTGGCACATGGTGGTACTGTAGTGTGTGGGCACTGAGGACATTATATTATAAGGGGGGAGCACTTAGGTAACCTTAGTGTGTGGAAAGAACTCCCACCATGTAATGCACCCCTCCAAATGATACTCCCTATGGAGAAAATCCTTCTCTTTCTTCAAGGACAGAAGTGAAGGTTTCCTTTAAGACACTGGATTATTTCTCCTTAAATGGTAGAACCAGACAGGGAAATTTGGATGTGAAAACCCTTGAGATTACGCCCATAAAACAGAAGGTAACTACTTCAGCAGAGCTGTATGAGCTGTGGAGATGTCATCATCCAGCCCGGTCTTATGTGTTGGTGAGAATGATATATAATTCTAGGGTCAAAGCCTCCGAGAAATTCTGATTATTTGCTTCACCATTGACTCCTTTGTTTTATAGATAACTTGCTACTTAAAGGGGTTCTCCGCGTTGGACACTCCCTACTAGAAGGGTCACATGATAATAAGCTGATCAGAAAGTATTCCCATGCTAGCGCTCCCAGTGATCAGCTGTAATCCATTGGGGTAATGGTAATGAGTGTTTAATTTCCCTACAGTGCCTCCAGAGGAGAAATGAAGTATTACATGGTGTCCATTCAAATCAAGGGGATACCTGTGTCATGCAGGATTGGACAGGTCCTCCAGCGTGAAAGACACTCTTTGTAACCACTCTGTACTCTGACCAAGAGATGAGGATCCCGAACAGAGGAATCCTCTCTCTTACCAGATCACCACACCAGCAGAGGGCAGTGTGTCGCTCCACAGCAAAGACAAGATTGTAGGGCTCAGATCCTCAGATCCCAAACAGCTCCTGGATCCATCACTAAAGATGATACGGCTCCAGTCTGTACAGTCCAGCTTTCTCATTCGTACCACCAATGCAGATGAAGGTGACGGTGTCTTGATTTCAATGGTAGGACGTGTAAGGGGGGCCATAACACTAAATTTCCTTTTGCAATGTGCCTGGCAATGGTGCGGGCAGACGCAGGGGGTGTAATGAAGCCGTCTCCTGTGTCTGGATGGTGGACAAGGAAACTGTGGGAACTGCTCATGCTTATCAGCAAATAAAATAATCCTCTCTACTGGAGGGCCGCGCTGTTCGCCACGTGTGTCCTCATGTAACCGCTGCTCCAACACCTCCAACCAGCAAGGTCAGAACGGCCTAGATGGCATTGGTGCGCAGGTCATCATAATGACCATCCTGCCGCTCTCAGTTCAGTGATGCGCCCCCTCTAAAAGTCTGTCAACTGGGTAAAACATAATAGAGACAGATGAAGTAGTTAATAATCTCTCACCAAGAGGTACACTACCCAAAAGTAGCCTCTGAAAGCCTTTCTATAGAGCAGCTGGGAAAGCACTTTTACGCCCTCTTGTGGCAAGAACCAGCGTCTCATCCAAACCAGACACGCATCTATAACCTATTTTCATTTTCCGATTGTATATATTTTTATTCTATTTTCTGTCCATGATTATGGGGGTGGCCATCTTGCCTGAGCTTCGCCTCTGCTCTGTTAACTGCATTTAGTGATCTGCTTTACAGCACAGTCATGACAATAGGCAGCAATAGATTGGCGCTGACTCATTGAAGTCTAGGGGAGAATGTTCTAGACATGCTCTGTGCAAGGAGGAGGAGGAGATAAGCTGTGACATATCTATTGCCAATAGTGATGCCATAACGGGTAGTGGTGTTGTCTATAGCGGTATTATCTTTTATTGTAATACTGTCTGTGATGTAAATGAGGTAACTGCTGCAAAGAAAACCCTGACAGAATTGGCAAGTGTCAGTCTATTCTTAGGCTTAGAGGTCAGAGTGATGATTGCAGTACTTTTTAAAAAATTTAAATATGAACATGTAAAATTGAAAAAAAAACATTTTTTAACATAAAAACGTGGTTTAAAAAAATAGGTCATTTTTGGTGATCCATTCCCTTTAAGAATCGATACAAATTGGAAAACGATACAACTGGCTGATATAGCGATACCCCTTTAAGTGAGAGAAACGGTACGGTCTGTAATTGGGTTATATAAAAGGGTGCGCGCGGCTGTCGTCCGAAAACCCACAAATGTCGACTCCTACTGTTTACAAGGAGGTTAAATCATTGGAACAATTACCGCTGATAAAAATTGCTACATTGGATAACCTTTATAAACAGTCAATAACTATAATAGTCTACTGGCTCGGAAAGCTCCTCTCCTTATATAAACAGCAATGAATATGAATGGGAGCAGCTGTTAACATGATTTCCCTGAGAGCTTCGGAAACGGCTGGATAGAGAGCAGGAATTTCTGCCTATGCGCTAACAGCTGGGATTCTATTCTTCGCCTTTCTCTGGGGTTTTATAGACAGCCAGGATCTATAGTATTTATGGTATGGGACACCATCATGTTTAAAACGAATGAAATTAATAGAGTGAAAGTCGAAGCGCCAAGCAAACTGAGGTCCAGGAGTAAAAAAAACTGTATATTTGGTGTGATCAGTGGCGTAACTTTTGCCGCTCACGATGCTCCATTGACTATGGCAAACACTACGCTCAAAATAATAAACCCAGCCATCACCAGCTCTGATATGGCCTATGTACTATGGTGAGTACTAGGAAAAAGTCAATTTCTTAGTGTTTGGTATAGACACTTCAAGCAAAATAGAAAAATGTTGTAAAGGGTGTGGCGCATAACTAACAGTAGGTACAATACGCCCAAGATAATATAAAAAAATTCTCCAAAGTATCTCTTTAAAGGGATCCTATCATTAGAATCCCTTTTTTTCTAACTAACACGTAGGAATAACCTTAAGAAAGGCTATTCTTCTTATATATTTAGATGTCTTCTCCACGCTGCCATTCAGGAGATATTCCGGTTTCTGTTTCTATGCAAATGAGTTCTCTCGCAGCACTGGGGGCGGGCCCCAGCGCTCAAACAGCACTGGGGGCGTCCCCAATGCTGCCAGAGAACTCTCTAGCACCACATCCATCTTCTTTAGGAACCGGCATCTACGCGTCGTCTTCCAGCTTGGCTTTAAATTTTCTATGCAAGCGCAATCTGCACCTGCGTGTGGCCATTTTTTTGTGGCCGCTTACACGAGCTCTTGTAGTACGTGTCCACAAAAAAATGGTTGTGCACAGGTGCAGTCGGCTCTGCCCGAGGCCCACTGGCAGAGTTGATTGCACATGCATAGAAGATTGAAAGCCAGGCCGGAAGACGAAGCGTAGAGGCCAGTTCTTGAAGAATTTGGAGGCAGTGCTGGAGAGTTCTCTCGCAGCATTGGGGACACCCCCAGTGCTGCGAGAGAACTCATTTGCATAAAGACAGAAAACAGAATATCTACCGGATGGCGGCGCGGAGAAGACATCTAAAGGTAAGAGAAGAATAGTCTTTCTTAAGGCTATTCCTATATGTTAGTTAGAAAAAAAGGGATTCTAATGATAGGATCAAGAGATGAGCGAGTACTGTTCGGATCAGATGGACGTAGCTGGCAAGCAGGGGGTTAAGCGGCCGGCCGACGTCAAAGCGGAAGTACCAGGTGCATCCATTCATTTCTATGGAGCGTGCTGTTCGGATCGGCTGATCCGAACAGTACTTGCTCATCTCTAATAGGATCCCTTTAACGAGGATCTTTCACCATCTCTTCCAACTCCAAGGTTTTACATTTTTCAGTAGCCGCCCCTCCCCTAATTCTGACGCAGTTGGAATTTTTTCTTTAGCCCCCACCATTCCTGAGCAATGATTTCTGTTATTTTCAGCACCATTATGCTCCCTGCTGTTAGGTGGGCGGTCCCTGACTACCTGCTCTAGCCTAGCACCACACACCTCAAAGTAGAGAGCATAATTTTGCTGAAAGTAACAGAAACAATTGCTCAAGAATGGTGGGGGCTAGAGAAAAAATTCCAAATACGCCAAAATCAATGGAGCTTTACCTTCCGAAGGATACAATGAATTGCAATTGGTGGATGTGGTGAATAGTCCTCTTTACAGTGAATATCCCCCCTTATTTAGGTAGGTCTGAAATTCTAGGCTGATTAATTTCCTATTATACCCCTATCAAGTTCTGAGGTCCCTTTTTTCTGCATAGACTTAAAGGGTATTCCAGTACATACAAGTTATCCCTTATCTACTGTATAGAGAATTACTATTTCATCAGTGGGGTCTGACCATCAACTATCAGATGTATGAATGGAGCATCAGGTTGCACAAGCCCGCTACCACTCCATTACTTCTATGGGACTTCCCTAGATTGCCCAATGCTGTATCCTTGTGGGTCCCAAATAGATGAACGGAGCAGCTTCTCACATGTAAGATCTGCTGCTCCGTTCATACAATACACATCGACCCACATAGGCCAAGGAGAAGAAGTCGCTCCTATTGTGCTGATTCTTGTTACAAAGTAGCAGGAATAAATTGTCTGTACAAATGGATCTGAGAGCAGAAAATAAGCTACTGAGCATGTGTGACCACAATCACAAAAAAAGAGCAGGGGTGCCATAATATGTCACAACAATATCTACACACAGAGCTGTTTTTTAAAAAATTATTCCACATGAAAAATTGAAGAAAAAGAACAGTGTCAGAAACCTCAGTTTAGTTACTGTTACTTTAAGGTTTCTGTGCTGACCTGGGAAGTTTTTTCCGGAGTCTTCAGGCATCTATTAGCAGCTGGGTAGGGCTATTTAAACCCTCTTCCTCCTCCGCCAAGTGCCTGCTATTTGGATGTACCTAGTTTGGCTTCCATATCCTGATTTCTTGTCCTGGACTGCTATATATTAATCTTTGGGTTGTTGCTGGAAATCCGTTTCTCTTCTGATTTTGGCTCTGATGTTGCCTCACGGAACTGACCTTAGGCTTGCTATTAGAAATCTGTTTGTGTCCCAATTCTGGATCTGTTGTTACCTCACTGACCGGACGCTTGGCTTGGACGTCCTCTCTCCTGATTTATCCTCCTAGTTCTGATCTGCTTGTAAGGTATCGTTGGTTCTGGTTTGACTTCAGTTTGTAAAGCATTTAATTCTTGCACCAATTTCAGACCCTAAATTCATCAGACCCCAAACTTGAGCCATTATTTATCAGGCCCCTTAATATTAGACCTAACATCAAACCCCCAACTTATCAGACCCCAAAGATTTAATATAATATTATACTCCAGACCATAAAATATTTACAACTACCCTGTTCTCAGTCCTATTAAGTTCCTGACCTCACTGAAGCTCCTGAGATAATTTTTGCCTTCCCCTGGATTAACACAGTAGGGATTGTAGGGTTATAGGTTGGACTTGATGGACTAATGTCTTTATCCAACCTCATCTACTATGTAACTATGTAACAACTCCCGCTATGGCTGCTATGGTAGTAAGTACTGGCTGGTATGGTAGTAAGTACACCACTCGTTCAGATAAAACTTCTTGCCCAATTTTTACATTTTGGGTAACTTTGTTAGATTTCCTTTATCCTAACAGTAAAAATCCAATAATCCATACCAGAGGTGTAACTTGAAGCTCTTGGGTGCCAATGCAAAATGCATAATGGAGCCCCAATTTACAATGTGCATATCTATAATACTGGTGTCATCTTGTGTTGTAGAGCCCTTTAGGCCCCCCTGAGGCTGTAGGGCCTGGTAGCGATTGCTACATCTACAGCTCCGCACCTGTTCCAGACAATCCAATACCTTTTGGGTCTCCATTATTCTGAATTAAACAAATGATACTTTATTAGTTCATCAAAGTGGACATTCTGGGGGCTGAAACAGATGAGGTTGAATTTATCACATTGTCTATAGAGGAACAGACTTTTGTCTCAGCCCTCGGATACACAGAAACATTTACCCCAAGGAAGAGTTTACAGCTTAATCCCATTCACTGGAAACCAGAGCAGTCCTAGTGTTTATGGCATGGATGTAATGTTATATACAGAACCCCCAGTGAATCATATATAAGCAGAAGGCCGTGTCATCCTTGTTAATAATCCCATAGTTTAACCATGCGGTAGACATAAACTGTGCAGACGGCGAAGAACAGAATATACTTGCATATATTCAGTCATCAGTATTTATGGGGTTTGTCTCCAGCCCTGAGAATGAGCTTTACATCCATTTCATGGCCTATATAATTCACAGGCAACATCAAAGTCCCCGGGAAAAAAAAAAAAAGCAGCGGAATGATTAAAATACCACCGAGGCATTCTGGGTAATCCTGCGGTCGCTTAATGAAGGAATTCTCATTGAGTCTGATTTCCCAGATTTAATTCATTTACGCTGAAATGAAAACAGAAAACATTTGTGGTCAGAGGCCGTGTAAACGCTCTTAAGACAAGGCCGGAGCAGTCCATTAGTCACTAGAAGGCTGCAAGTCGGGATTTATAAGATCTGATGTTAATGGTGATTATTGGACGGGACATACCATAAATGCATGGGTCGGGTCTGATGTTGGTGATACACCCGGGGCAGTGCAGCATCATATGGTGCATGATGGAGACCTGGATATAATGCAAAAAAATGTTATGCCCTTTCCAGGTTATAAGGAAGTCCCAGGCAGGATCAACCACTCCCTGCACCTCCTGGACTCTCTCAACTCTTGTGTCCCTTTTGAACCTCTTGCTTTTCAGTAGACTGAGGTCATCGCCCTATGTTCGGCCTTACACCCTCTGCTGCCTCGCGACAGCCACCCCAGTCTCTATACAGGACTTTGTCCCCTTACTAGGCCCGAATCCTGGAGCTCTGACACACAATACCTCTTACCACAATACCAGATGTCTCACTACTGGCCCGTAGCCGAAAAAGACCACCTGTCCAAAGGATCTGTAAAGTGTAGATGTGTCTCTACTTTCTTACTTGGGCCTCAGACTTTCTTACTCAGTTACCCCTCTGAATTGGGACTTGCTTACATGCGCCTCACCCATATCAATCCTGGGTAAACCTTTCCTTTTATAATCTATGTTGCACCCTTCTGGCTAGAAGTGGGTGACATGATATAGGGCCATGCTATGTGAATTGTCTTAATAAAGATGTCCAATGCTCATGACGAGGGTTCAGAGCCTAACCTATGAACCTAAGCAGGCACCTAGATAAGGAGGAATGGGGTATATACTGTATACGCCACTGTAGAAGCTTCTCAGGTTATCATGGCAACAACCTTAAAGGAATAACAGCTAAACCAAGATTCCGGACAGCAGTTTGTTTTGTGTTTTCTTTTAATGAGTTCAGCATTGATCGGCACCTCATATAGAGAATGGGACTGACCACAACTGGGTGCCCTCTCGTTCAGGTGCATGGATATGTACACCTTTAGACAAGGTATACAATATAAGGAAGGATGTAAACAAGGGAGAGGAAATGATAGGATTGAAGGGAAATCAAGATGGAGCTGGTAATTGTCTCAACCATATAGTATGATAAGGACAGGATAGGATGGGATAGGACAGGATATGATAGAATGGGACGGATGGGATAGGGAGAATGAAATTTAAGTATAAGATGAATAGTATGCGATGGGTTGGGTAATAATAGAATGGGATAGAATAGAAATTAATAGGAAACCATGGGATACAATGGGAAAGGTTGAGATAAACAAGAGAATGTACAAGATGGGTTGGAACAAGATGGAAAATGATAGAATGGATTGTGATAAATGGGATGAGATAGGATGGGTGGAAACAGAATAGAAGAAAATAGGGTGGTAAAGGATGGGATAAAATAGGATGGCTAAAGATAAGATAAGATAGCATGGATAGGACATAACTAATAGGTTGGGATAAGATGGATTGTGATACAATTGTGTAGGATTGGGTGTGATAGAATGGGCCAACATGGGATCGAGAATGTAAGGATAGACCAGTATGAGATGGGACTGCATTGCTATAGAACGGGATGACCTAAGATAGAATGGAATGGGATAGGATAGGATGGCAAAGAGAAGACATAGCAAGGACAGAATGGAACAAAGAGGATAAGATGGTTTGTGAATGGGATGGAATTTGGTTGAAATAGAATATGATTCAATAAGAATGGATATGAACTAAGGCTGCAGTGAAATGGATAGGATTCAATGAGATGATATAATATAGGATGGAATCGGGTAATATGGTTTGGATGCAATAGAGTATACATTGTAATAGAATAGGATAGAGTAGGATAGGTCGCGATAGGATGGCAATGGATGGAGATACGATGATACAGAATGGAACCGGTCAAGATGGATCAGAATTGACTGGAGCAGGATGTCGTAGGATGGGATAGGATGATTTGGAGTACTGGGATAGTCATGGCTTGGGCTGGGACGGCATTTCATAGGACAATAGGAAATGATGGGATAAGATGAGATGGTTGGCATGGGATGGGGCGAGAGTTGAGTTTATTACTCTATCATATAAAGGTGACATTACATCCACTACAATATCCCCTCTACAAAACCTTTAATGGACATCCCCTCCATAATGCCCTTTTATACCTATGTCTGACACTCTGTGTATACAGTACGGCGCTACCCAATGAATCTCCCAGAGACGTTCCCATTTGACGCTATATATAGAACATAATTTAGAAAGCAATAAAAATGGTGGAAAGCTTTATAAGCGCTGGACAATATCACTGTCAGTATATGTCCCATTCTCACAGTATACGGGTTATTCATTGTAAAGCATTTAGCTATGGAATAGGGATAATATTTTTCCATGAGAGGCTATAAATGGCGGCCCGGGGGGGGGGGGGGGAGGGGGGTCTTACACAAATTTATAACAGGCCCTGAAGATAAAAATGCTTTCATCTGTAAGACACAGCTACAAGACTTAAGACATGTGAAATGTCTTTCTTGTCTCACCGACAAGAATTCGGGGGTTGTCTCTATCCTGAAGAAATGTACGAAAATAGGAAAATACAACTACCTGTTATCTCTCACGAGGACAGATTGACTGCTAAGTGCCCGCGCCCAAATATGTTGTAGGATAAAGTATAAAAGCGCCACCGACAGCAAAACATACATATAAAACGTTTTCAGAGGCTTTTACTATGTAGAATGAAGGAAAACAGCTTACCGTTGTCTGGAAACCATCAGCATGCTGCTGCAGATGGATCTTGTATAGGATATGGTGTTCAGAGTGTTTTGGGGCCAGATTTTACATTGGATGTTTATTGAGGCAATGGTTTCATTTGCATAGCACCAACATAATATAGAACCAAATATATATATACCATGACCGGTACTCACCCAGCGTACCAAATATACCTCTGTCAATCTGCAGGTAACCTGCATGTATTAGTAACGTGTCACCAAACCGGCCTTGACTTTGGGCTTCATCTGAGGGCTCTAAGTGGTTCCCTTGTCTACACCCTTTAACCCCTATATAGGGATCCAGATTTAGCGACAGAGGACCAGCACTTCTTCAAATATTCCCAGAGTAGGTGACAGCTGACCCAGGTGGGTCACCAGCGCATGGCAAGGTAGAAATATACAGTGGGTACAGGCCGAGGTCAGGGCAGGCAGAGATTGTGCATAGCCATTAATCCAGGCAATAGGTTAGGACAGGCAGCGCAGGGTCAAAGTGAGACCAATAGGAACACCTTTGCAGCAAGCTAGGAAACAAACTAGGAAACCATGTGAAATTGGCCATAAGCAAAATTTAGATCTATTCGAACCCAGGATCCCTTTGCAACTACTCTAACTACCAAACCTATGCAATAATAACTAGCTGAATTTGTACATCCTGTATTTAGCATATCAAGTGTCAATGTTCTGCTCTAATAGGGTCACAACTATCTCATTTCTCTCCAAGGTTCCTCAAAGACATGTCACTGACCAAGAAATGGAAGAGGAAGCTGTCGATACCAAGCAAGAAGTGAAGGTGCCAGAACTTACAGCTGGGGAATGAAATTGGTGCACCTCTGATCAATAAGGACTTTTGTATCAGCTACTGTTACAGATTTTGCATTAGAGTCGAAAAGCTTTGATGTAACACTCCATCTAGTACCTGCACCCATATCTAGTACCTGTACCAATGTCTAGTATCTGTACCCATATCTAGTATCTGTATCCATGTCTAGTACCTGTACCGATGTCTAGTACCTGTACCCGTGTCTGGTACCTGTACCCGTGTCTGGTACCTGTACCAATGTCTGGTGCCTGTACCCACGTCTAGTACCTGTACCCACATCTAGTACCTGTATCCACGTCTAGTACCTGTACCCATGTCTGGTGCCTGTACCCATGTCTGGTACCTGTACCCATGTCTAGTACCTGTATCCATGTCTAGTATCTGTACCTATGTCTAGTACCTGTACCCATGTGAACTATCTGTACCCATATCTAGTACCTGTAACCATGTAGAGGACCTGTACCTATGTAATGTACCTGGAGCAATATCTAATATCTGTGCCCATGTCTAGTACCTGTTTCTGCAGAGTCAACACTAAAATGTACCATCTAGGACCTTACACTGTGCGGATGATGTAACTAAAGGTCCTGAAAGCTGCGGCAACTGTTACTGATAACACTTGGGAAGGTAATAGAGGCCTAGTGACCTAACTGTGAGAGAGGGGGCGATAAGGAGCAGATTATGTGAGAGGCCAAGGAGGAGCAGGGAGGCATTTACACAAAGAGCTAGGGCAGGACATTGATGAGTCTGAGGGACCTCGTACATGCACAGCAACCCATGCTAAAATAAAATGGTCATACTGTGATCATGTGACTTATTATTAATATAGGAAATTGAAAGCTGGACAAGGAAAGACCCTGCGAGTAGACAACTATTATTATTTATGGGGTGGCCTTTCAGACCATATAGAGAGTCAAAAACAAATCACCAGGGTGCCCCTTTAAGTTATGCCTCTGATGTTATTGTAAATGGTGGACATGAAGTCATTGTATGTGAGCCCAGGGATAGCTTTTGCCTTGGAATCCCAGAATATTCAATCTACATCCGACTCCCAGCCAACAATGAAAGGGCCCAATGTTGGTTTGGCCCACCAAAGTACTACAGAATTCTCTGGTCAGCCCAGACTTCAACACAATAATAAGTCTGCAGAAGGAACCCAAAGGGCACTGCGGTCCATGTCCTAGGAATAGGAGGAGGTCAGGCCTCCAGGAGGGCCCAAGGAATCTCCCTTTAACCATACCTCCCAACCGTCCCGATTTCCGCGGGACAGTCACGATTTGGGTGACATGTCCCGCGGTCCCGGTTGGAGGGAGGTATGTCCCGATTTCAACTCAGATCTGCGTCCAGAGGACACAGATCTGAGTTGAACACATATGCGGCTGAAGCAAGGAGCTGACACAGGTCAGCTCCTCGCTTCGCCGCTGCCCGCCTCTCTCCCTGACACGTGCGGCTGAAGCTGCTCGCGTGCTCGCTTCGCCGCTGCGTCTCTCTCTCGCTGACACATGCGGCTGAAGCGAGGAGCTGACCTGTGTCAGCTCCTCGCTTCGCTGCTGCCGCGGGCTCCTGGCTTGTAGACGCGATGTACAAGCCAGGAGCCGGCGGCAGCGGCGAAGCGAGGAGCTGACACAGGTCAGCTCCTCACTTCAGCCGCATGTGTCAGCGAGAGAGAGACGCAGCGGCGAAGCGAGCACGCGAGCAGCTTCAGCCGCATAAGTCAGGGAGAGAGGCGGGCAGCGGCGAAGCGAGGAGCTGACCTGTGTCAGCTCCTTCCTTCAGCCGCATGTGTCAGTGAGAGAGGCGGGCAGAGAGCGGCGAGGGAGCGGAGGAGAAGGTAAGTTTAATGTGGAGGTGGAACGGGCACATGAAAAATTAACGAGTGGGCGGAGTCAACACTAAAGTGGGCGGGGCTAAATTTGCCGCGGCGCGGCGCACATTTTGTCCCTCTTTCGGTTCTTCAAAAGTTGGGAGGTATGCTTTAACACCGTCCGAGTCCGTGGAACAAGCGGATCCTGTATATTTCTTATTGCTTTTTTGCACCTTTTTCCTCTCTTTTTACGACTCGCCCCAACACAACGGCCATGTTGATTCTCAAAAATAGAAATTTTTTTTTTCAACTTTTTGAGTGTCGGCCAGTGTTCATCCTGCATTGATATGATCTATGGACTTTGCTGCATTTACAAGTCCTCTTTTAAAAACACATTTGTATTTATGGGCGGCCGAGACCATTACGCCTTCTCTAAACTCGCTCTTGTGACACTAAATGCTGGTGGGTTTTTTTTTTCGTTAGCCTAAACTATGATGTTAGGTCAAAGGAAAGACTAAAACACTGTCTTGAAGTATGCGCATATTTCAGGCCCTAGAGTCTAATGTAATAACAAAGGTCGTAATAACAAACCATTACAGCTTCAATCTTGGCAACTATCTACATAGAAGAATTCTCAAGATAGGGCCATCATTTCTGCTGTGTTATGGCATTCGGAGGACAGTCCTGGTTCACAAGTGAGTCATGGCGGGGCAGAGAGGCAGTAGCGTTGTGAGCGCCGAGCCATCAATTACTCATGTGTTTACTGGAAGCTTCTCGCTGTGATATTGACCAGGACTCCTTTAATAGAATAGGTTTCCAGCTGTCCGGGAGTCTTAGGAGAAGCAACACTTAAATAGTGAACCTAATGGCCGATTAAGTCATCCTAGATGTTACTATAAGAAGTCTATGGCCGTAAGTAGCCGAATAATCCCGGACAGGGCTAATTAGCACTTATATTAATGGACTGATAATGGAAAGAAGGGGCCTGATAAGTAACCGTGGGGGCCCATAGCGAAACTTCTAATGTGGCCCCTGACCGCCAAGTACAGGGATAATACACACAGTGATGTCACAGTACAGGGATAATACACACAGTGATGTCACAGTACAGGGATAATACACACAGTGATGTCACAGTACAGAGATAATACACACAGTGATGTCACAGAACAGAGATAATACACACAGTGATGTCACAGTACAGGATAATACACACAGTGATGTCACAGTACAGAGATAATACACACAGTGATGTCACAGTACAGAGATAATACACACAGTGATGTCACAGTACAGGATAATACACACAGTGATGTCACAATACAGGGATAATACACACAGTGATGTCACAGTACAGGGATAATACACACAGTGATGTCACAGTACAGGATAATACACACAGTGATGTCACAGTACAGAGATAATACACACAGTGATGTCACAGTACAGAGATAATACACACAGTGATGTCACAGTACAGAGATAATACACACAGTGATGTCACAATACAGGATAATACACACAGTGATGTCACAGTACAGGATAATACACACAGTGATGTCACAGTACAGGATAATACACACAGGATGTCACAATACAGGATAATACACACAGTGATGTCACAGTACAGGATAATACACACATTGATGTCACAATACAGAGATAATACACACAGTGATGTCACAGTACAGAGATAATACACACAGTGATGTCACAGTACAGAGATAATACACACAGTGATGTCACAGTACAGAGATAATACACACAGTGATGTCACAGTACAGAGATAATACACACAGTGATGTCACAGTACAGGGATAATACACACAGTGATGTCACAGTACAGGGATAATACACACAGTGATGTCACAGTACAGGATAATACACACAGTGATGTCACAGTACAGGATAATACACACAGTGATGTCACAGTACAGGATAATACACACAGTGATGTCACAGTACAGAGATAATACACACAGTGATGTCACAGTACAGAGATAATACACACAGTGATGTCACAGTACAGAGATAATACACACAGTGATGTCACAGTACAGAGATAATACACACAGTGATGTCACAGTACAGGGATAATACACACAGTGATGTCACAGTACAGGGATAATACACACAGTGATGTCACAGTACAGGATAATACACACAGTGATGTCACAGTACAGGGATAATACACACAGTGATGTCACAGTACAGGATAATACACACAGGATGTCAAAGTACAGGATAATACACACAGTGATGTCACAGTACAGGATAATACACACAGTGATGTCACAGTACAGAGATAATACACACAGTGATGTCACAGTACAGGATAATACACACAGTGATGTCACAGTACAGGGATAATACACACAGTGATGTCACAGTACAGGGATAATACACACAGGATGTCACAGTACAGGATAATACACACAGTGATGTCACAGTACAGGATAATACACACAGTGATGTCACAGTACAGAGATAATACACACAGTGATGTCACAGTACAGAGATAATACACACAGTGATGTCACAGTACAGAGATAATACACACAGTGATGTCACAGTACAGGATAATACACACAGTGATGTCACAGTACAGAGATAATACACACAGTGATGTCACAGTACAGGGATAATACACACAGTGATGTCACAATACAGGATAATACACACAGGATGTCACAGTACAGAGATAATACACACAGTGATGTCACAGTACAGAGATAATACACACAGTGATGTCACAGTACAGGATAATACACACAGTGATGTCACAGTACAGGATAATACACACAGTGATGTCACAGTACAGGGATAATACACACAGTGATGTCACAATACAGGATAATACACACAGGATGTCACAGTACAGGATAATACACACAGTGATGTCACAGTACAGAGATAATACACACAGTGATGTCACAGTACAGAGATAATACACACAGTGATGTCACAGTACAGAGATAATACACACAGTGATGTCACAGTACAGAGATAATACACACAGTGATGTCACAGTACAGAGATAATACACACAGTGATGTCACAGTACAGAGATAATACACACAGTGATGTCACAGTACAGAGATAATACACACAGTGATGTCACAGTACAGGGATAATACACACAGTGATGTCACAGTACAGGATAATACACACAGTGATGTCACAGTACAGGGATAATACACACAGTGATGTCACAGTACAGAGATAATACACACAGTGATGTCACAGTACAGAGATAATACACACAGTGATGTCACAGTACAGATATAATACACACAGTGATGTCACAGTACAGGGATAATACACACAGTGATGTCACAGTACAGAGATAATACACACAGTGATGTCACAGTACAGAGATAATACACACAGTGATGTCACAGTACAGGGATAATACACACAGTGATGTCACAGTACAGGGATAATACACACAGTGATGTCACAGTACAGGATAATACACACAGTGATGTCACAGTACAGGATAATACACACAGTGATGTCACAGTATAGGGATAATACACACAGTGATGTCACAGTACAGGGATAATACACACAGTGATGTCACAGTACAGAGATAATACACACAGTGATGTCACAGTACAGGGATAATACACACAGTGATGTCACAGTACAGGATAATACACACAGTGATGTCACAGTACAGAGATAATACACACAGTGATGTCACAGTACAGGATAATACACACAGTGATGTCACAGTACAGGGATAATACACACAGTGATGTCACAGTACAGAGATAATACACACAGTGATGTCACAGTACAGGATAATACACACAGTGATGTCACAGTATAGGGATAATACACACAGTGATGTCACAGTACAGGGATAATACACACAGTGATGTCACAGAACAGAGATAATACACACAGTGATGTCACAGTATAGGATAATACACACAGTGATGTCACAGTACAGGATAATACACACAGTGATGTCACAGTACAAACTTTGCAACTGAACTGAACCCCTGCTATGTCTGACCGTCTGCTATTATACTCTATTGTGTTGAGTTACTTTCTCATAGAAATCACTGGTTATAGTCAGACCTGCAAGTGAATTTGTGATTCCTTCGGCCAACCATATAAGCACCAGAGTTCGCTGTGATCTGACTGCTCTGCACTTGGGTAGGCTAGTATACGGAGGAAGCCTCATACACACACAAGTGTTGGCCAGGATGATGGCAGGTCCCTACACTATTACAATTATAATGGGGCAGTTGCCTAAGGATCTTGACCATTGCTTCCCCTTCCTAGAGAGGGGCTACACAGAATATCAAGCGCTGTTTTCTGGGAGCTGCGATGACCCGCGTGCTACCACTTTTATAGGAAAAAATCCAATGGACAATGAAGCATTTTATCAGAGCCTCCATCACTGTAGCGCGGTCACTGTGCGTCCTCTTATATTAGACACTATCACTTTAATATAATGTTATGTTACAAAATAGAGATGAGCGAACAGTGTTCTATCGAACTCATGTTCGATCAGATATTAGGCTGTTCGGCATGTTCGAATCGAATCGAACACCGCGTGGTAAAGTGCGCCATTACTCGATTCCCCTCCCACCTTCCCTGGCGCCTTTTTTGCTCCAATAACAGCGCAGGGTAGGTGGGACAGGAACTACGACACCGGTGACGTTGAAAAAAGTAGGCAAAACCCATTGGCTGCCGAAAACATGTGACCTCTAATTTAAAAGAACAGCGACGCCCAGCTTCGCGTCATTCTGAGCTTGCAATTCACCGAGGACGGAGGTTTCCGTCCAGCTAGCTAGGGCTTAGATTCTGGGTAGGCAGGGACAGGCTAGGATAGGAAGGAGAAGACAACCAACAGCTCTTGTAAGAGCTAAATTCCAGGGAGAAGCTTGTCAGTGTAACGTGGCACTGACGGGCTCAATCGCCGCAACCCAGCTTTCCCAGGATCCTGAATGGAATACACTGTCAGTGTATTCCCGTATACCCGATATATACCCCGATACCCGTTCCAACGGTGTGCCCCCCCACCTTCACCCCAGAAATACCCTGCAAGTCCCCTAGCAATAGAATTGGGGCTATATACACCCACAATTTTTACTACTGGTATACAGTGCCATTGTCTGACTGGGAATTCAAAGAATATATTGGGAATACAAATACCCTCATTTCTTGCTACTGCCATATAGTGCCAGTTTCTGACTGGTAATTCAAAGAATATATTGGGGTTACGTGCACCCACAATTTTTACTACTGGTATACAGTGCCATTGTCTGACTGGGAATTCAAAGAATATATTGGGAATACAAATACCCTCATTTCTTGCTACTGCCATATAGTGCCAGTTTCTGACTGGGAATTCAAAGAATATATTGGGGTTACGTGCACCCACAATTTTTACTACTGGTATACAGTGCCATTGTCTGACTGGGAATTCAAAGAATATATTGGGGTTATAAATACCCTCATTTCTTGCTACTGCCATATAGTGCCAGTTTCTGACTGGTAATTCAAAGAATATATTGGGGTTACGTGCACCCACAATTTTTACTACTGGTATACAGTGCCATTGTCTGACTGGGAATTCAAAGAGTATATTGGGAATACAAATACCCTCATTTCTTGCTACTGCCATATAGTGCCAGTTTCTGACTGGGAATTCAAAGAATATATTGGGGTTACGTGCACCCACAATTTTTACTACTGGTATACAGTGCCATTGTCTGACTGGGAATTCAAAGAGTATATTGGGAATACAAATACCCTCATTTCTTGCTACTGCCATATAGTGCCAGTTTCTGACTGGGAATTCAAAGAATATATTGGGGTTACGTGCACCCACAATTTTTACTACTGGTATACAGTGCCATTGTCTGACTGGGAATTCAAAGAATATATTGGGGTTATAAATACCCTCATTTCTTGCTACTGCCATATAGTGCCAGTTTCTGACTGGTAATTCAAAGAATATATTGGGGTTACGTGCACCCACAATTTTTACTACTGGTATACAGTGCCATTGTCTGACTGGGAATTCAAAGAGTATATTGGGAATACAAATACCCTCATTTCTTGCTACTGCCATATAGTGCCAGTTTCTGACTGGGAATTCAAAGAATATATTGGGGTTACGTGCACCCACAATTTTTACTACTGGTATACAGTGCCATTGTCTGACTGGGAATTCAAAGAGTATATTGGGAATACAAATACCCTCATTTCTTGCTACTGCCATATAGTGCCAGTTTCTGACTGGGAATTCAAAGAATATATTGGGGTTACGTGCACCCACAATTTTTACTACTGGTATACAGTGCCATTGTCTGACTGGGAATTCAAAGAATATATTGGGGTTATAAATACCCTCATTTCTTGCTACTGCCATATAGTGCCAGTTTCTGACTGGTAATTCAAAGAATATATTGGGGTTACGTGCACCCACAATTTTTACTACTGGTATACAGTGCCATTGTCTGACTGGGAATTCAAAGAGTATATTGGGGTTATAAATACCCTCATTTCTTGCTACTGCCATATAGTGCCAGTTTCTGACTGGTAATTCAAAGAATATATTGGGGTTACGTGCACCCACAATTTTTACTACTGGTATACAGTGCCATTGTCTGACTGGGAATTCAAAGAGTATATTGGGAATACAAATACCCTCATTTCTTGCTACTGCCATATAGTGCCAGTTTCTGACTGGGAATTCAAAGAATATATTGGGGTTACGTGCACCCACAATTTTTACTACTGGTATACAGTGCCATTGTCTGACTGGGAATTCAAAGAATATATTGGGGTTATAAATACCCTCATTTCTTGCTACTGCCATATAGTGCCAGTTTCTGACTGGGAATTCAAAGAATATATTGGGGTTACGTGCACCCACAATTTTTACTACTGGTATACAGTGCCATTGTCTGACTGGGAATTCAAAGAGTATATTGGGAATACAAATACCCTCATTTCTTGCTACTGCCATATAGTGCCAGTTTCTGACTGGGAATTCAAAGAATATATTGGGGTTACGTGCACCCACAATTTTTACTACTGGTATACAGTGCCATTGTCTGACTGGGAATTCAAAGAGTATATTGGGAATACAAATACCCTCATTTCTTGCTACTGCCATATAGTGCCAGTTTCTGACTGGGAATTCAAAGAATATATTGGGGTTACGTGCACCCACAATTTTTACTACTGGTATACAGTGCCATTGTCTGACTGGGAATTCAAAGAATATATTGGGGTTATAAATACCCTCATTTCTTGCTACTGCCATATAGTGCCAGTTTCTGACTGGTAATTCAAAGAATATATTGGGGTTACGTGCACCCACAATTTTTACTACTGGTATACAGTGCCATTGTCTGACTGGGAATTCAAAGAGTATATTGGGAATACAAATACCCTCATTTCTTGCTACTGCCATATAGTGCCAGTTTCTGACTGGGAATTCAAAGAATATATTGGGGTTACGTGCACCCACAATTTTTACTACTGGTATACAGTGCCATTGTCTGACTGGGAATTCAAAGAGTATATTGGGAATACAAATACCCTCATTTCTTGCTACTGCCATATAGTGCCAGTTTCTGACTGGGAATTCAAAGAATATATTGGGGTTACGTGCACCCACAATTTTTACTACTGGTATACAGTGCCAATTTCTAACTAGGAATTCAAAATGCGCAAGGCTCCCGGAAAGGGACGTGGACGAGGCCGTGGGCGAGGTCGGGGGAATGGTTCTGGGGAGCAAGGTAGCAGTGAAGCCACAGGGCGTCCCGTGCCTACTCCTGTGGGGCAGCAAGCATTGCGCCACTCCACAGTGCCAGGGTTGCTTGCCACATTAACTAAACTGCAGGGTACAAACCTTAGTAGGCCCGAGAACCAGGAACAGGTCTTGCAATGGCTGTCAGAGAACGCTTACAGCACATTGTCCAGCAGCCAGTCAGACTCTGCCTCCTCTCCTCCTATTACCCAACAGTCTTGTCTTCCTTCCTCCCAAAATTCCGAAGCTTTACAGAACAATAACCCAAACTGTCCCTGCTCCCCAGAGCTGTTCTCCGCTCCTTTCATTGTCCCTCAACCTGCCTCTCCACGTCACGATTCCACGAACCTAACAGAGGAGCATCTGTATCCAGATGCTCAAACACTAGAGTCTCCTCCATCTCCGTTCGATTTGGTGGTGGATGACCAGCAACCCACCCTCATCGACGATGATGTGACGCAGTTGCCGTCAGGGCATCCAGTTGACCGGCGCATTGTGCGGGAGGAGGAGATGAGACAGGAGTTGGAAGAGGAAGTGGTGGATGATGAGGACACTGACCCGACCTGGACAGGGGGGATGTCAAGCGGGGAAAGTAGTGTGGATGTTGAGGCAGGTGCAGCACCAAAAAGGGTAGCTAGAGGCAGAGGCAGAGGTCAGCAGCTTAGGCGAAGCCAGGCCACACCCGGAATCTCCCAAGATGTTCCAGTTCGTACCCAGCCCCGAAAAACTCCCACCTCGAGGGCACGTTTCTCGAAGGTGTGGAGTTTTTTCAAGGAATGCGCCGAGGACAGATATAGTGTTGTCTGCACAATTTGCCTCTCGAAATTGATTAGGGGCTCTGAGAAGAGCAACCTGTCCACCACTTCAATGCGCCGTCATTTGGAATCCAAGCACTGGAATCAGTGGCAGGCAGCAACGGCAGGACAAAGGCCGACTGCCGTTCACGCCACTGCCACTGCCTCTGCCACTGCCACTGCTGACTGTGCTGGCGATGCACTCCAGAGGACGAGCCAGGACACCACTTCATCTGCCTCCGCCACTTTGTTGACTTCTACCTCATCCTCCCCTGGTCCTGTCTTATCTCCTTCTCCTGCACCATCAAAGGCACCATCAGGCGTTTCTTTACAACAACCCACCATCTCTCAGACATTGGAGCGGCGGCAGAAATACACTGCTAACCACCCACACGCGCAAGCCTTGAACGCCAACATCGCTAAACTGCTGGCCCAGGAGATGTTGGCGTTCCGGCTTGTTGAAACTCCCGCCTTCCTGGACCTGATGGCAACTGCGGCACCTCGCTATGCCGTCCCTAGCCGTCACTACTTCTCCCGGTGTGCCGTCCCCGCCTTGCACCAGCACGTGTCACTCAACATCAGGCGGGCCCTTAGTTCCGCGCTTTGCACAAAGGTCCACTTGACCACCGACGCGTGGACAAGTGCATGCGGACAGGGACGCTACATTTCACTGACGGCACACTGGGTGAATGTAGTTGAGGCTGGGACTGCTTCCCAAACTGGCCCGGTGTACCTCGTCTCCCCGCCTAACATTCCTGGCAGGGACACGAGAAGAACACCCCCCTCCTCCTCCTCCTCTACCGCCTCCTCCTCCGCCACCGCCTCCTCCTCCGCCACCGCCTCCTCCTCCGCTGTTAGATTGACCCCAGCTACGAGTTGGAAACGTTGCAGCACTGGCGTTGGTAGACGTCAGCAGGCTGTGCTGAAGCTGATCAGCTTGGGGGACAGACAGCACACTGCCTCCGAGGTGAGGGATGCCCTCCTCGATGAGACGGCAATATGGTTTGAGCCGCTGCACCTGGGCCCAGGCATGGTCGTTTGTGATAACGGCCGGAACCTGGTAGCAGCTCTGGAGCTTGCCGGACTCCAACATGTTCCATGCCTGGCCCACGTCTTCAACCTAGTGGTGCAACGTTTCCTAAAGAGCTACCCCAATGTTCCAGAGCTACTGGTGAAAGTGCGGCGCATGTGCGCCCACTTTCGCAAGTCGACAGTAGCCGCTGCTAGCTTAAAATCTCTCCAGCAACGCCTGCATGTGCCACAACACCGGCTTTTGTGCGACGTCCCCACACGCTGGAACTCAACGTTTCAGATGTTGAATAGAGTGGTTGAGCAGCAGAGACCTTTGATGGAATACCAGCTACAAAACCCTAGGGTGCCACAAAGTCAGCTGCCTCAGTTTCACATCCATGAGTGGCCATGGATGAGAGACCTTTGTGACATCCTACGGGTCTTTGAGGAGTCCACAAGGAGGGTGAGCTCTGAGGATGCGATGGTGAGCCTTACAATCCCGCTCTTGTGTGTTCTGAGAGAATCCCTGATTGACATCAGGGATAACTCAGATCACACAGAGGAGTTAGGGATAGCATCCGATCCGTCACAGCTGGAGAGTAGGTCCACACATCTGTCCGCTTCACTGCGTTTAATGGAGGAGGAGGAGGAGGAGGAGGAGGAAGAAGAGTTGTCCGATGATGTGATGGTGATACAGGAGGCTTCCGGGCAACTTCGAATCGTCCCATTGTTGCAGCGCGGATGGGTAGACATGGAGGATGAGGAGGAAATGGAGATTGAACTTTCCGGTGGGGCCAGAGGAGTCATGCCAACTAACACTGTGGCAGACATGGCTGAGTTCATGTTGGGGTGCTTTACAACCGACAAGCATATTGTCAAAATCATGGAGGACAACCAGTACTGGATCTTTGCTATCCTTGACCCCCGGTATAAAAACAACATCTCGTCTTTTATTCCGGTAGAGGGGAGGGCCAATCGCATCAATGCTTGCCACAGGCAATTGGTGCAGAATATGATGGAGATGTTTCCAGCATGTGACGTTGGCGGCAGGGAGGGCAGTTCCTCCAGTAGGCAACCAAGTTCTCACCGGTCCACACAAACGAGGGGCACACTGTCTAAGGTCTGGGACACCTTGATGGCACCCCCTCGCCAAAGTGCCGCCACGGAGGGTCCTAGTGTCACCAGGCGTGAGAAGTATAGGCGCATGTTGCGGGAATACCTTTCCGACCACAGCCCTGTCCTCTCCGACCCCTCTGCGCCCTACACGTATTGGGTGTCGAAGTTGGACCTGTGGCTTGAACTTGCCCTATATGCCTTGGAGGTGCTGTCCTGTCCTGCCGCCAGCGTCCTATCTGAGAGGGTGTTCAGTGCAGCCGGTGGCATCATCACTGACAAGCGCACCCGTCTGTCAGCTGAGAGTGCCGACCGGCTCACTTTGATAAAAATGAACCACCACTGGGTAGAGCCGTCATTTTTGTGCCCACCTGTGTAAAGCACCCCAACATGAAACTCCATGTCTGTACTCAACCTCTCCAATTCCTCCGCATCCTCATACTCATCCACCATAAGCGTTGCACAATTCTGCTAATACTAGGCTCCCTCCACCCTGATTTCCCCCAACTCTGCTGGTTAGAGGCTCCCTCCACCCTGATTTCCACCAACTCTGCTGGTTAGAGGCTCCCTCCACCATGAATTTGCCCAAACTGGGCTGTTTAGAGGCTCCCTCCACCATGAATTGGTCCAAACTGGGGTGGTTAGAGGCTCCCTCCACCATGAATTGGTCCAAACTGGGGTGGTTAGAGGCTCCCTCCACCATTAATTGGTCCAAACTGGGCTGGTTAGAGGCTCCCTCCACAATTAATTGGTCCAAACTGGGCTAATTAGAGGCTCCCTCCACCATGAATTGGTCCAAACTGGGTTTTTTAGAGGCTCCCTCCACCATTAATTGGTCCAAACTGGGCTGGTTAGAGGCTCCCTCCACAATTAATTGGTCCAAACTGGGCTAATTAGAGGCTCCCTCCACCATGAATTGGTCCAAACTGGGTTTTTTAGAGGCTCCCTCCACCATGAATTTGCCCAAACTGGGCTGTTTAGAGGCTCCCTCCACCATGAATTGGTCCAAACTGGGCTGGTTAGAGGCTCCCTCCACCATGAATTTCCCAAAACTTGGCTGTTTAGAGGCTCCCTCCACCATTAATTGGTCCAAACTGGGCTGGTTAGAGGCTCCCTCCACCATTAATTGGTCCAAACTGGGCTGGTTAGAGGCTCCCTCCACCATTAATTGGTCCAAACTGGGCTGGTTAGAGGCTCCCTCCACCATGAATTTCCCAAAACTTGGCTGTTTAGAGGCTCCCTCCACCATTAATTGGTCCAAACTGGGCTGGTTAGAGGCTCCCTCCACCATGAATTTGCCCAAACTGGGCTGTTTAGAGGCTCCCTCCACCATGAATTTGCCCAAACTGGGCTGTTTAGAGGCTCCCTCCACCATGAATTGGTCCAAACTGGGCTGGTTAGAGGCTCCCTCCACCATGAATTTCCCAAAACTTGGCTGTTTAGAGGCTCCCTCCACCATTAATTGGTCCAAACTGGGCTGGTTAGAGGCTCCCTCCACCATGAATTTGCCCAAACTGGGGTGGTTAGAGGCTCCCTCCACCATTAATTGGTCCAAACTGGGCTGGTTAGAGGCTCCCTCCACAATTAATTGGTCCAAACTGGGCTAATTAGAGGCTCCCTCCACCATGAATTGGTCCAAACTGGGTTTTTTAGAGGCTCCCTCCACCATGAATTTCCCAAAACTTGGCTGTTTAGAGGCTCCCTCCACCATGAATTGGTCCAAACTGGGCTGGTTAGAGGCTCCCTCCACCATGAATTTCCCAAAACTTGGCTGTTTAGAGGCTCCCTCCACCATTAATTGGTCCAAACTGGGCTGGTTAGAGGCTCCCTCCACCATGAATTTGCCCAAACTGGGCTGTTTAGAGGCTCCCTCCACCATGAATTGGTCCAAACTGGGCTGGTTAGAGGCTCCCTCCACCATGAATTTCCCAAAACTTGGCTGTTTAGAGGCTCCCTCCACCATTAATTGGTCCAAACTGGGCTGGTTAGAGGCTCCCTCCACCATGAATTGGTCCAAACTGGGGTGGTTAGAGGCTCCCTCCACCATTAATTGGTCCAAACTGGGCTGGTTAGAGGCTCCCTCCACAATTAATTGGTCCAAACTGGGCTAATTAGAGGCTCCCTCCACCATGAATTGGTCCAAACTGGGTTTTTTAGAGGCTCCCTCCACCATGAATTTGCCCAAACTGGGCTGTTTAGAGGCTCCCTCCACCATGAATTGGTCCAAACTGGGCTGGTTAGAGGCTCCCTCCACCATGAATTTCCCAAAACTTGGCTGTTTAGAGGCTCCCTCCACCATTAATTGGTCCAAACTGGGCTGGTTAGAGGCTCCCTCCACCGTTAATTGGTCCAAACTGGGCTGGTTAGAGGCTCCCTCCACCATGAATTTGCCCAAACTGGGCTGGTTAGAGGCTCCCTCCACCATGAATTTCCCAAAACTTGGCTGTTTAGAGGCTCCCTCCACCATTAATTGGTCCAAACTGGGCTGGTTAGAGGCTCCCTCCACCATGAATTTGCCCAAACTGGGGTGGTTAGAGGCTCCCTCCACCATTAATTGGTCCAAACTGGGCTGGTTAGAGGCTCCCTCCACAATTAATTGGTCCAAACTGGGCTAATTAGAGGCTCCCTCCACCATGAATTGGTCCAAACTGGGTTTTTTAGAGGCTCCCTCCACCATGAATTTGCCCAAACTGGGCTGTTTAGAGGCTCCCTCCACCATGAATTGGTCCAAACTGGGTTTTTTAGAGGCTCCCTCCACCATGAATTTGCCCAAACTGGGCTGTTTAGAGGCTCCCTCCACCATGAATTGGTCCAAACTGGGCTGGTTAGAGGCTCCCTCCACCATTAATTGGTCCAAACTGGGCTGGTTAGAGGCTCCCTCCACCATTAATTGGTCCAAACTGGGCTGGTTAGAGGCTCCCTCCACCATTAATTGGTCCAAACTGGGCTGGTTAGAGGCTCCCTCCACCATGAATTTGCCCAAACTGGGCTGTTTAGAGGCTCCCTCCACCATGAATTGGTCCAAACTGGGCTGGTTAGAGGCTCCCTCCACCATGAATTTCCCAAAACTTGGCTGTTTAGAGGCTCCCTCCACCATTAATTGGTCCAAACTGGGCTGGTTAGAGGCTCCCTCCACCATGAATTGGTCCAAACTGGGGTTTTTAGAGGCTCCCTCCACCATGAATTGGTCCAAACTGGGGTTTTTAGAGTCTCCCTCCACCATGAATTGGTCCAAACTGGGGTTTTTAGAGTCTCCCTCCACCATGAATTGGTCCAAACTGGGGTTTTTAGAGGCTCCCTCCACCATGAATTTGCCCAAACTCTGCTGGTTAGAGGCTCAATCCACCCTGATTTTCAAAACAAATGTTGGTGCCAACCTCAACTTACTACAAGGGCCAAATTCACTGCTGGTGACAAGCTCTCCTCACTGCAAGTGCCAAATACACATGTTTCAAGGTGTTTTCCTACTGTCAGAGAGGTGGTATTGAGTGTGTAAAGTGTGTAGTTGTTAGGCTGTGATGTTGGGGTAATAGAGGGTCTTTGGTGTGTTAGATGCCCCCAGACATGCTTCCCCTGCTGTCCCAGTGTCATTCCAGAGGTGTTGGCATCATTTCCTGGGGTGTCATAGTGGACTTGGTGACCCTCCAGACACGGATTTGGGTTTCCCCCTTAACGAGTATCTGTTCCCCATAGACTATAATGGGGTTCGAAACCCGTTCGAACACACGAACATTGAGCGGCTGTTCGAATCGAATTTCGAACCTCGAACATTTTAGTGTTCGCTCATCTCTATTACAAAAGAAAAGCATAAGAAGAAAAATTCTAAACCTGCTGATCTATGACTACGTGAGGTGGCAGAATGCTGATAAAGATTTCATGTAAATTCTTCAGATTCTACCCATAGTTCTAGTCTGTATCACTATCCTGTATATGATGTCCTAACCACAGAGGCCGAGGGCGAGATGTGAAGAGACGGGAAATTATTTGTTACATGAATAATCATATTATAGAAAAGTCAAAGGATTAAAGCCCCAATACCTTTCACCAGTAGTTATATTCTTGTACATAGGAGCAGTATTATAGTAGTTATATTCTTGTACATAGGAGCCGTATTAAAGTAGTTATATTCTTGTACATAGGAGTAGTATTATAGTAGTTATATTCTTGTACATAGGAGCAGTATTATAGTAGTTATATTCTTGTACTTAGGAGCCGTATTATAGTAGTTATATTCTTGTACATAGGAGTAGTATTATAGTAGTTATATTCTTGTACATAGGAGTAGTATTATAGTAGTTATATTCTTGTACATAGGAGCAGTATTATAGTAGTTATATTCTTGTACATAGGAGGCAGTATTATAGTAGTTATATTCTTGTACATAGGAGGTAGTATTATAGTAGTTATATTCTTATACATAGGAGCAGTAGTATAGTAGTTATATTCTTGTACATAGGAGCAGTATTATAGTAGTTATATTCTTGTACGTAGGAGCAGTATTATAGTAGTTATATTCTTGTACATAGGAGTAGTATTATAGTAGTTATATTCTTTTACATAGGAGTAGTATTATAGTAGTTATATACTTGTACATAGGAGTAGTATTATAGTAGTTATATACTTGTGCATAGGAGTAGTATTATAGTAGTTATATTCTTGTACATAGGAGTAGTATTATAGTAGTTATATTCTTGTACATAGGGGTAGTATTATAGTAGTTATATTCTTGTACATAGGAGTAGTATTATAGTAGTTATATTCTTGTACATAGGAGGTAGTATTATAGTAGTTATATTCTTGTACATAGGAGCAGTATTATAGTAGTTATATTCTTGTACATAGGAGGTAGTATTATAGTAGTTATATTCTTGTACATAGGAGTAGTATTATAGTAGTTATATTCTTGTACATAGGAGCAGTATTATAGTAGTTATATTCTTGTACATAGGAGCAGTATTATAGTAGTTATATTCTTGTACATAGGAGCAGTATTATAGTAGTTATATTCTTGTACATAGGAGCAGTATTATAGTAGTTATATTCTTGTACATAGGAGGTAGTATTATAGTAGTTATATTCTTGTACATAGGAGCAGTATTATAGTAGTTATATTCTTGTACATAGGAGCAGTATTATAGTAGTTATATTCTTGTACATAGGAGCAGTATTATAGTAGTTATATTCTTGTACATAGGAGCAGTACTATAGTAGTTATATTCTTGTACACAGGAGTAGTATTATAGTAGTTATATTCTTGTACATAGGAGCAGTATTATAGTAGTTATATTCTTGTACATAGGAGTAGTATTATAGTAGATATATTCTTGTACATAGGAGCAGTATTATAGTAGTTATATTCTTGTACATAGGAGCAGTATTATAGTAGTTATATTCTTGTACATAGGAGTAGTATTATAGTAGTTATATTCTTGTACATAGGAGGTAGTATTATAGTAGTTATAGTGTCGGCTATGTATTGTGATGTATAGCATTGCTGGGTAGTTACGTGTTCTGATATTATTTATACATTTACCTTCACATCTCCATCGCTTTAACTATTTGTCATTCTTACATGATCTACAAGCAGTAGAACTGGAAACGGCCTATGTACTCTGGTAGATTACAATTTCTCTCATTTCTTTATGGCCTCCGCTGCTCTGTTAAGTCCTGAAGCTGGAATAAATATTTGTGTAGTAATGAATGACAATATGTCACTGAGGAGGAGACATAAAAACACATTAGCACTTTGTTAGAAGTTAAATAAACTTTGCTCACAGTAATCACTTTAGGTGTTAGCCTTGAAGTACCAGATGTTGAGCCCCATCTAGTGGATGACTATAGCATTGACAAATACTGTAGTCTGTCTGTAAAGAATAGATAGAAGATAGAGCAGAATGCACAAGACCCTTCCTCACTGTCAAAAACAGTGTTTAGAATTAGAGATGAGCGAACAGTGAAATATTCGATATTCGTTTCGAATAGCCCCTCAATATTTGACTATTTGAACGAATATCGAATCCCATTATAGTCTATGGGGAAAAAAGCTTCTTTTCAGGGAAAACCACTATTCGACTCAGGAGAGTCACCAAGTCCACTATGACACCTCAGCAAATGATGGCAGCACCCTGGAATGCAACTGGGACAGCAGTCGAAGCATGTCTGGGGGCATCTAACATGCCCAGGTCCCTGTATTGCACCACTAATAATGCGGGAGCTGATTTTTTCCTATAGGAATGCATTGACCAGCGTTGATTGGCCGAATGCCATACAGAATACAGCATTCGGCCAATCAACGCTGGTTCTGCCGGAGGCTCGTCTGTGAGGAGGCGGAGTCTAAGATCGGTCCACAGAAGTCTCCATTGTGGTCCGATCTCAGGTATAGCAGAGTTGACACAGCACTGCTACATCTGAGATCGGACCACAATGGAGACTGCTGTGGACTGATCTTAGACTCCGCCTCCTCCGGCAGAACCAGCGTTGATTGGTCGAATGCTGTACATTGTATGGAATTCGTCCAATCAACGCTGGTCAATGCATTCCTATGAGAAAAAGTCAGCTCCCGCATATCGCAAGCTGACAGGGATCCCGACTAGCATATAATGTGTGCCACGAGATAGAGCCCCAAAGAGCTGTTTGAGTAACATTCCTACCTAAATAAAGGTAATCCCTAGCTAACCCTGCCTGTACATCTATCCCTGTCTCACAGTCACATAGTTCACAGTCTCATATGAACCAGAAATCCACCATTCGTATAAAGTGGAGGTCACCTGAATTAGCCAGCCAATTACTTTTTCCGATGCCTACGTTTTCCTACTTCCTATCCCACCTCCCTTCACAGTTATTGGTGCAAAAAAAGCGCCAGGGAAGGAGGGAGGGGATACAAATTTGTAGTGCATTTGCTGCGTGGTATTCGATTGGAATCGAATATCTCGAACAGCCTGATATCCGATTGAATACCAATTCGATCGAACGGCGTTCACTCATCTCTATTTAGAATGTTAATGTATGACTTGCCAGATTCTGACCCCAAGATCCGATCAGCAGAAAAAAATGACCACCACAACCGCATCAGTACCTATACACACACATTTATAGAGGTTTATGATGTCTCAGGTTTTTAACTTTAGTGTCATTCATTAGCTGTAACAGGTGACAGTAACCTATCTATCTGCAGGGCTGGGGTGATATGCTGGTTCTGGTGACACTAACCTATCTATCTGCAGGACTGGGGTGATATGCTGGTTCTGGTGGCAGTAACCTATCTATCTGCAGGACTGGGGTGATATGCTGGTTCTGGTGACACTAATCTATCTATCTGCAGGACTGGGGTGATATGCTGGTTCTGGTGGCAGTAACCTATCTATCTGCAGGACTGGGGTGATATGCTGGTTCTGGTGGCAGTAACCTATCTATCTGCAGGACTGGGGTGATATGCTGGTTCTGGTGACACTAATCTATCTATCTGCAGGACTGGGGTGATATGCTGGTTCTGGTGACACTAACCTATCTCTCTGCAGGGCTGGGGTGATATGCTGGTTCTGGTGACAGTAACCTATCTATCTGCAGGGCTGGGGTGATATGCTGGTTCTGGTGGCAGTAACCTATCTATCTGCAGGGCTGGGGTGATATGCTGGGTCTGGTGACACTAACCTATCTATCTGCAGGGCTGGGGTGATATGCTGGTTCTGGTGACACTAACCTATCTATCTGCAGGACTGGGGTGATATGCTGGTTCTGGTGACACTAACCTATCTATCTGCAGGGCTGGGGTGATATGCTGGTTCTGGTGGCAGTAACCTATCTCTCTGCAGGGCTGGGGTGATATGCTGGTTCTGGTGACAGTAACCTATCTATCTGCAGGGCTGGGGTGATATGCTGGTTCTGGTGGCAGTAACCTATCTATCTGCAGGGCTGGGGTGATATGCTGGGTCTGGTGACACTAACCTATCTATCTGCAGGGCTGGGGTGATATGCTGGTTCTGGTGACACTAACCTATCTATCTGCAGGACTGGGGTGATATGCTGGTTCTGGTGACACTAACCTATCTATCTGCAGGACTGGGGTGATATGCTGGGTCTGGTGATACTAACCTATCTATCTGCAGGACTGGGGTGATAGGCTGGTTCTGGTGACACTAACCTATCTATCTGCAGGGCTGGGGTGATATGCTGGTTCTGGTGGCAGTAACCTATCTATCTGCAGGGCTGGGGTGATATGCTGGGTCTGGTGACACTAACCTATCTATCTGCAGGGCTGGGGTGATATGCTGGTTCTGGTGACACTAACCTATCTATCTGCAGGACTGGGGTGATATGCTGGGTCTGGTGACACTAACCTATCTATCTGCAGGGCTGGGGTGATATGCTGGTTCTGGTGACACTAACCTATCTATCTGCAGGGCTGGGTTGAAAATTCCCTTTAATAAAAAAAAATAAATCCCATAGATACTTTCCAGAGACACACTTACCTCCAATACAAAGCTCCCCCTTGAATTAAAACAAAACAGCCTGTGTTAATACTGGAGCTGCTGAGAGCAGCCGGTGATGGATATTACCCTTCACCTTACTGTACACACTTCTGTATAACATAGCACCGGGCCCAACAGAAAACTCACCCTGATGGCCGCCGTGTTTACAGTCCGGGACCATAAAAGCTAAACCTATTGAGGAATTATCTCTTCAATTGTTTATCAAAGAACAAAACATTCGCTAATTGCCGTCACAATGTTTCTCGCCGCTTCTTATTCCGCCGGCTCGTGTTTTATTACAATTTAACTTATTATGGAAAATTGTTGGAGAAAAATACGGCCGGATTAGTGGAAGACAACACATTCCCGAGCTAAGCCGGGTAATAAAATTATCCCTGCGCTCCTCGCACACATCATTGTGTAAACACGGCTTCATTGTTTTATATCAACATATTAGAGAAAAAAAAAATGTTTATTATCTCGCAATTCAGTTAAAATTTTTGAAAAAAAAGTTGAAAATGGAAATTTTTGTACTGATATCAGAGGTCTTGGAGAGTTCAGGTCAGGACACAAGGGGGGGCCAACACAAAGGGAAGGGAGGCGGGCGTGGTTTGGGTTTTAAATGTTTTTTATTAAAGTTTTTGATATACAAGTCCAGGCGTTACATACAAGAATATATATTTTTTATATATATATATATTTTCATGTGACAGAATTTTATAACAACTGAATGTAATGTTTTCCTGCCTGTATTTTTCGTGGTTCAGAACCTGACACGTTTTCATTTTATTTTTTTTTTCGTTTTTTTTTTCCGTATGTCCAGTTTTGAGGGCTATTACTTTTTTTTTTGTTATTCAAATAATTTTGTGGTTTTTTCAGTGTTAAATAGGGTCTTATTTTATTTTTATGGGATGTTCTGCTGGGTCCTGGTGACACTAACCTATCTATCTGCAGGGCTGGGGGGATATGCTGGGTCTGGTGACACTAACCTATCTATCTGCAGGGCTGGGGTGATATGCTGGGTCTGGTGACAGTAACCTATCTACCTGCAGGGCTGGGGTGATATGCTGGTTCTGGTGACAGTAACCTATCTACCTGCAGGGCTGGGGTGATATGCTGGTTCTGGTGACACTAACCTATCTATCTGCAGGGCTGGGGGGATATGCTGGGTCTGGTGACACTAACCTATCTATCTGCAGGGCTGGGGTGATATGCTGGTTCTGGTGACAGTAACCTATCTACCTGCAGGGCTGGGGTGATATGCTGGTTCTGGTGACACTAACCTATCTATCTGCAGGGCTGGGGTGATATGCTGGTTCTGGTGATACTAACCTATCTACCTGCAGGGCTGGGGTGATATACTGGTTCTGGTGACACTAACCTATCTATCTGCAGGACTGGGGTGATATGCTGGTTCTGGTGACAGTAACCTATCTACCTGCAGGGCTGGGGTGATATGCTGGTTCTGGTGACTCTAACCTATCTATCTGGGATGCTATGTCAGGTCCTAGAACATTCTGGTTTACAAAATTTATTTTTTTCTAGTAATTCGAAAATATTCTCTCATTACCTGCAGAGATTTCGGCCACATTTATTACAGCACTGGTAGTTTAATATAAATTTCCAGATCATCTTTTCTGTATTATACATCTTGTCTTACATTTGTCTCAGTTTTTTGCCTTCTATTGGTTTTATAAGTGTGAACACAGCCTTATGTTCGCCTTCCATGCTGGATCTCTGCAGGGGGTCATGAAGGCGGCGCCCCGCGCAGGGTGTATCATTCTCTATCCTAATTGGTCATATGGACAGAGAATATCTACTAGAGCAGGGGGGTAGGGAACCTTTGGCTCTCCAGCTGCTGTGAAACTACAACTCCCAACATGCTCCATTCACTTCCATGGGAGTTCCCAGAACAGCAGAGCAAGTGTGCATGCTGGGAGTTGTAGTTTTGCAACAGCTGGAGAGCCAAAGGTTCCCTACCCCTGTACTAGAGAAAGCCCCTTTAAATCCAGGGGCCAACCTCAACATATACTCCCCCTCCGCTGGGCAGCAGCCATTGTTTGGGTGTGACTACTGAGGATGACGCTGCCCCTGGTTACATAGGCGCCATTTTATGAACCAGTTCCCATAGAAAATTCTCTTGAACTTCTTAGGAAGAGATTTTTCCAATAAAAGCATCAAAATTTTTCGTGCATAACAACAACCTGCAAATCGCTGCCGTGTTCCCTGCTGAGCGATCAGACAGGAATGACGGCTTCTGATTGGCTGATTTAGAATACACAGAATTAACTGAATTTCATGATTACAATCTCCTCATTGGCCAGCGCGGTGGGCGGGACATTCAGCGCCTAGTAGGTTATCCGGTAGACGGGATCCCCGACTCTCAGTGCACCCCTCCTCACCACCTTCACAAACTGACCAAACAATGGAGACGACTTGTAGAATTCTTTGTCCGCCGGGTCACAGAGGCGATAACTGCAGGACAGAAAAAGCGCAAGATAAAGCCTCATCGCTATAAGGCGACATTCAGACACTGCAGAATTTCCCCGCTATTTGCTGTGACTATAGCCTGAAACATTGCACAGCTACTGTGAAAATCTGCACATCCATAATGCCACATCTGAACACGGGCTAAACAACCTTCAGTCCAGACAGATACATAGAGTGAATAACCATAGAGACACAGAGCATTGTCTGGACTGGATTCAGTAGCTGTCAGGGGAGTTGTATCGAGTCTAGACAATGCTCTATGAGCCTTGACTTCAGACTGTTACATTGTAGCAATCTAGGAGATTTGGGCAGATGTGTTGAGCTCACAGAGCATTGTCTGGACTGGATATAGCAGCTGTCAGGGAAGTTGTATCCAGTCTAGACAATGCTCTAGGAGCCTTGACTTCAGACTGTTACATTGTAGCAATCTAGGAGATTTGGGCAGATGTGTTGAGCTCACAGAGCATTGTCTGGACTGGATATAGCAGCTGTCAGGGAAGTTGTATCCAGTCTAGACAATGCTCTAGGAGCCTTGACTTCAGACTGTTACATTGTAGCAATCTAGGAGATTTGGGCAGATGTCTTGAGCTCACAGAGCATTGTCTGGACTGAATTCAGTAGCTGTCAGGGGAGTTGCATCCAGTCTAGACAATGCTCTATGAGCCTAGATTCCAGACTGTAACATTGTAGCAATCTAGAAGATTTATGCAGATGTGTTGAGCTCACAGAGCATTCTCTGGACTGGATACAGCAGCTGTCAGGGGAGTTGCATCCAGTCCAGATAATGCTTTATGAGCCTGGACTCCAGACATATACATTGTAGCAATCTAGCAAATATTTGCAGCTGCTGTTGATGTGTTGAGCTCACAGAGCATTGTCTAGTCTTCATAAAACAGCTATTAGTGGAGATAGTTGCTCATTTTATACATTTGGTTTTATTTTTGTGCAGGACTATTTTGGAGACCAGTATTGTCATTGTTTCCCCCACCAGGACCAGTCTCGTACCTGCGCATTGTCTCCAGTGGCTCCTTCATGTTAATAATTCCAGTATCAGGGTCCACAGTGGTCAGGATACACCTGCCAAACAAAATACCCCAGTGAACCCATTGATGCCCGCACTGCAGCTACTAGTATGAGTATAGGGGGCACTTACCTGGGACAGGGCATGACACGTCTCAGTGTCACATGACTGCCAAGTTGCATTTCCTTCCAGGTGTCCTGCATATCAACAAAGAAAAGTCACGCGACTAAAGATCACCAGGACACCCTGTGACTATTTTACTAATGGACCTGATAGGACTCACATTGTGACTGCGGCTTCTAGTCCCAAAAAGATGAAGCGCTGAGATTTTTTTGCCACCAGAAGTCACAGTAGACAATTTTTTATTCTTTTTAAATATACACAAGTTAACCACTAGAGGGAGCTCACTGTCTATGGATTTAAGCAGCCAGAAATGAACCAGTGACCTCCCCCTAGTGGCAGCTGCAGGAACATGCCAGGACTGTGCGAAAGTATACCCTTTGCCCCTCTGGCCTCATGGCAGTAGCCTGGTCCGTCCGATATAAGATGGCGTAAATATACTCTAGGCAAGCGAGGAGTCTCACCTCAGCAAACGCGTCACATCCAGAAATCACTATATTAGGACGGAAATTTCTAACGGTCACTTTCTTTTCCAGTTTGGTGTTTAGATTCGCCACCGAAGCTTCAGAGAGCAGCAGAAGGGGGGCAAGATCCGGATACGCCACCTGCAGGACAGGTTAGGAATTGCCGAAAAACCTTATATTCAAAGTTAATGTACGTGACCACAAACTCCTAAGCTGGGGAAGGGTGGCGGGGGTCTGCAACATTACCGTTCACTTGCAATCATCTTGAGTTACTTGTGGTCTTCTCTAGTCACAACAAAAGCTGCATTGGGGAGTCTTCTATCTGCCATTTACATTGCACTGGTACTGTGCTGATGCCCATTATGACATACGAGTATGACGCAGTGTGGGAAGGGAGTAGTGTCGGCCATTTCTGGTCTAGCGTATATATAGGGACTACGATTCTAAGGGTCAGGGAACACGGCATAGGATTACAAGGGGTTAACAGTGAGATAAGGGGGTAAATAAATGGCACAATCACATATTACACCACTATACATGTCACTAGGCCTGGATTCCCTTGCTCAGCTGTTATTTGGAGTTCCCCTTTAACTTCCATCCTGCCCCGGACTAACCTGATCGTTCTCATCATACGTCGGATACTCGTTCTTTGGATTCCTCGGCTTCATGTTGTCTTCAAAGTAAACAAGGCGATAAGTCTGAGAGCTCTTCAAGAAGCTGGTGAGCCAGTCCGAGGCCTCGTCTCCGCAGTCTCGGCCCGTAACTTCATTGCCATGAACTCTGAAAGAGAGTCATAGGAGTCATCATGGGCTTAAAGGGGTAGGTCATCGATATCAGATTGGTGGGGGTCTGACAACAAGATGTGTTAAGAGACAGGCTACGCAGGCTGTGATGTCATGTTCATTGGTCGCATGGTGTATATGAGGTTGAGCTGCAACACCAGGCACAGCCACAATACAATGTATGGCGCTATGCTTAGTACTCAATGATGAGGCCGCAGAGCTTGTATGAGTGTCACGGCCTCTTCAAACATTTGCTCGGAGGAGGTTCTTGGTGTCAGAATCCCACCAATCTGATATGGATGGCCTATCCCTAAGGACAGGATATCATTATTAAAGTGTAAGTAAACTTTTCTTCATTTTTTCACAAATCTAGTTCAGGTGAAGGGAAAAACTTTTTACGAATTACCAGCCTTGTCCTAGTACAAATGAGTCATGTAATGCTGTAGACAGGCTCATATCTCTGTCTCTCTACTCTCTTCTCCATAGACTTCATTGTAAATGGACACTTCTTGTGTATGGAGTACAGACTGAAATCACTAAGATAAGAAAACCGGAATAATAGATAAAGACACAGACACTTTTCTTAAGTGAAATATATTTCAGTGTCTTTATCTATTATTCCGGTTTTCTTATCTTAGTGATTTCAGTCTGTACTCCATACACAAGAAGTGTCCATTTACAATGAAGTCTATGGAGAGGAGAGAGACAGAGATATGAGCCAGTCTACAGCATTACATGACTCATTTCTACCAGGACAAGGCTGGTAATTCGTAACAACCCAGCTATGTTGTGGAAGAGAACTGTCTCTCTATTTGTGGAGCTCTCCTCAGTCTCCTCTCCATAGACTTCTATTGTACAGACTTGATCAGTGGCAGAAGGCGGCAAGTAATGGAAGACACAGGAACTTTTCTTAAATAAAGTAGATCACAAAGTTTCTTCCCTTCTCCAAGAAACCCCTATAAAATGTCCCATAACCAACAGTCCGAGAGAAGAAGATGGTGGCCAAGGCCTTGCCCTAGGTTTGGTATCACTACACGGTTTCTCCTTGTCTTTATATTACATACTTGCATGTGAAAACTGCATTCGATTTAGGAAGCTTCAGTGGGATTTGAAGATTTTCCATCTCTGGGGCATTAAGGGTTAAGTGGCCTTTGTCGTAGGTCGCCGTTATCAGCACCATTCGTGGCTCCTGCCTCGCTGTAACGTGAACTTTGTCCTCCTTGACAACAAGCCAATGTCTGGAATAAAAAGGCAAATATTTCGGTATTAGGTGCTGGCATTTATACACGGCCATTCTATACACGGTATGTATGTATGTATGTATGTAAGGATGTCTGTGCCCACATTATTATACAATTGTGATTCCAAAAATCTATTTTTTGGACACAAATATAATTTGTAGCACAGAAAGTTATTTTGTCACAGACAGTTTTTGTGACATAAGAGATGGATGAAACACTTCTACATGAGTTGGTTTGACCGGAATATTACAAATTGTTCGGTTTTTAGGAAAACTAAATTGGGGGTTCGTCTGGGACGACCTAAAATGGCCACCACGATATGCATTGGGGTAAATTATTATACTCTAGGACAGGGGTAGGGAACCTTCGGCTCTCCAGCTGCTGTGAAACTACAACTCCCAGCATGCACCATTCACTTCCATGGGAGTTCCCAGAACAGCAGAGCAAGTATGCATGTTGGGAGTTGTAGTTTTGCAACAGCTGGAGAGCCGTACGTTCCCTACCCCTGCTCTAGGATCTCTTCAGACCCCAGAGGATAATAGGCGGAGGCCCAAGAGAGGTGTAAAAAATACAAAAACATTCTCCCCTTTCCTCACCTGTTTTGGGCCTCTTTGCAGTGACCAGCACTTTCTTGGTGACATCATGCACCCGGGGTCAGATGAATGATGTCATCAATGAGCCAGAAAGAGCACCAGACACCATGAGGAGGGACCTCCACCTCTTATACTCTGGGGACAATTTCTATGTTTTGTGACCTGTGGGCCCCCTTGGCTTCTGGGCCCAGTCACAGCTGTGAGCACTGCAACCCCCATAGTTACGCCAGTGCCCTAATCCATCCTTAGACCCGCTACTACCCTCAATCACAGGCGTAACTGGAAGCTCCTGCAAAATACGTGACACGGCCCCCACTTACCATGTGCTGTCTACAATACTGGCATCTTTTTATGCTGTAGAGTTACAGTAAACCATAGCACACACAGGACACATCTATAATAAACCTCACCGTGTCTGGTTTGTCTGTAACCCCAAGTGCGTTAGATCATGGTCTAGTACAATGACACTATTCAGTCCTAGTCTTATGGTTGGATAGTATGCGGTCACATGAAATGCGTTGGATTATCCGCTTTACGTTACGAAGGCACAGATATGTCTGGTTATAAACATGTCTCTAGGGGCATTATTATTATTTATTTTTTTAAACATTCTTACAATAGTGTAAATGGTAATAATAAATTGTAAAATATAATAAAATAAAATGTAAAATAAATGGTAAGAGTACAATATACTAATAAAAATAAAAGATAAATAGTGAAATATAAGAAAATAAAACAAAAAGTAAAATAAATGGTAATAAATGGTAAAATAAAAAAATGAAATAAAAAAGAATAACAAAATTATTAAAATAAAACAATAACAAATAGAATATTTAAAAAAAAAAAAAATAAATTAAATAATAAATAAAATAATGAAACAATGAAAACAAAATAATAAATACTCACCTTACCAATACCGCTGCTGTTTTCTGGGTCCCCTGCTCATCCCTGTATCAATGATGATATTTTGACATGCGATTGGACCTGGGGTTAGCCATCTGTACGTTCACAGCAGATTCCCCCCCAGCCCCAATCACATCTCAAGATGAATATGTCACTTCAGTAAAATAGCCGTGTGATATCACATTCTGATACTTGTAATGATCTATCCTTAGGATAGGCCATCAATATCACATCGGTGGGGTCCGGCGTCCAGCACCCCCACCAATCAGCTGTTAGAAGATATTGCAGCTGCTACCTTTTTACTGCTTATCAAGCCCAGTGCCACACATCGTATAGTGGTTGTACTTGGTATTGCAGCTCAGCTCTATTCACTTGTATAGGACTGCCGCTTCAAACAAGCCATGTGACCAATGAATGTGACAATAAATCGCCTCACCAGAGCAGCACGGCTTCCATCAGCTGACTTACGGGATTTTTAGTTGTTGGACCCTTGACGATTTGATATTGATGTCCTATCCTCAGTAGGGGCCCATGTCGGTCGGGGGGGCCATGTCAAAAGTTTTCCATGGGGCCCCGCCATTCCTAGTTACACCACTGGAAGAAGAGGTGGACCCAAGTAGGTGCCAGAGGTGTAACATGAAGCTCCTGTACCCAAAGCGAAACCTGTACCAGGCCCTACAACTGTAATGTATTGTTGATAGTACCGGTCTCATCATATTGGGAGCATACACCCTATGCGTACACCCTATGGGCCTCCTAAGGATTCTAGGCCCAGGAGCAACTACACTCCAGCAACCCCTCAGGCTCTGGCCCTGGTAGGAGCAGGTATCGGTGAGGAGTAAATATTGGTTGTTGTCGTAGTCCAAAAGATAAAGGCCGATGTAACCAAAAAAATGCCACAATGCCAAATCTGTCCGAGGATAGTTATAAGTATAGATCGGTGGAGGTTTAAGATTCGGCACCCCCACCGATCAGCTGTTTGAAAAGATTGTAGCTGTGGCTTCTTCACTGCTTACGAAGCACAGCGCCGTACATCGTATAGTGGTTGTGCTTGATATTGCAGCTCAGCCGCTCTAAATTGTATAGGACTGAGCTGCAGACAGGCCATGTGACCGATGAATGTGATAACAAATGGCCTCACCAGAGCAGCACATCTTACATGAACTGATCTGTGGGGGTCCTGGGTGTCGGATCTAGGGCCTAGGGCTACATGAAAATTTTGGCTAGGACTCCGGTTGCACCACCATGAAGAACTCGTAAGGTCACGTGATTTTTTTGATCATACAACAGGTGTAGCGGCCCAGGTTGCCCTGTAGCCCTATCCTTAAAGGACACCTTATAGCGATCTAGTACAATTCCTTTAATCCAGCATCTATGTGACTTTCTAGAAGACGGGTTACCGATTATTCTGTAAAATCCTACAGGAAGGCGGACCACAAACTATACGGCCAAACCTGTGTTTAATAATTTCCTAATCGGCCTCCAAAATTCCTGATAAGGGCGTATTCAGACGCACAAACTGCATTGGAAAAAAACCACATGATTTTTTGATACGTTGTGAAGCGGTTGGGGGTTATTTATCAAAACACTTATTACGTATCCTATGGCTCTTATACACCAGATAGGTCAGCTTCCGGGATACTCCTTTAATACTTTTAGATCCTATGGACAGGGCGTAGATGTCAATGGTCAGAGTCCCCCTTTAAGCTACAATCATAAGCCATGGCACAGAGTCAGAGATCACCGCCCCCTGGTGTGTAGATTGGGGTGCGGTGCAGGGGGGGTCATACGCTTTTGGTACCTGTCTCTGAGCTGGCCATTTTTCAGTCCGTATTCTCTACACTCGGCTTCTTGCAGGGAGATTCCTCTGCACGACTTTACAGGATACAGGAAAAGCTGGGACACTTCCCCCACCCGCCTCAGCTGCCTTTTCTTTTTCCTTCTGGATAGAAAGAACCAGGTGACGGCCACAGACACCCCCAGCCCCGCCGCCCAGAGCAGGAGAGTGCGGTGCTTGGTGATGGCCTCCATAACTAGTACTAGCCGGGCCCCCGATTAATGCCCAATATAAAGGAAGGGCCCTCCCCAAAAATATCCAATAAGAACTAGTGAGCTTTGAGCTCTGCAAAACAAGGAGTTTACTCTGCAAAAGACACCACTTGGCCTCAGGCCCAGGAGGAGGAGCCGAATCTGCACGCTGACTATTTAACTATTTCTATACATTACGGAGAACTTCCTACCATTCTTCTAAAGGTGCACTAACCGTGTACGCGCTAAACAGTGCACAAGTGCAAACACACTCTGAATAGTGAACTAAGCGTGCTCCAAACAGTGCACCAGCGGGCCACAATCTAAATAGTGCACTAAGTTAACTGTGCTCCAAAAAATGCACCAGTGCAACAACAATCAAAATAGTGCACTAGGACAACCATGTTCCAAATTGTGCATTAAATAAGCGTGCGCCAAACAGTGCACCAGCTGACCACAATCTATATAGTGCACTATGTTTAAACGTGTTCCAAAAAGTGCACTAGTGCTACAACAATCTAAATAGTGCACTAATTAAGCGTGCTCCAGACAGTGCACCCGCCCGCCATGCTTCAAACAGTGCCCTAGAACAATGCACTAGATGAAGGTGCAACCAGCAGTGTACTAGCTAAGGCTTGATTCACATCTTTGTTTGGGTCTCCGTTCGGGGGTCTTCTTAGGCACCCCTTGACCTGAAACCTAATCCACATAAAAAATTGGTTACATTAGGAAACCCGCGGACCCCAGGGGTCTGTGTGGTTTCTGCACAAAAAATGCGGAGTGAAAAGTGCAGCACTTTTCTTTCTGCATTTTTCATACGGCAAGGGGAACAGAATGGCCGAACACAGATGTGAACCGGGTCTAACATGTCACAACAAAATACACTAACCAAGCGTGATTAAAACAGTACCCTACACAACCATGGTCTAAACAGTGCTCTAATCAGGCATGACCAAATCGTGTACTAACCAACCATGATCCAAAAAGTGCACCGACTCCTCCGGTTCACATCTGCGTTCGATATTCCGTTCGGGGAGTCTGCTTAGGGAACCCCCACCGAACGTCAACCTATACGCATGAAAAAGTGATTGGTTAAGAAACCACACAGACCCCATAGACTATAATGGGGTCCGTGTGGTTTCCACTCGGTGTCCTCTCAAATCGTGCAGAGAGAAAAGTCCTGCAAGCAGCAATTTTCTCTCCGCATGTTTCGTGGGGAAACCACACGGACCCCATTATAGTCTATGGGATCCATGTGGTTTCTTAACTGCTTTTTTATGCGTTTAGGTTTCCGTTCGGGGAGTCCGCTTGGGGATACCGAACGCAGATGTGAACCGGGCCTAACCAAGTGTGATTAATACAGTGCAATGCCCAGACATGCTGTAAACAATGAACTAACCAAACATGATCCCAGAACACGATCTGAGCATGCTCCAGCTGAGCCAACCTGAGACCCGAGCTGCTTCTCACCTGGAATGACCGGGGGATATTTATTCAGACTAGAACTACAAGTAGATAAGAAGGTGTTTACAGGAGACATTAGACTTTGCTTTGCTGCTACTAAAATTGTAAAAAGTTTGTAAAAGCGCATACACCAAAAGTAAACCCGAAAAAGTAAACCAGCCCCGCCGCCTCCTGAACACTATTCTTTACTCCGGGGTTTTATAATCCATGTACAAAAACACTCTGCGGTTCCAGGGATATTTCTATGGAATTATTTACACTTTTGCTGAAGTTTTTCTATTGTTTGTCATCTTGTACAGTAAAAAAAAAAAAAGAGCAAAAATATGCCAAAGCCGGAGCACACAGCGTTACGATAAAAATATTGACCCTGAAATTCTACTAAGGGGTCAAAAAAACAACAAAAACTGTGTATGTGGACTTTATACCACAAAAAAAACACTGACAATACCTTGTGCAAAACAACTACAATGAAAAATATTAGCAAAGTGGCATCGCTGGGCTGGTACTAGCGGGCCCAGAGCAGGGACCATTGGCGACCTAGAAACACTACTGACTGGCACAAATCAGTGGACTCGCTAAATCTATATGATTGTTGTACTATTTTAGTACATGACACTTATATTTGGTCACTATTGTGGCGTGGAGATATGATGACACTATATGGTGGGACTGGAGCACATATGCAATGGAAGGCTAGATTCACACTTGCATTGGGGACTCCACCTAAAATTGACAAAGAGAGAAGTCTATGGGGTCCACGGGTTTCCATGTGTAACCGCTTTTTGAGCAGATAGGGTCTCCGTCTTTTGAGTTCACTATGATTGTATGATTGAAATATATATATATATATATATATATATATATATATATCAATTATATGTAGCACTATTCTATATTGAATCAATTATACGTAGCATTATTATTATTTTATTGTTCCACAACAGTATTGTTTTGGCAATATTTTTAGGCATTAACAGCCCCACTTCATTAAAGTAATATATATATATATATATATACTGTGTGTATATATATATATATATATATATATATATATATATAAAGTGCCCGTGTCCCTATCTCTTATTCCTGTCTTTGCTTTATATCTGAGTGATTTCAGTCTGTACTCTGTACACAAGTAGTGTCTGTTTACAATGAAGCCTATGGAGAAGGGAGGAGACATATGAGGTTGTCTATAGTATTAAAGGGGTATTCCCATAACTCTTGTTCTGCAGCCTGAAGGGCTCTGTGGTCTCTTCACTCCCTGGATTTCTCGGCAGATTGGTGGGCGGGGTTTCACTTGCTCACTTTGCAGTCAGTAATGAGGGATTGGTTGTAAATGCATTACCACAGTATAAAGCTGATGTCGCAGAGCTGGGTTGAATTACATACAGAGGTAACGGACTCCTTATCTCAGCCCTTATCAGCCAAATTCAATTAAACTGGCTGATAAGTGGAAAAGCTGAAGATAGACAGCACAGTAATCCCGGAGCTCTCACCTCCCCCTCCCCTATCTGAGGAGCTCTGTTGCTTGTCAGCCCCTCCCTCCCCCCCTGAGAGCAGGCAGCTATGTCACTTGGGAAATGAGCAGATAAGCCCAGTGGCCATAGAAATGCAGTGTCAACAATGAAGTGAATAAATTAAGATATTGGCCAAACAAAGCAGTTTTGATAAAGCAGTGTATTTAGGAAAAGTCTTATATCCACACAAACTAGCTGTATAGATAGGATGCTTTTCATGGGACAACCCCTTTAAGTCATTTCTGTCTGCAGAGTAATTCCTGATCACCAGCTGTGTTGTGATATAGAACTGTCTCTCTATAGTGCAGACGTCTCTCTGTCCCCTTCCCACTTCATAGACTTCTATTGTACAGAGTTGATCAGCGGCACAAGGAGGAAAATAAGTGAAAAAGCCGACTCATTTCTCTGATAAGCTATATTACACAGTTTATTCCCATCACCCAGAGTATGGATTTGTGAAAACAGAAATTTAAACCCTTTAAGCCACGCCCATCTCAGTGACATCTGTAATCTGATTGGTCTATACAGACCCGGTTGCACTTATATAAATCAAGTCATTGAAAACACCAAAGAAAGTTTCACTTTATTTACATTGGTAATTACTAGAATGTACAAGGCCAGTGCCGCAGAACTTATAGAGTTAAAAAGTGACAAAACGGCTAAAGACAGAACAAATATACACAATAAAAAAATCTTTAAAACCCATTCATTCAGACGTGCAGGACTTTGTGTGGGGCCGAAGAAAACCGTTACACTGCCAGTCACTTTTAAAAACCCATTCAAATGAATGGATTTTAAAGCTGACCCCTGGGAAGCCATCCTCGGTCCAGTTTCTCGGGGCTGAGGACGGAAACGCGGAGGAAAGGCACAGGCCGAACACAGGTTGCAAGTGTGAACGCACCCTTAGTTATGAGCCCCAATGTTATACAGCGCACCTACATGTCCCCTATTTACAATGTATATCTCCATAAAAAAAAAAAAAATGAAAAAGATTGACCAGGATAAACCGTTTTTTTTTTTTTTTGGAAAGGAGGGGTAAGGAAGAAGAAAAAAAACAAACAAAAAAAACACCTTCCATGTCCCCAATGTCTCCCAGCGCAGTCTGGTCCTGCTGCTCCGGGGGTTCCCACCTCACGTGACCAACAGCGGCCTAACGAAAGGAACTAGGACGTCGCTCACATACATCCCCTATGACGTCCCATGTCCTTTCCTTAGGCCGCTGATTGGCGCCAGCGGTCACGCAAGGCAAGGACCCCAGGACCTGCAGGACTGGACCACGATGGGAAACACCAAGTACAGGGGAGTAGGGTTTTTTTTTTACCTTCCCGACCTCCTTACCATAAACGGTTTATCCCGAACAACCCCTTTAACTCCAGGTACTTTGCTGTATTTGTCCTGATGTTGTGTCTGTGATTTTCTCCATTCACATCCAGAGCTGCTTTCAAAACTCTGCTGATTGTCCCTAAAAAAACAGACAATTTAGCGCCACCCCACAGTAAGTCATGTGAGCTAACAGCAGAAGTTTAAAGGGGTATTCCCATCTCAAGGATCCTATCTATACTGCTAGCATATGTAAATTGAAGAGTTTTCCTAAATACATTGCTTTAGAAATGCTGCTTTGTTTTCCTGCTATGTGAAATTATCCCTACCATTGTTTACACATAGTTTCCATAGAGCTGGACCTGTGTGATAAGACAGGACAGATGACATCACTCACTGCTCTCACTGTTATCTACAGCTCTGCCAGTTTGGGGTCTGTTATCTCTCTAGGTAATCACACAAATGACACTGAGTCCATTCTCTACAAGCAAGTGCCTATTCCTTGATCATTATTTATGTCAGAGTTCTAGTAATCACTATAAGCATACTGATACTTCATAGTGTCCTGTTCAGCGAACTGGGAGGAGGCGGCGGCTTTAACTGTCTGATAAGGAATACTGGAAGTAAAAAGAAGAGACAGCAGGCAAAGCTGCTGAAACAGGGAGATGGGAAAACCCCTTTAACTGTGCCGATGTCCCACCATACTGTACACTGCCTTTAGCTTTGAGGTAAACAGAGAAGAAAACATTACCTACCTCCAAATCAGTACAAAACCAGGATCACATTTCATGCTAAAAACATTGATGGCTGGTCCCTTTGTTCTCAATTTTTTACATAAATTTTAGGTTCTAAATTGAGAGAATTCATAAAAAATAACCAAAATTGTACAAACGGAAATTCATCACACAAATTATAACGCCAAGAAAAATACTGATAAGTCACTAAAAATTGTGGAATTGCACAAATATTAACACACAGACACAAAATATATATATCTGTATAAAATATATATATTGGATGAGACCCTCATTTTAATGAGGAAGGGGCAGGCCTGATTACCGTAATTACTGGTGTATTTGGTATTACTACATGTACAGTATATTGTAAGGAATATATTTAATATTCTTACCATAAAACATCGAAAATACCCAATTATTGTCCCCCCCCCCCCATATTTTTTAGCTACATTTTTAACAGGAGTTGCCTTACAGGGAATGTGTTTCCTGAAAATAGCCTATTCTGGTGACACATTCCCTTTAAGAGTCCAGTTTAGTAAACCGAGTTTCAATTTTCCTGAGCTACAGTGAAGCTCTACAAAGAGCGTCTCTCTCTCTGGAGGACCCGACGTGTCAATGCAAGAAATGATTTGCCATTGATATGAATGGACACTGTGTAATGCTTCACTTCACCTGTGGGGGTGCTGCAGGGAAATTAAACAACTGTCAAAAAAGGTTTTTTTTCAAAGGGAGTAACCGCTTTAAAGGGGTAATTCAACTTAAAAACTATATGATATATTATGTACAATCTTAAAGGCAGCGTCTTCAGACCCCAGCATATTCCTTCACCCCGCAGATAGATAGGTTAGGGTCACCTGAATCAAACAGGCTTTCCCCCCTTGGGATTCGCTGCCTCCGTTGCTGAATGTCACCATTTTTGTCAATATGCAAATGAGATCTTTGGAGCAATGGCGGCCTCCTTGTGGTGCTAAACAGCTCACTTGAAACAGTGATATCTCAGCAATGGAGGCAGCGAATCACAAGGGGGAATCATTATATGATTGAGGTAACCGTAACCTATCTATCTGCAGGGCTGGGGTGATATGCTAGGCCTGATGACATTCCCTTTAAGAATGATCCCTGTTTGCAGTGATATGCCATGTATCCAATACACCATACAACCTGATCCCTCATACACTGTGACGTCTATGGCTGCCACATACTGCCCATGTACCCTCTTCACACCAACCAAAAAACCTCCTCCATCTTCTATCCGCTACTCTACTACAAACCTATGACTATCCCTCAGCAACATCCCAAATCTCTCTGACCCTACTGCTACAACGTACACATCTACATACAGTATATTAATGGAGGGGCGAGGTGCTACATGCCTCACCGTCATATACAATGCATTACCCTGCCCTACCATTTCATAAGATATCCCAATCTGCTTCCCTTCTCATGGAGGTAAATGATAAAATGATGGCTGCCTGCAGCCACCACTAGGGGGAGTAAGGAGCTTATTGGGAATCTATTTACAGGTTATCTTTAAAGGGTCACCCCAACCCCTTCCAAAACGCAGCTTAGACATTGATCATCTGATCGCTGCGATCATGGCTGCTGCAATCCCTAGCGATCGGATAAAAAGGAGCAGCCTCAGTATTTATCTGCAGTGGCCTCTGCAGGTGAGAAGTGGTATTACATGCCACCCATATACATGGTTATACAGAGTCCTCCAGAGTGGGAGCCAATTCTTGCAGTAGCTCTATTGGTTAATAGAGATGGTTGTGTATGACGTCTATACGCATCAATAGGACATATGGTCAGGGGTTTAACCCTTTTACGCTACAGAGTCAGTAAACCTAAACACTGTTAGGGTGCATGCACACTACGTAACGCCGGGCGTGTATGAGAGCCGTACACGCCGGCGTTACAGCAGGGCTGCCGAGCACTTCCCATTCACTTCAATGGGAGCGCTTGTAACAGCGGCGTTTACGAGCGCTCCCATTGAAGTGAATGGGAAGTGTTCGGCAGCCCTGCTGTAACGCCGGCGTGTACGGCTCTCATACACGCCCGGCGTTACGTAGTGTGCATGCACCCTTAAACCGCACTTCCCCCAAACTCAACACTTCACCGGCATACGTCCTCCTGCGTCAACTTGAGAAATATTGTAATCAATTGGACCAAATATGGCCGCCATCACAACTCTTAAAGGGTTGTCATCCAACTTTCCCAGACTCCTGAATGGTGTATCTGCCTAGCTATGCAGTGATATAGTCGCGTATTTTATTGTTACTCTTGTATATACTACATCATTCTTGACTCCAGGAAAGATGAGGATAATCCCTTTAAGAGCGATGGACAGCAGCCATATTGGTTATCATAGGCTATGTATAGAATTATAATTTTTTTTTTCTACATTTGAAATTTCCAGTTTCTGAGGCTTTGCGAGCTCTGCCGGCGCCATTGTTCATTTTAGTATGACACAATCCTCCAGTATTAGCGGAGAGGTGATTATAGTCCGCCACGTTCCTCCCGCGTGGTTTTTTAGCGTCACATCCACTGTTTGGTCCATTTTTCACAGTGATTCTTATTTTACATGAAATGTTGAGACTCAGTTTTCTGCACGGATTTAGCGAGTCGCCGTTGAGAGTACGACTGAAGTCGCCCCGAAAGGAGCAATATAGGCGTTCGCCAGTCCCTGCAGTCCTATAATCAGGTAGCGGCAGCTGGTTCGTACGGCTTTCCCCACATTCTGGAAAAAAGCAAAAAAAAAAAATTAAATAAATTTTTAATTCAGTTAATATTAAAAAACATTATAGGTGTGAAATGGCTGATAACAGGGAACAATAGACTGTATTCAATTGCATCGTATATGGTGATGAGAGTATTATATTTACACTTATAGATCACATGACATCCCGCCACAGAATTGACAGTGAAGTAATGCGGTGCAGATTACATAATCCCAGAAATCTGCAAATACAAAGGATAGATAATTCCAGGTAATTATAGTCAGAATCACCAGGGTTACTGAGAAATGAGCGCCTGATGACAACAGGTTCATATCCCGCTCTGTGCTGTGTCAGTGCCATCACTGAGTAACAATAGTATTACAGTATCGTATATACTTGAGTATAAGCCAAATTTTTCAGCCCAGTTTTTGTACTGAAAAAGCCCCCCTCGGCTTATACTCGAGTCTATAACCAGCCACAATATCAATGTATAGAATCTCCCATGAAATGGTGCAAAAAAAAAAAAGAAAAAAAGTTGTAAATCCCTCCTTTCCCTAGAATACATACAAAAGTAGAAAACGACTGTGAAACACAAACACATTAGGTCTCCCTGTGTCTGACAGTGCCCGGGCTACTGAATATAGGGGAGTGCAGTGCTCCTGTTCCGTCGGGAAGGGGTTAATAGGAGCACTGCAGATCCCCTATAGTCAGCCAGGCTGAACTCCAAGTGGGGGGAAAATCCCCAGTCCTCAAGCTCAGGGAAGGGGCAGACAGACAACCAAAACACCCCCTCCCCTTCCCCAGCATCTACTGCACCCAAAAACTCCGACCATTTTAATTTTTTTAAATTTTCCAGTAGCTGCTGCATTCCCCCCCCCCCTCGGCTTATACTCGAGTATATACGGTAGTTATATTCTTGTACATAGGAGGCAGTATTATAGTAGTTATATTCTTGTACATAGGAGTAGCATTATAGTAGATATATTCTTGTACATAGGAGGCAGTATTATAGTAGTTATATTCTTGTACATAGGAGCAGTATTATAGTAGTTATATTCTTGTACAGAGGAGCAGTATTATAGTAGTTATATTCTTGTACATAGGAGCAGTATTATAGTAGTTATATTCTTGTACATAGGAGTAGTATTATACTAGTTATATTCTTGTACATAGGAGGTAGTATTATAGTAGTTATATTCTTGTACATAGGAGCAGTATTATAGTAGTTATATTCTTGTACATAGGAGTAGTATTATACTAGTTATATTCTTGTACATAGGAGGTAGTATTATAGTAGTTATATTCTTGTACATAGGAGGAGTATTATAGTAGTTATATTCTTGTACATAGGAGGAGTAGTATTATAGTAGTTATATTCTTGTACATAGGAGCACTATTATAGTAGTTATATTCTTGTACATAGGAGCAGTATTATAGTAGTTATATTCTTGTACATAGGAGCAGTATTATAGTAGTTATATTCTTGTACATAGGAGTAGTATTATACTAGTTATATTCTTGTACATAGGAGCACTATTATAGTAGTTATATTCTTGTACATAGGAGTAGTATTATAGTACTTATATTCTGGTACATAAAAGGTAGTATTATAGTAGCTATATTCTTGTACATAAGAGCAGTATTATAGTAGTTATATTCTTGTACATAGAGGCAGTATAATAGAAGTTATATTCTTGTACATAGGAGCAGTATTATAGTAGTTATATTCTTGTAAATAGGAGCAGTATTATAGTAGTTATATTCTTGTAAATAGGAGTAGTATTATAGTAGTTATATTCTTGTACATAGGAGCAGTATTATAGTAGTTATATTCTTGTAAATAGGAGCAGTATTATAGTAGTTATATTCTTGTACATAGGAGCAGTATTATAGTAGTTATATTCTTGTAAATAGGAGCAGTATTATAGTAGTTATATTCTTGTACATAGAGGCAGTATAATAGAAGTTATATTCTTGTACATAGGAGAAGTATTATAGTAGTTATATTCTTGTACATAGGAGTAGTATTATAGTAGTTATATTCCTGTACATAGGAGCAGTATTATAGTAGTTATATTCTTGTAAATAGGAGTAGTATTATAGTAGTTATATTCTTGTACATAGGAGTAGTATTATAGTAGTTATATTCTTGTAAATAGGAGCAGTATTATAGTAGTTATATTCTTGTAAATAGGAGCAGTATTATAGTAGTTATATTCTTGTAAATAGGAGCAGTATTATAGTAGTTATATTCTTGTACATAGAGGCAGTATAATAGAAGTTATATTCTTGTACATAGGAGAAGTATTATAGTAGTTATATTCTTGTACATAGGAGCAGTATTATAGTAGTTATATTCTTGTACATAGGAGAAGTATTATAGTAGTTATATTCTTGTACATAGGAGCAGTATTATAGTAGCTATTTTCTTGTACATAGGAGCAGTATTATAGTAGTTATATTCTTGTACATAGTAGTAGTATTATAGTAGTTATATTCTTGTACATAGGAGAAGTATTATAGTAGTTATATTCTTGTACATAGGAGCAGTATCATAGTAGTTATATTCTTGTAAATAGGAGCAGTATTATAGTAGTTATATTCTTGTAAATAGGAGCAGTATTATAGTAGTTATATTCTTGTAAATAGGAGCAGTATTATAGTAGTTATATTCTTGTACATAGAGGCAGTATAATAGAAGTTATATTCTTGTACATAGGAGAAGTATTATAGTAGTTATATTCTTGTACATAGGAGCAGTATTATAGTAGTTATATTCTTGTACATAGGAGCAGTATTATAGTAGTTATATTCTTGTACATAGGAGCAGTATTATAGTAGTTATATTCTTGTACATAGGAGTAGTATTATAGTAGTTATATTCTTGTAAATAAGAGCAGTATTATAGTAGTTATATTCTTGTAAATAGGAGCAGTATTATAGTAGTTATATTCTTGTAAATAGGAGCAGTATTATAGTAGTTATATTCTTGTACATAGGAGTAGTATTATAGTAGTTATATTCTTGTAAATAGGAGCAGTATTATAGTAGTTATATTCTTGTAAATAGGAGCAGTATTATAGTAGTTATATTCTTGTAAATAGGAGCAGTATTATAGTAGTTATATTCTTGTACATAGGTGTAGTATTATAGTAGTTATATTCTTGTACAGAGGCAGTATAATAGAAGTTATATTCTTGTACATAGGAGAAGTATTATAGTAGTTATATTCTTGTACATAGGAGCAGTATTATAGTAGTTATATTCTTGTACATAGGAGCAGTATTATAGTAGTTATATTCTTGTACATAGGAGGCAGTATTATAGTAGTTATATTCTTGTACATAGGAGCAGTATTATAGTAGTTATATTCTTGTACATAGGAGTAGTATTATAGTAGTTATATTCTTGTACATAGGAGTAGTATTATAGTAGTTATATTCTTGTACATAGGAGCAGTATTATAGTAGCTATTTTCTTGTACATAGGAGCAGTATTATAGTAGTTATATTCTTGTACATAGTAGTAGTATTATAGTAGTTATATTCTTGTACATAGGAGTAGTATTATAGTAGTTATATTCTTGTACATAGGGGGTAGTATTATAGTAGTTATATTCTTGTACATAGGAGTAGTATTATAGTAGTTATATTCTTGTACATAGGTGTAGTATTATAGTAGTTATATTCTTGTACATAGGAGCAGTATTATAGTAGTTATATTCTTGTACATAGGCGGCAGTATTATAGTAGTTATATTCTTGTACATAGGAGCAGTATTATAGTAGTTATATTCTTGTACATAGGAGTAGTATTATAGTAGTTATATTCTTGTACATAGGAGCAGTATTATAGTAGTTATATTCTTGTACATAGGCGGCAGTATTATAGTAGTTATATTCTTGTACATAGGAGCAGTATTATAGTAGTTATATTCTTGTACATAGGAGTAGTATTATAGTAGTTATATTCTTGTACATAGGAGCAGTATTATAGTAGTTATATTCTTGTACATAGGAGTAGTATTATAGTAGTTATATTCTTGTACATAGGGGGTAGTATTATAGTAGTTATATTCTTGTACATAGGAGTAGTATTATAGTAGTTATATTCTTGTACATAGGAGTAGTATTATAGTAGTTATATTCTTGTACATAGGTGTAGTATTATAGTAGTTATATTCTTGTACATAGGAGCAGTATTATAGTAGTTATATTCTTGTACATAGGCGGCAGTATTATAGTAGTTATATTCTTGTACATAGGAGCAGTATTATAGTAGTTATATTCTTGTACATAGGAGCAGTATTATAGAAGTTATATTCTTGTACATAGTGGGTAGTATTATAGTAGTTATATTCTTGTACATAGGAGCAGTATTATAGTAGTTATATTCTTGTACATAGGTGTAGTATTATAGTAGTTATATTCTTGTACATAGGAGCAGTATTATAGTAGTTATATTCTTGTACATAGGCGGCAGTATTATAGTAGTTATATTCTTGTACATAGGAGCAGTATTATAGTAGTTATATTCTTGTACATAGGAGCAGTATTATAGAAGTTATATTCTTGTACATAGTGGGTAGTATTATAGTAGTTATATTCTTGTACATAGGAGCAGTATTATAGTAGTTATATTCTTGTACATAGGTGTAGTATTATAGTAGTTATATTCTTGTACATAGGAGCAGTATTATAGTAGTTATATTCTTGTATATTTGAGGCAGTAAAACAGATTACTTAGAATTCAGGTGCTCGGATTGTAAATATCCAGGTTATTTTTTGTGATCTCACTCTGATAAGTTGGGTAATGCTGATCTCACTTTTTACTTTGGTCATAGTCCAAAGATCATTTATTACCGTCATTAAGATTAAGTCATTAGTAAATAATGGATTACGTTTGCATAATCTATAGTCCGGTATCTCACAGATAGTAGGACAACTTAATGGCCACCATCATGCACAGTGGTGGGTCAAAGTCACTTCTCAGAAGAGGTCTCCTGGCCAATGACAAAATGGGACAAACAGTACATGGAAGGATTTCCCTTCACCCTCCCTGTAGATCCAGCCTTCTCTATATATGTCTATATATGTCCTTGTTTGTGGTCAAGCAGATCCCATACCATCTGTACGTGCATGACATGTGTGTTTATGACATACTTACAGACATCCGAGAGTTTCAAAACGTTATAATCTGTGATCATTATGAGGTCGCCATTAAAAAAAGCTATCATCTACTGAACACTTTCAGGTTTTTTGTTTTTTATACTTCCTACCCACTGGCTAACACGGTACAAAAACAAACATTTTCCTTTTACAATTTACAAGGAGAGTTTTTCATACGACATTCCCAGAATTCCATATTCTGCAGCACATTATGGTGACACCAGTGAGTATATGACGGTATTACTAATGGTCACAGTCTGCGGTACACGGCCCATAACACAGGCTTTACACTCCTTACATATTAATCACATGTATTAACGACAGCCAGAACAAGTCCGGCAATGTGAAAGATCCCACCCGTCACATGGTGCAGCATGCGAAGACGAGCCAAGTAGCCGAGCTGGTCACGTGACCTATCACAGCACAACAATCCACACCCTAAGAAACTGGATGGACACGGTAAGAATTCTTATTACCGTTGCAGACAAAAACAGATTTTTTTAAATAGAGAACTCCGAATCCTCTGCATAGATAGAAATGATAAAATTCTGTCTGCCTTCAGTTACCACTAGGGGTTACCCTGGGGGTCTGACACCCAGGACACCCACAGATCAGCTGTTTGAAGAGACTGCAGCATTCAGAGAGGTGCTAAATTCTTAACTGAAAACAGTACAAAGTGCCGTCCATTGTATAGTGGCTGTGCTTGGTATTGCAGCTCAGTCCAATTCACTTGAATGGGACTGAGCAGCAAGCTGTTCACAAGATAATGACGTCACGTGGCCTGTGAAGAAGAAGTAGCGCTATCCTGTGGACATGGGGATAAATGGTGCTTACAAAACATCTCAAAAGATTTAAAGGGTTTGCGCCTTTACAGATAGGGGTAAGTATTAGATTGCTGGGGGGTCCGACCACCAGATCCCCCAGTGATCAAGAGACCAGGACCCAAATTACCCCTTGCAAATGGTGGGCCAGTGTGATTGCGTGAACGGCGCTCCATTCACTTCTATGGGGCTGGCGGACTGTAATCTCCAGCAGTGGCAGCAGCCCCATAGAAGTGAATGGAGCGGCGTTGCACTAAGACCACATTCACAAGGCGGATTTAGGGGGACTTTGGGTTCCCTGGTCTCTGGCAGTCGGACTCCCAGCAATCCTGATGAGGGGCACGTACACGCTTTCTCCATAGACCGGAGTGGAGACGTCTGAAATACAATATAAAGCTATTTTGTGATACCCTGCACAGGTTATAAAGGGGGTCGCAATGGGAACAACCCCTAAAACCACCAACGAGGACAGTATTGATGACCGAGGCCCAGACACAGATAATGGAGTGCAAGGCCCGATTACAATCCAATGGTTGTCTAAAAAGTGTTATACGTGGTTGTCAGGTATCTGACTACAAGGCAGTCGGCCATGTTGGATTGCGTCATGTCCAGTGTAAATCCTCTGCATACTTTCTGTGAAAATGCGTTGCCGCCGCGGTTTTCCCCACAGTCCTTCTTTGCTGCAGGACGCTACGTGTGGCCTTAGCCTAAAGGGGTTTTCTAGGCCTTATTAATTGATGACCTATCCTTAGGGTCTCGGTAAGTTGTGAAGAGCCCCTGAACATTGTGTCCCCTTCAAGCAGCTGATCAGCCAGGGGCCCCGGTTGTCCTACTGATAGGTCATCAATTACTAAGCCTGGAAAACCCCTTTAATTCATACAAGGCTTTCAGTCGACACTAGAGAAGGGTTGTCTACATTGTCGCAGGCACTGGCATGTCTGTGGTGGGTAAACTAACGTTTGTACGTCCTATGGCAGCTCAGACTAAGGACATGTTCACACGGTGCTGATTTTGAGGTGGACTCTATCTCAAAATTAGCGCCAAAGTCCCCCCTACAGATTGAAGCCGGACGCCGAAATAATAAGTGTCCTGCTCAGTCTTGCCTTAAGGGGATGGAGAGACTCCCAACAAGAGTAATGGGAAATGGAGCCGAGATGCAATACCAGACATGGACATTAGGCAAGAGTGGCGCTGTTTTTTGTTTTTTTATATAAACCACCCCTGTTTATTATGTAAGGTCGATTTGGGACACTAAACCCTGACCCACAAGGACTCTACAAGACCTATCAGACTCTCAACACTTCCCTTCCCGTTTTTTTCGTGGGATCCCTCGTTTTCAGCATCTATCACAGTGACCGAGTGAGGCCCAGGGGTGTAACTTTAGGGTCTCTTCCCAATATGAATAGACCAGCTCTATGGTGTAACATTATAGTTGGGGGCCTGGTACAGGTTCTGTTTTGGGGCCCAGGAGCTTCCCGTTACACCTTTGGTCAGACCCCAGCTAACTTACATTTTAGGACCTTTTACGAGACCTGTAAGTAAAGAAAGAGTTTTTTATGGACAACCCCTTTAAATCCAGCATGTCATGTATAGGACTACAAATCCAAGCATGCTCAGCTTTGTATGGTCTTGAAGCTCAACATCAGCAATCCTTTGGTTCCTATACAGATGTAGCAGAGCTGAGTGTGTCGCTTGGCTCTTCTGCTCTGCATTATTGGTGCATTGTACTGTTATAGTGCAGCGGTTGACCTGCAGTCCTATGTAAGAACACTGATGATCACTAGGAGCCGCGTACAGTCACACACTCAGCTCTGCTACATCTACAGTCCCATACCCGCCGCCGCCTCTCACCTTGGCATATTTCTTGACTTTCTGCTTCCTCTTGTACTTCTTGTCCTCCTTGCTCTCAGTGTCCTCCACATTCTCTTCCAGGGGCTCGTACCTGTCAGGCAGGGGGGACAGGTGCACCTTCTTGCTGCTCCTCTGCTTCTTCTCCTTCTTTTTGGGGGTTTTGCAGGGCTCTGCAGGCTCCTGGGGCTCTGGCTCCTCTCTGGCCCCTGTCTTTGCCCCCTGCCCCTGGTCTGGGGCCATTTTCCTGTATTTGTTTTTCTTCTTGCCTCTGATTTTTGGTCGGCCTGCCATGCTCAGGGTCGCTCTGTGCCTCCAGATGACTGCACTGAACAGGTAAATCTGCAAATAACCCTTGGACTTTGCTTCCTACAACACTACAGCAGAGGAATGTCTGCTCCAGTACTCCCCCTAGCGGTGCCTTTACACACTGCAGCCTTTTATATCCTATGGCGTAGTTGCCAGTGTCTGCTCTACCTTGCCATCTAGTGGCGATTCTACAATAATGCAGCGTCTATTACTTCTTAGTGCAGGAATGTGCTTGCTCCTGCACCCCACCTAGTGGCAGCTGCTGAGAACTGCTGCTATTTCCTCTCTGTCCCCAGTGACTGCTGCTGGCTGCTGGCCCACCTTTGTTCAGGGGCACAGTGGGGATCCTGCCGCCCCATTGTTCCCTCATACTTGGTTTATTTATTTGACTTCATCAGGATGTCCCCTCCCTGCCTCAGGATTGTGATGTCAGGGGACCGTCTCCTAATCCCGCCACTGTAAATGTACAGTATAGACGGGGGGCAAGTACAATGCCAGCTAAAAATATCACACTTCCTACTAAAAAGATGAATTGTTGCTTACGAAATGTTTGCACGGATGTCACTTTGCATAATAATAGTGATTATCACTAGAGATGAGCGAACGCCATTCAATCGAATTGGTATCTGATCGAATATCAGGCTGTTCGATATATTCAATTCCAATCGAATAACACTCGGCAAACGCAGTAAAAATTTGTGTCCCCTCCCACCTTACCTGGCGCGTTTTTTGCACCAATAACTGTGCAGGGGAGGTGGGACGGGAACTACGACAATGTAGGCAGTGAAAAAAAATTAGAGAAACCCTTTGGCTGCCGAAAACAGGTGACCTCTCATTCATAAGAATAGTGTCTCATTTTCGTTATGACATCATCTATTGTCAGTAGTGATGTAATGATGGGTCAGGGTTGTTATCTATAGAGGTGTTATCTTATACTGTAATCCTTGTCTGTGATGTAAATGAAGTGACTACTGTACAGAAAATCCCTACAGATTGGCAAGTGATGCGCTCCACAGTGGACCCCACACAGTATTACATGCTCCACAGTGGACCCCACACAGTATTACATGCTCCACAGTGGACCCCACACAGTGTTACATGCTCCACAGTGGACCCCACACAGTATTACATGCTCCACAGTGGACCCCACACAGTATTACATGCTCCACAGTGGACCCCACACAGTATTACATGCTCCACAGTGGACCTCACACAGTATGACATGCTCCACAGTGGACCCCACACAGTATTACATGCTCCACAGTGGACCCCACACAGTATTACATGCACCACAGTGGCCCCCACACAGTATTACATGCTTCACAGTGGCCCCCAAATAGTATTAAGTGCTCCATAATGGTCCCCAAATAGTATTACATGCACCACAGTGGCCCCCACACAGTATTACATGCTTCATAGTGGCCCCCAAATAGTATTAAGTGCTCCATAATGGTCCCTAAATAGTATTACATGCTCCACAGTGCACCCCACACAGTATTACATGCTCCACAGTGGACCCCACAGAGTATTACATGCTTCACAGTGGACCCCACACAGTATTACATGCTCCACAGTGGACCCCACACAGTATTACATGCTTCACAGTGGCCCCCAAATAGTATTAAGTACTCCATAATGGTCCCCAAATAGTATTACATGTTCCACAGTGGCCCACACACAGTATTATGTGCTAACAGTGCCCACCCCTCACCAGAGCTTGATCCCCCATTCTCCCCTCTTGCTCAAACACAGCCTACACCCTCATATATCTCTCTTTCCCACACACAGCCTGCACCCCCATTCCCCCCTCTTGCTCATATACACCCTGCACCCCCATGTCCCCCTCCGGGCCCGGTTGCGGTCGTATTCCCTGCAACCATGATCGTTACGCCACTGGTGTAGACAATGACTTAGATGCTACATCTTGTTGCGACACTATAGGGTGTTACTCTATGGACTACTATTTAGTTGTTACATCTCATATCAACACCTATGAATACTGTATACGGCAGTATTGTTTGGGCACCATATGGCGGTTTATTGTGAAGAAATAGTCTATACGTTGTAACCACGAGGGCCTTCTGATATTCCACCAGCCCTTATAGGGTGTTCTAGGGGTTAATCCACCACATTGCTACCCTACACCCAGTCTAGGCATGTGATATACAGTCCTATGAAAAAGTTTGGGCACCCCTATTAATCTTAATCATTTTTAGTTCTAAATATTTTGGTGTTTATAACAGCCATTTCAGTTTGATCTATCTAATAACTGATGGACACAGTAATATTTCAGGATTGAAATGAGGTTTATTGTACTAACAGAAAATGTGCAATATGCATTAAACCAAAATTTGACCGGTGCAAAAGTATGGGCACCTCAACAGAAAAGTGACATTAATATTTAGTAGATCCTCCTTTTGCAAAGATAACAGCCTCTAGTCGCTTCCTGTAGCTTTTAATCAGTTCCTGGATAAAGGTATTTTGGACAAACAATTCAAGTTCAGTTAAGTTAGATGGTCGCCGAGCATGGACAGCCCGCTTCAAATCATCCCACAGATGTTCAATGATATTCAGGTCTGGGGACTGGGATGGCCATTCCAGAACATTGTAATTGTTCCTCTGCATGAATGCCTGAGGATTTGGAGCGTTGTTTTGGATCATTGTCTTGCTGAAATATCCATCCCCGGCGTAACTTCAACTTTGTCACTGATTCTTGAACATTATTCTCAATAATCTGCTGATACTGAGTGGAATCCATGCGACCCTCAACTTTAACAAGATTCCCGATGCCGGCATTGGCCACACAGCCCCAAAGCATGATGGAACCTCCACCAAATTTTACAGTGGGTAGCATGTGTTTTTCTTGGAATGCTGTTTCTTTTTGGACGCCATGCATAACGCCTTTTTTTTTTATAACCAAACAACTCAATTTTTGTTTCCAAAATGAAGCTGCCTTGTCCAAATGTGCTTTTGCATACCTCAGGCGACTCTGTTTGTGGCGTACGTGCAGAAACGGCTTCTTTCTCATCACTCTCCCATACAGCTTCTATTTGTGCAAAGTGCGCTGTATAGTTGACCGATGCACAGTGACACCATCTGCAGCAAGATGATGCTGCAGCTCTTTGGAGGTGGTCTGTGGATTGTCCTTGACTGTTCTCACCATTCTTCTTCTCTGCCTTTCTGATATTTTTCTTGGCCTGCCACTTCTGGGCTTAACAAGAACTGTCCCTGTGGTCTTCCATTTCCTTACTATGTTCTTCACAGTGGAAACTGACAGGTTAAATCTCTGAGACAACTTTTTGTATCCTTCCCCTGAACAACTATGTTGAACAATCTTTGTTTTCAGATCATTTGAGAGTTGTTTTGAGTAGCCCATGATGCCACTCTTCAGAGGAGATTCAAATAGGAGATCAACTTGCAATTGGCCACCTTAAATACCTTTTCTCATGATTGGATACACCTGGCTATGAAGGTCAAAGCTCACTGAGGTTACAAAACCAATTTTGTGCTTCAGTAAGTCAGTAAAAAGTAGTTAGGGGAATTCAAATCAATAAAATGATAAGGGTGCCCATACTTTTGCACCGGTCAAATTTTGGTTTAATGCATATTGCACATTTTCTGTTAGTACAATAAACCTCTTTTCAATCCTGAAATATTACTGTGTCCATCAGTTATTAGATATATCAAACTGAAATGGCTGTTGCAAACACCAAAATATTTAGAACAAAAAATGATTACGATTAATAGGGGTGCCCAAACTTTTTCATAGGACTGTAATACCATCAAAGAGCTGCTGCTGCCAGTCCTTGTGACCTCCTCCTGCTGCCGCTCACATCTTATGACTACACAGCAGGATCTTCTGCCAGGGTAGACATTTACAGCTTATTCCATCTGTGAAGATTCTCACAACCGTTCCTACGCTGTTAACTCTTTAGGCGATGGTTCACATCACTTCATTTGCGGCTGATTTTGAGGATTCCACCTCAAAGTCAACATCAGGAAGATGAAGATCCAACTATCTTAAAGGGATTGTCCACCTAATAAAAAAAGGTAACATCTCTTACCATTCCCCGATTCCATTGCCTGTCAGACCGGCGCTGGACGACATCTTCATTTGGGCTGGGCTTCACTGGTGGCCTGTACCAAACATCAGGTGACCGAACTGCCGGCACTGGAACGTAGGATTTTTTTTTCAAGTCGGACGACCCCTTTAAGTCTATGGCAAAGGCAACGACTTTCTCCCCTCTTCCCATTAAAACCACAGCTTGGCCAAGGCTAATGTGTGGGTGAAGGGCTAGAACGTTGGGAATCTCTAGTTGTCGCAACCATGAGAAGATGGGGTGGGCAATTTATGGGGTGTGATGGCTCAGTCGCCCCAAATTAGGGATGACCCATATTGGATTGAATTAAACGGTCTAGTAGGGTCCTTAGAAGTTCAGCTGACCCTCCTCAACCCCCTCTACACAATCATACTTGACTTGACACCCCTAGATGGTTGGTCCTACCAAAATCGTCAGCTTTAGGGTCCATTCACATGGAAGAAGTTGGCGCTGAATCTGGCGCGGAACCCGCGTCAGAATCAGCGCTGAAAAAAAAAGCCTCTCATTAACATCAATGGGAACAAAATCCTGCCATTGAGTTCAATGGCTTCGCACGGAAAACGGAACCCATTGAAGTCAATGGGAGTCTTTTTTTTCAGTGCTGATTCTGATGTGAATTCCGCGCCAGAATCAGCGCCAACTTCTTCCGTGTGAATGGACCCTTACTGTACAAAAATTTCCATACGCAGAGGGGAGGGGCTGTAGTAACGTAGCCCAAGCAACCCGTCTCGTGCAGCCCCCATAGCCCGGCATCAGTCAACGTTCTCGGAGATCTTCATCCCCCCCCCCCCCAACAAAACGGACCTCGAAGCGAAGAACAGGAAGGGACAAAACACTTATTACGAGAACTGTTCAAGTAGATTTTTTAATAGAGTGCACCAGAATGTGAATATCTTGCATTAAAATGTCACTAGATAAAAGGGGGGGCTAGATTTTTTTTTTTTTTTTTCAAATCACCCTTTTTTTTTTTTTTTGTCTAAGGCAACAATACACGTCCATTTTAGATCGAAACATTACAAAATAAAATAAAGCTACGTCACACGGTACAGTACTTGTTTAAAGTCCATTTCAACCAGGAAGCCATTGCAGAAATCGATGGCGGCTACGGGAAAAAAAAAAAAAAAAAATAGAATAAAAAAAAATAATAAAAACACAAAACATGTTTAAATTTGTAAATTTCAATTTGCTCACAGCTTCAGTTTTTTTTTTTTTTTTTTTTAAAGAATTTTTTTTTTCAACAGCTTTCTGACGGACCATTCTCGTTACGAGCGTGTGCAGATGGGGGGTGGGCCGAGCCCGAAATATTGGTTACAATCAATACAACATTAAATAACATTGCACAATCAACCTCTAAAAGGTTAGTTCAGTACAAAATAACATGTATTAAAATGTACCAGCACTAGTGGTTTCTTTTTGTCGTTTTTAGGTTTTTACTAATTCCCAAAAAAAAAAAAAAAAAAAGTTTATATATTTATATATATATTTATATTTTAGGCAATTTTATGCCCTGTTGAAAAGCGGCACAGTACAAGCATGATGAGCTGGAATAAATATGGAGGGGGGGAGGGGCGGGGTAAATGATGTAAGCGATGACAGTAGAAGTTTTTTTTACGATCACATAGACATGACTGGAGAAATTCATTTTCCTATGTGAACGGACCAAGAGATCATTTACAAAAAAAAATAAAAAATTTTTTAAAAAAAAGGACCCCTCGCAGGCCCTGCCTGGGGGCAATAAATTAACTCTTTCACTGCCACAAGTGACTGTAAAATCTGATTGCCAAAAAAACAAAAACAAAAAAAAAGCATTAGAGGTAAATTCCCTCCGATTCCTTGTAGGAATAAAATAATAATTAAAAAAAAAAAACAAGAAAAAAAACATTTCTATACAGATTATATATTTGCAGATATACACATTGGTAGGAGGTGGAGCATTGTATGTCCTCAGTGATCCCATGCAGCTGCTATAGGTGTAACATCCCCCACCGGACAGGAAGGGCAGCCATGTTTATGCGCCGCAACAACAGTAATGAAATAGGGAAGATAATTCAAAAACATTATGTGGGAGATATCACATGCTGTCCAGTTAGAGGACCTGCCACCAATTCTGAAAAGCCCAATGATGTCAGCTGATTGGCGCCGTCACCCTGAACGTTTTGGTGTTTTGTTTATCCAAATCTGTTCAGCCGTTCCAAAGATATAAGCCCAGCAAGGGTTATTGCAGAGCAGGGTCTACTAGTCAAGTGGGCGGTAACTACAGCGTAGAGGCTCCACCCCAGAGAGACCACAGTGTTACCACCTACTTGGCTAACATACCCCAATCTGAATGAACACAACCAGGGCTTATATCTTTGGAATAGCTAAATGGATTTGGTGACAGGTCCCCTTAAAGCCGGCCATAGATCTGTAATAACTCCCAGCACAAGGACTCATTGGCGGTCTGTGGTAGGTTTGCATGACAGATGTCACCATCTTGTATCAATTTTTGTCATTTGGAGGTGGGAGACCAACAAAAATGTTGGGCACAGTGCCTCAAATTTTTGTAAAATTCTCTAGAATTTGGCCATAGGGGTAATAA